>NC_090941.1:986991607-987591995 GCF_040938575.1 Ambystoma mexicanum
TAGTTGCATTACTAGCATTACGCGTAAAATAAAACATGAGTATGTTCTTATATGAGAATACTGGCATATATTGGTGCAGCCAACATGGAAATATATGGACACAGCCATCGTGATTTTTTTTTTTATACTGGCACATATTGTGGAAAAGGCATCATGAAAATATATTGGAAAATGTTATGGTGCACTGTTTACTTGAATCCATTGGACTTTGTAATGGGTTACCCTACAAAACGGATTTCAAGCTAAGTGGCTTTTTAAGCATTTTTCACAGAAAGTGTGCTGTAAAATGCACCATTTCAACCCATTTACTATAAAATTCTGTGGTAGTCTGAGGGGGGAGAACCCTTTCTCGGTTGGTTCAATCTGCCTCGCTACGTTTGGTTACACCCACATTTGTGGGAAACATTTGTCCCTCAAATTAAAACAAATTACCAGCTGCCAGTCGCTTCTACATTAGATCATTTTTTACCACTCATATTTAGCATGGCCCCCAAAGATTAGGAGAAGTTCATTTGTAGTCTAATTTCTGTGGGCACCAAACGCAGTGCCATTTCTCTTGGAACTAATCCATTCATACTCGAGTGTCCAGGTCACGAGGAAGTTACAATGGCTTTTTTTCACACTTGATCCTACTAAAAAAACATTTGGTGCTGGACAAAGGTTACCATGCACGCTTCATATTTTGCATATGGAGAGGAAAGAGACAAATACAGATTCGGAGTAATCCCTGATCAGTTCTTACTCACGGGAACTCGCCAGTTATATGCATCTCATTTCACTCAGCGAAGGAACTGAAGCTTAAAAGAACAGCATGTTGTATTTAAGTTTGTAAGAGGTTTTCTATAACGCGAATACCTGGGAAGCAATGGAGCCTTGTACATGTTGGTTATAGCTTTTATTAGTGTTTTAACATGTCTATGTCTTTCAATGCTTAGGCCCCACCCTTAAATACTGTTTCAAGACCTTTTGGCACGCTCCCCATTTTTTAATCTCAAAGTACTAGTCAAGCGAATTTTGGGATTGTCAATTTACAGACACTCCCAATGATGAGCCCATCGGGTATTGCTCAATTCAGAAGTTCAGGTTGTTTTTCTTAAATAAAATGCAAAAAAAAACCAGTAGGATTTTAAATATGGAGTTAGCCAATAAGGTTATAACTGTTGCAAGACTGTTTTGTTGCTTTAAAAAAATATATATAAACCTTCACGATTTGGTTGGCTGACAACATTCCCACATCAGTTCAATTTTTAAATGGCTGTTCCATATCGGTCCACAAGATGGCAGAAGGTACAAACATATGAATATACGAAAGCACCACGCTGCATGTGCAATGGAATTCATGCTACGGTTTTCTTAGCAGATCATGCTAAAAAAAAAACCCGACTGAACAGCTTGTAATGGTCTCAAACAAGCTGAAAAAGTACTTTAAACAACAAAGGAAAATGTAAAATGGTCGCTTAAAAAGCAAGTACTTTCTCCTTGCACAATTTTAGATTATCAACTTGAATCCGGCGATTGCACTCTGTGGATCTTACCCTGGTTGTGGCAATGCTGGTTATTCTGGAATGTCTAACAAACTTCACATTTTTTTGTAAGAGCCTCTAGAAATAACGTACTCGCACCAGATGGAAGGCTGTACGCAGATATGTCTTTTTTTCATTTATTTAAGCATATAAATTGGCAGACACATGCTTTTGACAGAGCTGCACGTGGAGCTCCTGCTTCCACCGCTCTCAGCGCTCTGTCACCCACCTCCCAGCATGATGACTGGGAACGCTAGCCTCCTGCACGACGACACAGATAAACAGCGTCACTACATTATCCTCTTTTGTAAACAAGCAATGAATAAGTCCAGACAGTATTTATGTTTACCCAGGTGGTCTTATCACCCTACTGGTTCTCAGCGACCTTGTCTCCTCACCTGCTTCCCTTGTCTTTTCTGCTGTGCCACTCTACCTTTGTGTTGTCTTCCATTGGTTCCGATGGCATGAATGGCTGTTCTGCTCCTTGTCCCAGATACTCTCTAGTGGCTCTCCTTTCGTCTTTGTTCCTGCTCTTCATGGTTCTTCTGTTCTGTTCGGATTCTCCTCAGTTTCTTTTGGACTGTACAGCACAATTCTGTCCCTGTTCCATTTCTTGCTGTCTGCTCTCTGGATATAATATTCATCTATCTTTCTTGCTTGGACGGGAGCACTCTACTTGGAAATTGGCCGTTTGCCTTGTGTGGCATTCTGATCTTGGTTTTTATTAACATTGAATTTCTTGAACTATACTTTCTGCTTCTCTTAGTTTATTCTCCATTGGGCTCAATCCATTGTTTTGTATTCATGAACTCTTTCTCATAATGTAAAATGGTGAAACACCTGTGACACTATTCAGTGTCATCCGACGTGCTGCTATACTTTTACTCACTTCTTGACAATCTAGTTCTCCTCTATACGCCACCTGTATTCTTTTTGTAGAGGAGGTCCCAAATATGGCGTGCACTCCAGTCCCTCATGTCGAAATGCCAGAAGCATACTCGCCAAGATATGTGTCATATAAGGAGCAAATGAATCAACAGAGAGCCACGGTGGGGCTCTGTCCAGTACCCATCAGAGGGACATGTATACCTATTGAAGCGCCAATAACCAGACAACCGTGGGCTGCAAGTTATCCACAGAGACAACCATACCAGTAGATGGCACGATACAAAGACTACTTGCAGACTGTCCCCGAAGAGGCCCACAGAGCCTTAATGGAAGACCATTGGTGACAACATAAGAGCCCACACGTGACGTACAGATAACCATAAAACGACACGCAAAAGAAGGTACACAAGGATGAACTGTAAAGAATAATGATGTGACAGACGTATTAGAAGATACCACGTTGCAGCACAAAGAACGTACCCAGGATCGAATTATGCAACTGACTGAATGCATGTTAATAGGCTTGGAATGCAAGAAGCTAGGTAAACGACACTGCTTGCAATGCTTAGTAGACGAATAGAGCGGCATGCGTCAAGTATATACATCTATCTCAATGAAGCACGTCATACTAGTGCGACTCATTTTGTAAAGCAGGACTGAGCCCAGGCTACAAGGGGGCCACCAAGGCCGAGATTCATATTCCAGCTAAAGCCAGGAGGGAAGAGCGGAATTGATACTCGGCAAGAAGTAGCTCATGCTTGAGAATTCAAGGTCAACTCCAGGAAGGGAGGAGAGCGGCAACTCTGGAGAAGTGAAACTTAAAAGGCATACTAGCCAGCCAGTGAAGGTCGTGATAAGGAGGCCCCAGGCAGGTGGCGAGGCTACGGAAGAATCAAATACACGAATAAGAGGGAAAATGAAGCAGATTCACGGTGAAGAGACACGTGACCAGCCGAGGACAAAGAGGTACCAACGTCTGATGTCACCCAGAACCCAAGGATGCCATAACTTTTCCTGATAAGGCCATCATCAGCCAACTAATTGACACATAGCCCTAAAGGTAATGATTGATGGAAGGGAGGAAGGGTGAATCTTGGGGCACTCTGCAGCTGGGTGTCCATTCTGCATGCTGCTAATTAAAGTGGAGATTTATGTCTAGGGGTGTAACCCACCCAATCACAATGGACCAAATAATATAGGGTCCTATAGCTAGTATAACCAATAAGACGTCGGAGTTGTAGTGACGTCTATCATGAATGATGTAGTGGGATGGGCGTAGACGCCCACCCGATAAGTTATCCAATCCACATGCTCTGTTACCATATACAGATATAGCACCTATACTTAAGTTACCTTTCCAACCAATAGAAATTTCATGACAAACTTAAAAGTTTTACACGTCAAATGATGACAAATTTTGCCTATAAAAGTTGTCTAAATGAAGAAGTTGAAAGTTGAAGCGAGACCGGCGATCGCATCATTGATGATTACCATTTGTTTCCCCGTTTTTTGTACTTGTCATTAAACAGACTTCCCTTTGCCAAACCATTGAGTTGTCCTTATTGAAGTGTGTCGGAGTAAGTGAATCTTGCGCCCCAACCTCCTCAAGGTGCAGCTATCTTGTCTTACAGGTACTAGAGGTTGAGTTCTGACCTATGGGCCCGTCAGAGGATGCTCCGCCCTCCTGTAGACTTGGTAGCAGAGGATGGTTCGACCATCAACTATTGATTGATTAATACTAAGACACCCATAGACTGACGGCACAAAGTAACTCTAGGCAATAATATCACAAGTCCTTCGCCATTCGGCTGAGTAGACTGAGAAGCTTCCCGTGGACAATGATAGAAGTAAATCCATCAAATCTGCAGTAGGTCTGAAGGAACCTGCCTTTCCAAGCATAACCCTTCTCACTCCCACGGGCAGCGGATCGGATGAAAAAACCGCAAGAGGCGGTAACGACGGAGGGGCTGGTGATCCCGAAGTTCCAGAGAGGAAAAGATGCGAGCGGTGAGTGAAACAATAAACTCATTACTTTGGCAAATGTCCTGTAGGTATTAGAAGAAGTATGGGAAAGGTAACGGAGGGTGGTGGAGAAAAAATAAAAATAATTAAATGTAGAGAAGACTATATATATATATATATATATATATATATATATATATATATATATATATATATATATATATATATATATATATATATATATATATATATATATATATATGGTTAATGACTTGAGTATGATAGATAAAAAAGTGGTTACCGGGATAGACACCCGAGATAAAAAGTAAGGTTATCGGGAGGGCACCCGAGAGAAAACAGTAAGGATTTGCCTTGTTCCTGCGCTTTATTACAGCGGTTAGAAGAAACGTGAACTCAGGGTCCACATAATAGGGGACGAGTAGGCTACGGTGACGATTAAAGACGGCACAAATGGAGTTTGTTTAAACCACATGTCGGGGTATTGATTAGAAGGCAGGTATATGTGTGTCCAGCTGGTGTCCGTCTAGTCTGTCAAATGTCTGTCATATGTGCCCTGTTATATGTCAAACGTAAAGAACTGTATCATTGATTGTTTGAAGTGAAGTTTGGGCTTTACGCGATTCCACATCCAAGAGGGAATCGCCAGTGAATTGATGTTCTTGTGTAAAGTGATGATATAGAATTTTGGCGGGAAAAGCTTGGATTGGAGCTTGCGTATTGGTGCTCGCTCACATTATTGGAAGGATAAAAACTGCATAAGTACTGTTAGTAACGAAATTGAGAATGGAGGAGGTTACCCCACTTGCACATCTGTGTAAGCAGTTACCCAAGCATGCACCTAAGCTTAAAAAGTACAGTACTGAGTGGGTTAAGGGTACCGCCCACAAGATGTTTATGCCGTGGCCACAAAATGGGTCCTTATCTAAAGCCGTCTTACAACACATGACGACTTACCTACATGCCACATACACAGGCAAAAAGCTAGAGAAACGCTTTGCTGTTTTAGAAGTTTGGAAGATGTTCGAACAGGCGAAGGAGGAAGAACCACCCGCAGACTGGATATTAAACGTATGCACAGAGGGGGGTGAGACGCCTACCTCGCCACCAGCCCCGACTGGGCCAAAAATCAAGGGGAGTAAGTCGGAGGGACTCTACCCGTTAAGAGAGCTTACAGAAGCTACGTGGTACAGCAACCCCGCGAATGAGTCACCTACGTACAGTAGTGATGAAATAAAGGAGAAGGACCAGGAAATTAATCTTGCCTCTGCAGTCCGAGGGACAAGGAGAGACGCGATGATGAAGGGAAGGACCAGGCACAGAATTGTGCACCTCTCGTTAAGGAGAGAGGGAAAGAAATGGAAAGGAAGTGAAGACAGAACAGATGAGATAACATTTGCGAAAGACGAATGGATGGGAGGGCAGATATTATTGAAACTTGATGGTAAAGGAAGTGATATGAGGCCGAGAGAGAGGTATGATGAGGCGCAGAGAAGGGAAAAGGAGAAGGAAAAGGAAATGGATGAGAGAATAAGAAAGAAAGGTAGGCTGAGGCGAGAGCAGCTATATCGCGAAGAGCAAGAGAAACAACTCAATCGCAAACAGAAGGCAGCCTATGACGAGTACTGACAGAATAAGCAAAGGTTGGAAGAAGAGCAAAGGGCACGTGAGAAGAGAGTGAAGAGAAGAGGAAGAAATTAGAAGGGCAAAGGAACATAGAAAAGAAAGGATGAGGGAAGTAGATGAGGCTAGAGAAGAAGCGAGGAAGCGCAAGGAAGTAGATGAGGAAAAAGAACGTAAACGCAGACAGAGGGCACGATATCTTGAATATTTGGAGCGGGAAGTTAAAAAACCCAATCCTGTTGTAGAATGGGAAGACATAGATGAATTCTTTCCTGCAAATGACTCTGTACGAGTGGGACAAATATTGAGGATGACTTAAACACCAGAAGCATCGGGGAAACTATTGATAAAATATACGATGAAATGGGGCTGGAACAAATATCCCAAGGGGGAAGGGAAGATGAGTGCTTGGAAAGCACTCAGCTGTATGACACGGAGGATGTCACACGAAGTAGTGGGAGCAGGGGACTGTCCCTGGATAGGCTAGAAATTAGTAAGCATGAAGCAGATGCAAGGGGTTGCATGAACTGGGAACAATCAGCGTCAGACTCCGGTGGGGAAACGGACGACGAGACACACGAAGAAGGGAGACAATGCGAGAAGCGGCTCCCAAGGGACCAAGGGGTACGATGGTCTGACACTAGCAAGTCCGCACCTAGGGCATCGGAGTTCGCTGCGCAGCCTGGCCGACATGAGGGAATGCCCTCCGGTCTGAGGGGGGAGCCAGCACCTGCCAATGTAGACAGATTGAGGTCATTGCCAGGTAGACGGCGATGCGGGAATGTTACACCAGAGATAAACAGGAGAAAGAAGGAAGACTGCGCATTTCAGTTCCCGCTACTAGAAAAGGGAGGCGCAAGACCACAATATATTCCATGGCCACACATGGATCGAGAGAACTTGAAAAACAAGCTTCCAATGCTGACTTCGGGAGCTGGGAAATGGATACACGAGTTAGAAAAAATGACAGGAGGTGTCACGTTGGCTATAGGGGACATTAAAAGGTCTCCTGATAGCCATACTGGGTGAGAAAGCAGACGATGTATGGAAGCGGGCTGGGTACCCTGGGGTAACCCTAACTAACACCACCCATGACGCAGCACCCTTCATTAATTGTAGAGCAGCAGTGTGGAAAGCGCTACGAGTGCTATACCCAGACACTTCCAATATGGGAGCTATAATGACCCAGAAAATTAAAGAATCAGAGGATCCCTCGATTCATATCCAGAATTTCCAAGATGCGTGGGTACTCGAAACGCATGAATCTTGGATGAAATCTATCCCTGTATTCTACCATATATTGTGCCAAGGGTTGCCAGAACCGGTGCAGAAACAGCTCGAGAAATTGGTGGGAGTAGAAGCTAAACCATGGGCCGAAATACAGTTGACAATTTCACACTACTGTAGATTGTTGCAAGAAAAGAATCGGAAAAAGGAGGCAACTCGTAAAGTTGAGGAAGCGGAGCTGGTGCAAAAGAAACTCTCAAAGTATGCTCTCGAGGGAGCCATGCTGACAAACCCAGCTGAGCTAAGCGTGCAACAAGTGACTAACCCAGTGCAGAATAATCAGGGTAGCGTGGGATTTTACCCAAGGGGTAGGGGATTTAGAGGAAGAGGATGGCAGAGTAATCAGGGAGGATTTCACAATAATCAAGGTGGCTTTCAGAACGCGCAGATGCGCAGTCCAGCTAAGACAGATGGCCTGACCACCGCCAGAGTGTTGGCTGTGTGGGACGACAGGACATGTGGCGCACATGTGCAGAAGCCAAGGCATGTGGCAAAATGGCCAAGCGATGGGAACAGGCATGATGAATCAGCCTGCCGAACCACAACAAGGCGGTGCACAGAATCACAGTACAGCAGCAGGCGCCAAGCTTGCAGCAAGGTACTCCGCAAGGGGTTCAACCCTCGAATATGGGGAATTTGCCACAAGGGCAATCCCAACAGGCACTGCCGCAAATGTTGCAGGGCACTAACTCCGGAGGGGGAGTCAACCATGGAAATGGGGGAAAACCACAAGTATATAGTGGACCAAATCTATATATACAATAGGACAGCTCACGGGAAACTTTGAGGTGCTCTATCCTATCAGTGACACCAGACCCTAACAGGGAACCTAAGGGTAAATGTCATCATAGGGGGGAAAGAACATTGCTTCTTAGGTGACACGGGTGCAACATGCTTGTGCATACGAGAAGGCAAGTTCTCCTTGTCCGACCAGGCCATAGACACTCAGAGTTTTACAGGAGCTCACAGTAGAGTTCCCTTTACGCACAATCTCCCAGTTTCTGTGGGGGAATGTGAGATGAATATTCACGCCAGACCCCAGTAAACATTTTGGGTCGAGATTTAATGACAAAGTTGAATATGACTATCATTCACAGAGGAGGGCATATTATGCTCCACTCCAGGAATGTATTATTCTAACGTGTGCAAAATGGTCAGAGCGTACTCTGGACGTATAGCCATGAGAGCTATACCATTAGAACAGGAAGTCTTCGCATATGGCGTGCGTGTGCTTATGGCGGGATTGCCAGGCCTCGAAGACAGAACTATGAGAACCCCTGATGAGTTTCTATTCAGACCAAGAATACCTATGTATGAAGAAGAGGGACAAGTATTTCCCTTATCGATACATATTGCAGCAGTACGAGGGAAGGTAGTAATGGTCGATGACATTCTGATCTGCAGCACCACTGAAGAACAATGCAGGCGCAATTCTATCCAGCTACTGAACATACTGGCTGAGAAAGAATATAAGGTTCACATGGAAAAATTACAATATTGTCAACAAGAGGTGCTGTACATAGGCCAGCTAATCTCACATGAGGGGAAAAGGATCACCCCAGAAAGGGCTGAAGCCATCATGAACACGGCTAAGCCGCTCACGATGAAGCAAATGCAGAGCTTCCTAGGCCTGTGCAACTATGTTAGGGCATGGGTCTTCGATCACAGCTCCTATACCAAACCCTTGCTCCAGGCCCTGAAGAAGGCCCGAGCGACAAAAGAACAAATTGAATGGACTAAAGCGATGGAAGAGGGGTTCATAGAACTAAAGAGAGAAATTTGCGTGTCTCCAGTTCTCGGGATTCCTAATTATGCAGAGGAATTCTACCTGTTCTTGCACACGAATGGCAATGTTATGACGGCAGTACTCGCTCAAAAAACCTTGTTGGGGTACAAGCCCCTAGCATATTACAGTGGGAATATGGACCCAGTAATGAGAGGCCAGTTCCCATGCGAACAAAGCAGCGTTCGCCATAGAGAAGGCAACAACCATTGCAATGGGATGCTCCATGACATTGTATGTGTAGCACTCATTATTTGCCATATTAGAGAAACCAAAAAGGTAGATTGGCATCTCAAAGGGCCTCTGCCTATGAGGTGATCATATCGAATCCATCGATGAAGAGTGCAATGTAAAACAGTGAATCCAGCCACGTTCATAGCTGAACCAGTCACTGAAGGTGAGCCGATACATGACTGTGCAAATTACAAAGAATTTTATGATGAAATCCCCAGGGTAAAAGAAAATGCCCTGGCGGGAGGTGAGATCGTTTTCATTGACAGTTCTTCAAGAATCGACCAAGAAGACGGACAAAGATGAACAAGTTACTTCTTACCTTGTAACGTTCTTTCGACGGGATATTCCTCCGACGTATTCCTCATCTTAGATATCTCCTTCCAGCTCTGCTGGCCTCGGAACATTTTTTTCTCTAGAGGGCGCTGCGCGTCGACGTCCTCCGAGTCGATGTCCCTCGACAGCCGCCGTATCGACGTTCGACGTCATCCTGCCTATAAAGGCCGCGCGCAGCGTCCGTTGCTCAGTTCCGTTTTGTAGCCCACAGTATTACTGTCTGGACTAGACTAATCACCCTGAAGGAGCGTAAGCTGCAACAACAAGGGAAGTAGAACTGCGGGGATGGATGGGAGGGTCGATGAGGAATACGTCGGAGGAACATCCTGTCGAAAGAACGTTACAAGGTAAGAAGTAACTTGTTCTTCGAAGGGATTGTGTCCTCCGACGTATTCCTCATCTTAGATAGGCTCCCATAGCAGTATTCTATATTCGGAGGAGGGAGTACTGACTTCACGCTGTCTTCTATTGATGAATAGAATGCAGTACAGCCCTTCCAAACCTAGTCTCTTGACTGGAGGAGGAATCCAGATTGTAAAAACGTGTAAAGGTATGGACAGACGACCATGTAGCGGCCGCACATATGTCTTTAACCGGCACGCCTCTTTTGAGGGCAGATGAAGCTGCAATACCTCTGGTCGAATGAGCCCTAAGGTTTTGAGGGGGCTCTTTCCCTGCCAGTTTATAACATTCCAGAATGGCTAGAATGATCCATCTGGAAATGGTCTGCTTAGTTATTGGTAACCCCAGCTTGTGACCTGTGTAACCTACAAACAGCGGGTCTGCCTGTCTTATCCTGGCTAGTCTACTAATGTAACAACTTAAAGCCCTCCTAGGGTCTAGTCTGTGTAACCTCTCTTCCTCTTTCCCCGGTTGAGGAGGAGGATAGAAAGATGGTAGGGTAATCTTCTGAGTGATATGGAATTCAGAAACCACCTTTGGGAGGAAATTAGGCTTCACTTGCAGGACGACTGTCTTTGTGAAAGATTGTATGAGGGGGTTTACAAGAAAGAGCTTGTAATTCGCTCACCCTTCTAACAGATGTAAGTGCTATTAATAAAACAGTTTTAAGGGTAAGGAATTTTAACGAACAAGAATGGAGAGGTTCGAAAGGTGTACCCATCAGGAAAGTTAGTACTAAGTTTAAATCCCATAGGGGAACTTGGAATGGTCTTGGGGGATAAACATTGGTTAACCCCTTTAGAAACTGTATTACCAAGGGTAATTTGAAATAGGATGGTTCTTCCGCAGTACGCTTAAAGATGGATAGCGCTGCGAGATAGCCCTTAATGGTGCCAATTTGAAGGCCTGAATTTGCCAAATATAGTAGGAAGGACAAAACCATTGGTGTACCACATGAAAATGGGTCGATATTCTGTTCTCTACACCAGCTGCAAAATCTGTTCCAACGGCAGCGGTATAAAGACTTTGTTGCTGGCCTCCTTGCCGAAAGCAACACCTCCATAACATCATCAGGGAGGTCCCAATCCTTGTACCTCAGCCGTTCAGAAGCCAAGCGTGAAGGTTGAGGGTTTTGATGTCTGGATGGAGAACCTGACCTCCCTTCTGTGAGAGTAGGTTCTCTCTGAGTGGAAGTTGAAGTGGAGGGCAGATGGACAAGTCTAGAAGGTCCGGGTACCAAGTTCTCCTGGCCCAATCCGGGGCAATTAGGATCATGGTTCGCCGGAATCTTCTCAACCTCCTGATCATTTGAGGAATGACAGGGACCGGTGGGAACACGTACAGAAGCGGAAACTCCCAGTCCACTATGAACGCGTCTCCCAGAGCTCCTCTCGGAGGAAATTCCCTTGAGCAGAACAGGTCGCATTTCCTGTTTAGGCTGGAGGCGAACAGATCTACCTGAGGGGTTCCCCAAAGGGCGAAGATCTCTTGAAGGACTTCCTGAGCTAGCTCCCACTTGTGGGAGACTGTGTTCTGCCTGCTCAGAGCGTCCGCTGTCAAGTTCTTCTCTCCGGCTAGGTGAACTGCCGATAGAGAGATTCCTTCTTGGATTGCCCAAAACCAGAGCTGCATCGCCTCTCTGCACAGGGGTAGTGATCCTACGCCTCCTCTTTTGTTGAGGTAATGCAGGGCCACCGTGTTGTCCGTCATTATCAGGACGTTCTTCCCTTGTACAGCTGGCAGGAAAGCCTTCAGCGCAAGTCTGATGGCTCTCAGCTCTAACAGGTTGATGTGTAGTCTGGACTCCGATGGAGACCAACGACCGCTGATGGTCAAGTCGTTGGCGTGGGCTCCCCACCCCGTGAGTGAGGCATCCGTGACTACTGTTATCTCCGGCCAGGGTTGCCAAAACTGTTCTCCTTTCAGAATGTTCTCCTGACAGGCCCACCACTGAAGGTCTCGAGCCACCCTGCCGGGAACCTGAAGAAGATCTGTCATTCTCCCTGAGAATTGTGACCACTGAGTCCTCAGTGCACACTGGAGGGATCTCATTCTCAGGCGAGCCTCTGGCACAAGGAAAATGCAGGATGCCATGAGGCCTAGCAACCTCAAAAAGTCGAAGGCTGGGAGACGTTGGGCATGCTGGAACTTGGTAACCATCTGTAGAATACCTTGAGCCCTCACCTCTGGTGGCGAGGCTTTTCCCAGGGAAGTATCCAGGATCGCTCCTATGAACTGGAGTCTCTGCGATGGTATCATTTGTGACTTCTTTAAATTGAGGGAGAAGCCCAGTCTGTGAAGGAAGTGGCACACGTGATTTAGCTGGATCTGAGCTTGTTCCGGAGAAACAGCCCTGATCAGCCAATCGTCCAGGTAGGGGTAGACGTGAATCCCTTCCCTCCTTAGACTTGCAGCCACTACCGACATTAACTTGGTGAAGACCCTCGGGGCGGAGGTCAGCCCAAATGGCAGCACTCGAAATTGATAGTGAGAGTTGCCAATTGCGAACCTCAGGTATTTCCTGTGTTTGAGATGGATAGGCACATGGAAATAAGCGTCCTGAAGGTCCAGAGATACCAACCAGTCCTGGAACTGAAGGGCCTGGAGGATCTGAGAAAGTGTGACCATCTTAAATTTGTCTTTTCTGAGGAATTTGTTCAATTCTCGCAAGTCCAAGATGGGTCTCAGTCCTCCGTCTTTCTTCGGAATGAGAAAGTAAGGGGAGTACCAGCCCTTGTTCCTCTCCGCTACAGGTACCGGTTCTATGGCACCTTTCTCTAACAGGTCCAAAATTTCCTGCAAGAGGAGCGGATCTGGAGCTTTCTGAGAGCTGATCCCCGGTGGATGACTCTGAGGTATACGTAGGAAAGGCAGGCAGTAACCTTGGGCAACTGTTTCCAATGCCCAAGCATCTGACGTGATAGCCTGCCATAGCGTCAGATGTTGAGTCAACCTGCCTCCTACAGGTGTCCTGTGAGGGGAGTCCTCAGAGTGGTTTTGGGGCGGCTGATGCAGATGCCGATGGTAAAGAGGCACCTGCTGTTGCTGCGGCTTTAGAATATCTACCCCGTCCACCTCGGGTAGTTCTTCTTTCACCCCTTTGAGCCGGTCGTCCTCTACCTCTACCGAATGCGGAGTAGAAGCGAAAGGACTTGCCCCTCGCAGAGGTTCCTGTGGGACGAAAAGGAGTCTGACGGATTGCAGCTCCTAGGGATTGTGTTGCAGCTTTTGAAGTTTGCAGTTTCTCTAAACTGTCATCCGCCTTTTTCCCGAACAAAGAAGAGCCATCGAATGGCATGTTCAAGAGCCTGGCTTGCACATCTGGGGCAAAACCCGACTTTCTCAACCAAGCAAATCTCCTGGTTGATGTACTTGCCGCCATTGCTCTGCTGATACTGTCAGCCGAATCAATGCCCGTCTGGAGGGATTCGCACATAGCGTCTTTACCGTCCTGTATAATATTCAGGAACGCATCCCTTTCTTCTCCCTCCGGGATGCAGTCAGCCGCTGTAGAAGCACACTCCCAAAGTGTATGGCTGAACCTAGCAAGGGTGCAAGTAGCATTAACAGACTTTAACGCCATGCTACATGCTGAAAAGACTTTCTTTGCCATAGCATCATATTTTTTATCGTCCCTGTCCTGTGGGACTGTAGGATAAGCCGTCTTGACATCGGTAGAGGATGCTGCTTGTACCACCAGACTTTCTGGGGATGGGTGTTTAGACAAAAACTCTGGGTCTGTGGAAGATACCCTGTACTTTGTAGACAGTTTTTTATTTACTGCTGGTATTACATCTGGGGTTTCCCAGTTTGTCATGATCTTTCTCTGAAGAGCTTTATGAAAGGATCCTCTTGTGGGCCTTTGTCAAGAATATCCGTGAGGTCATCTTGTTGGAAAGATTGTGAAGGTGCAGACCACCCCATGAACTCTGTAATCCTGGCCATTAAGCCTCTGTAGGGGGTTTCAGCATGCTCCCCCGGGTCTGGCTTAGCAAACTCCACCTCTGGGGAAGTGTCTAACCCACTTGCCTCATGTAAAGAATCATGAAGATCCTTTAATCTGCGCTCTTCAGAGGAAAATTCCTCTCTAACTGGGGTTACAGGTCCCTGTAACTCAAATGTGTCTTGTTCAGACACATCACCCTCTTCTAAAATTGAGGATATAGTTCTCAATTGTTCTGAACTCATAAAGGGAGTAAATCCCATTTCCAAGGCAGAGGGTGCCGAACTTGTCATTATTGGCCTCGAAAGCGTCGATGTCGTCGACGCCGAAGGCTTCGAGCGTGGCGTCGAAAACAGAGGTGGAGGCCTCGAGGACCTCGACACAATTGGAATTCTACTCGACAATATCGAAGCCATCGACGTCGAGGGCCTGGGGATAGTCACTGGATGTGTGGTAACCGTGACTTTTCTTGGCGTCGACGCCGGTGTCGAGGCCGGCGTCGAGTCGACAGACCCGTGTGTCGAAGGTCCCCTCGACAACGGCGTCGAAGACATCGACCTCGACGGGACCTTCGTCGACGGCGTCGACGGAACCTTCGAAGAAGGTTTGGAGGTCATAGTCCTGCTCGAGGGTTCGAAACGCGCTCGAGAGGTTTCATTCGCCGGGTACTGCGACTCGCGGCGTTTTTGACCTTTGGGTCTTTCGACCAGAGCATCGCTCTCAGCAGTCTTCGAGGGGGTCGAGGCCGCTTTCTCGAAGACGCTCATCATATTCGTTCGGAATTCCTCCCATTCAGCCCGGGAACTATGTTTCGTGGGGCAAGGGATTCTTTTTGGCGAAACAGAGGAAGAGGAAGACGGAGAAGGGGGATCTTCGACGTCTCCTCTTCGAGTGCTTCGATCTCGAGGAGTGATGAGACCCACTCCGAGACCTGGAGCGCGAATGGTGACGAGACGAATGTCTCGACTTCGTCGACGAAGAAGAAGCTTTAAAAGTCTTACCTTTCTCCAGCTTCCCCCTACGCTCCTTCAGGGCCTTAGCTGTCATGGACATACAGTCCTCGCATTCCGAACAATGGTGTTCAGCTCCCAAGCACCACAGACAAATTCTGTGAGGATCGGTTAACGACATCTTTTTCCCACAATCTCGACATTTTTTGAAGCCGGATTGAGGAGTTGTCGGTTCCGACGAGGAAGCCATCGAGTACGGATCGAATAACTCGAGGTAAATAGGATTAATCTGACTAAGAACTGAGCAACGGTATTCCGAGGCACTGAGTAAGCGCGGAAAAACAGAACTGAGCAACGGACGCTGCGCGCGGCCTTTATAGGCAGGATGACGTCGAACGTCGATATGGCGGCTGTCGAGGGACATCGACTCGGAGGACGTCGACGCGCAGCGCCCTCTAGAGAAAAAAATTTTCCGAGGCCAGCAGAGCTGGAAGGAGATATCTAAGATGAGGAATACGTCGGAGGACACAATCCCTTCGAAATACGGGCGTTGCTGTAATAAAACATATGGCAAATAGAGAATTTCAAGTACTCGTTAGTGCACGAATACCATCTCATTATTCAGCACAAGCTGCAGAATTATTGGCATTGATACTCGCCATAGAGAATCATGCAGACTACGAAGTAACGGTATGCAGTGACTCCGCCTATGTGACGTCCACAGTGCACGCATGACTAGTGCGCATGAAGAGGAGGGGCTACCTCCGAGCAGACGGCAGCCAGTGCAGCACGCAGCCTTACTGGACAGGCTGATCAAGGCACTACAGCTCCCAGTGGGCATAGCGGTCGTGAAATGCGCCACCCATACTCACGGGACAGATTTTGTGTCACACGGAAACCATGCAGCAGACACGGAAGCCAAGCGTATGGCATCCAAAAATGAGATAATCATGGAAGTAGAAGTGGCACGCACCCATGAGCATATGATGATAGCTCGAGCCACACCAGAGGCTTATAGTAATATGGGGCAAACTCAATTGATGGAGCTTCAAGGGGAGGCACCACAGGACGAAAAGAACCTGTGGAAACGCTGAGCGTGTTCCTTAAACCCCTCGGACGGTTTGTGGAGACAAGACAGCCCTGTTAAACCAGTAATGCCTGTAGCCCTACTAAAGATATCACTAGAACAATTACACTACCCGTTCCATATGACAAAAGAAAATCTAGCCGCAACGCTCGCAGAAGACTGGTTCATACCAAATTTAGCAGAGCAGGTTGCATTCTTTATAGTGAACTGCATAATTTGCCAGCAGTTCACAGCTGGGCACACTTTAAAAGTAGTGAGAGGAGTCATCCCCTGGCCAAATGGGCCATTTCAGCACTTATATGTTGACTATGTCGACATGATTCAAGTATGTAACGGGTACAGGTACTTAATTGTAGTGGTGTGTCCATTCTCTAGATGGATAGAAGCAGGTCCCTGTACACACCCAGACACAACCCGTGCTGCCAAATTCCTGGTGAGGGAAGTATTCCCTAGATGGGGGTGTGTGAGGTGATGAGATCAGATAATGGGGCTCAGTTTGTAAATACAGTTTTTGAACACATTAGCTTGTTGCTTGGTATAAAGCACAAGTTCTCGTCGGCGTATTATCCAGAGGGAAATGGCTTATGCGAGAGGCTCAACGGCTTGCTAAAGGAGAGGATAGCCAAGTTGAAGCTTACTCTAAAGAATCGATGGCTGCACTGTCTACCACTGGCATTGTATGCACTTCGGAACCAACCAGGCTCCAACCATCATCTCACGCCGCACAAGATAGTCACAGGAAGGAGAATGAGGACCCCATTACCCCTCGAGCTAGATGTGATGCCCAGTCAACCCAAGAGGTCCGAGGAACCGAGTTATCAGAATATCTGAATTGCATGACATCAAGCCTCGCTGTCATTTCAGACCAACTGCAGCGACGTCGAAAAGGGTGCAGCACAACACCAGACCCAGAGGGAGATCCTGAAACAGACAGCTCAAGGAATACGTGCGCCAATCATCTTCCCTGGTGACAAAGTACTTGTGAGAAACCACACAAAGAAAAGGTGGGACAAGCGAAGATTCAACGGCCTGTTCATCGCGGAGAACTGCACTCCCTCAGCCGTGAAACTACAAGGCAGGAGAGCTTGGATCTTCCTAAATGACATTAAACCTTATATCGGTGAGACCCCCTTAGCTTCACCCCACCGCGAAGAACCTACAGACAATGGGGAAGAACCTCAGCACGTGCAGACGAGAGCTATGACGAGGAAGGAGGACGCATGAGCAGGAAAATCAAAACAAAGAACCCGGATGCAAGTTGTGGCTTAAAACTGGACAATTCCTCCAAGCAAAGGGGGATAAGGACATAAAGAACACTGTGCATTCTAGTCGCAGGGTAAAGAAGAGAATCGCACATCTAAGCCACAACACATTGATGATACGAACTTTTGAATCAAGCCATATCCAAGCATTAGTAGCAAACGAGACTTTGATGAAATAAGAGCAAAAGTTAGGAACATCATACAGTCACCTGAATCAACCAACACCCAGACTTTGCTTTGCAGAATGTATGACATCCCCCAACAGAAATATCACAAGGGATGTGCTGTCCTGTTTTCAGTTAGTATTAGAGACATATCCATCGCTTGTAGGGAGAGTTACCAGTATCACAGACATTGTCCAAGATCCAGCCAACAAGAAAATAATCTGGCAACTACTGACTGTCATTGCAGAAGCCTTTGTTGTACTACTTGAGTACGGGAATATAGACACAGATGCTTCTACCACAAGTGATCATTGATGAGCTGACACACACAATTTTCTTTTGCATCATAGAAGAGTGCCCAGGACTCAATGGGAGAACCACAGATACCCTAACATTCATCAGAGATCCAAGAAACAATGAATTCCTGAACCAAGTGTGGATCAAGCTAAGTTACGTGGTCGCAATCCACGCAGCAGGAAAGTGTAGAGACTGTTCTCGTCGAAAGAAAGGCCTGTGATCCAGAACCCAGCCAAGCAGGACAAATGTCCCCATCACCCGAGGACAGACACCTGGCACACAATGTCCTGTTACGTCTAGTCACTGACTATCCAGAAATGGTGGGAAGGCCTGCAGAGGTTGAGCTCATCACCTTCCTCAGAGACCCAGGTAACACTGCACACATGGGAACACTCCTCCATGGCATCATGCTCCAGGTGGAGCTGTCCAACGGTTAAAGGGAGTACCTAAGGAGATTCCAGTGAAACTGTCCGCCGAGGGACAGATCCAGGAGATAGAGACAGATCGAGAAGAGCAGAGAAGAGAACTTCACTGTTTTGTATTATTTTTCATTTTTATTCTTATTATTTTATTTGATTTTGAATGGTATCATTGTTTCCATTTTTTCGCATTTAAACAGATTCCAGCATGTCGTCAGGACTAAGGCAAATCCGGGGGGTGGACTGGGAATTGACCTATTTTGAATATGCTCAATGAATGTCACTCATCAAAGAGGCTAGTCTAATCTTTTCCCATAGTCTAGAAAGGGAACTACATCCCGCAACCAGAGACAATCGTCACCCTCGAGAGGGGGGACTCTTATGAAGCACAAGACACTTTACGTCCAAGACCACCTGAAAGACCATAATGGAGTAAATGAAAAGAGAACTTTAACAATTGATGATTGAAATGGAGGCCCACAACAGTAACCTAGTCCTCCCACAGGCGGAGGGGCAACCCCACTTCCATGGAAGAAAATGCTTTAAATCGTCTTACCGAACGATAATGTGCATATGTATAGTGATTATTATTGTTTTACTGTCATTAACAATCAGAACTGCATTCTTTATTTGTGCACGAAGCACTGCAATTTCAGTGCACCCACCAGATACTGTACGTACAAATCCCACGAAAGCACCCAGGCCCTATATAGTCCTTCCGATTCCTAGAAAAACTGACGATAAAGTAAACAAACTAAAATGTAATGTAATTAACAGTGATTCATACACATTTGAGGTAACGAATGAAGAGAAAAGCTGGAGACAGGGTCAGCACGGAATTAATGAAAACATAGCAATGACCACTACACACCCACACACACTCTGAATGCACACAAACAAGGGCAAGTGTCAATGGCTACAGAACCTCGAATGATGGCAACAGAAAATAAGAGACTGCCTACCGAACTACCAGTTCCAGAAAATAGTGGAAGCAACCAAGAGGAAGCAAGCGAAAGGCCAACTAAGGAATATGTAACCAAGGCCCTCAAGAAGACAGACTGCTACAAAAGAATTTGCTGCAAAGACACAAATGCTGATAGACCATTTGTTCCCGTTTATAACCAGAGTAAAGAAAGTGTATGAGGAACTGACAAATAGAACCACAGTGATGATCGCAACAAACACATCAGTTCGCACGAGCACCAGGCCCACGATGAGGCCACACGTTGGACAGACGATACACAGATGGTGGTTAAAGGAGCCCTACAGGAGGATGCAAGAGGAGAAGAAACACACAAAACCTTCTCCTATCACAGCGATACAGGTAATGAAGCCTGCTCCTCCAACAAGCATGCCTGAGAAACCTCCAGCAAGAAAAAGTCACATAGATGCATTTAGAGACATAGTTATAGCTAAATACAAAAAGACATTAAGAATCAAGAGAAACCCGCATGAAGACAACAATGAACTAAACGATTACCTAGAGAGCACAGCACATCTAGGAAACAGCATTTGGTACCAACACATGAAAGAGGTCGGAAGAAGAAAAGCTGAAGGAGAATGCTACGTCTGCGCACTCGTACCATACAGCATGGGAAAATCCAAGATCTTCGTAGCTGTAGAAATTGATGTTCAGGCAGAGCACTGTATGTCACACGTAGCAATGTGCAAGACCAGAGGCCAGTTCATGGGCAGTGATGCCTCCCTGAAATGGGCAACTGAAGCCACGGATCCTGATGAGGATGATTATGTTCAAGACATAAAGACAAGAAACAGATCTCATACTAAGAATCATATAATCAGGTACGAGAACCCTGGAGTAAAAGGGGCAGGAATTAGATGGGAAGTGAATCAGAACCTAAATGTGTCCAAGGAAAAACTCCCGAGGAGGCCCGAAGTTGGAAGAACAAAGGCCAAATGCAGATTTGGGGGACAGTGCTTTCACCAGACGGATGGGAGAAAGGAGTAGTGATCTGTAGAGCCTGGACGGTCATTGGTCAATACAAACCTACCATCAACATAGTGCAGAACGGATGCAAGCCATAATGGCCTAAGCTTGCAAAACTACTCACCTGGGTCGAAGACAGAGGAGGACCTTTACAGAGAGTGCCACTCGAAATCCCAAACTTCTGTTTCAGAATAACGGCACAAGGAAGATGGGAATGATCAGAACTGTGGACGAGTCTTCGACGCTCCAGGAATGGTACACGGAACCTCGGTAATCATGGATCATTATTGGGCATGCGGATCCAAAGCATACATAAGACTGCCGAAAAACTGGGGAAGCATATGCACAATAGTGAATGTCCAGGTTCCTGCACTAGTGATCCAGAAAAATGACCTGAACATTGACAGTTTCCCAAAAGCAGATGCTCACGCGAGAAAAAGGAGATCTGTGGAACTGTTAACCCGAATGAAGAGAGCAAATTAATTTTCTGCCAAATCAGAAGAAGCATTCCATGCAATCCCTTACGAGCACAGGCTGTTTAGCCTTACCTCAACAGTAGTCACAACAATGCTCTTGCCGCACATCCATAAAGGAGTGAATGCTAAATGGTTGCAGATAACCAGATAGGAGTTATTGCAGACCATCAACACTACCATAAAAGGATTCAACGCAACCAAAGAAGAACTGAGAGCAATCCGATTAATGACCCTCCAAAACAGATATGTACTTGACATGATCACAGCAATGAATGGTGGTGTTTGTACAAAAATCGGAGAATCATGTTGCACGTTTATAGCTTCACATGATGAAGAAAATGGAACCGTAACAGAAGCCTTAAGTAAGCTGGCAGATGTGCAGAATCAGGTGATCAAGGAAACCGATGAAGTGGATGATGACAGCTGGTTTAGAACACTGTTTCTATGGGTCCCACAATGGATGGCAGACATATTAAAAATTCTGGGAGCCCTGTTAGTAATGATACTACTAGGTTTTTGTAGCATCAAGATAATCGTAACACAATGCCAGGAAACTACGAAGAAAGCCATTGGGATGAAAATTATGGTCAATGTCGAACCAGGATGGGAGCCCAGAGACCCAACAGATGAAGAAATAATAAACTTCGTGAATGCCAGAGATTTTGCGCCAGAAGGAACAAAGTTTGCATACCCCAGAAAACGAAGAAGGTATGAAGGGAAATGGATTTACTACACACACATCTTGAGGGCCTTGGTTACATATTCCTTAGTTGGCCTTTCGCTTGCTTCCTCTTGGTTGCTTCCACTATTTTCTGGAACTGGTAGTTCGGTAGGCAGTCTCTTATTTTCTGTTGCCATCATTCGAGGTTCTGTAGCCATTGACACTTGCCCTTGTTTGTGTGCATTCAGAGAGTGTGCGTGTGTAGTGGTCATTGCTATGTTTTCATTAATTCCGTGCTGACCCTGTCTCCAGCTTTTCTCTTCATTCGTTATCTCAAATGTGTATGAATCACTGTTAATTACATTAAATTTTAGTTTGTTTACTTTATTGTCAGTTTTTCTAGGAATCGGAAGGACTATATATAGGGTCTGGGTGCTTTCGTGGGATTTGTACGTACAGTATCTGGTGGGTGCACTGAAATTGCAGTGCTTCGTGCACCAATAAAGAATGCAGTTCTGATTGTTAATGACAGTAAAACAATAATAATCACTATACATATGCACATTATCGTTCGGTAAGGCGATTTAAAGCATTTTCTTCCATGGAAGTGGGGTTGCCCCTCCGCCTGTGGGAGGACTAGGTTACTGTTGTGGGCCCCCATTTCAATCATCAATTGTTAAAGTTCTATAAAGTTCTCTTTTCATTTACTCCATTATGGTCTTTCAGGTGGTCTTGGACGTAAAGTGTCTTGCGCTTCATAAGAGTCCCCCCTCTCGAGGGTGACGATTGTCTCTGGTTGCGGGATGTAGATCCCTTTCTAGACTATGGGAAAAGATTAGACTAGCCTCTTTGGTGAGTGACATTCATTGAGCATATTCAAAATAGGTCAATTCCCAGTCCACCCCCCGGATTTGCCTTAGTCCTGACGACATGCTGGAATCTGTTTAAATGCGGAAAAAATGATACCATTCAAAATCAAATAAAATAATAAGAATAAAAATGAAAAATAATACAAAACAGTGAAGTTCTCTTCTCTGCTCTTCTCGATCTGTCTCTATTTCCTGGATCTGTCCCTCGGCGGACAGTTTCACTGGAATCTCCTTAGGTACTCCCTTTAAACGTTGGACACAAGCTGATTATATTCACAGTCATATTGGGATCAAAGAGCACTGGAAATCAAACACTGATGCTACTGGGACGAGCGTAAAGAAATTCTAGAGTATAACTTTGAGATAGAGCACATACCTGGATGGGAAAATAGACAAGCGGGCCGTCTATTGAAATCGCCACTATCAAAAGAAGAAGGAATGTATTTAAAAGAGGCATACAGTGTTGCGTCCATCATTGATAATGTGGAACAAGGTAACCAAACTAACGTCAGCTGAAGGGCACAGAGTATCAATAAAAGACGAAAACATAATGAAAACATTGGAGTACACCAGGAAAGGGTGTCCAGGAGAAAGAAGAATGCGAGTGCTAGAAATGCAAAGCTCCTGGAAAGTAAGAACTATGAGTTCTAATGAGATTAAATGTGTTGCCTCCCACCAGCCCCAGGAGCAAGATAATATGGCTAGGTCATAAAGGACACACAGGAATGACGTTCACCAAAAGGGGAATAAGGGAACAGTATTGTTGGCCTCAAATGGACACACAAACTGAGAAGAACCCTGATCAACTGCCCTCTTTGCAAAGAAGGAGGCAAGCACATTGTGATGAGTAGCACTGTTGGTAATAGTAGAATGGCCCAAAGAAGTGTGGGATCAACTCGGAGCAGATTTCATATGGCCAATAGAATATCTCCCAGCGTATGCTACAGTCCTAGTGGACTACACATGCAAATGCTCAACAGTTCATTATATGGCCGAGATAACGACAAAGTCAGCCGTAGCCTGTTTCGAAGAGGTGTTCAGGAGAAGATACCCAAAGACCATAGTCACGGACAATGGAGTTCAGTTAGTCTCTGAAGAGGTGAAACCGTACTTGCGAAAGAACGATGTGCAACATAAATCTACGTGGTATCACACACAAGGAAATGGGCAGGTGGAAAGAATGAATCATTATGTGAAAGTGTACAGGAGGGCGGAGCTTCCTCTGACGGGCCCACAGGTAAGAACTCACCCTCTAGTACCTGTAAGACAAGATAGCTGCACCTTGAGGAGGTTAGGGTGCAGGATTCACTTACTCCGACACACTTCAATAAGGACAACTCAATGGTTTGGCAAAGGGAAGTCAGTTTAATGACAAGTACAAAAAACGGGGAAACACACGGTAATCATCAATGAAGCGATCGCCTGTCTCGCTTCAACTTCCAACTTCTTCATTTAGACCACTTTTATAGGTAAAATCCGTCATCATTTGACGTGTAAAACTCATAAGTTTGTCATGCAATTTCTATTGGTTGGAAAGGTAACTTAAGTATAGGTGCTATATCTGTATATGGTAACAGAGCATGTGGATTGGATAACTCTTATCGGGTGGGCGTCTACGCCCATCCTACTACATCACTCGTGATAGACGTCACTACAACTACGACGTCTTATTGGTTCTAGGACCCTAGATTATTTGGTCCATTGTGATTGGGTGGGTTACACCACTAGACATAAATCTTCACTTTAATTAGCAGCATGCAGAATGGACACCCAGCTGCGGAGTGCCCCAAGATTCACCCTGTCTCCCTTCCATCAATCAGTACCTTTAGGGCTATGTGTCAGTTAGTTGGCTGAGGATGGCCTCGAAACTATAGTTCTAATCAGGAAAAGTTATGGCATCCTTGGGTTCTGGGTGACATCAGACGTTGGTACCTCTTTGTCCTCGGCTGGTCACGTGTCTCTTCACCGTGAATCTGCTTCATTTTCCCTCTTATTCGTGTATTTGATTCTTCCGTAGCCTCGCCACCTGCCTGGGGCCTCCTTATCACGACCTTCATTGGCTGGCTGGTATGCTGATAAGTTTCGGTTCTCCGGAGTTGCCGCTCTCCTCCCTTCCTGGAGTTGACCTTGAATTCTCAAGCATGAGCTACTTCTTGCTGAGTTTCGATTCCGCTCTTCCCTCCTGGCTTTAGCTGGAATATGAATCTCGGCCTTGGTGGCCCCCTTGTAGCCTGGGCTTAGTTCTGCTTTACAAAATGGAGTCGCACTAGTATGACGTGCTTCATTGAGGTAGATATATATACTTGGCGCATGCCGATCTATTCTTCTACTAAGCATTGCAAGCAGTACCGTTTTCTTAGCTTCTTGCGTTCCAAGCCTATTTACATGCATTCAGTCAGTTGCTGGGTACGTTCTTTGTGCTGCAAGCTGGTATCTTCTTATAAGTTTGTCACATCATTATTCTTTACAGTTCGTCCTTGTGTACTTTCTTTTTCTCGTCATTTTATGGTTGTATGTACGTCACGCTTTAGGCTCTTATATCGTCACCAATTGCCTTTCATTAATGCTCTGTGGGCCTCTTCGGGGACAGCCTGTAAGTAGTCTTCATATCGTGTCATCTGCTGGTATGGTTGTCTCAGTGGATACCTTGCAGCCCACCGTTGTCGGGTTATTGGCGCTTCAATAGGTATACATGTCCCTCTGATGGGTACTGGACAGAGCAACACCGTGGCTCTGTTGATTCATTTGCTCCTTATATGTCACATATCTTGGCGAGTATGCTTCTGGCATTTTGACATGAGTAGCTGGAGTGCAAGCCATATTTGGGACCTCCTCTACACACACACCCCTCTGGTCGGTTTATCAACCACTTCTTCTTCCTTTAAGTTATTCTTGCTTTGTTCTTCCACATCCACTTCTTCGTCATCTGTGTTTGTACATGATGGTGTGAACGTGTGCATCTTTGGAGTCGATATTTTTATCACTCCTTTCAAACTTCCTGTTGTTCTTACGTGTTCGTCTTTGTTCCAGGTCATTAGCTGGCATTGCCCATTTGGGCTGCAGTAAATCCATTTCCCTTCATACCTTCTTCGTTTTCTGGGGTATGCAAACTTTGTTCCTTCTAACTTAAACCTTCTTTTCCATAAAAAATGTCTGGAAATGGTTTGCTGCCCAGGTGCAAGCATCAGGGCTGCACCTATCCCATATGCACACACATCTACGGATATGACAGTTTTGTTTCTTGCGTGACATGGTTTTAAGATTCAGTGCTTTCATGATGTCCTTCATGTCATTAAAAGTTAAACTGCATTGGTGTGTCCATTCATATTTCTCTCCTTTTCTCAGTAGTCACAATACTTTTGTCGTATTGGAAAAATATTTTACGAACTGTGCGTAGTATTCCGCCATCCCCATGAAGGAATGTTGCTGTTCTTTTGTCTGAGGTTTCGGGGCTTGTGTGATCGCCTACTCCAGGCTTTCGGTTCCATACCTGCTGATGATATTGTGAATTTGAGAACATTTCATTTTTCTTTGTGCTGCTCACATCGGTCTCTTTAGTCAAAATCCTTTCCTCCTCAGTCTTTCCAGCACCTTTTCTAGAGCAGCATCATGGTCATTTTGTGTAACGCCTTAGATGAATAGGTCGTCCTCAAAGACCCTGACGTTCACTAAAGCCTGCAATGTTTCGGTCAGGATCCTCTGGAAGACTGAAGCCACTTATGCAATCCGAATGACATACGTTTGTACTGGCATGTGCCATACGGAGTCACAAATGCTATCAATGGTCTTAATCTTTGAAATATAGTATAACTTGATGGTATGTGCTGGTTGTATACAGCTTTGAAAATATGACAGCTCCTTCCGGGGACTGCATCATCTCAGATAAGTTCTGCAACAGGAATTAATCACTTTCCATTCTCAATTCAGCGCTCTTAAGTCTATGCACATTCTGAGCTTGTCTGACCTACTCCTCCTACCTATTAACATGGGACTAAGCCATTCTGTGGCTTCCAACATTTTATTCAACATCTCTTGCAGTTATTCCTGTGGCGTGACTGGCACTGGTCTCACTTTTAGCTTGACCGCAGTGGCTCATTCTCTCAATTTAATTTTGTCCTTGTACCCTTTTAGTGTCCCCATCATGTCCTCAAATATTTCTACATATGTTTCTAGTATGTCCTGATCATTCCAATTAATCACAGCCGTTACTTGCTCTTTGGCGTTCGGTTCCAGCTTGATGTCCAATTCCCAGGAGTGCATCTCCTAAATACCCTTCCTTTAGTTGTCCCATCTTTGAACTGGATGTCGAAGAATCCCAATATCTTTATTTCTTTGACAGTGTAGGCTCCTGGTTTCGATTTGTATTTCTGGAGTATCGGTACTTCTCTCTTCCACCTCTGCTCGTACTGTTCTTCTGATATTATTGCGAGGTTGGATCCTGAGACGGCCATCATCCTTATGGGCTTGCCTCCTACTCCTACTTCTTGATAGCATTGGTACTCAGTATTTTGACTGGTTTAAGTTCTTCTAATGCGTCTTTGCTTCCGATCATTTCTCTTTCCACTTGCTTCATGGTTTTGCCCCTGCCTATTCTTGCAACATGGCCCATCGTTTGGCATTTGGCGCACTTTAGTCCTCACGCAGGACAGTACTTGGATGTGCATGCCGCACTTGTAGCACTCGCTCGGATTTCTGTGTTCATCTGATTTCTGAATCTTTTCGGTGTTCTGCACTCTTCTTGGTTTGTTCCTCGTCAATCTTAGTTTTTTGATTTGCGTGACTGCTTTCTCTAAATTTAGTTTTGATCGTTTGTTTATGCAGCATACTTTCCTCCACACTGCAGCATATTTTCTTGAAATATATATTTTAAATGTGTTTATTAATTTTAATACAAGTTATCATTAGACAATTTTGTTATACAATCCGCTCATCTTTTTTTAATTTTTTTTTATCTAATACTACTCCTTCCCATCCTCCCCATCATCTGCCCCCCTCGGCCTATAATCTGATCATAACCATAGGGAAAGTATTAGTAATAATCCACCAGTGTTTGCTCAGATGTACATAATTGTCTCTTTCCCAGCATCTAGCGTCTATAAGAGTTCAGGGAGGTTTATCATCTGGTGATCGTTCCAGGTTGCTGTGTCTTCTGAGGCTTCCGCTCTCCCCCGTTGCTCAGCTTTATGCCACACTGCTACTTCTGCCATCGACCACCTTCTTAAATCTTCCCACCATCTACTTATACATGTGCCTTCTCTAGTCTTGCACGCCATGGTAATCCTTTGCTTTGCCAGCACCCAGGCTAGGTCTATTACTCTATTCTACAGCCTGGATGTTTGCAGGTGTTTGAAAATGCCCAACAGGCAGGCTTCCGGGTTCCATTTATACCTCGTAATCCCCCCCCCGACCCCTCTCCACATGCGTGTTTCCATTCCCAGCCAGAACTCTTGCATCACTGGGCAGCCCGAAAACATTTGTCACATTCCTGCTTCCCTCGCGCCACATCTCGGACATCCCTTCATCTGCAATCCTGGGAAACGTGGTCGTAGTTGTGGCATCATGTATGCCCTACGTAGGACATATAGTTGTGCGAGTTTCAGTCTGGCGTTCCTTGAGACTATTTTCGGGTACATTAGAGCCCTAGACCACTCGTCATGATTCTACCCGTATCAGATTCCCATGCCCCTTTCCCTTTGGTCACTTCTGCTGGTCGAGCCTCCAGTAGACCTTGATACCCCATGTCCTCCTGACACATCATACAGGAGCTCCAACACCTTGTCTTCATTTGGGAGTTATGGAGAGCTCGACCATCTCCCAGTGGTGTAGGTGAGGAACTGTCCCTTATGTTCCCCGAACTTGTCAACTATCTCCTGAAATCTCAGGAGTCTATCCTGTGTCAGCAAGTTTCCCACTGTTACTATCCCCTTGCTCTCCCAGTAGTTCCTAATTTGTGCTAGGTCCTTAATTGTGTTCCTGCAGATGGCTGTTACCGGCATTTGGTGTGGGAAGAGTTCCCCCAATTTGAGTACCATCTTGATTCTGGCCCAGATTACTTTTTCCCCAGTCTTAGGGTGGTGCAAAGATTTTACTGTTGTCAAGACAGAGTGCTTTTAATATGTATGGGGTGAGTTTCTGTGCATGCAGGGTGTGTTCTATATTTTCGTGGTCTGCCAACCATTTCGCTACATGTTGTAGCTGACGTAATAAATAGTAGAGTTTGAAGTTAGGTAGCCTCAGTCTCCCTCCCTTGTATTCTCTTTGTAGGGTATCTAGGGTTATTCTCCTTCTGTCCCCCCCCATATAAACCATCCTGTCATTGTATTTAATAACTTGAAGAAGGTGTGTGGTATGAGGTAGGGGACGTTCTCAAAGTGATATAGTAGACAGGGGAGAGCTACCATCTTTAGAAGCGCAACTCTGCCTGTCACTAAAAGAGTCAGCTTTTCCCAGAATTTAATCGAAGCCTCCAGCCCTGTTCGCGCTCTTATTGTGTTTTGCTGATTTGTCTCTGCTACATGATGGTGGATGTCTATACCCATGTACCTAAATGTTTTAGTTTTCCCCTGGAGGCCTAAACACGGGAGTTGCGACTCTTCCACTCCTGCCCAACTGCCCAGAGGGAATATACAGGACTTTTCCCTACTAATTGAGATGCCCGATAGGTCTGCGAAGTTGGTCAATACCTCCAGGTATGCATCTAACGTGCATAATTTTGCCATCCGATCTGTCTAAATTTGGGTTTATCGTGCAGTTGAAATCTCTGAAGGCGGCTAGTCATCCATTCACGGATCGAAAAGAAGGTGGCTGCATTGTGGTTGGGTACATATGTGTTGATTAGACAGACCTCGGTTTGCTCAAGGTACCCATGTACTATTATCATTCTGCCTTCGTCATCTTTGTGTACACCCACCATTCTGAAGGGCACTAATGGGGCCATCCAAATGAGTACTCGCCTCGGATAACTAGAACACGCCGAGTCATACACCATCGCTCCCCATTTCTTCACCACTTGTGCCTGCCTCTCCTTTGTGAAGTATATTTACTGTAGCATTGCAATCTTAACTTTTTTGCAGCGCAGATATGCTGCTACTCTTATTCTCTTTATATATTTATTTAGTCACCTCACATTCCAAGAGGCCACCTTTAGCACCTCAGCCATATAGGTTTTCATCCCCCGTCCTCCGTTGTTAATTTTATATGCATGCCCTGTGGTGGTTCTTCCCGGTATCTTATTGTTTTGGACTAACACTTCATGGCCCCCTTTCCCCAGATTCAAGTTGTGCTGCAATTTTAACCAATTGTGTTCAACAGAAACTAAAACAATAACTAATCGCCCAGCAGTCAGGTCCTGTAGAGGCGTAACCACATGCGTACCCCTCGTCCTTTCGGATCATAGTAGCTGGGTAGCTCTCGGTACCAGATTCTTCCTTAATCAGAAGCAACGTTAAATCAATCACATCGTTTCAGGGGTGGGATCTAAAAAAAGTCACACTAAATGGGAATATTCCAACAACATACTCATTCTCCCCCCTGCCTTCTCTTTTACTCGCGCTTTATTTTTTTCATCTTTATTTAGCATGATCATTTAAACAAATCAAACAATACCAAGGTGAGTATGACAGAAGTAATAATCTAAGCATATTCATCCTATCATAAATACACAAATACAACTTATATACATATTTTCTACCCACCTTTAGGACTCAAAATAACACCACACACTATATTAACTACAGGACAACACAAATCCCCCCCACAGCCAGCCAGCATCCTTCCCTTAAACAATCAACTATACACATAACTACACTATCTAATCCATCAGTCCCCATATATGTCATTAAAAGCTCTCCCTCTTTCCAAATAATCACCCTCCTGCCCAAGTCTGATTGATTGGGTCTTTTCAAAATGAGAAAGTATATGCATATCCATCAACCAATCCTCTAATTGCAGCTTTTTTCTAGTCTTCCAAACCTTTCAAATGTGTTTGGTTGCCACCAACAAAGCTCTGTCGATCCAAAACGACGAGATAGAAGCCTCCTCACATCTACCCTTGCTTGAAAGAAAAAGGACTGCTTCAACAGTCTGCGCTTTTAACTTAATGCGTTATGCATCGCAGGACTCTTCTTTATGTTCCAGTCTTTATGTTGGCGTCCATCCATGCGTTTAATTCCTCAGAGGCATCGTAGAAGAGAAATTTCTCTTTATATAATCACCTTCAGTTTTGCGGGTTACACAAGCATATATTTTATGCCTTGTCGCCTTAGTCTTTCCTTCCGAATTGTTCTCTCGGTCTCTGACATTGTACAGTACAGTCTGGGTAGATCGGTAGGGAGGTCGAGCCCAGTCTTATCTCTCCGCCCAATCTAGAGGATGCCAGGATTCTTTCTTCATCTCGGAAGTTTAGGATTTTGGCAATAATGGGCCGAGGTGGGGCACCCGGGGGCGGTTTACTTGTGAGTGCTTTGTGGGCTCGTTCCACTGTGAACCCCTGTGACAACGCTCCCGAGCCTATTTCCTGTAGAAGCATGTTCTCCACATACGTAGTAGGGTCTCCCCTCCTTGGCCTCCTCCAGTAGTTCCAGGATTCAAATGATACTTCACCTTGCTCTCCCCTCTGCGTCTTCTGCTCGGTCTTGTGGCAATCGCACTTTCACCTCTAGCACTCAGACCGTTTCTTGCAATGTTTTTGCAGTGGTTATCATTTCTAGAACCGTTTCCTCGTTTTCGCTCACTCTGTCCGCCAGGGTGCGCAAGTTCTGCCCCAAGAGGCCGACATCACTTTTTACCTCATCAATTTGCATTTCCATCGAGGTTCTCAGGGCCGTTATTGCCTCTAAGAGTTTGGCAGTCTTTCGGGGGTTCACAGACATCTTGGGTGTTGTCTGCCTGCTGTGCCCCAGCGTCAGTTGGCAATTGTTTAGTTTTTACTTTTTTTGTGAAGACCTCCATCTTGTTCTATTTCGAATGTGTTGTGGCCTTCTTCCCACCTTGCGATATTTATCTGTTTCTCCGGTTTCCTACAAGGCCCCGGCAGTCCAAAATCTCTGGGTTCCTGTTTATGTTGGGGTCTTCTCTGAGTGTGGCCCTGTCCCTGTTTGTGATCACTTTCTGTATCATTGGGTTTTGCCTTTCGCTTTTTTGCAGGGGGGCTGCAGTGTCTTATCTTTGGCTCCCTTCTTGTTCCCAGAGGGAAGGTTCCTCAGGGTGGAGTATCCACCTCAGTATCTGTTGTGCCGCTGTAGATTCGATTCCGCCCCCCCGCCCCTTCTGATTTGTTATTGCCAGTGAGAGGCCTCATATGGCTTTCTCCCACCTTAAGTCTTTTCTCTGTGCCCTTTTCCTTCCTCTAATGCAGAGTAGCGATGTCCAGGGGTCCCCCTGTCTGTGCCTCTCCTCCTGCATCCCTGGTGCTGCTGTGGTGTCCCACCAGGGTCTCCTTAATTATTTGTTTCCTTCTCCTAGGGGCTCCTCAGCTGTTGCTTTCACTTCGCGGGCTCTTCTTTAGAAGTGCTGGTCCTCAGGGCTTCCTCCGGAATTCTCTTTCATGTTCCTCTGGCGTATGTTCGGCTCCCCGTTGCAGCCTGCTGCTCGTCCCTAACTGCTATTCTCTCAGTCTGCCGATCGGGGGATTGTGCAGGGAGGCGTTCTGGTCTGCTTACTCTGGCACTGCAGGATTCGTGCCAGGGGTCTTCTGGGCCTCCCAATGTCTCAGGGGCTCAGAAGTTTGCGGCTCTCCCCCGCGATATTGCAACTGCCATTTTGAATTCAGCCGGCGGGATTATTCTTCCCTTTTCATCTTCGCTGCACCAGTGCTCTGGTTCTCTTCTATGAATCGGAGGGTTCCTATTCAGATGCGGCTCCTCTGGGCTGTATTTCTGGGGCTTTTTGTATGCCTAGATGCATCAATGAAGGATCCTCACGGGGAGCTCCTGAGATATGCAGCTTCTCACATCACACGCTGGCTACACCCCCACCCCTTTTCTTGTATTTTTTAACTACTGCATCCCACTAACAAATTCCTTAGCATGGTGTCTAATGTGTCCCCGAAATGTCAATCTGTCACTGACTCCTAGCGCCAGCAGGTAGTCCTCCATTGGTTCATTCACCCCTTGCTTCCTTTCGTAGTAGTGCAACGTGTACCTCAGTTTGTTCCCTCGGATCTCAAACCTCTTCAGGGCTCCTTCGTAAGGCTCTCTATTGTCCATCCATCACGTTCTCTTTCTCTGACCCTCCATCCCCAAAGCATTGGTCAATATGGCTGCCTTTTTTTCTCACTCAGTTCTTGAGCGCCAATGCCTCCATATATACATTACAGTTCCGTAACCATTGTTGCCAGGGTATTGTTGGCCTACCTGGTTTTGCAGAAATACTGGTTGGGATGCTGAACCATTCTGGTGATTGCCTGCTGCTCTCTTGACATGTGGATTTCCCTCTTCATCCACGTGTGTGCTGCTGCTTCCTTTTCTTTACCTTGATCTCATCCTCATCACATTGTAGGAACAACAAATAATGCACTCACACCAGAGGGAAGGTGGTAAGCAGATATGTCTTTATTTCACTCTGCTTCTCCAAATATTTTTTATTTATTTAAGCATATAATAGCACAGACACATGCTTTTCACAGAGCTCTGTGTGGAGCTGTTTCCACCGCTTTCTGCATCCTTCTCCCGCTGCACCACCCGCTGCCCTGTGTGATGACTGGGAGCACTGGCATCCTGCGTAGTGATGCGGCTAGTCCATGTCACCACACTATTCTTTTTTTTTTTTTATAGAGGACACCTCTCAGCACCCCTCTGCACCCAGAAGCTTTTTCATCTGTTTATCATAAAAAGCTGCCTTGCGCTACACGCCACTGCCTTGCATCCACGCTCTTAAGGTTATACGACTTGCCTACCATGACAGCCAACGTGCACCAGCTTAAAAGGAATTGGTGATGAGGCAGTGACAAATGCACTGTGAGGAGATGGAATGTAACACACCTGGAGTGCGGATGTGCAAGGGATGTCGACCCAGCGGGTCACAGCATGCAGACACGTGGTGATACGAAAAACACACTACTGTAATAAAAGGTTGTGGAGTTCCCACGCATGGGCATGAATCAACCTGACAACAATCTTTAGTCTAAGACTTCATTTCAATATGTGTGCAGCGTCAACCTTAAGATGCTGCAACTGAGATCCTCCCTGTGAACCTCACAACTGGCAGATGAGGATGGAAGATGCTGTTGGAGGTAATGCTGCATAGATTTCCATCAGTGCGGACATGGCAGAGGAACTTGAGTTGATCCACTTTGCATCAAGCACCTACAACAAAGAACTTCAACACTTGATCCATGAGTTTGAAGCCCTCTTCCAAGGAAGTGGGTTTCTGAAAATCCACAAAACTCTTACATGAACTATCATGCAAACAGCGCCCTTAAACACCTGAAGAATTCCGTTCCACCTGTGATCCAAAAGGTTACAAGTCCTGAATTTGAAGTAGGCTGACATTTTGAGAAAGTCCAAGGGCAGACCTCGGTGTGTGGTACCGATCACAGTAGCACAGAAATCAAAGAAAACAGACCAAGTGGGGCATCTGTATTAACATGCTCCACCCAAATAAGGCTGTGAAGCACCACCAAACACTGACCCTGGATGACCTCACTGCCGATATCGATGGGCTGCAGCACTTCAAGACTAGACCTTAATGCGATCACAAGGTCCCACTGTATGAGGACTTGAGATAAATCATGACTAACACATTACCACATATATTCAATGGTCTTCGCTTCAGTCTGTCGTCAGCTATCGTACTCAGCCAGGACACCATCAGGTGGTTGATAGCAGTCATCCAAGTTGCTATTAATACACAGACAAAGACATTGGGTGTGCTACAGCCATTGGCACATATTCACACATTAGTGGGAGATAAAAGGAGCATGTTTTTCGTGTAGGCTAATTGCATACAGCCCATCACATTAACAAATGCCCCTGCGTTGATGAGGGCAGGGATGGGATTGCCAGCGATGACCACTTAAACAAAGACAGCCTGGAGTCTTTTGGGAATGTTTTCAGAAAAGAGGGCATCTCAGCCAACCCCCACAAGATGAAGGACAAATCTTTAGCACCAGTCAAGAATAAGATGTTGACATGGTGAATTTGAAGAACCCTGAATCTGGCCTCTATCACCAAACCTCTCCAGTGACAGACCAAATATTCCAAGCCATGAGCATCGGAGGAACTACAACAAACCACCTTACAAGGACACAATCGCAGCCTATTTTGACCTCAGCCAACACACACAGCTGGTCGTCGATTCCAGCCCACGTGGGTTAGGCACAGTACTAACGCAGGTGGCTCCGGGCAAGGATGCAATTCCAGCGCAGTACACTAGCAGGGAGTTCACCCCCCCCCCAAATCCAGATATTCTAAGATCGAGAAAGAAGCTATTACCAATTTGTGGAAGTGTGGACATTTCCAGGTCTACGTATATGGCAATTGATTTGTGATCCTCACAGACCACAAGCCGCTAGTACCAACAGTTCTGCACTTACCCCACCACCGGGGTTCAAAAAATAGATTCTGCAGCTTCAAGAACATGAATTCCAAATCACATACTGACCTTGAGCAAATAACCCAGCAGATTTTCTCTCCTGCCATCTGTGAGCAGCAACAGACGTAAAAAGAAAGCAACCCTCCGGCTAGAAAAACAAGTCAACGTGATAGCTGGCAACGCCACGACGAAATCCCTCTTGGTCGAGGAAATAGCAGCTGCACCCCAAGAGGGAAAGCAGATTTAAAATAAAGCAGGCCCTGGCCTCTGTGAGGTGAGGCGGTTTCCTGAAAGTCGACCAGCATGACAGACACCCCAGCAATCATGGAGAAGCCTCTTCATAAGCTTTCCGAAACTGAAGATGGTCTTCACCTAAGAGACTCATGCATCACAAGTCCTAACTCACTGATGCCGAGAGTAGTTTAACTCTCCCACATGGGGCACCATGGTCGGAGCAAGGCAAAAACCCACTTATGGGAAAAGGAATGGTTCCCTGGACTGAGAAAGACTGTAGAATACGTCTGATGAAAAGCAACAGGGCCCCGATCCAATCAAACTCATGTCCAGTCCATGCTGAGAGGAAAACATCCATGGGGGTTCGCCTCAGCGCATGCTTCAGGTTGCTACTGATGGGGCAATACATGCTCACCGTCATAGTTGAGCTGCCCAAACTGGAGAAGATGCTGGTCGCTCAGACTGCCCAAATCACTCAAAACAAGCAATGGATCACCTTCACAGACACAAAATGTCACCAATTCCAGGACACTTTAAACATCAGGGGTGATCTCCCCTGTGAGCCTCATAATATGCACCACCCTAAAAAAGATTTCAGGATATTGACATATCTTAATTTGAGTCTATTAATGTTTTGTCTCTTTCAAAGCATTCTCCTCTCAGTGACGTGTCTTTCACATTACATGTATTGACCCCTGTGAACATTTTTCATAGTTTAAGTTTAACAGGAAACACCCATCACAACAAACACATTTTAAAAAAACACCCAAAAAACATAAAGCCATAAAGTGAAGGTGAAGAAAAAGATTCAATATCTGGACTCCAACCCTGTTAAAAACAATAAAATGGAAATAAAGTGATACAATGTGCTTGGAATAGTGCACTAAGAAGAACAGCACAGATGAAAAGAAAAAGAAAGGCATGAAGAACTCGTCACACTTTCTGGTAAACCATCTCCTGTTATTGTGACATGTGCTATAAGAGCGCACACACACACACACACGGGACCGCAGGGTGTCAAGTACTTACATGGATTGGTCACTGTTTACCAGTGTGGAGGTACATAGCTGTAGGTGGGCGCTCCTTGAGCCCTGTATGTTGGCACGGACACAGGGTGTGCTCCAATGGCAGTGTGTTGGGGAGTAGTCAACAGGGTGCCTGCATACAAATGGACGGGAACAAAAATGAAAATAGATATGCTTTCATTTATATTCTGGAAAACGAACTGCCAATAATATATCAAAAGACAGAAATTGCACCCCTTCGGACAAGAGGCATTGATGCAACAGACTAAAAAAGAGGTTATCCCAACAACTGGATGACTGGGTCATGGCACAGCAAGCAAGCAAATGTCCCAAAAGGGGAATTAAAAAAAAGAAAAGAAAGAAGAACACACACACCCAGATATAGAACACATACAAATGAAAGAAAGCACAGCAATGAGTAAATGATAACGCAACTATTACACACAGCATTGTCAAGAAGATCTCCCCATTAGCATCTGAATGAAGCTTTCAAAAGAGCTTGGTAGTTGCCTAGTAAGCAATGAATACTACACACTTCCTAAAAGAGTTTGTATTACAATGTGATGCCCCTAGAGCTGTGGACCATTTAACTTGATGTTACAAATATCTGCACTCTCCAGCACATCAGCCACCGATTACACAAACATTGTAACACGTTTTACAGAATGCATTGAAATAGCCAACAGAAGAGAGCTTAAATACCCAAAAGAGAATACAGCGTATGAACTAGGGAGCATGCATTCACCATGCAGTGTGCAGCAGAAACCAACCATTTCCTTTGAGCGCTAACATATAGCCAAACAGATCTATCCAAGAGATTGCCGACAAGAAGCACGGAGCACTGGCTGAAATGTTTCGTTTTACCAAAAAGGAAAAATGTGTACAGCAAGGGGACCATTCCGAATTCACATGCTGAGAAGAGGTAACTGCTGACAGGCCGGATCCCTAAAAACATCTTTTTGTACACTTTACTTTAAAAACCTTGTAAAATTACACATCTTATTTATTTTTGAAAAACTTCCATTTTAGAAGAATAGGAAAAACGACTTTAGGCTGCGGTCTTGAGCAAAAGGACTCCAGGCTGAACAATTTTGTAAAGGCAGTTAACCCTGCTAGACACACCCAGAATGCTCTGGGCCAGGGGCACCATGCCACTTTTTTCTGCTTTATTGAAGCATTTTGGTCGCTACCTAGTTTACCTTTTTGAATGGTTATAGAGTGCTGTTCCCTGGCTTTGTGGAGCTAGTTTTCGGAGCCAAGGCTATTATTTAAGTTATGTGTGCGTTCTGATGGGGGGATGTGAAATAATAAAGAGTGCTCCAGACACGTGCTGCCCGTCATCATATCACGACCATGCCCTGCTAAGCTCATCAGGGAACAACAGTTAGAGGTTTCTCCCATAACCTATAAGAACCGTAGACCTAACCCTTCAGCTCGGTATAAGATGTACAGGGAACAGTTATGCCTAGAAGAGAATACTCTCAGAAAAGGTTACCAGGAATGACCCACTTCTGCCCACTGCCACAATGGGTAGATCCTGCACAACCCTAGTCGGGTTTCTGTTCAGAAACCTCAGAAGGCACAAGTCGAGGGTACACTGATTGGACATCATCTGACCGCTTTCTTTTAAGAGGAGAGATACCATAACCTGTAAGTGTTTTTGAGACTGGTAATGCCTAAAAATAAAAAAAATAAAAAGTACTGTGCAACAGTGTCCAAGCCAGTAATCAGGTTCCCAAGCCAGAAACATACCCACTAGGCCAAATGGAAGCGTAGCCAACATGAGAGTGAAATATCCAGGGTTTTGCAACTTTTCATGTACCAGCATCAAAGGGGAAGGAAGGGCGCCCAACTGGTGGATTGAATCTCTGGGCAATGTGAATTTATTTACGTCAGTATGTATTTACCCCATTCCCTCAGGAAATTATATGGAAATCCAACTGTGCTGTCTTGATGGGCCTAACCTTTTGCTTCTAGTAAATCCATGTTTCCATTGTTGGAGGAGAGAGTCACCAAACAGAGGGCAAGTCAAATCGGCCCGGTAAAAATCATTGTTTTCGGAGACGTAAATCTCCAATTCGAACTGCTTGAAATCATGATAGGGCTCACAGAGAAGGATGCAGCAACATGGAGTGTGGGGGAACTGGTGGCGGCTCGTTCTAAAAGGAATTATAGACGCGCTGAGGTAGCAGCAAGTGCGTTCTTTGCCCTTGGCCTCAGGACCTCTAATGGAAGATTCCCCAGTGATCGTTCAGCGGACAAAGCCACACAGCAGCGTCTCTCTCAGATGTTTGCCTTCCTCTGCACCACTGCCGGTTCAGCGCTTCTCCACACTCCCCAATGTACCCATGTACAAGCCTTGCCTCTGCACGTGCTCTCTCCTCCCCCACTCCAGTGCTGCTGCCTCTTTGTTCTCGTTCCTGTAACGAGAGAGGGCGTACTGGTTATCACAGGATGTTAAACACATGAAAGTTCAACATGTAGTAGTTTTGTCCAGATTAGTTACTCCCGTGCAAGCATATAATACTTTGTCTGTAGGGAGTGCCCCATGAGAATGGGAGTCCTTGTCCCCGGAAAGGGAGTCACTCCCAGTGAGGTCCCACTTTCATAAACTCAGAGGGAGGGTTTTGCTTGGTGCGCTCACCACCCTAGACTCCAAGGCGGTGGCTTCCCCTAGGGAAGAAGGGACGAAGTCTCCAGATTGGTCACAGTTATTATATTAAAATGTACCCCCCTCCGAGCGTTTCTCCTGCTCTCTTGTGCTCGGGTTACCCCTCGTCGGTTACTGTATTCAACATCACCCCCTCGGAGTATTTCATTCTCTCTTGTGTTCGGGAACCCCTCAATGGTTATTATATTCAAATTCACCCTCCCCGAGTGTTTCTCTTTCATGCTCAGAAACCCTTCATGGATTACTATATTGAGCGTTACCGTCTGTGTTTTTTCTTTCATTCAGTAACCCCTTCGGTGGGTAGTTTCCTTAGTCTCTGTTCTTCTATAGAACTGTCAGGACCCTTGGATATTTGATTCACTTTGGTGTTCAGGCTCTCTGTCGGAGTGCGGCAGAGCTTAACCGCCCTGCTCTGTCTCCTTGCTGAATACTGGGTATCTGCTGTTCCGCAGTGCCTTTTGCTGCGGGAGGGAGTCGTTCCTTCCGAGGTGGAACCTTGCTTCTCCTTCATGTGGGTGCCCCAGTTTGGGCATACCGGTCTTACGCATTGGTCGCGGGTTGGTCTCTCTTTTAGAGACCTCAGAGCTTTGGGATTCCAGCGCTCCTGGGCACTGTAGCATTCTGTGGGCTTTTCTGCTCATGTATATGTCGTGGTCCTGCCTCCAGGATACTTAGCTCTGTACTGTCACGGCAGCGGCTGCTCTGCGCTTCTTCTCTCCAGATGGACAGATGTCAGCGGTTAACCCGTCTAGCATCAGCTCCTCGACAACAGGCAAGAGGTTCAGAACCTTTTGGTCTCTTCCTTGCAACGGGAGATGCAGCACCATTGGTCAGAAAGGTTCAGTCCTCCAGGAGAGGTCAGCAACAGAACCAAGTACATTTAATAGGCTGTGGGCCTGTGTATCATGAGCAGCCAGAGTAGTCCCCATGTATTCATAAAAATTGGGATGCTGCCATTAAGGGAGGTGTTAGGGTAAGGCCAACTAGCGGTTCCTGGCCCCCCCACCACAAAGGTGGGTGTCAACTCCTAGTGAGATCGCGCTTGGCCTGTCCTCTTGGAAGTATTTTGCGTAGTGGGCTCACCTCCTTAGTTCCAAAGGGGTTGGCTCCCTCTTGGGAGACTTGAGGCGCTCCCTGAAATGGTCACATACACCTTACATTAAATTATAGACCCCCCCCTCTATGGGAGCTGCCACCTGGGTAGACCCCACCCTCTCCCAGACCCATGGTGGCTCACCTTCTTCCTCAGAGAATTCCTCCCATGATGGCAGGAGGAAGTAATTTTCAAAGGCAAGAGGAATTAATTTTCAAAGGGGTTCTTTCTGGTGTCTTGCTGTAGGAGATCAAGGAAAATGACAAAGTTTTTCCCTATGACTACTTCTTCAGGTAGCACCGGGATGACGGACTGTTGGGTTAGTCAAATTTCCTCTGACCTCTAAAGTGAGGGGAACCTTGGGGATAGACTTCAGCGTCGCTCTGGATGCAAGTTCTTTTCACTGCTTTGTCCATCTCAAGACTCTTGGAACAAACCAAGTCCGAGAGACTAGCCATCTGATGGCTATCCGAGTCAATCAAGGCTTTGGCCCAGGTCTTACTGACTCAGACGGCCGAGCGGGCTTGGAATTTACTGTTGCTGCAGTAAAAAGCATCCACCTCCTCAAGGTTTTCCTCTGGGTCTTCTACTTCGTCTTGCCATTCCTCTGCTCTGACCTATTTCCATGGGTTCCTCTTGTATGTTTTGAGACAGGCCTAGGCAAAATGGCCCTTTCCACCACAGGAGAAGCAGTTGGGGAGCAGAGGAGGAAGAAGCCAGATTTGAATACCAGCTTTGTCAGTCATTCCGCAATGTTTTGACAGTGAGAATTATAGTTCTTTTGGGTACCTCCTCTTTTGACTTCAAGCGAAGGCCGAAACTCTTGAATCTTAGACTGGACAGGAAGGGCGTCCCTGACAATTGATTTGAGATCGCTGTGGGGTTCAAAAGCTTTCTATGGTGGTATCGCAAGAATTTGAAACCTTCCGAGTGGGCCTGGGAGGTATGTATGGAAGTTGGCATAATCCATTCTAAGAGAGTTTCAAGGAATGGAGGGGATACCATGCTTAACTCAGGATTGCCTAAAGCAGCGCTCCGAGTAGATGTATTCTGGAAGAAAAATTCAGAGGGGCAGGACAGGACTTAAATTTTCCCTCGTCCTCAGAGCCACTAGGATGTTGAATCGTGAAGGGGGGTGGCTAGAAGGGCAGGTGTCTGTCTATTTCCAAGAAGCTGATGTTTCTGGGTTGCACCTAGATAAGGTTTAATACCCCACTGGCCTATGGGAGTCAACTTATATACGGATGTAGACATATAGAGGTCTGTCGGAGTCTGATTTTGTCGGTCATACTTATTCCACCTGCGGATACCACTTGTGGTAGCTCAAACATAAGAGATGAACAATTAGGTGTGGTCTAAAGTGTTTCACTTTATTAAAGTAAAGAAACGGTCTAGCCTTACTGCTACAATGAAAGTTACCTATTCTAAAAATATAGTAAAAGGGGGCCCCCTCAGAATGTCCTACATAAATAAACCAAGTCCTCTGCCCATACCTTTGCTATGACTAGCTAACCCTACCACTAATAAAGGAAAACAAAACATAGCCTAAAGGAATGTATATAACTCAGTTTTCTGTGCTTGTTAGTGCTTGACCCCCTTTCCACCAAATGTCTCTTGAAATGTTCTTTGTGAGTTCTCAGGCCTTTAGGCCACTCATACAGTTGAAATAAAACAAATTCCATAGGTCTCTGGGTTGCTCGCTCTTAGCAGCACTTTGTACAAGATGTTTTGCCCTCAAGTCTGAAACCTGATTTTGCGGGTTCTTCGGCTCACGTTCAGCCCTTCTTGGAGCCCTAGTTTGTCTCAGGGTTCTGGTGTCCGTTTCCAAATTATTGTATTCCATTTCACCATCTAGCAGCATTTCTCCTACGGGCATGTAACAACGCCTTGTGAGTTACTATATTCAAATTCCCCCCCCCCACCCCCCCCCCCGAGTGCTTCCCTTTCTCTGTTGTACTCGGTAACCTTCTATTCACATTCCACCCCTCGGAGTGCTTCTCTCCGTCACCTGATGACTCCTTGTGGGTTACTTGATTCAGCATCACACTTTCAGAGTGCATATCCTTCTTTCTTGGGTTCGGTGGCTCAATCTAACTGACCCTACCAGTAATAAAGGAAAACAAAACGCAGCCTACAAGCATGTATCTACTCAGTTTTCTGTGCTTGTTAGTGCTCGACCCCCTCCACCAAATATCCCTAGGGTTACTATATTCGGTCACCCTTTTGGGGTGTATTTTTTCTCTCTTGCCTTCGGCAACTCCTTGTCGGTTACAGTATTCAATATCACCCCTTGGTAGTGTGTTTTCTTCTCTCTTGCATTTGGTAACCCCTCGTGGGTAATTGTCATTAAATTCACCCTCTTGGAATGTTTCTCTTGTGTTCAGGAACCCCTTGTAGGTTACTATATTCAGATTCAAGCTCGCGTTACCCTCTTGGAGTATGTTTTATTTCTCTCTTGCATTCAGTAACCCCTTCTCTGGGTAGTTTTCTTAGTCTCTGTTCTTCTATAGGCCCGCCAGGAACCTTGGCTATTTGGATCGCTTTTGGAGTGTCATAGAGCTTAACCGCCCTCCTCCTTCTCTTTGCCAAGTACCCTGTACCTGCTGTTGCACTGTGTCCTTGCTGGAGGAGGGGGCCACCCTTTCCTCCATGGAACCTTCCTTCTAGGGTAGTCCGTTCCTTTACCTTCACGCAAGTGCCCCGGTTTGGGCACAATGGTCTTACACGAACGTCACAGGTCGGTCTCCAGAGAGCTCGAAGTGGGGTGCTTTTAGCGGTCTTGGGCTTGGCAGGATTCCGCAGGCTCTTCGGTCACCACATTTGCACTGTGGTCCTGCCTCCAGGAGTTTCCGCTCTGCGCTGTCATCCCGGCTTCTTTTCAGCTGGTCAGCTCCCAGTGGTCAACGCGTTCTGCATCAGCTCCTCAACAAAAGGAAAGGGTTTCGGCTCCTTTTGGTCTCTCCTTGCAAAGAGACGCAACACCATTGGTCAGGTGGTACAGCCCTCTAGGAAGGGTCAGCAGCACAACCAAGCACATTTAAAGGGTCCTGGGCCTGTGTATCGCGAGTAGTCTATACCCCATAAAGGACTGGGATGCTGATATTAAGGGAGGTTTTGGGTATGGTCAACTCGGGATTCCTTGTCCCCTCAGAAGGGGTGGGGGGGTCGGGATCACCCCCAATGAAATCCTGCTTGCCCCGTCACCTAGAGAACTGAACACAGCGGGGATCATCTCCTTAGTCCCATAAGGGTTGGCTTCCTCTTGGGGAGAATGGAAGAGTTCTCTTGATTCATCACACTGCCTTTAAAAAAATGCCATTACATTTCCTGAAGGGCTTTGCCTTTTTTTTGGGATTATTTTGTTAAAAATAAAGATAAAATCCCAATTTAAAATTATTTCGACAATACAAAACTAAAGCTATTCCGGTGTCTGGCAGAAAGCAAACCTACACTAATGCTTCTGGGGAGAATTGGTGTTAAATAACCAGGTTGCAACAATTATTCTTTGTGGAGATAATCTCACTTCAAAATGAATGAAGCTGACTGATAATACTTGACAGATTCTGAATTTTATGCATGATCAAATTAATTTATATTGGTTGCAAATATTCATGGCAGAAAAATGCAGGTATTTCTACTAAATCGTTATCATTATCTGGATATTAATTGGCGATATGCAGATGTTTACCATTTGAAATTCCCAAAACCAGTAGGTAATCACAGTAACAATTTTGTAAAAGAATAATATGCATTTTAAAACAGGATGGAATCATGATTTCAATGAACACAATCTGACAGAGTCCAATCCATGGGATGCTATGAATGGCCATTAACCCCCTTTGTTTGATTCCCCAACGGAATTCTTACCGGCTGACATGGCCATTGTGGTCCCAGCAACCATTCCCATGGTCACACCGTTAGTCCGAGGTGCTGCAACCTGGGCTGGGTATATGGCAGATGGAATGCTGTTTGGCTGCACAACAGTGGTGTGATGTATCACATGAGGCTGTGCGGCATATACCGGCTGTGTGTAATATGCTCCCTGCAAGAGATCAGATTAAAGAAAAAGACAAAGGTTATTGAAGGTGTTCGGAAAAAAAACATATGTGGGCAGGACCCTCAACAAGTAATTTGAAGGAGGTATGCCATGATGTTACTTAGACACGTCACCGTTTTCTCTCGTGATCTATTATGACTGATACAAAGCTTGAATATAAAGTAACGCAGCTCACCTGATAAGAAAATGCAATGAAAGGTCCACGAAAATCACATTTTAATTCTTGAAATAATAATATAGCTTTGTAAACTCATAGTACATCTTTGTTTCTTTAAGAGAGTTGATCTACTGATAGAGTGACGCACTGATAATTTACAGGAAATCTTTATTGCTTGTGTTCAGCTCGTCATCGTCACAGTTGTTAAACAGACTGTCATTATCCTTGCAACAGGCAGCCCAACCAGCCCATCTTTAATTAGAAATTGCTTCAGTCAATGTCACAGCTTGAATATACTAGTACCTCACAGGGATTGGGGTTGGAGGCCCATGGTGGAAATGTTCGAGGGAGAAAAGACCGAAAGTAATTTTTCTAAAAAGAACTTGTTCTTTTCTCCCCTGGACATTTCAAACTTTGACCCCGCCCCCATTCACACACCCACGCTTACCTTGCAATGGCACACTTCGCTGTGTGCCGTCGACTCGTCGTGTCCCTGCAAAACCTGTTCACTTTCACTTTTTGTGACCGGGAACCGGCGCCACAGGGTCTATTCCTTTTTTAAAAATTCTTGTTTTTTAAATTTTTACGGGATCGGCTGCGGGAGACACCCTTGCAATCCCTGCTCACAGTATAGTGAACAAGGGTGCGAAGGAACTCCCCTGCGGTCCTTGCCACCGAATGGGGGATATGTTTGAACTTTTTGGCTGTTCAGTATTTTCAAACGCCCGGAATTCAGCCAACTCTCCCTTTCAGGATTATAAACTCAGCCTTTTTGGATGCTTCCCCCCCACACAGCATTAGCAATTTAAACCAGAATTTTTTTTTATAAAATTGATCTTTGGTCAACATTTTTAAAAATATGGCACTACATATCTCCTCTCCCCATCCACTGTTCACAACCCATGACCAAATTAATGTATATTGGTTGCAAATATTCAGTCACATCAGAAAAACGCAGGACTTTTTACTAAATCGTAACCATTATCGAGATATTAATTGGTGTTATGCAAGATGGGTACTGTTTCAAATTCTGAAAATGAGTAGAGGTAGATTATCACTTTAGCAAGGTTACAAATTGGTAGAAACTGTACGTATCACCTACAAAGCAGTCTCAAACGAAACTCCAACATACTTAGCGGCCCAACTCCACACCACTGGAGGCTCTTACACCTCACGCAGCAATACTATCAAAAGGTTGGAGTCAAAGCTAGCCCTCGAAGACTCGCAAGCAGTCCTTCTCCTGCCACACCCGCACCATTTGAAACTCAACCCCAGTAGAGGCTTGAAATGCCCCCACCATCCTCCAGTTCTGCAAAACACTAAAAGCGTGGCTATTTCAACAATACCTGCCGGATGAATAAAACTCTCTCTCCCGCCACCAACAGTACTGTGTTATTGGATCAAATGCTAAACCCAATTCTGGCACAATCTTTTGCGTAAAGCGCTCTGCTGCTCTTGAATTAGGTTGGCACGTTAATATTTTTATTTATACCGCACTGGTATCCCGAGGGCATCGGGGCACACAATTACACGCAAGGAACGGCCTTTAAAGACAGGACAGGCAAGGTAGCAGATTCAAAGAAAAAGACGCGGGTAGGAGCTACTTGAAGAGTTTCAGGAGTTCATGAACAGACCCAGATTTTCTTCAAGTCGAAGGGCAGGAGACAAAAGAGTTCCAGGACCTTGCCATAACTGGTAATGATCTACCTCTGCCCCATGAGCGCTTGAAACTTGGACAGACAAGCAGATACTGGGTTGTAGAGCGCAGGGTGTACAAAGACACCCAGGCTTTTAAATACTTAGGGGCCGCTCCAAACTACATCAGTGAGCAATGGTGAGGCTCTTAAAGAGGATACGCTCATTCACTGGAAGCTAGTGCATGTCCCTTCTGTGTTCTGTGATGCTGCATCTCCTTGAGATCATTTTCGTGATGTGAACCGTGTCGTTCTGTATTGTTTGACCTTTTCTCAGGTTGCTCGAAGATGCTCCGATCAACAGGGATTTACAATAGTCCAATCTGGACAGTCTCATGGCTCGAGGTAATAAAAGGGCGCAGAGTCCTAAGTAAGCGTAGGTGGTAGTTACAAGTGTGGGACAGCTGGCTGACCTGGGCGTCGGCACTAAGGGAAGATTCAATCTGTACACCAAGGGTTTTGACCCGTTTCGGAACCTTGATGGAATTTTTGCCTAGGTCAAAAGATTTATAGCAGGAGCCAAGCTTGGAGAGAGCCTGCTGAGCGGCCACCAGCAGAAGCTCCATCTTGTTTCCATTCAGACACAGCCAATTGAGGTCATCCAAGATTCTATGTGGTTATACACTCTAGACAGGTTGTCCTGATCTTGCTTGTAGTCCCCTGTTAACTTAAAGACCACCTGGGTATCGTCAGCATAGTTGGTAAACACCACACCCTGGCGTTCCAGGAGCGTGCAGATAGATCTGATATATAAATTAAACAGAAGGGATAGAGTTTGATTCTGCGGTAAAACGTTGTCTTCATCGCAGTGTGTTTTTAAAAACGAGGTAGGCAGACGTCAATTTCAAAGCTGGAGCATGTCATCCATCCTTCAAAGTTCATGTCAGAAAGGTGACTGCTCTGTGGAAGACCTTATCACAAAAGCAAAAAAGAGGGTGCAGGTGTGATTGGGTAGTAGTTGCTGACTGACGACTTCTCGGTCCAGGTTCTTTAGAACATGAAGTATTTGGCTACATTCAAGGGAAGACCTATTCAGTGATGAAGGCACAGATTTCTATAAGAAGGGTGAGAGGGCCTTGTTTGGGAGTGTCTATGTCACAGAGGATGGGCGGATGCCTACTATATAAGCAATTGTTTTCAGTGATGCGAGATGGTTGTTGAGGTAGGCAAGTGCTAAAGACTGTAGAGTGAACTATTTCATTACATCCCTCAAGCAACCTAAGTGAGAAACTCAGCATCTCCGGAGGCCTACGATCCACCAGAAGTAAGGACATATGCAGACTTCAGCTCAGCCAGTGCAGGAAGGAAAAAAACAGAAGACAAACCTTCTCTGTTTACGCCCAAGACTCTGCAAACTCCTTACAATCAACATTCAACTCACCCCTTCGATTCTACAGTTAAGTAAGGAGCTCAAGACCCTCCTCTTCAAGGAATGGCTCCTTCCCAACACTTAGATCCTGTGACGAATCAAGGGTATTGGTGCCTTCTCCCCAAGGGGAGCAACCCCCTTTGAGGCTAGGGAGGTGAGCCCGATGCGCAAGACCCTCCCTAGGGGAATGGGCAAATGGGACCTGAATGGGGGTGACTCCCCCTTAGGGGACAAAGACTCCCAATTCTGAGGAGGAATTCCCTAGACCCAATGCCATATCAGTCTATATGGGACTGCCCACAATGAAAGATCAAACAGTCATCCTTGTATCTGACTTCAGGCAATTTGGGAATAAAACAGCCATAACAAGAAAGCTGTGATATCTCTTTAAAACGACACATGCATTTAACTGGGAAAAGTGACCATTGTGGAGAGAGAGTATGGTATGCAGGGGAAGCCCTTGGAGAGGCAGAGCAAAGTCGTAGAGCCTGCAACTTCTGGAAAGGCTAGGAAAGAGAGATGGCAGAGAGCCGACGAATCTTACAACGGGAGAACCGTTGGCTGAACGGAGACCAAAGACCTGTGCAAGTGGTGGCGCGACTACTGCTGCCTTTTGGTGGGTGAGATGCCCAACGAACGACGTCGAGACCTCCAGAGAAGGGAATCCTGCTCTGCATCCGCGGACGGCTCCCGAAGTCAGAGGAGACTAGAACACTATACAGGCGAAGAAAGGCACAGAGGAGAGAGAACAGGATGTCAAGTACCAGAGTGTGTGCCAAGCACTGCAAGGTTCTCCTGCATTGGAAAAGGTACCGGGAGAGATGGGAGGCCGCCGGGGCAAAATAATGGGAAGAGAGAAGACTCTGAAAGTCCCAAGTATGAAAGTTGGGCATTAAGTGAAGAGAATTGGATATATATGAAACTGATACAGAGGGTAACAAACAATACTGTATGGAAAATAGATCAGAAGTGGAAAGGAATACCCTGAGAGGAAGGGGGAAGTCCCCGGTTATTGAGGCTTGAAGAGAAGAGAGCCCACCACAAATAAGAGTAACAAGTGTTGTGAAAACAGACTGTCAAGGGAATTGAATTGATAAAGTCATACAAAACATAGGAATATGAATATGATACATACCAGTAAAGGCAGGAGCGGGAAAAACTACTTCAAGGAAAGTGGTGGGTAAACTGACATTGAAGAGAGGGCATGGCTCAAAAGTGTATGGGAAGAGCTACAGGACCTCATGAAGGAAACGTCAAGAGACTATCAATGAAGATTAAAAATAAATCCTTTATTCTAAACAGAGTCCTTTGTGTATCAATGGCCACGGGGGGAGAAGATGCAGCTTTAAAGAGAAAGCTGCAGAGAAGAAGGCAAGATGAGTGATGACTAGGAGAAGAGACACATTGGGGGGTCATTACAACTTTGCAGGATCAACGTGCTGGTATTACCATATACCGGCATGTTTCTGCATCGACAAAGTAGCCAGTGGGGTGGAGTAATTACCTCCAGCTTTAAGCTGGAGGTAATTCTGACACCCTACCGGCAAGAAAAAAAACAGTGTTGGTAATACCGGCAAATCCCCCATGGAGTACAATTGGACTCCATAGAATGGGGATTTACCACCCTTACCGGCACTCATAATCCGGTGGTAATTCTGCTAGACTGAGTGCTGGCAACGGTATTACCATCTGCCAGTATCCTGGCGAATTCACCGCCAGGATACGGGCAAAGTTGTAATGACCCCATTCTCTTGGCCCATTTTGAGTTATTCATATTAGGAGGAGGGTCAGGCAGAGTTAGTCTTGGGACTGAGGACAACCTATACTTTTTGACTTCCTGATATCAGACAAGCACCTTTAGTTAATTTAGAAAGGCAGGGCCGTTCCTTTTAGCAATAGGGCTTTTGTCATATATTTTCATTAAATAATAGGTACAAATATTCTCAATGTGTCTGACTCCTCCTTCTGACCTGCCACTGTCCATACACGAGACTGGGTGATCAGATTACCACTGTTTACTCTTCTGGTTCCTTGTAGACCCTATTGCTGACAATTGCCCTTCCTCCCCGGTTAGATCCCCGCTCCATTGTTTCTCTTCTCCCTAACCTTGTTCTTCACCCTATGATTGTAAAGTGCTCTGCTGCTTCCTGAAGCTAGGTCCACGCTCAATAAATACCATAATAATACATTTTGAGGACAGTGGCTGGGTGTCTGGTGCTTGATTTGATGGGTTCATGTATTTTGTGATTCTATTGATGAGGAAACACAGATGCCCTGCATCAGAGTTTATTCTGTGTGTGAATAGCTTTCTGTTGAATGATAGGTCTGAAGGCCTGGATATGATGGTTCTCAGATTTTGGGGTACATGATTTCCCACAAAGGCTTTGTTGGCATCTCGCAAGTCATCCACGCTGGATTTCTGGGGGACATTGCAGGTCGCGTTGGGGAGATCATGAATGTCAGGGATTCCAGCAAGAAATTCTTTAAGTGTTTTGTGAGCTGCTTGATGGGCATAGGTATGGAAGACTTGTATGGGAGAAGATTTAAGGAAAGGTGGTGGAATGTATTGGACGGTGGGGTTGGATGTAATCTATGCTTTGCTGAATTCATCTTGGTGAAGAGATCTTAATTTGGGGGAATTGGTATCGTGGTCACTGGGAAGGATGAGGTTGAAAAGTGTTTGGGAGTGTGAGAGTAATATGAAGGTCAAGCAGTCATAGACTTTGTCGATTAAGTATTTATAAAATTCTCAAAGTATTTAAATGAGATGGAATCTCTATGTTGGGGTGAGGGTCGAGTGACATATGAGGACTGTGAAGGAGTCGATGGTGGCCAATAAGAATTAATGAGGATCAGGCTGCAACCAGTTTTCCAGGGTCAGATCAGGTAAACTATAGGACTTTGGGGTGAATTCATTAAGGATGTGTGTAGAGACGAGTGTACCTTGTTGCAGTAATGAAGAGTTTGTTGAGATTGTGTGCTGTGATGATGTTAGGAATAGCTACAGTGTGAAGGCCTACAGAGTGTGGGTTGAACAACACTGAGGTGAAATGCGTTCTGCGTGGGCTTGTGTGTTTGTAATTCTGTTTGATACCTGCACCGATCCAGCTTTCTCTTAATCCCCCCAACTATTATGCAATCAAGAAAGTCTTTCTTTTCCCTAGAGAATTGTACACAATTTCCCAGCACCCCACTGTCGTGAGAGTGGACAATCTTAAGGGGACATTTCTCATAATACAGTAGCAGCCCCCGAGATGGTGAACAGGCCTTCAAAATGGGAAGTAACCTGAAAGTTAAAGTACACCTCAGATTTTGCAGGGGCTCCCCTTCTTTGCTGGTTGTTCTACTGCCCAGGGTCACATCAAGAGAAACCAGAGGATCTGTGACCTTGTAAATAAATGTGGAGCTGTGGGTCTTCCACTTCCTGGAGTCGGAAGCTGTGGGGCCAGGCATGTGCAGATTGAGCCAGTCAAGCGCTGCAGTGTGCTTAAGGTGCACCAGCATGCATGGCAGTTAGTGGTACATGCTGCATAGGATAGATGTGCAGCGGACGAGGTGAAGGGGTGAGTCAATGAAAGAAATCTAGGGAGGTCCCCTAAACCCCAAGGCATTCCGTGTTGTGTGCCATTTCTTTTGAGATAGGTTTCTTAGGGAGTTTCAGGTTAAAAGGTGTGCAGACGAAGGCAAGTAGAATAGTTCGAGGGAGAGTTGAGAAGGAATGAGCTCTCTGGTCTAACCTACCGCCAACCAGCAGTTGTTGGCGTGAGTGTGTGGCACCTGTATGCTCAACAAAAAAGAGAAGCAAAACCTAAAGCTTTGAAAGAAACAGACTAAATTAAAAAGAAATACAATAAGCAGTTTACATTCAGTTGATTTTGGGAACTGCTGTCTAGAAATCCATCTAGCAAATGCTTTTCCATTTAAATTGATGGACTGGTGCTATGATCAAACAGGGCATCTAATAAATATAACGAGTGGGAGATGTAACTTGGCATCAGTTTACCCCTACAAAAAGAAAACCTGGTAGAGCTTCCACAGAACACCCCGCCAATACCCACCCAGCAGCGAAGGTGCAATTTATAGTGGTTAGGGAACCCCATCAGGCATTTAACAAGATGATGAATAAATCGGCAAGAACTAGCATAACAACCATCATATCAAACTCAAACCAGGCCGAAATACAGGTCTTGAGGATACTGTCACATATAGACCCATATCAATATGTTCAACTATCAATGTGGCCAGAGACTAGAAGTGCTTTTCCCACATACATAAGTTTTCAAAAATTCATCATCTCTTTACTAGTTTGCTCTCAAACAATTGTTAACGGTTGCCTCGTTCATCAATATCTTATTTTAGTTCACACGTCTATCAACTGTACAGCTTTCCCACAGAGGACAGTAAACTCCTGGTTACTATCTAATACAGGGAATTTACTTAAGGCGATTCAAGTTTCTTTAAAAATAAATGTTGCTTTCTTGCCTGTAAACGAGGATCAAAACTAATAAAGTCTTTTGGAAATTATTTCAGAGACAACAATGTCAAAGGAATGGTTCAGCGCAATCAAAGGGTGTCCCTGTTCCTTACATTATTTTTCAATTGTACATATGTCAGAGGCTCCAGATAAGATTTTGGCGTGAAAGTATTTTACTCCATAGCTTTGGCGTGAAAGTATTTTACTCCATAGCTTTTGAAGTTGGCAGTAATGTGATTTTTTAGAGAGAAAATAATTCCCAATGTTTGATCATAAGCAAGGAAAAATATATTTTAACTCTAAAACGGATATCTTTTTGAAATCCATACTTCTTTGCACTCGGTAAAACGCATTAAAAAGAAGGTGAAGGAAAAATATACCTAATATTTTTTAGGGGTTTTCGTTATTTTTTAGTTGGATATTATAATTCCGATATACATGTAGAAAGCTTCCGTATTGCATGGTATTACCCTGAAGAAGACTGTCCGACTGTAAAGAAATGGGCCAATACAGCTGAAACCGGTTGGCACCTGTAGAGTACAAAAAATATGAATGTATGAACCAAATAATAAAAGGATCTAATCTTAATGATTCAGTCATATATGTTTTCCAGCTAGATGGTTTTGAGGTTGTCAACAAACTAATTATGCAGGAATGATACTGAATGGCGAAGAGTTGCACTATGCATGTCTCTATGTTGTGATGTTGCTATTGGGTTGTGTGTTAATGTGACATTTCTTTTCTCTATTTATTGGGGATCTTTCAAATCCATGCAGGAATCCTTGTTACACATTTAAGCTTCTTATATAACATGCCACATTAAAATGCATTTTTGTATAATTAATTATGTTGTCTCTTTCCTAAGAAATGTTTTGTTTGTAGAAGGGGGAGTTCTTAAAATGGTCTAGTGGCTTCATTAGAAGTACTGGAAAAATAGACTATATTAGGGGGAATGTCTTATATGTGATAAGATTAGGTCCCTATGGGAGCAAGTTTTCTGAAATGTGATCACAATTACAGAGAGTTCCCAGTAGGAATGATATGGGTTTCCCAATTTTTGTAAATAAGAACAGTCCAACAAACACTAACATGCAAACAGTTAATCTGGATTGATACTTGACAGGGTGAAAGAGTAGAACATAAAAAATCCTTACAAATAAATACATCATCCATCTGGCATGCGCATAAAGTGCAGTCGCACAGTATAAAGGATCAAAACTAGTAGCCCCCACAAACAAACTGTACAGTGTATTTCTCCCCTCTAGAAAGGAAACCTCAACCATGACACAGGCAGCAATCGCAGTAATTCCAAAACAGGTTGGGCCACAGGCTCATCCCACTTTCCAAGTTGTATTGAAATATCTTACACAATTTCTGTCCTCGAGTTTCTTCTATTTTGATTATGACAGCTTTATATTGAAGTAACCGGCCGTGAGGATAGCTAAGTGGCAACGCAGTTGTCTTGGACGCAAGACAAAGCAAAGCAACACAGGTTCGAGTCCTGGTCCCGCGCTTAGAGACTGGTCTGCGGTAGTGAGCGTGTTAGAAAAGATTAATTAACGGTCTCCTGATAATAAGTGCAAAGCAACATACAGTTAATCGATTAGGTCAGGATCAACACAGGAAAAGGAATAACCAAGACATTGGGCACAGAAAAGTCATTTGAATGCGCAGACGGGTTATACAGGTCTGTGGGTGGGTCCGCAATGCCAGCCTCTACAGACCTCACCCATCCCCCAGCACCCGAGTGAACTGATAGCCACTCAGCCGATCAACCAATGGTGAATGTATAGGTAAGGAGGCAACTACACACAACAATTCTCAGGCAAAATTATTAGGTAGTTAATGGACCAAAGCAGTGGGATGCCCATGGTTTCGTTGGCTGGTTACAAGAGGACTATCCCATTGACACCGGGACACAGACAAATGAGGGGATGAGACAGGACCGGACTCTACTCCCAACAACAGAAGGATGCAAGTGGAAGTCCAGTTCCGACAGCTTGAAGAATTGGGTATCAAAATCGGGTCACAAACACAGTAAGGGAGAACACCAATGACCCAAAATCAGAAGACAGGCAGTGAGCATGAGAACAGTAGTACCAGATGGTATTTTGGAACGCAGAGACAGACAAGAGTAGCAGGAAAAAGTGGAAGGAATGCCTCGAGGGGCTGTAGAGGAGAATACAAAGGCAGTAAAGGAAGGAATAAGTTCAGAAAAAGATAAAGGTCATGGCTAGCTTGAAGCGTTTCAGACAGCCGGTTGTAAACAACATTCAGGGAATGCCCAGAGGTAGGTATTCAGTAACAGTAAACCAGAACACAAGATATTACAAAGTATTGGGGTCAAATACCAGGATCCTGATAATGCAGAAAGAGGCAATGCAGACTTCCGGGGGCAGACCAAGATCAGACACTAGAAAGATAAAGACTGCACACTGATGTGGGCAAAGCTCCAGAACAACAGCAAGTCTAGTTGACAAGCATTGTGTTGTTTGGGATTCCAAGTATTGTAGCTGGTGGTCTTGCAAGAGTGCGCGAGCACGGAGATCCGCCTAGACTTGCCATGACTGTGGGGTACCGGCAGTGTGCGAACAATCCAGTGAGCTCTGGTGGCTCTTTCTGTGGCATGAAGGGCAATATAGAAGGTGCCCTTTTTGATTGTGTGCCCTGTGGATGTTAATTGTCAGATACAACACAAAAAGGTTCAGCTGAGACTTTGGATTTAATGTTTTAAGGCATTCACATGAGTAGTCACTTTAGAGATCTAAACGTCGCACCATCCCATCCGTGGAGTATGCCGATGAGGAAGACAACTTAAAGTGTTCAAAGTTAAAAAGTCACATTAAAAGCGCAGTAACTTAAAATAACTAAGGACAAGTTATTTAAAAATAATCAGCTTCCACTAAATGCGTCAGCTATTCATATTGGAAATTTGACAGTCTGAAAACGCGTACCATATTCACATCAGGTAGCCGGGGGCGAGGAGGGGTGGCGAAGTAACTCACTTAAAGACATAAAAATCGCTGTTTTCCAATCCCTTGCTAAGTTCTTAAAGAACCCCCATCATGTAGACCTTTTCTATTTTCTATTGCACAGTCTTACAGGTGCTATGCCTTAATTGCTACGTGCCAGGAATCAATGAGTATCGCACCACATGTGTCCTCTCTATATTGCATAACCTCTTTTATACTTTTCATACGTTTCATGACATTTTCGTACTCTGGGCTCCATTTCACTTCACTGCTCTTGGATTTCTATTAGTAAAGCATAATTTATACATGCTATACGTGCTAATAGCAGACATTTAGCCTATTGTAGTGGGTTGGAGTTTGCGTGGTAGGTAAATTATGCCAATTCATTAGCTCCACGAGTCCCAAAGATTGCATTAGCGAATTCGCACTTATTGAGAGGCCCTGCATGTATGGCTCTTGTAGGGTTATTTCTAATTCCTTCTTCCTTATCCCTTTCTCCTGTTGTGGCTCACTGCATTCACCTTTTTACAAAGCTTGTCCTTGGTTCTGTCACTTTTGTCCATTGGCTTGGCATTCCCAGATTATACACCTGGCATTTGCCGTGGGTGCATAAACAAACACTGACAATTCTGGCCTCGACACTTCAAGGGCTTCCAGAATCCATCTCAGAGCAATCGCACAATTATTCTTCCACTAATTCTAAGACCACTATGGCGATGGTTGGTGCAGTATAAACGTTCATGTAACGTAACATAATCCCAGTGTGAGCGAACCGTGCATCAAGTGTGATTGAGGATATCGATTTGTGGGCCTATCGGTTGGGACCAGGGTTAGATTAAAGGTTTTGGAGTGTCTGTTCGGTATAGCAGTTGATTGGGCTAGCCGAAACGAGAAAGTCTCTATTTTTAGGATTCTTCACATTTTGATTTAAACATTTGCAAAGTCAGGAAACATCAAAGTATTCCGGTATTTGAATCACAAACTTGCATCCTTGTTACCTAAAGGAGGGTGCATGGTCAGTGTCCAGTGTGAATATTCATCAGGCGAAAACAGCCTTTCTTGCCCACTTGCTGGCTAACTCTTCCTACTAAATGGCTGACTAGACAGTTCCTTTAGGATATTGATGAAAAACATGGGTTTCTCCTCTCTGACATGGTAACAGCATGTGTGCAAATCTCAAAGCGCTCGTTCCAATATGATACTATTATTACCACATTAATCAAAGATGTTCAAGATATTGGTAATGTTTACTTGTTTTGTTTAAACAAGAACAATTATTTTCAAATGTTTAAATGAAATGGTTTTTCTACAGTTGCCGAAATGTCTCAACACAATGGGTTTTCTCCATTTGGCAGGGGTAGCCTATTTGTTGCAAGGCTCTGCAGCTGTTCCCAATTTTATCTCCATTGGTGTTTTACGTCCAATTATTAACCTAAGCGCCCCAACTACCTGGTATAGACCACATCTCTGTTTGTATCGACATCCTCTCCGACATGGATCAGGACAGTCCCCAAGCATACCCGGAATGACTACGTTTGAAGTACAAGGGTTGATTAAAGGTTGACTGAGGGCACAATGCGATCTTTAGAGCTTCCAATGGTTAAGGTTTGTTGTTGGCCAGCCCGTCAGTGCTTCCTGGTCGAGTTGCAAATTAAAGAACAAACTGTAATAGCTAATGCAACCCCGAAAGGATCACAGATCATTCTTTCTCTGGTAGCCTCATGTTTTCACTGGATTTGTGGTAAAACCCTCATAGCTTACTAATTCAAAATACCAGATTAGATTACAATACTTTTCCAGAGACTTTTTTTGATTGTTATTACAAGAATTGATCCAAAAGCTCCTACAAGGCTGATAGGAGCTCTTTAGCCCAAAATGCAGTACTGTAAATTGATAAACACCACAAGTGTGAGTAGTGGAAAAGGGGTCTTCTCCTCGTCCCTCAGATTTAAGGTGCCACGAAGCAGAGTTATCGATTGAATTCTCGAGAACGCTGGTCCAAAGCACAACGCACAAAAGGCCGCAGCACGTCCGCTAATGCATAGTACATCGTGCTTCTGCCAATCTGAATTGAGATTGCTAAGAAGATGGAACGGGTGCCGGTGAGGTACTTGGGGGGAGGGAGACCATGCAGGGGGAGAGGAGTGGGGTATGGGGTTGCCGGACCGCATTTTTTGTTGAGACTTAATTTGTGTAGTGTATGGTGGGCATGGTTTCTGACCCTCGACGTATACAACATTCATTGGGACTGACTTTCAGAGAGAGAAAGGAACAATCTAGATTGATCGGAGAAGAGGAGCCCATAGAGCCAGAGAGGAGCTCCTCCTTGGAGGTGTGGTGTGGTAGGAAGCGTGAGAGAGTATGCCAGATGTGGTGAGAAGGATCGTGGTAGGGCCCACAGACCGCTGAACCTCGTGAAAGCCGAAGCCGGAACTGGCCAGTCCCAACGAAAAATGCAGAACGGCCACTGCAGGAAGGCAGTAATCGACATACAGAGACACCGATATTTAGACCCCGATTGGTATTTGAGGGACGACAGCAAATTCTGCCCGAGCCACAGCATCAGAAGAAAACCGAAGAACAGCTACTGCCGAAGTTGAACTCCAAGTCTCCCGAGGCACACTGCTGATATAAAAGAGGTATGTGATGGCTCTAACAACTATGTAGAGAGGACAACAAGAGAAACAGAACCTCAGAGTGGGGTAAGAAGGCTGAAAGCCGTCAAACCCCACGGCAGGGTAGAAAGCCAGAAAGCCCAAGGTGGGCTGAGAGAAATCAAACCCCAAAGCGGGGTAAGAACACTGAAAGCCCATGGTATGCAACCTGAAAGAGGGGTAAGCAAACCCAGAGACCCCCCAGACATCGTGCCAGGACGCCGACCCCTATACTGGGAAATACACCAAACCCCAAGGTGTGGTGGACAGCCAGAGACCCAAGGCGGGCGACAGAGCGGCGACAGGGGTGGATTGGCCTATAGGGAACTCTGGAGATTTCCCGGTAGGCCTCTGCACCCCGGGCCTCTTGTGTGGCATTTCCAAATGTTCCCATAGGAAAAGGGTTGTACTTGCTGAAAAAATGTTTAATATGGGGGCCACTTTGAAAATAATTTCCAGGGACTCTTTTGGTTCCCAGTCCACCCCTTAGCGGCGACCGCTAGACAGAGCAAGAGAAACCATATCCCAAAGCAGGGTGAAAGGAACCGGAGCCCAGGGTGGGATAAAGACCAAGAATGGCATAGAAAGGGAAAACCCCTGGAACATTCTTGGGAAAGAGTACAAGGAGAGTAACTGGAAAGAGGGGACACAGACCAGACGTCCCGATGCAAAATTGGCAGAGACATTGAGCATACAAACAGACTGCATCAGGGTGGGAGCCCTACTGAGTAAGTCACCCCAAAGAGGAGGTAGGGTTCAGAAGCCAACCACCATTCAGCTAGTAAGGCAAAGGCCCAACTTTACTTTTTCATGAGTTACTTTGTTTCTTTTATAGTGGTCGGGCCAGAACATAGGCAAGCTTATATTTTTGGAACGAGGGCCTTTTGTGCTGTAGGAGTCATCCTGTCAAGCACCCGTTTATACCTTTTTGTTATAGAATAGTACCCAGCTCTCTGGATTTATAGAGCATGGGTCTTTTTCAATGATCTCTGATAAAAAATAAGGTTTGAATGCCAACTTGTCTGCTAATTCTGATCTACCACACAAGTCATCAAGTAAACATTAGTAATAAATAGATCAGAAAAGTATACGGATGGGGGAGTTCCTAAGAATCTAGGTCACACCAGGTCTTCAGTGAATGAGACCTGGAGATGTCCTGTGCGCCACTACGATGGAGTTCCAGAGGACCCGAGTAAAGCACGAGAAAGACCATTTCCTTGTTTTCTACTTGCTGGTTTCCAGACTGGTGATGGTCTTACTCCGATATGATTGGGGGCTGCCTAATGTTTTTTATTTTGCTGGTAAGTAGGCTGGCGTAACAGCGGTGGCTGCCTTGTACGTGAGGCACGCGGCTTGGAATCAGATCCTACCCGTCATTCACACAAGGTGGCAGTGATTTAGGCAAATTTATTAGATCTGGTAATGAGGCGAGTCATGGTCGGCCACTTTGAGAGGTACCAGTTGAGGGACCAGATGAGCATGCGGGAGCACTGTGAGGAGGACATTATCCACATTGATATGCCATGCATTACTCACTGTAATAGCATTTCTGATGATTGTATCTGCTTAGATTCACATGCTGTGCATATGGTCCAACATCCAGTGGTAACCGTGGCGTATTGCATCTTGTCGTTCGAGGATCGAAAGGGGACGTCAGCATAGGCGTGTCTGCAACACTATCCCTAACGTGACATGTAGTATACCCAAAATCCCTCACGCGCCAAGGTCCCTCCGATTGTATTTTTTCTACCATCAGGAAGCACAAGGCTATCATGAGTGAGTACATAAAAGAGAGACGTCTATGTACCTTCCACCCGAGCGGGGAGCAAGGGTGGGCGCATGTGAATCTAAGCAGATACAATCATCAGGAATGCTATTACTGTGAGTAATGCACGTCTTCTGCTTAGACTCGCATGCTGTGCATAGACTAGATAGCAGTAACCGGAGTTGGAGGTGGGTTGTGAGAAGAAACAGTAGTGAGAAGATGTCTTAGTACTGCTTGTCCCACCTGAGAATCAGAACTAGAATGAGTGTAATAGTGTTTTGTTGAGGTGTGTACAGAACTCCAGGTTGCCGCTTTGCAAATGGACTCTAGGGGAACATTTGCAATGAATGCTATGGAAGCCCCAGTGCCTCGAGTAGAATGTGCTCTGGGCTTGAAGGGCAGTTCTCTTTTTGCAAGAATGTAACAGTGTGAAGCACAGGACAGGACCACCTTCTCTACCAGCTGCCACAAACAAAAAATTGGTTTGTCTCTCTCAGTGGTTTACTTCTTTCGGCGATCTTAGTGGGGCTCTGGAAGAAAGAAGGTATTTCAATTGATTGATTCACGTGGAACGTGGAAATAAATGTAGGCGCAAATCGAGGATGAGTGTGCAGAACCACCTTATCTGTAACAAAAGGGTCTAGAACTGAAAGGGCCTGTAGTTCACTAACACTTCTTATAGAAGTGATAGCCACTAGAAAGGCCATCTTTATAGTTAAGATCTTTGAGACTTGCCTTATCCATAGGTTCAAAGGGAGACCCCATAGGTCTGGTCAAATGGGTAAGATTTGTGTGTTTGGAGGGGAATTGGTTCCTGGTCTCCTGAATGAAACACTTGTGCCATCACTACAATAACCAGAATCCCTTGAGACTCAAATTGAAAAAGTAATTAGCAACACCTGAAAAGGAACACAGCCAACACAGCCTCCCTGAAGAGAGTTTGAGACTTGAAAGTACTTGGAGGAGTAGAACTATTGTACATTTTAACTGCAGCAGTTGGGATTTAACCCTGGTAATTTTTGAACATTGTTGGGACTATTTGCATCTGGGATTCAACCCTGTTATTGTTTGAACTTGGTGGGATTTAACCCTGTTATTACTCACATCAGGATTAAATCACTGGGAACTAGAGTGCGCGCCTGACCTTTTTCTTCCTTTTCAATACCACATTTAGGTCCGATCCAGGAGCTGGGTTTGAAATGTGGGGATGAATCCTTTTAACCCCTTCCATGAAAGCCTTAATGACTGGTATTTTCCACCACAACACCTTCTTTTGTGACGTGGTGTAGGCTGAGAGCGCAGCTAAGTGAACCTTTAGGGAATTAAAAACCAGACAGTCTAATTAGGGAGTCAGGTACAATACAATGCGAGTAGGAGAGCAGTCAATACGATTGATGCCCTTGGCATTGCACCAGATAAAGCGTTTCCACTCACTGGAATAGCAATATCGGGTGTTCAATTTCTTCCCGCTGACTCGGCAGCGTCCAGGGTGTTCTTGAGCACCTTCTGGTTGACTTGCCTGCCTTTCGAAGCGATGGCAAGCAACTTGGTCCGTGCAGGTTCTGGCACTTCGTGTAGGCCTTCTTGCAGCAGGTTCCACTGGACATCTACATAGCTGGCCAATAGCGTTGTGTTATTTGAGTGGAAAACGCAGCAGCAGTTGTGACCCTCCTCCCTAGTGCATACAGTCTCTTGGACTTATTATCGGGTGGTGCCTCTCCTGTAGACAGGGGAACACCAGCCCGTTTTCTAGTAGTGGTAACCACTAATGAATCAGGAGTGGCATGGCCCTTGATGTAGGCAGGTTCGGTCGGAGAAGGACGAAATAACATCTCCACCCTAGGGTTCACTGCCCTGGTTTGGGCTGGTGTTAACAAGGAAGGTGCCAGTCTCCTCTTGATAGAGTTCAACAAAGCGATGGCCTGGCTGGCCGAAGGTTTTTCCTTGAGAATAACCTCCACAAAGTCAGAATCTGGTAAAGCTTCTTGTGTGATCTGAAAATGGTCAGCCGCCTTTTTCAAGATGGCGCTAAACGCCATTTCATCGTCCACTGGGGAGGCTTGGCAGGCCGGAGCGGAGGGAGGGGAATCTATGCACAGGGCATCAGTGTCCTGAGGGGGAGGGGGACATCAACCTGAGGGCTGTCTTCCCAATTGTTCAAAAGATCTGCCTGGTCATCTACATCATAGTTTTCCAGAAAGGTGGCATCATCATCCTGACCATGTGTGTCCATATGGAGGTCATTTGTGAGGACACAGGTATACTCCTCATGTGGCTCCTCCAAGGTCCTTTCAAACTTGGATACCGGCGTCGAAGGAATGTCTTCCCGAAGTCTCTTGGGAGCAAGCTTCTCAGAATAAGACATTTTTTTAATTAATCTGTCCATACACCCCTCAAATGTTTCCCTGGTCCATGGGGAGGAACCAGAGGGGACAGGGGAGGAATTTGTCATCTAATGTGCCTGACAAGGGCACCAGACTCAACGTAGTCTTTGTGGGGTTCGGGGCGCTGTGGCATGTCTCTAGGCACGTCTCTAGGCCGTTCTTTGTGCTTCGCCGCCTCCTTCGACCGTTCCTTCAGTCTAAATGCCGAGGCAATTCTTGCAATGGCATCGCTAATGCTCGGGGAAATGGGGCGATGTGCCGGCTGATCCGGAGGCCGAGCAGTGGATTTAGACACCAGCAGGGCCTTAAGCAGAGTCTGCGCATCCAACTGGAGGGTTTTGACGGCCGCATGCGTTTTAGTGCTAGCGTCCTTTGTTTTAGATAGCCCAGTCGCAGGCCACGGCTGCGGTTACGGGGAAGGCTGCTGATCGCGAAGAACAGCGGATCCCGTGACGCTTGGCACGCTTCGACGGTACCGCCGAACCAGAACCTTTGGGTTGTGTGTTTGGTGTTAGGATCGTGTGCGTCCCTTTCGGCAGGTGTTTTCCCCATAGCTTGACTGGCGTCGGGCCTGGTGGGCTCAGGGAAGGGAGCGGCGGACCGAGAGCTGTCTGCCGTTAGGTCAATGGCTTCCGACACAGAGGCCTGATCATCGCTAGTCCCCACCCCCCATCACTTTCGGTGGCTGGGGAAGAACATTTGGCCTGCGCCATGCCGTAGACCGGCCACCAATTCAAGCGGCACTTCTTAAGCGTCTTGGGGCTTCGTTGTGGTTGAGGGGAAGACAATTGTTGCACCGAGATGGCTCTTCTTTCCACGGATATTTGGCCCTGCACCAGTGGCAAAATCTAAATGGCATCTTTTCCATAGCGAAAGACAGGTATAGCGATGACAAGACCCAGGGAGCAAAGAGGGTGAAAGAGGAAAGGCATACTTGTAAAGAATATGGCCACACCGACCCCACTCTCCCTACTGTATAGGCCAGCCACGAGGCCAGGCCACGTGGACGGCAGCTCCAGCCGGATCAACAGGCATCGAAAGTCCTCAGCAGTCTTCGGCCGCATACAGCATTCACCCGTCGAAGTGATTTAAAGGGTATAACGACAAAGTCGATAAATATGATAATAACGCTATCTCTATGCAAGAGCTCCGCGTTAGGGCAACCACTAATCTGGGCGGAAAAAAACAATCTGAGGGACCTCGGCGCGTGAGGGATTTTAGGTACACTACACGTCATGTTAGGGATAGTGTTACAGACGCACCTATGCCGACATCCCCTTTCGATCCTCGAAAGACAAGATCAAATACTCTGTGGTTACCACTGGATGTCGGACCATATGCACAGCATGTGATCCTAAGCAGATTCACAAGCATCAGAAGCTACATTACTCGCACCTGCACTACCATCCTGAGGTACTTGGGCAGGAGGAAGTATAGATCTTATGCAGTATAGCGATCGGCTTACAAGCTGTTTTAGCCTTTTCGTGATGTGGTGTTGGGTGGATAAGGAACAAGTTTCTTACCTGTAACTGTTGTTCTCCAATATGGGCCTTGCATGGATTCACATGCTTATGAATATTCCGTCGTTAGGCTGGGAATCCTAGGTAAAGAAAACATTTGTTTCAGTTTCACCTCTGAACTGTCTTTCTCCTAACAACCAATCACTGAGCTCTGGGTCATACTGCCCCAGCCAATGACTGCCCTCTAACTAAGCCCCTCACTTGGCAGTCATCTTTAGATTTGTTATGACATGGAGTGGCAGTAGGACCAAGAAAAGAGCCGGAGAGGGGGAGACGGGAGAGTTCGCATATGAATCCATGCCAACCCATGCTGGAGAACAACAGATACAGGTAAGTAACTTGTTCTTTATCCAGCATGGGTCTGACATGGATTCACATGCTCATGAATAAAGAATACATAGCAGTACACACATGCACAACCACGGGAGCTGGCAAGGCTCAACATAAGCATCTCTTACCTTCTCACCAGGCTCACCTTCAAGCGAACAGTTTGCGCAGCACTGCTTGGCCGACTCTGGATTCCTCCCTGGAATCGCTGTCGACACAGTAGAATCTCGTGAAGGTGTGCATCGACCTCCACGTAGCAGCCCTGCAGATGTCTAGCAGGGGCACACCAGACAGGAACGCCGTAGTTGCAGCGATCGCACTGGTTGAATGGGCTCTCGGGCGGCCAGGCAACAGTCGATTTGCCAACCGGTGACAATGGGTGATGCAGCCGGCGAGCCCCCTGGAAATGGAAGCCTTGGAGAAGGCCTTCCCGTGGTTCACAGGGCCAAAGTTCACAAAAAGTTGCGACGTCTTCCGGAAACTCTTTGTGCGATCCATGTAGAACTTGAGCGCTCTAGCCACATCCAGAGAGAGCAAATTCCTTTCAGCCAAAGGCGTAGGAAAAGACACAGGTAACAACAAGGGCTCGTTTAGATGAAAGTCCGACGGCACCTTGGGCATGAAGGAGGGGTGCGTCCGCATCACCACGCTTGTGTCGTGAAAAGTCAAATAAAGTGGCTTACAGGACAGGGCCTGAATCTCACCCACTCGTCGTGCAGAGGTGATGGCCACGGGGAACACGGGCTTCCACGACAAGAACTTCAGTGGAACTGTCTGCATAGGTTCGAATGGAGGGCCCATGAGCCTAGTCAGCACCACATTGAGTTCCCATGTCGGGGCTGGAGCCCTCACCGGCGGGAACGAACGGAACAGTCCTTTAATAAATTCCTTAACCAGACGGTGTGACCATAATGACGACCATTGCAGAGATCTGGTGTAGCAGGAGATAGCCGCCAGATGAACCTTGATGGAGGCATGAGCCAGTCCTGCTTTGGCCAATGACAGCAAATATGATAGTATCTGCGGAGCCGTGACTCGGAGAGGATCGATCTTCTGTGCACGGCACCAAACGGCAAACCTCTTCCATTTATGTCCGTAGCATTTTCGAATAGACAATGCTCTGGCCTTGGCAAGCACCTCCTTGCAATCCGTTGGGAGATTGTAGCCCACAAACTCTAATGCTGCAGGAGCCAGGCCTTCAGGTTCAGTGGTGCAGAAGATCTGCAACCACTGGAAGCTTGACTGGAGGGGACGCATACATGCTGAGAATGTCCAGGTACCAGATCTGCCTCGGCCACGCCGGTGCGACGAGGCTAATCCTGCACCAGAACCGTCTGAGTTGATTGATGAGTCTAAGAAGCAACAGCAATGGAGGGAACACATACAGAAACGGGCCGTCCCAGGGGAATGAGAATGCATCCCCCAAACTCCCCGGCTGGGGAAACCTGCTGGCGAACCTACGGCACTTGGTGTTCCTCGCTGTCGCAAACAGATCTATCTAGGGACAGCCCCATCAGCGGAGCAGGTGATCCACTTGGTCCTGCTGAAGCTCCCACTCGTAGCGTAGCTCCCTGCGGAGAGAGTCGGTAACAGTGTTCTTTACTCCTGGCAGATGAAATGGAATGAGGAACATCCCCTGGGTGACGGCCCAGTGCCATAGGTCCTGCACTTCTTTGGAGAGCACCAGGGATCTGGTGCCCCCCTGCTTTCTGATGTAAAACATTGCAGTGGTATTGTCATTAAAGACCTGCACCACCTTGCCCTTGAGGGACAGGAGGAATGACTTGTGGGCCCAAAGCACTGCCCGCAGCTCCAGCACGTTGATGTGCAACGTTTTCTCCTCCGGCAGCCACAGGCCTCTTGCGTGGAGACTTGCGGTGTGAGCTCCCCATCCCTCCAGTGAGGCGTCCGTCGTGACCGACTCCTGGTGCGGTGGGGTCTGGAAATCCGTGCCTCCGGACAGATGAGTGGGAACTCCCCACCTTCTCGCTCGACAGATGAGCGCGATCTTGTCCTGAAAGCTTCCCGACACTTGTATCCAACAGTCGTCGAGGAACTTCTGTAGTGGATGCATCCTTAGCCTGCATAGTCAGATGAGGTAGATGCATGATGACATCATGCCAAGCAGAGACTTGATGGTCCTCACTGTGGCGACCTGCAGTGTTAACAGCCATTGCACCTTGCCCAAGATGGCTGCTATCCTTTCCTCCAACAGAGACGCCAGGCACTGGTGAGTCGGGCTCCCAGAAAAAGCGCATTGTGCGATGGAGTCAAGCAGGACTTTGCATAGTTCACCGAGAACCCCAGTTCCGTCAGCAGGCCTCGTCGTATGGTCGACGGCGATGTCCTTTGAACTGGCCCGGATGAGCTAGTCGTCCAAGTAAGGGTAGACGTGGCTCCCCCGCAGTTGCAGCTGCGTCGCCACCGGTGCCAGGCACTTGGTGAAAACCCTTGCCGCTGACTTCAATCCGAAGGGAAGGGCCTTGAACTGGTCGTGCGAACCTTGAACCATGAAGCGCAGAAACTTGCAGTGTCCCTTGTGAATGGGGATGTGGAAGTACGCATCCTCCAAGTCCAGCAACGACAGAAAGTCTCACTCTTTGAGCTGCCCGAGCATGTGCTGAGTGACCACCCAGAACTTTTGGGACTTGATGTATTTGTTTAGTCGATGGAAGTTGAGGGTGGGCCTCCATCCTCCGGTCTTCTTTCTCACGAGGAAGTATCTTGAGTACACTCTGGAGCCCCGAAGCCTCCTTGGGACGAGCTCTATCGCGCCTTTTCTTAGCATGGCCCACACCTCCAGCAGCAGCTGAGGGACGTGGTTTTCCTGCCAGGCCACCGGTGGTATTCAGGGACACTTCAGTTGAAATTCCAGGGTTTGTCTGTGGGCAAAGGCGTTCAGCACCCAACGGTCAGTGGAGATGGTTTTCCACACGCTGACGAAGTACGCCAGACAGCCTCCCACTGGGTTGCATGGGTGGGGGCCCAACGCCACAGTCGGTTCAATCCTGCTTGGACGTCGAAGGGCCACCTTGGGGACCCTGGCGACGACTACATCCTCCTCCGAAGGCCTTGGAGCGGCCCCTGTTGGTTTCCTGGGATGAAGAACGGGAGGGTTGGTGGTAAGAAGAGGAGCCCCCGCCAAAACCCTTGGAGGATCCTTGGGACTTGCTGCCTGAGGGCCGAAAGGAAGGCCTCTGTTGTTGAAGAGTGCCCAAGGCACGTGCCGTCTCTGTGTCCGTCTTTATGGCTTGTAGAGACTCATCCACAGCCTTCCTGAACACATTGTCCCCATCGAAGTGCATGTCCAACACCTTTGACTGAACGTTCTGACGAAGGTTGGTGGCCTTGAACCAGCCATGACAACAAAGGCAAACGCTGTTGTCCATTTGGCAGAACACCGCGTCAGCAAGGTCTGTGGCCACTTGATGGCGTGGTCCGATGCCACTTCTCCTTCCTGCAAAATTTCCAGCGCTTCCGACCTCTGGTCGGGGAGGAAGTCCAGGATGGGAGCGATCTTGAACCACCGCTCCCGGTCATAGCGTGCCATGATGGTGAGGGCGTTGGCGGCCTTGATGGTAGTCGCCGCAGAATAGATGACCCATCGTCCCATGGCATCTAACTTCTTGCCCTCGCTCTCCGAAGGGGTGGATGCTGCCGAGGAAGAAGCGCCCAAGGACGTCTTCTTGGCCGCCGCTAACACCACAGAAGGGTGTTGTACACCTCTATTATACAACTATAATTATGGTGTCACCATTAAATAATTACATAAAACAGTCTGCACGTTTTTACTTCTTTATTCATATTCATCAACTGCCTTTCCTTCCCTTATCCCCATTCCATTCCATTCCTCCTTCCAGTTCTACTCCAGCTACATTCACGTTCTACCAGCCACAACATGCCCCCCTTGCTTATCATATAAGTTCACTCCTCAATCTGTCCAGCAGGATCAGCTCTACATCTGCTCAATAAGACATAAGGGTTTACGAATAGTTCTTTGAAGCCGAATAGTGGCTGCCCCGCGAATTCTCTCGCCAGGCAAACAAGGTGGAGAATGCCCACAGTCTTTAAGTGACATGAGACCAACAGGTTCTTCCTTTCCCTGCCCCTCATGTGGTTCTTCCGCCTTTCCTCACGTGTTTCTCCTCCATCTGAATCATCATGGAACATTGCATGAGAGAACGAAGCATCCTCAGCTACCCCACTACCATCCCGCATGACCGTGACCATGGGCCTTTTAACAGCCGTCACAGTTAGGGGCTCCGACTCATCACTAGAGCAAATCTTCCTTCGCCACCCTAGTATACTCTCATCTACTGGCATCTGATGTTCTTCAGCTATCCTCTTGCAAGCTGTCCAAACTTTGTCCTTTGATATTTCACTTTCCTTTTCACCAGTTTCTTCACCTTTTATGCGGCTATAACCTTCATGCTGTGGAATGTGATCCTTCAGCTGATCACTCTCTCAATGGGAGCACACCCAATCACCTCATGGGGAATCTTTCGCTAACTTTTGGGGATTTGTGAATTGTCCTGCAGCTCTTCCTGAGGCAGCCAACTTCTTCTAGACATTAGTGCTTGATCAGTTGTGGTCACATCACTTTGCTCTCTCATTAGTCTCTTGAAATCCCTCCGGCTCACCTCCCCATTCTCAAAACGTTCCATTGTTATGCATTGCCTTCCATTCGACATTAACTGTGCATTATATCTGTAGGTTGGTAATAAAGAGGCTCTCTCTCTGCACGTGACCCAGAAGTGATCTCCCCAACCACATTGCATACACATTCGACCAATGGCTGGACACCGACCTATGTGTGGAAACCCAAATCCACATCTATAACACAATCTTCCTGGCCGACACCTGCCGATACCATTCCATGTGCTTTGGCAGAGTAACATGCTTGAGTACCGGGACGTTAGCTCTGATGTCAGCTATTGTATCCAGCTCCAGCTTCCTCTTGTTTTCCATATTGGCCGCTTGTTTCTCAATTCTTTCATACATTCTTGCTAATTCCAGGATATCTTTCAACAGGAGGGGTACTCTTAGAAGATGTTTCAGAAACTCAGACGATGTGCAACTCTCAGTTATTCTTAGCCTAATTGCCTCTTCATTACTAAAGTTTGCAAATTCACAGTATGTTGATTTTCTTGTAATCGCAACACAAACGGTGCAATTGTCTCCTTTGGCCCCTTTGTGCACTGGTTAAATGTGTAGCGTTCATAATCTCTATTAGGAGGAACTATTAATCATTCTCTTATGGCAGCAATCAGAAGCTGGTATGATGTTCTCTCTTCAGTTTTTATTGCCTTGATGATATTCTTCATTTCTTTTCCTACCAGATTCATAAATATGTTTAATTTGTTTGGAACCTTTTCATTTCCAAGTGCTCTTAGAAATTCCTCAAATTCATCCACCCATTTTTGCCAGCGTCGTCTCTGGTCATCCTGTGGCTCAAGGCTGAATGGGTTTGGGCGTTGTAGATAACCTAATACATTCGCGAATGAAGGCAGTCCCAGCATGTTTTGAGCTGAATTTATATCTCTACTTACACTTTCAGGTGACATTTGTATTTTTTTATTTAGGAAGTGAACATTTTAGTGCTTGAACGTGATACGCTATATGCCACTGTCTGCTATAGTATAGGCTCAGAATTGGCTGTTTTGTCACAATATCTTTTTGACCTTGCTGTGCACATGCAGCAGCCTAGCCCTTTTGTCCTTATCTGCTTTGTTCTTCTTTCTTTAGTTGTTCCTCTTAACTTTGATCTTTGTTGTGCTCACTCTGGTTTTTGTGTGGACATGGTCTGTCTATTATTCAGACTACTCATTCAGAATTGGGTGAAGGAAAATTCTCAGTTGAGATAGTGTGGCTTAATTGGTGTTAACACGCTGTTTTTATGATCACAGAATAGAATCAAAGAAAGTAATGCTTTGTAGACCGTTGCATATCCTATGTTGTCATATTTTAATGCTATCTTCTCTCTTTTAAAGTTCATGCACACGCCAACATTGTTGTGCCTGTAAAGTTGTAAAATGCAATTGATTAAGCTCTAATTATCTTCATGTTATAACATAACTTCATTCCACTTCCTTTCCGACTCAAAACAGTGTGGGAAACATTTTCGTTTGTAACTGCTGTGTCATTATGGCAACCTTTATGAATCTCTCTTAGTGAAAACAAACATGGCCACACGTTTCCTTACACTCTCAGGTCCCTTCCTCTAATTTTTGACACTACGCGGCGGCTTTCATCGCCATTCTTGGAACTCCAGGCTCTGCGCTCTGGTAAATGACGCGAGCTCAGATTACTTTTTTATTTTTTTTAAATGCACTTTTCTTATGGCGGCTTATTGTCATTCTCCATCTTCTACATTTCATTATGATTATTTCAGAACCAGTATTTAAAACAGCTGTGCATCTCACCGCCTTTCACGACCACCGTTGCCTTTCTTCTTTTGTGTCGCTGCTTGCCCTTCTTCCTTTTTTGTGCCGCTGCTTTCTCTTTCTCCAGCTCCGTTCACAGCTTTTCATGTGTTATCCTTTCTTTGATGCAGTCGGCCACCTGCGGCTTGCTTTTTTGGACAGTTCCTTTTCTTCACTTTACTCTCCACTTTGGACACTCTGGGCTACGACCTCCTCAGGTCGCTCACGCGACCGTAGGCTGTCAATATTCCTCCAGTATCCCGTTAGCCACCTCTACAGGCAGTCAGCCACCTTCACAGGCTGCTCTTCCCTCCTTCCCTCTGTCTTTTTGCCACTATTTCACCACTCTCATTTTCAAACAGTAGCGCAGGTTGTCATCTCCTCATCGCCAAATGTCCCCTGGAGCGAGCTGGAAGAGTTCCAAAGCTCTGGAGATCATTGTGTAGAACGAGCAGGGAAGATCTGGGAGGTGGCAACGGGAGGTCTCCTATCCCACCGCCGTCGTCTGTGCCCGTCGTCGCTGTGTCAGGATCCATCTCATCCCTCAGGGGGGGGGGGGGGGAGGGTCGGGGGGGACTTTGAGGGGTCGAATGGTGGCAAGGAGGTGGAGGATGTACTCTCCTCTTCTTGGCCGGAGGCTCCCCTGTTGCCAGGGGTTGGCCGTCGCTGGCGCCGCCGTTGGGGCTGCCGGCATGATAGGCATCCTTGTCTGTATCTCAGAGACCAGAGTATGAAGTGTAGAGAGAATGTCCACCGAAAGGTCTCTAGGAGGCAGCTGAGGCTGGGGTGGCAGCGGAGGTGGAGGCGGACTAGGTCGCTGGGGCACCGGCTGGGAGCCCAGGCCCTCGTCACCATGCTGCTCTTCCTCGACTGTATCCTCGCGTGATCGTCGCCTCCATCGGCACGCTCGTGGTAGGGCTCCTCCTGGATGGTTTGCAGGCAGATGAGCTCCTCCTCAGAGGAGATATCCGTACCCTGGTGGGTCACCGTGCCCCCTACCCCCAATCTTTGCCTCCAGAGGGGAAGGTCTCGCGGAGATGACGGGCATCTTCTTCTCCGGGGGTCTTCTCTATGGGCCGGAACGTAGTATCCATCCTTGGAGGAAAGGATACCCTTGGTCTTGTGGGTTGCGCCCTGCGGAGCCGACTCGGCGGCCTTCGCAACAGACGCCACTCCCCTCCCCCTCGATGGAAGGCTGGGCCTTCGCCGGGTGTACCTGGGCCTTCACGGTCAGGATCGGAGCCTTGTCCTGTATAGCCTTGGGCGTCCGAGCTGCCTTCTCCTGCCCGGCCTTCTCCTTAGGGGGAGGGTCCACGCCCCGATCCCCCTTGGCCTTCTCCGGCAGGTCAGTCTTTGGCTTCTCCTTGAGTTTGCCTGGATGGTCCGACTCCCTCTTGGCCGAAGATCCTGAGCGTTGACTGGTGACTGAAGCACTGGCCGCCGAGGCGCCCGTCGGACTTGCAGTGTTTAGTGTAGAGGAGGAGCAAAGTACCCCCCCACCTCAACCATATTGCCTATATGTTGGGAGCCCGGATGTGAAACACATGCTGTACCAGTGAAAATACTGATACCTAGGAGAATCCTGGAGGCAAGGTTCCCATTGATAAAACTGTATTTTCATATAAGGAAATATGATGGTTGTTTCAATGAAATTCCAGGAAGAAGCAGAGCAAATGAATGGCAAAGGCGAATGGTGACGTCACACAGAGCTGAGCTGATGTACATGGAAGGGATGCAGAGACTGGAGGATGCAGATATTCTATAAAGCATCAAGAAAGTATCAAGGATAAGTGACATCTTGGGATCAAGGTGTAAAAACGTATGCCACAGAACTGGTAGAGATATCAAGTCAGTTTACATGTGTACAGATGCAAAAGAAACACAAGCAGATGAATTAACCTGAGGCTAGCTTTACAGTGAATAGATTGGGGATACGCCAATATATAGATGTACATATATGCATAAAGAGTAAAGGATGGATGTTTCCACTACGTATTGTAGCAGTTCTGGACTTTAAAGAAAAGGCCTTGCTTCTAGTGTGTCTCAGTAAGAAAACAAATGGAATACCAAGAGAATCTTGGAAAGGAGAGGTTGGATGAGCCATGAAGCCAAGCCAAGAAGCTAAGCTCTTATCACGCTAAAGTTAACTAACATTGGATACTGTCACGGCTCGCTCCCTTCGCTCCCGTTCCCGCCACTTGGGGGCATGTTTTGGGGTTTCTTCCCTACTGGACATTTCCTCCAAACCTTATGCTACAGTGTCCTGATGAATTGGGAGCGCTAAAACCTTATTTCCCAAATTACTTCCCTTCCGGATCCATTCCAGGTTTTTGGCAGCCAGCATGCTACTGCTGCTTTAATCTAATGACTATGCTTCCCAGAATGCCTGGCTCACTGCCTCACCTCCTCCCTTGCAGGACAAGGCTGGGTGGAGGATAGGCAACACCTGTGGCTGCAGGTGCAGCAGGCGACACGCCTGAGGGGTGTGCTCGTTAAGCAGCTTTAAAAGCCTCCATCTGCTTCAGTCCAGCGCTGGTCATTGTTGCAGCGTTCCTGTCTTGACTGGTCCCTTGTTCCTGGTTCCTAGTTTTTGTGCCCAGTTTCTAGTTAGTGTTTCTTGTTCCTTGTCCTGGAATTCGTATTTGTATGCCTAATTGATTTCTGCCTTTTGGAAATCCCTTTCTCCCTTTCTCTGTCTGCAGGCAGCCTTTCTCTGAGCTTTCCTTTTGCTGTAGCCCAATTGCCTGTGTTCACTGTTTCCTAGAAATTGTCCTTTGCTACTGAAAGACTTGTTGCATTAATCTTTCCTTTACAGGTTTAGTTTCCTGCCTTTTCACCTTGGATGGGTGGGAAAGTTTCCCTTTTGATATCGTTTTCACTGCTCCTGATCCTTGCCTTCTATTGGGATCCATGCCATGTTTTCCTTTACACTTTTACATTTATTTCCTATTTTATTATTAGGTGTGGGAAGCTGTTGTAACTAGCTCCTGTGTGATTATCTTTTGTTTTCCACACTGTACTATTCCTTCTTGCCTCTTGACTTGGGCTTAGGTATTTAGTCATCCTCACTCTTTGCCTTTACTGCCTTCTGGGTTCTTGTTTGATTTACAGGGTTGTGGGTTAGTACTGACTTTTGAGTGGTCTTTCCGGTCCTCGTGAATACGGACATCCAAGTGGTCTTTCCGGTCTTCGTGAGTACTGGCATTCATGTGGTCATTCCGGTCCTTGTGAGTACTGTTTCCAAATTCTTTATTCAGTACCGTCTAGAGTGTCAGCTTACAGATTCTGTCCCTGCTTGCCCTCTACGTGGGCTTAGCGCTGTCAGTATCTGTAAGAGCATAGTGGGTAAGGAGTTTGCCGACTTTCCTTTCAGTCATAAGGAGGTTCTAAGTGCTTACCCTACATTCCTTTTCATATAGTGGTATACACGAGTCTTGGGTATTGAATGCACGTTGTTATATTCAAGGTTGTTTACTGTGTATTTTGTGCACATTTCCCCTGCCATATCCATCGCCTTCTTCCTTTCCTGACAGATACAAACCATGGGAAAGAACAGCTCCTGTTCAGAAGGCATGGACAAAAACAAGGAAGACGTCAGAGGTCTATTAAAAAATAGTATTTTAAAGACAGTGAAAGCTAGAAATCATGGTCTTCAGTCACGTGGAAGGATGAAGTTGGACGAGCAAGATGCTCACACCTATGCATGAGGGCAGAGCGTGCCTGCACTCCCCTGATTCTCCACAGTGCAGAACAAACTCGAGGCCGAGCTTCAAAGCCCAATTGACTACGCTGACCACTGAGGTGATGATAGATTGATATACTAATTGGTGGGAAGCTGGGGTTAAGCCGAGCTCACCAGCATCTGGAAGGCCAGCATGTGTGCTGCCAGCCTGTAGGTGGAAAAGTACTGACGAAGGTTACAGTGCCAACCAATTGTAAGGGACTGCGAAATTAAGGGTCCTATAGTTTGTGTAGCCAATGGGACGGCATGTATTTAGTGACGTTCATAGTGGCCATTTTGAGGGGAGGGCTTAGTTGCCTCACCTGATGTTAAGAAACCAATTACCTTCACTCACTGTCCCATACTGGTATGGATCATATACTTAGATGTTTGCTAAGAGCCTATCACAGTTGCCACGGAGAAATTAGACAAAATTCGCCCTTGAGGGGCAATGAAGGATCCAAAAAACGGGTCCCAGTTAATTGGAAGGTTGATCGATGGAGAACATGGCTCGATTGACCGAAAAATAGTGTAAACTCTTCCAAAAAGTGAAAAAAAACAGTAAAAGCTCGAGAGCTAAACATGTGGACTCCCAATACTTGAACGTGTGGTAAAAATCTCAAGATGACTGACACAGGAGGGGCTTAGGTAGAGGGCAGTCACTGGCTGAGGGCAGTTTGACCCAGAGCTCAGTGATTGGTTGTTAGGAGAAAGACAGTTCAGAAACTGATGTTTTCTTTACGAGGATTCCCATACTGACAACAGGTATGATTCATGAGCATGTGAATCCATGCCAGACCCCATTCTGGAGAAATGGCCATCCCAAATGCATCCTAGGATTTCACTGAAGGTGCAAGGTGAAGGCTGAACCCGTCCAAGCGCATTTTGTCTAGCCACCTCTGAGTGGGTTCCTGCTTGGAGGGGCGGCCCAGTAATATGAATTGGGTCTTGGCTAAGTTGAGCTTTAAATAGTGTGAGGATACAAAGTCCTATCTGTGCTTACAAACGTATTAAATAAGGGGTTGGAAAATGCCTTACTGTCCCTACTTCTAAGAGGTATTTCCCTGCCTCAACCAAAACTAAGTGTCTGATCCGGGGATCTGTTTCCAGGACGTCTCACATCTCAGGCACTCACTGTCTTGGTAGTTTGTGTGTTCCCACACTTCTTTCTTGGCCCTTTCTTTTGTAGATCCAGATCCTGTTTCTTATCCTTGACTCCTAGGAAACCCCTTGAATGGGTTTCAGGGGCATACATTCACTGTCTCAGATGCACCGATGCAGATGTTATGGTTGTTTGATGCGGGATGAGCCCAATAACTTCCACCAAGAGTTTGGTCATCTGTGTTTCTCTACATGTTGTGTCATTGAGAATTCCTCACCTCCACAATCTTGAGGCTTTTGCTCTAGTCCCCAACTCCCCATTCTCATCAACCTTCTTAATGAATTACAATACTCTCGCCCCGAAGGGTAACATTCTTGCACCCTCTGCTCCCTCTCCATCTCCATCTTCTGCCTCCTCGACACTTCACCACATGCTTATACCACCACCCCACCTCCAATCACCCCACTTATAGGGTGTGCTTGCTCCTCTCTCGCCATTCTCTTATCTTGCACTCTAGCCTCTTTTCTGATGGCCCTTTCTTCCCCCTTAACGCTTCTTCCGACCTACTTCACCAGTCCACTGTGACGATCCTCCAGATGACAACACTTCTCCACATAGGGGTGCCCCTTTTCCATGAGGCTAGGAAGGTGAGCCCACTAACCGATAATCACCCTAGAGGTGGTAGCATGTGGGATGATCTCATTGGGAGGGACATCCCTCCTGGGGACAAGGAGATACATCTGGGACACAGAACCCCCATCTCCCTACCCCACAGGGTAAAAACACACAACCCTTCCTTACCTATGGCAAAGTCTGAGACAATCTGTTTTTATGATGTGACAGACAGTCTCACTATGATGGGAACTGCAATGTAGAAGAACTGTCACGATGCCCGCTCCCGGGGAGCCGGCTCAGGCGCTGCGTCCCCGAAAGCGGACATCAAGTCCCCGGGGAAGGTCCCAGCAACCCCTTATAGGGGCCCTTTGGACAGCGTCCTGGCGCCTATGGCGCCAGGCTCATAGAAAACGTCAGTCCTGGCGCCATAGACGCCAGGCTCATTATGAAAGTGTTTGGGTGCACTTACCTGATGCAGACCATGCTGCAGAACCCCGGCCTCCTTGAGGCCTGAAAGGAACTACTTTACCTGTGGGACTCATTTACCACCCGGGCGTGGTCGGGGAAGGATACATACCTGATTGGAGGAAGGACACATTCTAGGAACTTCTTCCAAGGCTATTTAAACCACACCCGATCAGCCACACGAGCCTAGCGTTGTTCTGCATCTAGCAGCTGGACGCTCACCGTGTCTGCTCCTGCATCTTGACTTCTGCCACACCTGCCAGCATCCTGAATCACCTGCAAAGGAAGGGAACAAGAGAACAGAAGAAGGAAAAGGCCTCACCTGCTAAATCTGCATCCCAGAGACATTTCGCCGACAATCCTGAAAAGGAAGACATTTATTTTTAAAAGCACATCGCATCGATCGCTGCAGCGCCGCATTCTACTCACCTTTACAGGGCGCCTCCATGTTCAGCAGCGACCATCCGGATTCGCAGTCGCCCCCCCCGCGCCTAAGGGGGAAAAAAGACATCAGCGTTAATGAGTGAATGAAAAGACATTACCAAAACACTCATTAAAGACTTACCTGATTTCCACAAGGATTTCACCGCTCACCTCGGGTCGGTGCCTGTTCCCCGGCATTCCGTACCCCGGCCCCCTATGGGGAAGAAGACACTAGCATTAGAACATTAATGCATGGACACAAGGGGAACCACTTCTAGAAAAAATTTACCTGGAAGCCAAGAAAGTTTGGTTCTCACCCATCCGAAAATCCAGTGACGTAACTGGATACCAACGCGCCCCTGCATCAGAAGCAGGATGGAGAGCTCGTCCTTCCAGACCCTAAGGTGAGACGCTACGGGGAAGCACAGAATGGTTTTGAGGAGGGTGAGAGGGGTAAGTGGGGGGACGATTGCATTTTCCCGCCGACAGTTAACCCCCTATTCTCACCTACAGAAGGATACTTCTGCGAGTCAGACAAGCCAGATCTGGGGCCCGGTCCAGTCCGTCTTCCGAACCCTGCGCATCACCTTAGGCGAGGTCACAGCAGCGCGAACCAGGCCAGTGCCCCCGTGGGAGTCAGGTGAGCGTTACAGAACGCGAAGCCTTCCTACAAATTCCAACCCAGGCGCTATGGAAACCTCTGAGACTGATCAGTTGGCCCAATTACTGGGGGAATTACGGGCCGAAGTACATGCCGCTCGTCAAGAGACTAACGCCCTCAAGAGGGAATTAATAATATCAAAGGAAAGAACTGATGACCTGGCCACACAGCTTTTGCAAGGTCAAGCTGGACAAACTCCTCTACCCTGTTCCGGAGGGAACCCCGCTCCTGTGGTTCCCAGTAACCCTGTGCAGATTAATCTACCTGGAAACATGCCGCTGGCCCCAACTGAACGCTTTGCTGGGGACCCCAAACGATTCGCCGTAGTCATGAATCAGTGTCGTTTGCACTTCCTATGCAGACCTGGGGCCTTCCCTAATGATCAGACCAAAGTAGCCTTTGTATTGTCATATCTCAGCAGCTGCGCTGCCGATTGGTCAGTTCCACTGGTTACTCAAGATGACCCGATTCTCCGTGATTTTCAAGGATTTCAAGCAAGCATGGAAAGGTTATTTGCTCGACACTCTCAGGGCCAGGCTCTGGATGACGAACTTTTATCCCTGCGACAGGGCAATCAGGACCTCCTATCCTATATTGCAACCTTTAATAGACTAATTGTGGAAACAGGATGGCCAGAGGATAAAAGAGTCACGTTATTTTATCGAGGTCTATGCGGAGAACTTAAAGATGTCTTGGCCCAAGTTGTAAATCCGCCCCAAGAATGCACAGAATATATAGACTTAGTGGTCCAATTGGATCACAGACTTCAAAACAGAAAAACAGATCGGTCCAGATTTGAGACCCGGGTGTTGGTCAAGACCCACGCTAACCCCAAGGGAGTTGATGTCTCTGAGCCTATGCAAATTGGAGGGGTTAAAGAACCCTCAACTTAAAAGGAACGTGAAAGGAGGCGGCAGTTAAAATTATGTCTTTATTGTGTGAACTCTGGACACTTTCTACGAGATTGCCCGGCAAAACCGCCCCGAAAAGCGGTAGAAGCCGCTGATAAAAACCATGAAGACTCTGTTTCGGGAAACGACTCAGCCCGACAAGCGTAGGGGTCCGCTTGCCGAGCTTGAAAACTAACTCTCAGACCTCGCATTTCATTGTGCCAATGGTTCTCGTAGATCCAGAAAAGCCTAAGCGGTTGCATGCAATAAAGGCATACATCGATAGTGGGGCTATTGGAAACTATGTGGATCGTGAATTGGTCTCTAGGATTAACCTCCCTCTCCATCCTAAAACCAACAAAGATGTCATCACCACAGTCGATGGAACTGAAATTGCCTCTGGACCGGTAACACATTCCACTACTGAGGTGACTCTTATTGGTCCTGACGGCCATCGGGAGGCAGTTGTGTTTGATGTAATCAAGGTTCCACAGTTTCAGGTTATTCTTGGAATTCCTTGGTTAGAGACACATAATCCTCGAATTGATTGGCGAGCTAAGAGAATAACCTTCCCGGATTGTGCACAAACCTGCTACCCAGAAAACCTGAAGATTAATCTAGCATCTGTAACCTCTGCCTCCATGCAATTACCTCCGGAATACCAGGACTTTCAGGACGTCTTCCAAAAGGAACAAGCCAACACGTTACCTCCTCACCGATCGTACGATTGCCAAATCGATCTGGTGCCCGGTGCACAACCCCCTTGTAGCAGGATTTATGCCCTTACCGAACCTGAGAACCTGCATTTGAGACAATATTTGGATCAATACCTCGCCAATGGTTTTATTCGCCCGTCAAAGTCCCCGGCATCCTCGGCTTTGTTCTTCGTGCCTAAAAAAGAAGGCGACCTTAGAACTTGTATCGATTACCGCGCATTGAACCAGATAACGGTTAAAAACCGTTATCCTCTGCCTCTGATTCCTGAACTCCTTGACTAGGTGAAGGACGCTTGCATTTACACCAAGTTAGATCTCCGGGGGGCATATCATCTGGTGCGAGTAAAAGAAGGCGACGAATGGAAAACAGCCTTCCGTACAAAATATGGATTATTCGAATACCAGGTAATGCCTTTCGGGTTGTGCAATGCGCCTGCTGCCTTCCAATTCTTCATGAATGATGTCCTTCGGGAACTCATCGATGTTTGTGTTGTTGTCTATATCGATGACATTTTAGTGTACTCCTCTTCGGAATCTGATCACAGAAAACATGTTAGGGCAGTTCCAGAAAAACTGCACCAACACAAACTATTTGCTAAACTGGAGAAATGTGTTTTCCATACCACAGAAGTTGAGTTTCTCGGTTTCATCCTGACACCCAAAGGAGTCCGAATGGACTCAAGAAAAGTGGATGCCATCCTCAAATGGCCATCACCTAGCTCTGTAAAAGGGGTTCAAAGCATGCTCGGCTTTGCCAATTTCTATCGCAGGTTTATCCCAGAATTTTCACGCATAGTACAACCCATTACTGCACTCTTGAGGAAAAATAAACGTTTTGAATGGTCTGAAGAAGCCGAGCAGGCTTTCCAGGATTTAAAAGCTAAGTTTACCTCTGCACCTATATTGAAAAACCCACGTCCAGATCTCCCGTATGTCGTCGAAACTGACGCATCCAGCCTAGCCATGGGAGCAGTTCTGTCTCAAAGAGATCCTGAAACCAACCAACTGCATCCCGTAGCATTTTGGTCCAGAAAATTCTCGGCACCAGAGATTAATTACGCAATCACTGACAAAGAACTGTTAGCCATAAAGTCCGCTTTTAAAGCCTGGCGGCATTACCTGCTTAGCGCTCGACATAGCATCACGGTGATCACTGATCACCGGAATTTACAGTATTTGAAAACCGCCAAGGCGCAGTCATCACGGCAGCTCCGATGGGCATGGTTTTTCGCTGAATTTGATTTCGTGATTACCTATCGACCTGGCTGCAAGAACGGCAAAGCAGACGCCTTATCCCGAATTGGAATGGGAGAATCTGATACAAACTCAGAACCAGTACCAATAATTCCCGAACAGAGAATTCTAGGCATGACTTTGTTACAGACGCTTGAAGACATTCAAGTCAGAGTGAAACAACTCCTGGACCCTACAGTCCTACAGGATTGGATACAAAAGGGATCAGACTTTACCATAGATAATGGTTTACCTTATTACCAAGGACACTTATTCCTGCCGCACAAGGATTTACACGAACTAGTTATTTCAGGTTATCATGATACATTAATAGAGGGACACCCCGGTATTGCCAAGACAATGGAAAAGGTGAAACGACAATTCTGGTGGCCCTCTTGGCGAAAAGATGTTAAATCTTTTGTGATGTCCTGTGGTGTTTGCGCCCAAAATAAAGGTCAAAAGAAAAGACCAGCCGGTCTCCTTCAACCTCTAGACACACCGCCAGCACCCTGGCACACCCTATCAATGGATTTTATTACGGACTTGCCTCCTTGTTCGGGATACAATACCATTCTGGTAATTGTGGATTTGTTTTCCAAAATGGCCCACTTGATTCCTTGGAAAGGTTTACCTTCAGCTTCTGTCCTAGCCAAAGAATTCCTCGAAAATATTGTTCGGCTACATGGATTCCCATCTATACTAATCTCTGACCGGGGAAGCCAATTCATTTCCCACTTCTGGCGCAAATGTTGTGAAATGGCACAAATCGACGTAAGATTATCGACCAGTCACCACCCTCAGACCGATGGTCAGACCGAGAGGACAAATCAGACCCTTGAGCAGTACTTACGGTGTATGTTACAGCAATCTGAAAGCAACTGGAAAGACATTCTTTGGATAGCCGAATACGCATATAATAATTCGGTACACTCTGGAACTGGCCATAGTCCTTTTTATACCTTGTTTGGACATCACCCTCGAACCTCGACTCACCACAGAACCCCGGAGTGCCCGCAGTAGAACATCTGCATTCTACCATTACCCGAGCCTTCAAAGAGGCAACCACGCATTTACAACAAGCCAAGAGAAAATACAAGGAGAATGCTGACCTACATCGGAGTGAAGCACCTCCGTATCAGACTGGGGATCAAGTGTGGTTAGCTACTAGACATTTACCGCTCAAAGGGCCTCGAACTTTTAACCCAAAATATCTGGGACCTTATTCTATTACGGCAATAATTAACCCAGTAGCGGTTAAACTTGATTTACCAGCTAATATGCGAATTCACCCTGTTTTTCATGTGTCACTTCTGAAACCAGTGGTACCCGGAACCCGACTACTCAAACCTCCAGAACCTATTCAAATAGATGGGGAACCCGAATTCGAAGTGAAGAACATTTTAGATTCAAAAATGTTTAGGTCAAAGCTTTTCTACCTAATTGATTGGAAGGGGTACGGACCTCAGGAGAGGTCGTGGGAACCCAGTGACCATGTGCATGCACCTCGATTAGTCAGGAAATTCCACCGACTCTTCCCAAACAAACCAAAACCCCCGGAGGGAACAACCTTGGGAGAGGCCTTGGGGGGGGGGGGGGGGGGGGGGGGGAGGAGGGGGGGGGAGGAGTGCTGTAACGATGCCCGCTCCCGGGGAGCCGGCTCAGGCCCTGCGTCCCCGAAAGCGGACATCAAGTCCCCGGGGAAGGTCCCAGCAACCCCTTATAGGGGCCCTTTGGATAGTGTCCTGGCGCCTACGGCGCCAGGCTCATAGAAAACGTCAGTCCTGGCGCCATAGGCGCCAGGCTCATTATGAAAGTGTTTGGGTGCGCTTACCTGATGCAGACCATGCTGCAGAACCCCGGCCTCCTTGAGGCCTGAAAGGAACTACTTTACCTGTGGGACTCATTTACCACCCGGGCGTGGTCGGGGAAGGATACATACCTGATTGGAGCAAGGATACATTCTAGGAACTTCTTCCAAGGCTATTTAAACCACACCCGATCAGCCACACGTGCTTCGCGTTGTTCTGCATCTAGCAGCTGGACGCTCACCGTGTCTGCTCCTGCATCTTGACTTCTGCCACACCTGCCAGCATCCTGAATCACCTGCAAAGGAAGGGAACAAGAGAACAGAAGAAGGAAAAGGCCTCACCTGCTAAATCTGCATCCTAGAGACATTTCACCGACAATCCTGAAAAGGAAGACATTTATTCTTAAAAGCACATTGCATCGATCGCTGCAGCGCCGCATTCTACTCACCTTTACAGGGCGCCTCCATGTTCAGCAGCGACCATCCGGATTCGCAGTCGCGCCCCCGCGCCTAAGGGGAAAAAAGACATCAGCGTTAATGAGTGAATGAAAAGACATTACCAAAACACTCATTAAAGACTTACCTGATTTCCACAAGGATTTCACTGCTCACCTCGGGTCGGTGCCTGTTCCCCGGCATTCCGTACCCCGGCCCCTATGGGTAAGAAGACACTAGCATTAGAACATTAATTCATGGACACAAGGGGAACCACTTATAGAAAAAACTTACCTGGAAGCCAAGCAAGTTTGGTTCTCACCCATCCGAAAATCCAATGACGTAACTGGATACCAACACACCCCTGCATCAGAAGCAGGATGGAGAGCTCGTCCTTCCAGACCCTAAGGTGAGACGCTACGGGGAAGCACAGAAGGGTTTTGAGGAGGGTGAGAGGGGTAAGTGGGAGGCCGATTGCATTACCCCGCAGACAGTTAACCCCCTATTCTCACCTACAGAAGGATACTTCTGCGAGTCAGACAAGCCAGATCTGGGGCCCGGTCCAGTCCGTCTTCCGAACCCTGTGCATCACCTTAGGCGAGGTCACAGCAGCGCGAACCAGGCCAGCGCCCCCGTGGGAGTCAGGTGAGCGTTACAAGAACGCAACCATCAAGCAGAAAGAGTGTTGGACCAGCTGTTGTCATTCAAACAGACGTTACGCTGGGGCAGTCCCAGCTACTTAAGCTAAACAGAAAAGACGGACAAAGAAAGCAACATCCGGAAGGAGAAGTCGGTGAGCTAGAATGGGTTTCCAGGGTTTTAGTCATTATGTCATAGTTTTAGCTTTACGAAAATAACTTAGTAAAAAATGTTTCTCCGGCAGCCAGTGTTACTTTCCTATGGGTCATAAATGGCATGTAGAAACTTCTCATGGAAGGTGGGGGGCCCGAGGATATTTAAGGTAATGACTTATGGGAATGCTTGCACCCCAAGGGTATTTGAGGTTTGGATGTTGCACACATCAAAGGTACCCTTAAAGGGACAGGGGCATCAACCCGCTCAATGCGATGAATCTCTACCAAAAGACAGGGGCATGATGAGGTGGACTATAGGATTCTCCCCACAACTACCTCAAGCTTAGCAGAAAGTGGAAGCCCTGTGGCCTCCCCAACCTCTACCTCCAGGTATAGGCAGAGGAGTTTGTCACAAAGAGAAACTGCCCAATACTCGAGTGTTAGAATTAGGGTACTCATGTATCGGATGTGTGTCAACTTCCGATATATGTGGTTGACTTCCCCCATAGTCTATAACGATATGTCATTACCAGTTTTGCTTTGGGACCAGAAAAGGAGAGGCCCACTCAAAAATGATGCCCATCTTCAACATCGTATCCTGATCTTATTACATGATGATTCGGCACGCTTCACCTAACTGGTAAGGTCTTTCTCAAATTATCTTTCCCCGATGAATCATGATAGTGTTGGATGATATTAGCATGCGTCACAGATGACTCCAATAACTACCAGGCTCCAAAGATGGTTCAGAGATTGGCAATTGGTAAAAATTACAGTTTTTATTCTGGCCAGGGTGCAGGTACAGTAGAGTAGCAGGCTTCCCTTTCTCAACCTCTCTTGGGCTCCTGCCACCCTAACCCAGGGGTCCCCAAACAAAGTTTTAAAACTAGCTATTGGTAATGCCTATTGAAATAAAGTGACTTCCTTAGACTTTTGCTAAGTTTCTTTAAGTTTATTACATCTTCTTCAGTTAGCTTAACAGGAACAGTTACATGGAACAGACACTGGCTCCCATCACCCAGGCAGGGGCTCTCCAACTGCCTGGCCTAGAAACCCTCACCACTAACATTCATCATTCACACACTCACACCATAACATTCCATCTCTCATCCCAGGCTTCTACATTCACTTCCCAAGTACATCTCAACACCTACTATCTGAGGCCAGCTATCTGTGCGAGCCTAAAGGCAATGCACGCCTAATCCATCTGGCTTCTTCCAGGGATTTCCTGTGGGTGCACTAATTTAACAGTACAAAGGTTTCTTATGTGCCAATGTGAAACACTCTGGCTCACTCTCTCCCTCAATCACACCCTTTACCTCCCTCTTACTACTCACCCCTATTCTACCCCCCCATTTTTACATTCAATCAATCTCTCTCTCTCTCTGCTCTCCCTTCCCCTCCTCACCCTTCCCCTCAATTCCCTGTCTACTCCTCCACCTTCTGACCTTACAAACTCTCTTGCACTCCAGTCACACTTCGTCCCGTCACTTTCACTCACTCTCTATATGTGCCTACACTTATCCCCCCTCTATCTCTCACCTTTTCTTCACTCTCTTTAGACTACCCCCTCTATCCATTACAATATAAACAACATGTACCACTCTACTACACACAGTGCCTTACCTGCATTCTCTCAGAACACTGCCATAGCCTCATCTGCAGTCCACTCCACCGCCCATCGACCATCGCCTGGTCTCTCGACGTACCGCGCTCCACCTGAACACCCCTTTAATCTCCTTGTTGCCGGCTGGGTTTTATAGCACAGCCTTCCCCCTTCCAATACTCTTACCAGCTCCCATTGGTCCCCCGGTCACATCCATGCTTTGGCCAAACTCTGTTTCCATGGAAGGCTTCAAAAAAGCCTTTACCCCAACCCAGTTTTTAAATTCCATTTGCAGGGTAGTAGCCAAATGCTCAGATTTCTTGATTTCCTTGTGGTTTTGTTCATGTGGTGGTACATTTTTATACCAAGTCAGTTTGGGGAGGATAGCTGTCTCTCCTGCTCCCCTGCAGTCCCTTCCAACTCCTAGTTAGGTTTCTGTTGTCCCACCATTCCCATGGGCTCCATCCGGTTTTGGTGGGTAGGGTATTGGGCATTTCATCTGTTTGCTAAGAAAATGCCTGTCAATTCCATTTCTCTTCTCGATTCTATTCCCCTGGTTCTCGTCTGGATTTTCTTTGTTTTGCCCAGATGCATTCTGGGAGTTGCTGTCATGAAAAAGACAAGAGGACTCTGGCCAGAAGAGAGCCTGACAGGCAGTAGGGACGAGACAGCGGCATCATCTGTCACATACAATGCACACTCGGGGAGGGGGAAGAGGCAATGACTGCGCCCCCCTCTCCCGTACGTCCCAAACTCCCTTATGCCACTTCTGGAAGGGCCCTCAGTTCCCACCTGAGTGGGTCATGACCCTGAAGCAGTCACACGCATTCCCAAGGTTTCCTCTGAAATGAAAATGCTAAAATCCTTCAGGAATATCTCCAAGATCCTTCTGTGTGTTTCATGAGATTTCCATGTGCGTATGCTTGCGGCCTAACCGTGCTGCTAGCTCCCCATAATCCTTCCTTATATTATATATCCGTAGATTAGAGATTAGTGTTCTTGCCTTCCCCGTTCCATCAATGAACTCATGAGGTATTCCTGATATTGCTTTTGCCTTTAGGATGGTGCCGTTACGCTCACCTGGTATCCACAGGGACGCCACCCAGCTGGGTTACTCGCTGGTATGCTTCTCATCTTTGCCCTGATGTGGTCTGCGGGGAAGGTTCTGCCTGAAAATACAGGAGGACTGTGTTCAAGACTGACCGACTGGGGTAAGTATCCTCCCCCCACCCCCGTAGGATTTCAGTCCCTCTGGCGCCCTCTCCTCACCTTGTGGTAGAATTAGGCATGCTCTCCGACCTGCCTTCTTTGCAGGGGCGCGTTGTCTTTCATGGGCGAGTGAGGTCCAGTTACTTCACTGACGCCGGCCCGTTTGATATTGTTCAGGTAGGTCTTATTGCTGTTCTTTAGTTTTGTTGCTATCCTGCATGCCTTTCTTTGTTTAAAATGTCTCTTTTTCTCCCTTAGGTATGCAGAGCTTCACTGCGACGAACTGGCTTGGTTGAGCCCCGCTGGTAAATGATGGCGCATTAAGAGCGCTATGATGCGATAAGTAAGCGCTATGCGCAGCGCTGCAAAGTCTTGCCTTTGCTAACCTGTGTTTTCCTTCCTTGTAGGTCGCGGTGTTCTTCAGCGTGAGTGGAATGTCCGGAGTGGTGCCAGCCGAGAGGCGACCAGCCAGGTAAGCCTTTTGAGCCGTTCGTAATTTGTAAATGTCTCTACTGCTTTCTTTAATGTTGCCTCTATCTTCCTCTTTCAGGTCGTTCTGTCCGGGAGGCGTGCAGATTCAAGGAAGCTGTTCTCAGTAGCTGCGAGTGTTTAAAGATGAAGACTGCAGGTAAGACGCTGCTGATAATGATGTTCCTTTTGTCTCCTTGCAGGTTCTGCTTCTCCGAGGTTCGAGGGAATAGCTGGATACGGTGAGCATCACGTTGCAAGCTGCAAAGTAACGCAAAGCGTGTTGTCTTGCTCAGGTGTGGTTTAAATAGCCCCAACAAAATAGTCCAGGTAAAGTAGTCCCTAGGCTACCACACCCAAAACACTAGACCGCATAGCTTGGTTCATAGGAACCAAGCTATGTGGATGCCTCCATGTTGGCTGACAATACAATAAAGTAGTTCCCAAGCACATTGTTTTTCATGGTGTATGAGCCTGGCGCCGTAGGCACCAGAACTGGCCCCATGAGGTCTTTTGAAGAGGATGCCAGGCTCTAGAGGCCGAGTCCTGACTCCACCTGGCCAATGGGTTTGCCAGAGGGGGTTTTGGGCGAGGGTCGTGACAGGTACAGGTTAGTGATACTGGTATTTCTGTATGAGTAACAACATTGGGAAAACAAGTGTTCTCATGGTTGGGAATCAGGACTAATATCTTTGATCCGACCTGAAAGTTGTGCAATTAGGGATTATTTCTTGCGCTTTGTCCACTTTCTCCCAACAGGTCACAAACAAACTCTCTGTGTCTGAGTGTTCTGCAAGAATTATGTCAAGTTGGTGGTTTCTAGATTTTCCCACTCCTCCCCGATGATATCGAGATCACCACTCTGGCTCCGGCCATACACTAATTAAAAGGTGGAATTCCTTTAGGAATCTGTCATACATCAATATCAAATATATATTAGATTGTTTCCACTTCGATGGGAAGGCAGTGTCCTATAGAAGATATTTTGATGTAAACCATAGAATTGTAATTTTGATGTAAACAGAATTGTACATCTCTTGCTACATGGGACCGATCCCAATATAATTGGTGTGTCAATGATGAAAACATGCTGTCCCATGGGTTGCGAGGGTGAATAGCCAGAAAAAGAGCATCCTGTGCTGCCATTTGTATGTATTTTACCTACTCCTATAGGTGCAGAGGTTGGTGCAGAATAAATGGAGATATTTCAACTGAAGCAGTAAAGCACCGTCAAACATGACTTTGTGGAATCGGTACAGGAGGGCAGTCTAGGATGCTCAGATCTAGCTTGGAACTACTAATCAAAGATCCTTAATAGAGGAAAGAGGTGAAACTCTAATGTGGCTGCCCTAGGGGCAATGCCTAGAATGCTTTACAATAATGCGATTATCGGGCTAACGATATAGGCATTGGCAGAGTGGGATTCTAGAAACATAACTTTAACCTTATTGGAGTCATTGACGATTGGAGTAAAGTATGAATTATACATGATGATAACTTAGTGATTCTCCGGGGGTGCGGATTTGGATTTAATAATGTACTCAAAACAATCTGAGAACAGCACAATCATTACCCAGCTACTGCATGGAAACTAAAAGGGCCACTGCAGTGTTTTGGATCCATAGAGATTGAGAAACAATGGCAGTACATTAGGCTTTCCAACAATATGGGATGGCTAAATATGTAATCATTTGCTCCCATTCATAGGATAGATGGATGGCGAAGAAAAGAAAACACTTTTGTGACCAAATCGCTATCTTTTACACTCCACGCAACTGCCACTCCACAATGGCAAAGGTGCGCTATGCATGACCAACCTACATTACATTCAAAGCTCCCGGGTTTATGATATATTTCAGCCATTTCAGTTTGTATATATTCACATTTGCTTTTTGCCTTTTGAAATGTCAGCTCCATTTTTGCCGTAACAACAAACGGTTGCTATGTGATTTCGGCTGACTTAATATACATGTTGTCAGCCATTTGAATAACTAATGTTATTTTGTATACAACTTTTACACTCTTCATGCTGCCAGTCTGCAATGCAATGGGCCTGCGATGCAGGTTTGACAGCATGGGAAACCAAGCTAAAGACCTGTGTTTTCCCTTGTTCATTTTTATAAATATATAGACAGGAAACAGATTGCTCTCAGTCTGTATTTATGTGTACAAATCAGTAAAAAAGAGAAATCAGGGAGCATAATTATACTACATTATATACCTGTAGAAGTCCCGAGTTGATACGCCTAGGTAGGTGTACAAAAGTCAATGCACTTCAATGGTCTGGAGGTTTATACAGGTGTTTTTTTTAAAGGTACTTGGAGGCCCCGCAAACAAGGGAAAGGAGATGTAATGGGAACATGGAGGTGACCCGATTTAAAATAGATTCAACACTCGACTACATTACATCTAAATTGGTCAGACACTGCCACGTAAAATCCTGTTTATAATATTAATTGGTAACTCAATAATACATTTAGAGCAAAAAAAGTGCATCATGATATGATATCATATGGCATTAATAACGCGCCTATACATAGGTGTTTTAAGACGCGATGCAGCAAGGGAGGGGGAACAAAGGGAGGACAGACAACGATCCTACTAGGCCAGGTGTCATTTAGATATTTAGATCACGCAAGTGCATGGGATGGGGAAAGTGCGGGGGAAGGGACAGTGCAGTACATGGCATAGACTAATAACAATAGGTAAGGTAACGGCCGGCATGTGGCAAGTGCAAAGGTAAGTGCAGACATACGGTGTCAAGTGCTGGTAGTGGGACTGTAGGGGTATAGAAACAGTCACCAAGTGCAGGGGTTGCCAGACAGGCAGTGCAGGTGTGTGCGACTGGCGGGGTGGGGACCTGGGCCCGAGAACAGAGTGTGGCCAGGTAACCAGTGCAGAATCAGTTTCAGCCAGGAGGTCAGCAGGGGAGCGGAGGCGAAAAGGCAGAAGCAAAGAGAAAGGTTTTGAGGTGCTTCCGGAACTGTAGATGGTTCTCGTCAAGTTTCAGGGAGGCAGTGAGGCTGTTCCAGAGGGAGGCCTCAGCCGAAGAAAGATCTACCACCGTGTTGCTTGGAGAAGCAACTGATTCTAAGGGAGTTGGAGGCGGAAGAGTGAAGAGCTCGAGAGGGAAGATATTTAGGAAGAGAGGGTTGAAGGTATTGAGGCCCTAGAAGGCCTTGTGGACAATGCAGAGGGTTTTGAACTTGATCCTCGTAGCCACTGCGAGCCCGTGCAGAGATTTCAGTCCTGGAGAGAAACGATCCCTGGGCTTGAGGCCAAGGACAAGTCTTGCAGTCTTGTTCTGAATGAGTTGCAGAGGGTGGGGAGTAGAGGCAGGCAGATTTAGAAAGAGGCTGTTGCAGTAGTCCAGCCTAGAGAGAACCAGAGCTCTTAAGACAGTGTGCTTCTGGGGGAAGGAGAGGAAAGGTAGAATACCTCTGAGGAGGTGCAGCTGGTAGTGTGACTTCTTAGAGATGTCTGAGATGTGAGGAGAGAAGGAGAGTGTGGAGTCGAAGATGACCCGGAGAGTTTTAGCCACACAGTTAGGTGCAGGAGGAGGGCCAAGAGAGGCCGGCCAGAGAGCGACAGGAAAGGAGGGAGCGGGTGTGACGATGAGGAGAATCTCAGTCTTACTGGCATTAAGACAGAGATCATTGGCGGCACACCACTCCTGGATAGCAGACAGACAGTCAGAGATGAGACTGAGAAGAGGTGGCCGAAGGTAACCTGAAAATGAGCTGAGTGTCATCCACATTGCACTGAAAGTTGGGGCAGAGAGCGGCAATGCGGTGGGCAAGAAGTGCCAGGTATAGGTTGAACAGCCAGGCAGAGAGGTTAGACCCCTGGGGTACACCACATGTAGAGAAAAAGATAGCAGAGAGGAAGGACCCAAGTTGGACCTTGGAGGGTCAGTCAGAGAGGAAAGAGGTCAGCCAGGCCAAGGCCTGACCGGTGATATCCAGGTTATCACGGAGACATATGAGCAGGAAGGCATGGTTGACCATGTCAAAGTCAGAAGAGAGATCAAGCAAGATGAGGACACATGGGGTGTTAGAATCAAGGTTGGAGAGCAGGTCTTCACGGATGCTCAGGAGAGCAGTTTCCGTGCTTCTGGCAGCTCTGAAGCCAGACTGATGATCATGAATCTCGTGTGGCTGAATGCCACTTGTCTCTCTAAGAAGTTGAACGCCAACCGCTGGGGGACACGTAACTAGTTACCATGGGGGAGTCTCCAAACTTGACAAACCAAATATAGGAGATCGGGTAACCTCTAAATCCCCAATATCACAAAAGTGAATTGACCTTACAGTGACTAAAGGCCTTTTATTTTTTCGATCTGACAGCTCATCTAGACACCAAATCACCTACACACCAAAATTTATACAATGGATCCTCCCAAAAATATGTATTAAAGTTCAATGTGTTTTGCATCATCGTGCAGTCTACTTTCAAAAACCTGGCTGCCTCCATCTGCATTATCTGGTTCCAAGGTCCTGGTGAGAAACATGAACCGTATACGAAACAAAGAACTTGAAAACAAGTCTTTTCACTGTACACACATGAGCTCTGTAACAAGCTCCACTGGCACCAAGACCCGCCCCTGCATTGCAGTTAAGAAAAGCTCAAAACCCACCTGACAGTCAATTACATACTCACACAATCAATCTGACCCGTTCGTAACCATCCACCCCATTTGCTAAACGTCCATATATTAAGGTGTAGAAGCATAACCCGAATTGGCGAGAAAAGCAATAAAGCCGCCTTAAGCAAACCCAATCACCACACATGCCTATGATGTATGTGCTCTTTCCAGCTCACACTATGCTAAATCATCACTATTCTATGCATATCCCAGCACATTTTGCAAATTGACCTGAAACCCTATATGTAGTGCACCTTTGCCTCTGAAATGAATCCCAGAGCACAATGTGATAATCTCATAAAACTAGGTCTAACTCAATAAACGGGTGTATTTTTTGTCTGGATGTCAGTCCGGAAGCTCAGTAAATTCGAGGTCTCAAGAAAAGCACACCTTTTATTCAACTAAGGACAGACATTTACAACCCAATGGGGGCAGAGAAAGTAGTATAGTCTACATCATATATCTGTTTGTGGAGCTAGGAAAACAGTCTGAACCTCTCTGTAGGCAAGTGAGATACATTTTGTTATTGACAGGAGAGTAGAACATGAGCAAATATAGCATTTTCCAAACTCCTTTCCTTGGTACCTTGAAGTCCCATAATAAAAAGGGGATGGGGGTAGGGGGAACAGCCAAGAAGGTACAAGGCACCTTCGTGGAATAAATGGGTGGTAATATCACAGGGTAGCTTGATTCATTTAATAGAGATTGCAGATTAATTGCTTTTAGGCCTAGACGCATGCACCACTCTGGGACCGGCAAATTGGGTGTGAATGTACCAGCTGAGTGATTACAGCTCAAATGATCCTTGGATGAGTCCTTGCAAATACGAAGAATAAGTCCAAGGCAAGCCAAGTCTGTTTACAGAGCTTGTCAGGTGGGATATGTCCACCAAATTTCTGCACCATTTAGTCCTACCTCCGGCTTGTCAGTCACTAAGAATTAGAACATGATAAGAAGTGTCCAACATCACCTTGAGTTCCCCAGCTGTTCTGATCAAGAGGATTAAAATGTATATTAGAAGCTTGCTCTGCAAATTATTTCAAGCCCTTATGCCTGCAACTTGACCAGTGAATAGGAGGGGGGAACCAAAATATGCAAGTTTTAGAACATGCACGTTTTTTTTTAGCATACAGGTTGGTTAACCCCGGTTGGGATACATAGTGAAGAGGGAAAATCGAGATCAAACTCCTGCCTCCTCACCCCAGGCATATCAACAGAAAGAACAGCAGGAAGAATAATGAGCGCACTCATCATTTTGCACCAGGCCCCAGTGCGCCCATGGGTGATAAATATGCTGAAAGACACCCACTTCACCAACACTGCAACCTACATGCCTCAAATGCAGCAGTACCACCATGCAGAATTTACAAAACACAAGAATTCCTGTTTAAAGGCTTGCAGGTGCTCACATGAATTAACCTAACAGCACTATAACTCATCAATTCATGCATTATCAAATGGCACAGTGTAAAGCCATGCTTCAGGAGAATTACAGCCAAGTACACTGTCTCCCCACCAGCCGCAGTGGGGATTCGTGCTGACTTCAGCAATGCATCTCGAAAACCCAGGAACAGCTCAAGGCCTTGCAGTAAGATAAGATTCTATATTACTAAAGTAAACGTTCATTTTAAGGCTTGTTTATTAACAACATGTTTTGTTTCCCTTCCCGCTGAACACTGTTACTTCAATTACTGTGCCCGGAAGCATATCCTGAATCTGATCCTTGGGCCTGGACCTCGAGTTTTGTTCCTCATGTCGGGAACGGTCCTACTACCACATTGATGGTTTTATGATTTCAGGCAACCGTCTCATCTGTTAAGGTGCTGGAATCCGAGGAAAGGGGTGGGGTGTCCAAATGTCATGTTGCTAGGAATGTCCAGCGGGTCCTAAAAAGGTGTCTATGCAAAATCTGGTGCAGATTGGTGAAACGGTGTGGAATTATATAAGGATTAACGATTCGCCAAGCCACAAACCCACAAACAAATGTTGACTTTTGCTGACCTATATACAGCATTGCATGTAGTGGGAGAACTTAATTAGCTAAGCGGAGGATGAGGAAAGTTCTTCAGACTCCCTTTTAACACAGCTCCCATTTTGGAGAACTTTGTTCAGACTTAATACGAAGGTGCAAGGTTATTTTTGCCCAGCAGGCCCAACGCCTGATGCTCAGCTATCCTGACTCCATATTAGAGCCATGCCCTACTAAAATATTATTTTTAGACTTTAACACCTTCAATATTATGATGGGTTTAAAATAATGTAAAAGTAAAAACCCTGTCCTTCCATGTAAGGTTAAACTATAATAGGCCGTTTCATATAGGGACATTTCCTAATTTAAAATAAAATTGTTGTATTTCCTAATTATAAATTGGTGTACATGCTAACAAAAGTATCACGTTTTGGCGAGAAAAGGATAAATGAGTGCAAACTCTATTGCTTGTTCTTCACATCATTTTGGCACTTCCACATAGGAGCTTGTGAACTGTATACAAGTTATTGAACTTTGAATGAAATCTGAGTTAAATGAATAAGCCTAGACCTTTGTAGGGGAAAACTGTAGGACTATGGAACCCGACACTTTGCCAAAGTCTGGAAATTATACAAGTCATGGTCAACATACTTGCTATGCTCGTTGGTGAAGAACAGAAAAGAGAAAGGACAAAACATGAAAAGCTGCCTGCTTAAAATGTTCATGTGCACTTCTTACCAGTATAAGTGCACCACGGTTTACCCACACCACTGACACACAAGGAACAGTGTGATCAGAGAATGGTTGAAAGCTGTCTTGTTGAGTTGCAAGGTGGTGTGGGAACTAGCAAGGGAAGGGATTCAAACATTTGACACAATTTCTATTTGCAATTATTCCATAGCACCTTTCATCTGTAACCCCTGCCTACTGGAACACCATCCAGATTGCAATCTGGAGCGCAACAATGCTTTTTCAGATCAGGGTGGGACTGAAGACCTTCTGCACCACACCCCATCCGTGTGGCTGGAAAATCCTGTGCCACATATTGTAACCTCCCCATCCCTCATATGCCATCCTCAACTACATGTACTGTTGCTTTCCAGCTAGGTTTGCAATTTATAAAACTCTGAAAACAATCACCTTGCCTACCCTCTTCGTTCCTGTGTCACCTAGTGTAGTGATGGACATGAGCTTTGCAAAGCTTGCAGCCCACGCATATAATCCCCCTGATCCACCTATTCCCTCGGAATCCAAGTTGAGCAACCTAAGGAAACCATCTTTCATAAAATACATAACCACAATAAAGAACTGTCAGAATGGCAGTAGTGGCTACAAGGGCTCCTTCCAAGTTTCAGACAAACTGGGGCATGGCTTCACAGTGCATCGCATGTACCTACCTGTGCATACAAATTCTGCTGTGGATAGGCACTTCTGATTGGATACATGGCCGTTTGGTAAGGATTTGGAGACGGTGAGTAGGGTGGAGGTGCATTGTTACTCTGGGTAGGTGGGACTTTGTAGGGAGTTCCAGCGGTGTACCCTAAGGAAACAAAAGACCAATCCATTTAGACACAGGTTAAGAGACATTAAAATACATAAATCAACTGAGCTTAACCACTGCTCAAAGCAATAAATGACATGAATCCTACTCTTTTGTTTTAACTATAGCATCCCTAGAAACAACAAATAAAAGCTTGTGCTTGAGGTGTGGATCTTTTGCTCTCTAGTAGGCTCATGAGTTCAAGTATGAAGTATGTAAGGCATGAAAGTGGTTTGTTGACTAATTCCACAAATAGCGTTGCCACTGCACATAGCAATCACCTGGGAGGCACATCCCGACTTAAATCGGTCCCGGTAACTAGCAGACTGTGACCCCCCACCCCTGTATCTCACTTCATGTATGTGCATTGTTGTGCCTGCATCCTAGTGGCAAGATGCAGGCCAACAATGCCAGAAGCAGATTGTCCAGACTTGTACTGTGCCCACTTCCCACCTCCTCATAAGTCTCACAGAGGGGACCTTTGGCAGGGTGACCAGCGAAGGGCGCAGTGCATAAGGGGGTTAGAGCCATAGCAGGGTCCTGGGCCACACCCACACCTCTCACAACACACTGTGAAACCCCACTAAGTGGTTCATCCCATGTACACCGAGTACACTCCCCATCCCCACGCACAGACATACATACAAAATGCAACAGCCAACTGGCGCAATCTAACAGATATCCAGTTTTTTTTACAAACTACACTACTGTTTGAACATACAGCACCTATTGCCCATCAATGTATGGTCTGCAGACATCAGCAGCAGCATCATCGCTGCACATGAACCCGATGCAATATTCATCACAGAGATGTGGTTCTCCGCCCTCCAAATGGGCATCATACTGATAGTGTATAGGACAGCACATTGATCACATAGAATGCCAAAGGGAGCATGTACAGTCAGCCTCATGCACTGCACTCCTGGTCCTGCACGCTGCAAAAAACCTGCAGCAAATATCCCAGGAGCCCGTAACCCAGCACTCACAAATTTCCGGTTTGTCAGGAAACAAAACCTGTCTCACCAACATCATGGAGTTTATCCCCACCATATTTATCAACCAGTCCAACATCATGCTCCTCGGATATCGCACGTTCTCAGAGAAGTTACAAAAAAGACAGAATAAATAATCTATGATCAGTTTACCACCGGTGACATCAAACAACATGACAGCATATCAATGCACATTAATGGAAATGTGGTTGTCTTCACTGCTATGTCAGCCCTAAAAAAAAATGCATCTTGCCAATTCCCATCCCTTTGACGCACATCTCAGCCATCAGATCAAACCAAAGCCCACATTACAACAAAATCCCTCCTATAGAGACTTCTCCTCTGACCTATCGAGGGAGCAGCCCATCAACCTAACATCAATTGCCCTTCCACCAACGATAGCATCTTCATGGACTCACTCCATCACACCCCAAAAACTAACATTGATGCCCATGCCTTTCTAAAACTATGATTTTAAGTCGAAAAGTACCACCATGCTACACCGAAATTTGCTGTGGCAATCACAAAGAGAAGATCTGGTGCAAGAACTAAATCCTAAGCAAATTTACCAATTTGATCTGAATATTTTTTGAGTTTGTCAGAGGTGACAAATTCACAAGTATAGGTTGTACATCATTTTCTTAATGGATTGACACATGGTTGTTTTGAGGTACAGTTCAATCATGCAGTCAGACTTTCTGAAGTATTCAGAGGTTCTTACTTTTCTTGATGGGTTCTTTAGATTCAATTTCCCAACAAACAAGATTTGACTGCTTAAATGGTCTTTTAGTCTGCTGCGGCCTCAGCACTCAACTTCTCCATCTATAGCATTCCATTAATCAACTGCTTTCAAAGTTTGTTGTAGGTTTTGATACCGGACTAATATTGCCAGTCCATCTGCTTTGGCTCATCTGCTCAGTGTCATTCGTTTATGCAAGGTAGCCGGTCTCTCCACAGCGCTGCTCATGCCGCTGGGGGCATTTTCAGGGGCTACAGGACACTCTCTTCTGTTTTCCCTGGCCAGTAGTCTGATCTCTTTTGTAGTCCACTTCAGCTTGGGATGTGTTCCCAGAGTGACCTGTATTGTAGCCGTTTAACCATCTTCTCTCGTCTAGGGCTCCACGTTTTGGAGTCAGGGCTCCCACCGGGTCTGAACAGTAGGGCTAGTGGCTCTACTCTACTGTTTGATGGCTCTGGTATATGACTTTTTTCTGCCAGACCATATCTGGTTTCCTCCTGGGCCTACATAGAAGCTCTGCACTGCTAGTCAGGGACAAGTGACACCCCTTCCAGTGAGCCTTTTGAATCCCAGTCGGGTCTGTGTTTTGGTTGACAAGATCTTCAAAGGCGAATAAACATTCCAGTACTGACCGCCATGCAGTCGTGATGAGTGATTCATCACAAGGAAAAAAGCATGCGCTCCACACACAGAAAAAACATCAGAGCAGCCGAGGGGACTATTAATCAAACGCTGCAAAAGCAACTAATAAGTGCCCAGCCATCATTGGCACAGTAAACCAACGCCTAGATCAATCAATGTCCCCGGTTTACTGATTAATGAAAGTCCAACAAAAAATGTGCCAGTATTTGGTACAGTCGACCACCAATCTGTGACCAGCATCCGATCAATATGGATGCAGCTCATGTCATTCCGATGTTCACTGTTCCACTTTCTTAACTGACAGACACCCATTGATCCAGATGGACAATGCAGATTCCAAGGGAGACCTGCAACATGCCAAGGGTCATGATAATCCATCCTTTGTCCTACTCTGGGACTCTTCCAATACAGCTAGAGAACTAGAAGGAAGACTTCTCACTAACCACGGCAACAAGATTCATCAAGAAGTGAGCAATTCACTGTATTGAATAATCACCACAAAGTTATCCACCAGATAAAAGACAAACTCATCTAAGGTTGCATCTTAAGTGCTTACCTTAAGCAAAAGCCTTCAAAAACAGTTAATTGTCATCAAGGATTCCAGACAACCCTAGACTCGTTGTGACTCTCCAACATGAAGCTAGACACTAACACCTCAACTATCTTGTAGTGAAGCACATTCTGCAACACCAGGTATGATGTAAATACCTTTATTTCCAGCCTTTCCAGCTCACTGAGTCTTCTCAACAAACCGCAGTGGAACCTTAGTCAAACCTAAACATTTCTGCACTCCACATTCCATAATCATGGAGCTGCGATAAAACACATTGCCCCTCCTTCCACCATCACACCCTTTTCTCACCAATGCAACCCTTCCCAGATTCCACACTTGGATACCTCTGACTCTCACAGTACCTCTCAGAACTTCCTCCACTTGAACGGGATCAGAATACAAGGCATCCCCTTTCCTTCTCACAACCTCCTGCTTGATCCTCACCCAAACTCCTCTCCAGAGCTCCATAGCTCACCGCCTCCTACCATTCTCGCTCTCCACCCACACATCCTTTCTCTGATTCACTTTTGTCCTCAACTCCTCCACAACACAGTGAGTTTCCCTTGCCATCCCCAACAAGGGAGACAATACTCTGGTATTACCCTTCCTTCCCCTCATCATCTCGAAGGTACTTATACCAGTGGTGGCATGCAGAGACATACAGAGAGAATACAATCTTTCCCTCACTAATGCTTTCCTATCCCCACCACACAGACCTGCAATCCTATAGCCTCCATTATACATCTGTTCAATCTCTCCACCACCCCATTACACTCAGGATGATAAAGTGCAGTTCTTTTGTGTGTAACACACTCCTTAAATACTCCTCACAACACAATCTTACAAACTGCCCTCCATTGTTCGTCAATATACTACTGGGCAAACTCTCGCTCTCAAAAACCTCCTGCAAAAACTCCACAACCACCTCCCCCATAGCTTTCTCTCAACTCCCTAAATTCCGTCCACCTCGACATCAAATCCAATAGCACTATAATAACCATTCCACGACCACTTCCCATATCCACCGGACCTAAAAGTCTATAGCAAGATCATCCCACACATTCTTGGGAATGCCCACCTTGATCATATCTTCTCTTTCCGTATCCTCGCAGGCATCTCAGACATGCTGGGCAGCGAGTGTCTTTCTACCACCACACATTTATTAAACTCTCAAAGGTCTACGCACAGGCGAAGCTCTCCGGTAGACTTCTTCACCATCACCAATGGATAAAGCCACTGAACACTTCACAAACGTTCAATCACACCCAAGTCACTCGACTTATCAAGCTCATGCTTCACTCCATCTCTCAAAACTAACTACGCTGATTGCAGCTTTGCCTCTGCAGGCATACTGCCTTCCTTAAGGATGATTCGATGTTTCATCCCCTTCACCTTCCCTATGTTCTTGACAAACATGCTGCTATATTGCTCACTCACATGTTCCTCCATATTGGGATGATGCCTGATCCCCAACCTCTTCTGCTCTTACCAACCCCACCGTCACTCCTTCCTTCCTTCCTTACATAAATCTTCCCTTCTGCACACCTCCCTTTGAACTCAAGCCTTGCTATGAAATACCCCAAGAATTCAATTCAGTCTAAATTGTACCCTCCAGGTTGCATGCCCAGGAAGCACAGGTTATCCACATTTCCACCCACTTCACATTCATAGACTTTTCTAGACAAAGATACTTTGGCACCTCAGTCCGCCATCATGCTCACTTCTTTGCCGTTCACACAGATCGCAGCCGCGGGACTTTCACAATCATCCTGCCCATGCATCACATTTGTTGTTATTCAATCAACATGATGCTCTTCGTCCTCTGAGGAATACTGCCCATCCTCTGATACATAAAACATTTTTTGTGCCCACTTGAAAGTTCTTGCAGCAGTTGGCATAGTAACCCCTCTTCTTGCACTTAGAAAACATGATCTTCCTCCCTGAGCAAGCTGGTGATCCTGCAAAATGAGTACTGCTCGCAGAACGAAAACACAAACGGTCCTCTTCTCTCTGACCATTGGAGTGGTTTCCTTTCACATCATTCCTTGCCTTAGGGCGTTGCATTTCCCTTGTATTTCTTCTCAGCCTTCTCCTCAGAGATCTTCAGCATCTCTGGACAAGGGTCTTTGTTCTCTGCCTTAATCAGCTTGGCCACACATGCCATTGAGTGCTCCACAATTCCAATTACCTCATCCAAACTAGGGTCATCTTTGAGCCATAGCGCCTCTCTAATCCGGTTTTGGCTGCAACTGGTCTACCACGTGTTCGTCTAACGTATTGCCGAAAGTACACGTGAGAGCCAGGTGGCACGGAGCATTAATACATTCCTCTACGCTCTCCCCGCTCTCCTGGAGACTCACATCAAAATGACATCTCTCCAAGATAGAGCTAGTGTTGGGGGTAAAATGACAACGTAGTTTTAGCAAAGCTACAACCAGTTCATTAGAAACATTGGATTCCACAGCCCCATCCTTATTCGGCAAAGTCTCATAAATGCGCTGTACCTCATAACCCAGAAAGTGCATTAGAAGTGACACTTAACTATCAATGATGAATGTATTCCAACAATCAGCTTGCAGGTAATTTAGGAACCCTTTCTTCCATTGGCTCCATGTGATCTTCACCAGACCAGGCAAAGCCATGAACAGGGGCGCACCATGCACACTGGGCATTGTCATAGCAGCACAAAGTAAAGACCAGTATATGATAGAATATCCACAGCTGCACGTACCTTGAAATAAAAGCCGGTCCACACCAATGTATTCTCTCAGACGTCAGTGCAGAGAACAAAATGCAAACCGAAGAGCAGGGCTGCTGGTACCTGCTCGGACCTCTCAGTCCTTCTCAAATGCAATAAGATCTTAGCAAGGCAGGACTGTTTGTATGTATTCTGTGTCCTGTTGAAAATGCACGTTACACCGGCCTTTCCTCTAGCCAACCCTTGGCTGAACGTTTGGGCTTGCGCGCCACTCGAGATGCACAACCAATTTCTCAAATTTACCAATCTCAACCAGTGGCCAACGCTGAGAGGCCAGATGACCGAGACTTGTGGTGAATCGCAGCTGCAATCCTCAGAGCTGGGCCACATCACAGTTGCTGCTTGTCCATCACAGAGGGAACACCTCAGCCGAGCGGCGTGCACCCATGGGAGGTCACAGAGGCACAGACACTTCAGGCCGACATCGATGCTGGAGGTCGTCTGGGCACAGGAATTTTGTCGCCAATGTAGTGAAGCACACTCCATAACACTAGTTATGATGGAAAAACGTTTATTTGGGTTTAAATGCACAGCGCAGGAGCCCGTCTCCACCCCTGCCCTTTCCAGCTCCATCAATCTTCTCAACAGATCGTGGTGGAATATTCCTCGCCTCCACATTCTAGAACCATGGAGCTGCGATATAACACTATCTACCAATGCAAAATCCAGAGGATTAATCATCAACAGTGGTCGCTCTGTCAACTAATCAGCAACTAATCTGTCAAATAACCAGCAGACGGCATTCAAGCATCGGATGCCTGATCAGACGTCTCCCTTTATCAGGCAGAATCCTTCCTTCTGAGAGCAGTTTTATCTACAATTTCAACATCAAATTATATCCTCTCACCTTTTTAACATCTCGCGCCTCTTCTGGTTGCTGTTCTCCCTGGATTACTCTTCTTCTTGCTATTACCAGCAGGCTCTGGTCCCGCCTCGTGGACCTCCAAAATGGCGACCTAGTATCGTCCTGTCGGCTCCCTACGTACTCAGCGCGCTTCCGACACCCGCTCGCCTTCTGTTGCCTCATCTGTCGGCGGAGGACCACTGTCCGCGCCTGGCTGCTCCTGTATTTGTCCCATCGCTGGCAGACTGCTGCATCTTCGGTGAGCCTCAGTGCCTTCTGCCTTTGCCCTCCGAGACCTTCTCCTCCGCCTCTGGCGGTGGCTCCCTGTGGCCTGCTCCTCCATGGGCTACAGTTCTCCACGGGCTTCAGTTCTTCACAGGCTGCTGTCATCTGCTGAGTCCTGCACCGTCCGGCGGACCACGGTGCCTCCGCCTCCGACGGTGGATCCCGGCGGCCAGCTCCACCACAGGCTGCAATTCTCTACGGGTTCCAGTTCTTCGCCGGCTGCTGTCATCTGCTGAGTCCTGCACCGTCCAGCGGACCACGGTGCCTCCTCCTCTGCCTCCGACGGTGGCTCCCGGCAGCCAGCTCCTCCACAGGCTGCAGTTCTCCGCGGGCTCCAGTTCTTCGCCGGCTGCTGTCGTCTTTTGAGCCCTGCACCGTCCAGCAGACCACGGTACCTGCTCCTCTGCCTCCGACAGTGACTCTCGGCGGCCAGCTCCACCACGGGCTGCTTTTCTCCACTGGCTCCAGTTCTTCACAGGCTGCTGTCACCCGTTGAGCCCTGCACCGTCCCGCAGACCACGGTGCCTTCTGCCTCTTTCCTCCTCCGACGGTAGCTCCTGGCGACCAACTCCTTCTTGGACCGCAGCTGACTCCACCACTGTTTGTGGACTATTGTGCCTTTGAGACGTCCTGCGGGCCACAGTGCCTTTTGCCTCTATCTTCCGAGGCCTACACCTCCTGTGCCCCTCACATTTCCAGCTGACGGGTGCCCCCGGCGACCAGCCCCATCTCGAGCAGCAGCTTTCTTCACCCTGTCTGCGGGCTGCTGTGCCCCCCGCTGCTCCCAGTGCAGCCTTCTGCGACCTGCTTCTCCTGTTCCATCTGTATCTCCGGCGGTCTGCAGCTCCCGGCGGCCAGCTCCACCTACTGCGGGCCGCAGCGCCTCTGCCTCCTGCCCACGGCTCCTACCGCTCTCTAGTCTGCTTGGTCTGCTCCGGGCTACTGTGGTCTCCTGTTCACTGCGGGCTGCTGTGCCCCCACCACTGCAAGCAGCGGCTCCGGGTGGCCTGCTCCTCCTTCAGTCCGTGGCCCCTCAACTTCCTGACCTGCTCCAACTGCTGTGAACTGCAGTGCTCTCCTCCTTCAATTTGACCGACTTTGCCTGTTTGAGGTCTGCTGTGCCTCTGTGCCCTCTCCTCCTGCTCTTTGGCCTTCTTCTGACTGCCTAGCCCCCCGCCTCTCTGGCCTGCTTGGTCTTCTCCGGGCTACTGTGTTCTCCTCTGCTGCTGCAGGCTGCCGTGCCTCCACCGCTGCAGGCAGGGTCCGCGGCCCCTCATCTTCCTGACCTGCTTCAACTGCTGCTGAATACGGTGCTCTCCTCCTTCGATTTGGCCAGCCTCGCCTGTTTGGAGATCTGCGGCGCCTCCGCCTCTTCGCCCTCTCCTGCTGCTCTTCTGCCTTCATGGGACTGCTTTGCCCCCGCCTCTGCCAAGTGTGACCCTACTGCTCCTCTGCCTGCTCCTCCTCTCGGACTGCTACATCTCAGATCCCACTAGACTGCTGCAGCTTCTCAAGTCATATACTCCTGGACCCACTTCTCCCCCTGACGACTGCAATCCTACCACTGGCTGTTGAGGACCTCTGCCTTCAGGCCTTCTCCATCTACTCCGACATACAGCGACCCCCCACTACCCTCATAATCTGCTGGCTGCCTTGCCTCCACTCACACTCTGCGGGCTACTTGCCCCCCGCTGCTACAAAGGGTGGTCCCGACCACTCCTATGCCCTCTCCTCTCTGATTTCTACACCCCCAGGGTCCCACTGATCTGCTGTTGCCCCCCCACACTTCTACTCCTGGCCCGCTTCTCCTCCTGATGGCCGCCATCAACCCCCCTCCCTTGATTGCCGCTGACCCCTGCTGCTCCCCTGCCCTCTTATTCTGTAATTGCCTCCTGCACCCTCCGTCACTTCCCCCTCTGTCCCTGTGGCTCTTCCAACCTACTGGTCCACCCCACATGTCACGAGCTGCAGCAATTTTCTGCCACTACCATCAACTGCGGGCTACTTTACCCCCCTCCGCTGCCATCTCCGACGGACCTGCTCCAATATAGCTCCTGTGTCTCTCTCCATCCCACTGATCTGACTCACAAGCTGCTTCGGATTACTGCCATTTGCTAAATTTCTGACCCTTCTAGTTCCCTTCCCCGATCCCTCCTGCCTCAGCCTAAACCTTCCCTCAATCGGACCACATCATAGTGTCCCTGCCACCGACCCATAGTTTTACTGCTTGCAGTGCTCCCCTACCTACCCCTCCTCCTCGCTCCCCATCTTTTCCCCCACCCCCTCCCTCCTTCCTTCTCTAGCATTCTCCCTTTGCTGCTTCTTGTCCCATTGTCCAATTCTTTTCACTCTCCCTGTTATGCTTCGTCCCTTTCTCAATTCCGTCCCATTCCCCTTCCCTCCCCTCCCTCCCTCCTCTCCCTTACCTATTTCCCCTTCAAACTACTCTTCATCCTCCTAATGGCGATCTCCTCTCTCAATCCTACCCACACCCACTCAGTCCCTCCCCCAACGCCTCTCCCCAACGCTGTAACCTTATCTATCCTCCTCTTTCCAACACCACTAATGCCTTTGACGTCACCCTTTGGAACACCAGATCAATCTGTAATAAAACCACGGCTGTCCTTGACCTCTTCCTACGCCTTAACCTCCAATTTCTCTGCATTACTGAAAACTGGATCCCTCCTCACACCACCTCTGTACCTGCCTCCCTCACCACCTCCTCCTCCTCCTCCTCTTCCTCCTTTGAACATGTCCCCTGTTCTTCTGGCCACAGAGGTGGTCTTGGCCTTTTCTTTCGGCCTCACTTCACTTTCTCTCCCCTCCTTCCCTTCCTTTGAATACATGTTCAAAATCTTTAAATTTCCTCATGCTATCTCATTCCTCATCATCTATCGCCCCCCTGGGCCACTCTGCTCCTTTTATGAGGACATTGACCATCTCCTCAGCGTCATTTCCCCCAGTCCCACTCCTTTACTCGTACTTGGTGACGTTAATCTCCACCTCTCCTCGAATCCTCCCTCTTCTCCTCTCTTATCCATTCTTGACTCCTACCTCCTCTCTCCCCTCCCCTCCTACTCACCAATCTGGCTCTACCATTGACCTCATCTTTACTTCCTCTCTCATTGCCTCCCCCGTATCCTCCCTTCCCACCTACTTATCTGATCACTCTACTTTCTTTTTCCCCTCTCCCCTCCGTCCCCTTCTCATCCTCCCCCTCCTTCCTCCACTTTGTTCTTCCGGCGTGATCTACGTGGCTTTAACCCCTATTTCTTACATCCCTCTCCTCTTTCCTTCCTCCCATTTCCCATTTCTCCTCTCTCTCCGCCTCTGAGGCCTCCTCCATCTTAACTTCTCTCTCTTCTTCTCCTCTCGATCTTCTCTACCCCCTCTCCTCATTTTCCCCCTCTCGCCGCCCTGCTCAACCTTGGCTTTCTTCTCATCGCTCCTCCATGCGCCGCCTCCTTAGGCGCCTCGAACGTCAATGGATCAAACGCACAACCCCCGCTAACCAATCTGCCTACTTCTACTATCATTCCCTTTCTCCAGTCTCAATCCTCCCACCCTCTTCGCTTTTTTCAAACCTTAGCCCGTCTTCTTTCTCCATCTACTCCTGATCCCTCCACTGCCTCTTCTCTCTCTGCTACTGATCTTGCCTCCTTTTCTAACAAAGTCCTCAACCTTAGTCAAACTATTCTCTCGTCCCCCTCCTACTCTCCTCCTCCTCCTCCCTCTACCTTTTCTATGTCCTCCTTCTCTCCCGTCACTCATTCTGATGTTACCCTCCTCCTCGCCAACACTCATCCCACTGCTTCCCCTGCTGACCCCATTCCTACCCCCTCATCCCGAAAATGTACCCCCTCCTGAAACCTTACCTCCTTCAACATCTGCCTCTTAACTTCCACTTTTCCTACCCCTTTTAAAGATGCGACCATCATCCCCAGTCTCAAAAAACCTTCCGCTAATCCCAATCTTGCTTCCAACTATCGCTCCATCTCTCTCCTACCCTTCCTCTCCAAACTTCTCAAACGCATTGTCTATTCTCAACTCTCTTCCTTCATCTCTAACCACTCCCTCCTTCCCGCTACCCAATCTGGCTTCCGCCCACTGCACTCCACTGAAACTGCTCTCACCTCTGTTCTTAACTCTCTCCTCTTTGCACGTTACTCAAAACACTCCTCCATTCTTATTCTCCTTGATCTTTCTGCCGCTTTTGATACTGCGGACCATCCTCTTCTTCTCAACTCCCTCTCCTCCTTTGGCTTCAAGGACTCTGTTCTTTACTGGCTCTCCTCTTATCTCTCCAACCGCTCTTTTTCAGTCTCCTGGGGTGGCTCTTCCTCCCCCTCCTATCCTCTTAACCACGGAGTTCCCCAAGGTTCTGTCCTGTGCCTTTTTCTCTTCTCTCTCTACACTTCCTTCTTAGCTCCTTTCATCTCCTCCTGTCATGGTCTCTGCTTCCAAAAGGTCAGGGTTTTCCCAACTCCCTTGGAAGCAGATCCATAACCCAGGTTCCGAGTGCCAACCAGTCCCAATTGGGACCTTTTGGACCCAGTCCTGGCGCCAGTGGCACCAGGCTCATAAATATGCCCAGTCCCAGCGCTGGAAGCGCCGGGCTCATAATGCTTGGGTGGACTTACCTTCAGCAGACCATGCTGCTTACTTGCCTGCCAGTTGAGCCTCTGATCCTCTTCTGTTTGGAACTACTTTTCCTGTTGGGTGGGGCTGGAGCCACTCCCTAGATTCAGAACACTGGAACTCTTCTGGAAGGCAGGAACTCTTTTCTTACCAGGAACTCTTTTCTTACTTAGGCGTGGCTGTGGAAGGAGACACCTAAGCACTACAGGAGGCTATTTAAACCACACCCGGTGGATGAATCTTGCTTTGCGTTATTCTGCAACCTCTGCAGCAGAACGCTCATCGTGTCTTCTGCATCCGGTCCTGGGCCTAAGGAAAAAGGCTTACCATCCTGAATCCAGTCTTCAGCAACACCTATAAAGACAAGAAAGAACAGGTTAGCATTCCGGCATCTGAAAGGCAAAGGCTTACCATCCTGAATCCAGTCTTCAGCAACACCTATAAAGACAAGAAAGAACAGGTTAGCATTCTGGCATCTGAAAGGCAAAGGCTTACCTACTCTTCGTGCGCTCCGGAGGTCTTCACACTGCATTCCGGAATCTGAAAGACAAAAGTTGACCAACTCTTCGCACGCTCCGGAGGCCTTCGGCGCTGCATCCCGCATCTGAAAGACAAAACAAGGTGCGTTTAAAGACATTGGGGAACTTTAATACTCACGTGCCATTACTCCTTTCCACATCTAATCCAGTGGGTATTCCGGCACCCTGCAGCCGCTCCGAACTCGTACCTGCAAAATAAAAAGACAGAGCGCATAGTGAAGCAGGCAACAAGCGCTTACTTACGTGCTTCCAGGCGCTTCTATTCATCACACGGGCTCCATCTTCAACTCACTTCAGCCCGTCATCCGCCATCGCCGGAACCCTGCAAAACAAGAGACATCATTACTAAAGACTTTAAAGACATTTGAATGACTCGAAACTTACCGTTCGTGCAGTAAACAACAGACAGCAGTCCTCTGAAGTCAAGAGGCCTGCGCTACCTATCCAGTGAAGAAACTGGTTACAGCACCCTGCCCCGAGGCAGATGGAGAGCTCGGCATTCACTTACCTAAGGTGAGAGCGTTAACCTTTGGGGGTCTACAGGAGAGGAGAAGAGGAAAGAGATAGGGACACCCCAATAACCCCAGTTCATTAACCCCATATTTTCTATCTGCAGACATCTTACTCTACACGTCAGGCATACAGTGCACAGAGGTCCAGCCCAAAGAGCCAACCGGGTGCTACACATCACCTTTGAAGATACGGTAGTCGCCCAGTCAAGACCGGCGCCTCTGCGAGAATCAGGTGAGCGTTACAGAACGCAAAGCCTACCGCAAAACTCTCGCCCAGGCGCTATGGAAACCTCGGATACTGACCCCCTAGCCCGGTTACTTGGGGAACTAAGGGCAGAAGTGCATGCAGCTTGTCAGGAAACGAATGCTCTAAGAAGGGAACTAATTATTTCCAAGGAGAGAACAGACAATCTTGCTAGACAAGTGCTACAGTCACAAGCCGGACAGACCCCGTTACCCGCATCAGGGGCAAATCTTCCTTCAACATCCTCTATGAATCCAGTGCAGATCAACCTACCTGGGAATGTACCTCTGGCTCCGCCCGAACGATTTTCTGGTGACCCAAAGAGGTTTGCAGTATTTATCAATCAGTGCCGGTTGCACTTCTTATGCCGGCCAGCAGCCTTTCCAACTGATCAAGCAAAAGTAGCTTTTGTACTTTCGTACCTTAGTGGCAATGCGGCAGACTGGTCGATCCCTCTAGTTAATCAAGATGATCCGGTTCTCCATGATTTTCAAGCCTTTCAGCTTAGTATGGAAAAACTGTTCGCAAGACATTCACAGGGGCAGGCCTTGGACAATGAGCTTCTTTCGTTGCGACAGGGTAATCAAGACCTTTTGGCTTATATTGCATCTTTCAATAGACTAATAGTGGAAACTCAATGGCCTGAGGACAAAAGGATTACGCTGTTTTATAGAGGTCTACGTGGAGAGCTCAAAGACGTTTTAGCCCAAGTAGTGAATCCCCCACAAGACTGTTCGGATTATATAGACTTGGTCGTTCAAATAGATCACAGGCTGCAGAACAGGAAGGCCGATCGTTCCAAGTTTGATGCTCGAGTATTTTCCAAACCGCCAACTCCTTCCAAAGGAGTAGACTCCGGGGAACCCATGCAAATAGGGGGTCTGAAAGGTCCTCTAACACAAAGGGAGCGGGAAAGGAGGAAACAGTTGCAATTATGCCTATATTGCGGAAACTCAGGGCACTTTCTTCGAGACTGTCCGGTGAAACCTGCCAAGAAGGCAGTAGGAGCTGCAGTTACCAAAGTTACAAACTCTGAGCAGGGAAACGACCTCGCCCGACAAGAATAGAGGTCCTCTTGCCGAGCGTGAAAACCAGTTCCGTGACCTCGCATTTCGTGATACCTATGGTCCTCATTAGCCCTGATAATCCGGATCGATTACATGCAATTGAAGCTTACGTCGACAGCGGTGCCATCGGCAATTATGTGGATCATGAAATGGTTTTGAGGATGAATCTAACTCTTTGTCCCAAGGCTGTAAAGGACGTCATTACTACGGTGGATGGTACGGAGATAGCCTCCGGGCCAGTAACGCATACCACTCAAGAGGTGACGCTAGTAAGTCAAGATGGACACCATGAGAAGATCGTGTTCGATGTGATCAAGGCCCCTCAGTTTCAGATTATTCTAGGAATACCTTGGTTAGAGAAACACAATCCTCTGATCGATTGGCGAGCAAGAACGGTCCAGTTTCCAGAATGTGTCTCTACTTGTCACCCTCCACCTGGTGTTGCACTGGCCGCAATTTCTTCAGAGACTCCCCAGTTACCTCCCGAATACCTAGAATACCAAGATGTTTTCCGGAAGGATCAGGCTAACTCTCTACCTCCTCATAGGTCTTATGACTGCCAGATAGACCTGATACCTGGATCTACTCCTCCTTGTAGTAGAATTTATGCCCTCACCGAGCCTGAGAACCTTCACCTTCGACAATACCTGGATCAATACCTGGCAAATGGGTTTATTCGTCCTTCCAAGTCCCCTGCTTCTTCAGCTTTGTTCTTCGTTCCAAAAAAGGAAGGAGACCTTAGAACTTGTATCGATTATCGCTCCCTGAACCAGATCACCGTTAAGAATAGATATCCGTTACCTTTGATCCCTGAACTCCTGGACCAAGTCAGAAAAGCATGCATATATACAAAGCTGGATCTTAGAGGAGCTTACCACTTGGTGCGAGTAAAAGAGGGCGATGAATGGAAGACGGCCTTCCGCACCAAGTATGGGCTATTTGAATATCAGGTCATGCCCTTCGGACTTTGCAATGCCCCGGCCGCCTTTCAATATTTTATGAACGATGTCCTCAGAGAGCTCATAGATGTATGTGTTGTTGTTTACATTGACGACATCCTCGTTTATTCTTCATCGGAATCTGAACATCGGAAACACGTGAAAATGGTCCTCGAAAGATTGCGTCAACACAAACTTTTCGCTAAGTTGGAAAAATGTGTTTTCAACGTGACTGAAGTTGAATTCTTGGGATTCATATTATCACCTGGCGGAGTGCGTATGGATTCAAAGAAGGTCGATGCAGTTCTCAAATGGCCATCACCATCCTCCGTAAAAGGTGTGCAAAGCATGTTAGGCTTCGCTAACTTTTACCGCAGGTTTATCCCCGAATTCTCTCGAATAGTCCAGCCCATCACTGCCTTGTTAAAGAAAAACAAACGTTTTGAATGGTCTACCGAGGCGGAACAAGCTTTCCAGGATTTGAAGACTAAATTTATCTCTGCACCAATCTTAAAACACCCTCGCCCCGAACTCCCCTACATCGTGGAAACTGATGCTTCAAGCCTTGCCATGGGGGCAGTTCTATCACAAATGGACCCGGTAACCAATCAGTTGCATCCCGTGGCATTTTGGTCCCGCAAATTCTCGCCTCCTGAAATCAATTACACGATTACTGACAAGGAACTTCTGGCTATCAAGTCTGCCTTTAAGGCTTGGCGGCATTATCTGCTGGGGGCCCCGACACACCGTTACTGTGATTACGGATCACCGAAACCTGCAATATTTGAAGACCGCAAAAGCCCAATCCTCTAGACAACTCCGTTGGGCATTATTCTTTGCCGAGTTTGACTTCATAATTACCTATCGACCTGGTACAAAGAACGGTAAAGCCGATGCCCTTTCTCGGATGGGAGTGGAAGAACACTTGGTCAACCCTAAACCTGTACCAATCATTCCCGAACAAAGAATTCTGGGTGTAATCGCCACAGAATCCATAGAGGAAGTTAAGGATAAAGCCAGGCAACTTGTAACTCCAGCAGACATACAGAATTGGCATCTGCAGGGAAAGGACTTTGCAGTAAAGGACAACTTATTGTATTTCCAAGAACGATTATACCTACCCAGCACAGATTTACAGAAAAAAGTAATCTCTTGTTATCACGACTCTTTAATGGAAGGTCATCCCGGTATAGCCAAGACCTCAGAAAAGATCAAGCGCTACTTCTGGTGGCCGTCTTGGAAAAAAGATATCAGAGACTTTATAATGTCCTGTGGAGTATGCGCCCAAAACAAGAGTCAAAAGGAAAGACCAGCAGGCCTCTTACGCCCTATTGACATCCCACCTCGCCCTTGGCATACGCTTTCTATGGACTTCATCACCGATCTACCTCCATGCTCCGGATACAATACGATTCTAGTAATCGTGGACTTATTCTCCAAGATGGCGCATTTCATTCCGCTCAAAGGCTTGCCAACAGCAGCAATTCTGGCCCGAGAATTTCTCGAAAACATCGTCCGACTGCACGGTTTTCCTTCGGTTCTAATTTCGGATCGAGGTAGTCAATTTATTTCTCATTTTTGCCGAAGTTGCTGTCGGTCGGCTCAAATTGATGTGAGACTATCGACCAGTCACCACCCTCAGACCGACGGACAAACCGAGAGGACCAATCAAACTCTGGAACAGTATTTACGCTGCATGCTGCAACAAACTGAAAAAACTTGGAAAGATATCCTTTGGATAGCCGAGTATGCCTACAATAACTCTGTCCATTCGGGAACTGGGAAAACCCCGTTTTTTCTTTTGTACGGCAGTCACCCTCGAACCTCGGAGTTGGATCCCCTCCAAGATCTTGAAACACCAGCAGTAGACTACCTGCATTCTACAATCACCCAAGCCTTTAAGGAAGCTGTTTCTCACCTTCAAAGGGCTAAAGAACAATACAAGAAAGGAGCAGATCAACATCGGAAGGAAGCCCCTCACTATCAAGTAGGGGATCAAGTCTGGTTATCCACCAAATATCTATCTCTAAAAGGGCCACGCACATTCAACCCAAGATACCTTGGGTCCCTATTCCATCACTACCATAGTAAACCCAGTAGCGGTCAAGTTGGACTTGCCCCCGCACATGAAGATACATCCGGTCTTCCACGTCTCTCTATTAAAACCCGTGCAACCTCAAACCCGACTAACCAAATCTCCAAAACCTATCCTAGTGGATGGAGAACTCGAGTTTGAAGTCAAAAGCATTCTGGACTCCAAGATCTCCAAATCTAAACTATTCTACCTAATTGACTGGAAAGGCTACGGCCCCCAAGAGAGATCCTGGGAACCTGCTGAATATGTCCACGCTCCTCGCCTAATCAAAAGATTTCACCGAACATTTCCTGACAAGCCAAAACCCCCGGAGAAGCCCGGTTTGGGAGGGGCCTTGAGGGGGGGTACTGTCATGGTCTCTGCTTCCAAAAGGTCAGGGTTTTCCCAACTCCCTTGGAAGCAGATCCATAACCCAGGTTCCGAGTGCCAACCAGTCCCAATTGGGACCTTTTGGACCCAGTCCTGGCGCCAGTGGCACCAGGCTCATAAATATGCCCAGTCCCAGCGCTGGAAGCGCCGGGCTCATAATGCTTGGGTGGATTTACCTTCAGCAGACCATGCTGCTTACTTGCCTGCCAGTTGAGCCTCTGATCCTCTTCTGTTTGGAACTACTTTTCCTGTTGGGTGGGGCTGGAGCCACTCCCTAGATTCAGAACACTGGAACTCTTCTGGAAGGCAGGAACTCTTTTCTTACCAGGAACTCTTTTCTTACTTAGGCGTGGCTGTGGAAGGAGACACCTAAGCACTACAGGAGGCTATTTAAACCACACCCGGTGGATGAATCTTGCTTTGCGTTATTCTGCAACCTCTGCAGCAGAACGCTCATCGTGTCTTCTGCATCCGGTCCTGGGCCTAAGGAAAAAGGCTTACCATCCTGAATCCAGTCTTCAGCAACACCTATAAAGACAAGAAAGAACAGGTTAGCATTCCGGCATCTGAAAGGCAAAGGCTTACCATCCTGAATCCAGTCTTCAGCAACACCTATAAAGACAAGAAAGAACAGGTTAGCATTCTGGCATCTGAAAGGCAAAGGCTTACCTACTCTTCGTGCGCTCCGGAGGTCTTCACACTGCATTCCGGAATCTGAAAGACAAAAGTTTACCAACTCTTCGCACGCTCCGGAGGCCTTCGGCGCTGCATCCCGCATCTGAAAGACAAAACAAGGTGCGTTTAAAGACATTGGGGAACTTTAATACTCACGTGCCATTACTCCTTTCCACATCTAATCCAGTGGGTATTCCAGCACCCTGCAGCCGCTCCGAACTCGTACCTGCAAAATAAAAAGACAGTTAGAGCGCATAGTGAAGCAGGCAACAAGCGCTTACTTGCGTGCTTCCAGGCGCTTCTATTCATCACACGGGCTCCATCTTCAACTCACTTCAGCCCGCCATCCGCCATCGCCGGAACCCTGCAAAACAAGAGACATCATTACTAAAGACTTTAAAGACATTTGAATGACTCGAAACTTACCGTTCGTGCAGTAAACAACGGACAGCAGTCCTCTGAAGTCAAGAGGCCTGCGCTACCTATCCAGTGAAGAAACTGGTTACAGCACCCTGCTCCGAGGCAGATGGAGAGCTCGGCATTCACTTACCTAAGGTGAGAGCGTTAACCTTTGGGGGTCTACAGGAGAGGAGAAGAGGAAAGAGATAGGGACACCCCAATAACCCCAGTTCATTAACCCCATATTTTTTATCTGCAGACATCTTACTCTACACGTCAGGCATACAGTGCAGAGGTCCAGCCCAAAGAGCCAACCGGGTGCTACACATCACCTTTGAAGATACGGTAGTCGCCCAGTCAAGACCGGCGCCTCTGCGAGAATCAGGTGAGCGTTACACCTCCTTTGGCATCTCGCACCATTTCTATGTGGATGATACCCAGCTTTACCACTCCTTCTCCTCTTTCTCTCCCGACATTCATGATAAACTATCTTCTTGCCTTTCTGCTATCAAATCCTGGATGTCCTCATTTCCTTACTCTCAATGCTGAAAAAACTGAACTCCTCTTAACTGCCAATTCTCTTCCTCCATCCTCCCCTCCCCTTCCATTCTCTTTCCCCCCTCCCACCTCTCCTTCTCTCCCCATGCCGTAACCTTGGTCTCCATATTGACTCTCACCTCTCTCTATCTCACCACATTTCTCTTACTGCCAAATCTTGTCGCTTTCACCTCTACAACATACGTAAAATTCGACCCCTCCTTACCTTTCATGCTACTAAACTTTTAATTACCTCCCTCATCTTCTCCAGACTCTTCTACTGTTCCTCCCTTCTCTTTGGACTCCCCTCCTCTCATCTCTCCCCACTCAAATCCATCTACCACTCTGCCATCCGCTCCCTCTGCCTTCTCTCACCTCTTGATTCCATCTCCTCTTCTCACCTCTTTAGGTTGGCTCCCGTTTCACTCCCATCTCAAATTCAGGTTCCTCTGTCTTGTCTTCAAATCCCTCTATGGTCTTGCCCCCCCCATCTCTCCTCCCTTCTAACTTTCTATACCCCTTCTCGTTCTCTCCGTTCTGCTGTTTTCCTACTCTCTCCTCCTCCAGCTTCCTGTGCCCCCTCCCGTTTCCGATCTTTCCAACTCCTTGCTCCCTTCCACTGGAACCACCTCCCCCTTCACATCCGCTCTTCCCCCCTCCTTCCCTTCCTTTCGCTCTTCTCTCAAATCTTACCTTTTTCACTCACCTCCCTAACACCCTTCGTTTCCTCTCGTTCTTATTCCTCACCTCCTACCACTGCTCTTCCCGTCCCTCTCTACCGCCTCCTCCTCCCCACCCCCTGCTCTCATAGTCCCACTCTTTCCTCTACTCTTCCTCATTCACTCTTATATTCCCTCTTCTCCCGCTCTTACCCCAACTAACTCCTACCACTCCCTCGCTCACCCTGCCCCTCCCTACTCCCTCCTCACCTCTGCAATGTTGTAAATTGTTCTTTAAACTGTTTTTGTGTTATGATTCAATTACCATGTTACGCTTGTTGTATTTTGCCTGTTCTTATGTAAAGCACTTTGGATTAAAGGGCTATATAACTTCAATAAAATACAAATACAACTAACCAAAGCTAAACCAATAGCCCATCTTAACTAGTGGTTTACCCCGGAACTAAAAATCCTCCAGAACGCCAAAAGAATGCCAGAATCCACATGGAGAAAAACACCTAACACTACAAAGTGTTAATTACTTCGGCCGCCTCTAACTACACATTAGCTATCCTTAACGCTAAGAAAAACTTATGACAACAGAATCCTTAATGCCAAATCTAGAACCAAGGAGCTTTTCAGTATCCTCAGGGAACTTGAGTCCCCAGCCCCACCATCGGAAGCCTGTGTGAAAGACGCAGATTGGTGCGGTAAAATACAGAAAGCTCTCGCAGACAAAATTGCTCTGCTTCAATCCAAAATTGAGCAAAAAAAGAACAGCTTGGCTAAGAACGCCAACACCTCCTCAGTCCCCAACGTCAGGATCCCTGTATGCCCACCCTTCTTCTAACCTGTTTCACCTAAAGAAGTTGAATGAATCATAAAAGGCCTGAAACCTTCTAGATGCCGAGGAGATCTCTGCCCAGCCACAATTATTCAAGAAGGCACCAAGGACCTGGCCCCTTTCATTACTGCCATAATTAACTCCTTCTTCGAGACTAGCCCAGTACCAAACAACCTCAAGGAGGCCTGGGTTATGCCAGTTTAAAAAAACCTAACCTAGACCCGATAACTCCCACTAACTACAGGCCCATCACCATCGTTCCTACATCCTAAAGATTCTAGATAGAGTGGCCCATCTACAAATCCAGAAACATTTGGAGGACAATAACCATTTGGGCCTCAAGACAATCGGGCTTTAGGCCATGACATGGAACAGAAACAGCCCTCTTGGATGAGGCTAAGGACAATGGAAAGCTGGCTATGCTCCCTCTGCTAGACCCATCAGCAGTTTTTGATCTTGTCGATCACCAGATCCTCACTGATCTCCTGTCCACAGCAGCTGCCTGCTCTAGCAACGCCTCTACCTGTATAAATCTTTCCTGTCCAATCGCACCACTAGGGTCTTCGCAGCCTCAGCAGACCCAATTCCCATCTATTGCGGTGTTCCCCAAGGTTCGTTCGTCTCGCCAACGCTTTACAACATCTTCACCAAGCTCCTCTTCGACCGTCTTGATAACTTGGGTGTCGCATACGAATTACGCTGACGACACCCAGGTTATCATTACGCTGTCAGGGTGCTATGAAGATGATTCCAAACTGATCAACGACATACTTGGAGATCAAGGCATGGATGGCAGACCATAGCTTATGCCTCAATGACGAGAAAACACAGCTCCTGCTCGTCGGATCCAAATACACCTAAACAAATATGACCCACGCTATGCATTTATCAACAATGATGGAAATCTGATCAAAGTGGCCAAAGAAATAAAAATCCTGGGGGTCTACTTAGGCTCCATCCTTTCACCCAATAAACAAGTGAATGCCACTGCATCGACGACTGCTTACACCAACAAGCTGATTAATGCCTGCAAGGCATTCCTCTCACCTAGTAGCTGCACTACTTTAGCCAGGGAACTACTGCTGTCCAAGATTGACTACTGCAACACCCTCTTCCTAGGCATCTCTGAACAGAACCCCAACAAACTCCAAGTCCTAAAAAACAATGCCTTAAGATCTGCATTGAGCATCCCTAGATCTAGCCACATTATCAGCTTCCGACAGGACGCCCACTGGCTCCCAGTATGGGATAGAATCTCCCTTCATACACTTGTCATTACCCACAAATGCCTAACAAACTCTGCCCCCAAGTACCTGGCAGATACATTCATCAAACACCAATCAGCCAGACCCACCAGGGCCTTGTATTCGCATTGCCTTACCATCCCCAGATTCAATCTAAAAAGAGATGGTGGAGCGAGCTTCCCTGTCTTAGCTGCCAAACAGTGGAATGTCCTACCCCTCAGCCTTAGAATGGAACCTGCATTCTGGACCTTTAGAACCAAAGTAAAGAACTGGCTCTTCGGCAAGAGACACTAACGTTCGACTAAACTTGCATCTAAATACTGTGCCCGTTTAATCTCCATGTATTTCCTGATGTAACACTAGCAACTTGGTATTGTAGCATATTCTGTCAACTATCTATCATTATGGTTAACTCGCACTTATTGTTGCTATTGCTGTAAATTCGGATATTGATATTGTTGCTGTAAATTCTGATATATGTCTGTAAATCTTGCTCATGTTCTTGGCGCCCAGTTACTTCAGGGTTCGGTGTGTGGTACAAATAAAAAAACTAAAACTAAACTAAGAACCACGCCACTAAAAAGTCCTGATATTAACTTTGCTTCCACCAAAACATTTAACATTTGCCCAACACCATTTTAAGAACTGTGTCCATGCGCTTGACAGTTGGCAACACCCTCCTTGTCAGAATATCAGACTCCACTTTGCCTCCACCAACCAAACAACATCTTGCTTGCTACTACCAGACTCAAATGAATTAAGTGGTTTAACCCACAGTCTGTCTACACTAATGGATCTAGCATAGCTGCTGCTCCAGAGCCATGTCATATTTAGGGCCAGTTGCATCACCCAAAACGTAATGCTGGCTAGCAGCCTACTGGATGAAAAACGAACCATATTCAGTAGACAATGTAAAACAAGTTGCTACAACATTTCCAGATTGGAAATATTGAAATGCAAGAAACAAAAGACATGAACACATGTTTTCTCGAGCTATGCCATAATATCACTTCAAGCCCCTCCTCCACTTGGGCAGTTCAGAAAAGAGCTGAACAGTCCTTGCTAAATCCATCCCTGATGAGGCTGTCCCTGATGACTTTATGTGCCGTACTCTGCTCACACCAAATCCAATTCGTAAACCATCTCGAATCATACCACTACCTATTCACTCAATCCTGGCAGGCTGACTTTGTTGTACACTGCTCTGTTGCTCCCGAGCTAAGTCAGCATTAAGAAACTATGCATGCCTCAATACACAGAGGTAACAGCAAAACAGTACCAGTCTTAAGTGGACAGCAAAACAAAAGGGGTGATGGCTGGAAGGTTAGGTTTGGAATTCATCTTAACCTCTGGCATAGCTCTGGGCAACCCTCTAGACCATCGCTCGTCACCTGCCAAGCCATTACAAAAGGGGAAAGACCATATGCAATCAGGCTAGGTGCCATACATGAGGCCGAAACATGTCTGCGGATGCTTGTGGTCTCGTGCAGTGGTCTCATGCAGAAGGGATGTGACCTAGCAATTCGAGCTGGATTGCCCCTTTTGGGGGGAAAAGGGGGTCTAAGAATGATTTGCCTATGGTCTTTCCCCTTCTGTACTGTAATGGCTTGACAGGAGAACAATGGTCTGGAGGGTTGGGATTAAATTCCAAACCTTCCAGCCAACACCTTTTTTGTTTTGCACCAGTATTATGGGGACAATGCTCTAGCTAATCAATGTTAGAGATTTGAACTGTGTAAGACAAAAAAAGACAGCAAAATCAGTCATAATTAATTGCAATGTTCTTTACTCCTCGTTTACCTATTAGCTGCTTGCTGATGCATTTCACAAATTGGGACACAGACAACAGAAGCCAAAGTCATGCTTCAAGTTGAGATAGTACTGACCCCTTTGGTAAATTAGTCTGTGAATCTAAGGAGCGGTTCAAGATAAGCCTCAAACAGGCAGGCGAGATCTGAATTTCATCCATCCGTTTATTTTTTAGAACATGCATACTGTTTTGATTAAAGAAATGACAGTAGTTCACAACAGAATCCAGATCTGTCCTGCACGTTTATTTATGAGTGCTATCCAAGAGTATGCGTAGCAGATTGGGTGCCAGCTCAAGATAATGCATATCATGAGACATACAGATGTAGTGGTATTACATAAAACATTGTCTTAATAGCAATGGATACAAACGGGGGCGTTGGTGGGTGAATGATGAGATGGTTTGGAGCAGGGGACATTCAAAGGTGAGGATATGTTTGGGAGAATATTTGAATGATGGAATTGTGACGGTTTCCTTTAAGTTGGTCGGCAGGGAGTTTCATTGGTAGGACAGAAAGGAGGATGAAGCAGCAGCAAGAAGAATCAAAGGGTTGGTGCAGACAGAGATTGAGCAGAGCATTGGAGCACCTGGTGCAAGGTATGGAATATTTGGTAATGGAGGTATTCAGAAAGAGAGAGGGAGCACAAGGATCGACTTGAAGGAGACATTTCAAGAGAAATCTATAATGAATAGAGAGCCAGCCCTCATGGAGGCGATGAGCAAAGATAAGAGAGTAGCCAGGGAGGTTACAAAGAGAGCAAGCAGCAAAGCCGAGACATTTATTGGGGAATGGCAGTACTAGATAGTGAGGACAAGGTGGAGGCTGGAACAGTAGTCAAGCCCACTGGGGACATGAGTAAAGATGAGTTTTAATGGAGTGATCTACAAGATGGGAACAGCTGTGGTGGTGGAGGCAATGCACTGGTGGAGCCTAAGATCACTGTCAAACAGAATCCTGAGGCTCTGAGCCTTGGGCTCTGCTGTAGGGAGGTTAGGTGCAAAGGATACAAGGGAGGCAAGGTAGGGTGGAATATAGTGGCATTAATTCAGTGTTGAAGGGGAGGATCATGACATGGAAGTGCTATGGAAGCGCATGTGGAGTGCTTTGAAGGAGCACCTTACTTGTATTCAAAAGCCAATGCATTCCCCATTTTTATGGAGTATTGCATTGTAAACCGAGTCCCAGTTTATGAACAATAATACTAATGAGGAGGACACAAGTTATCAACATTTACTGACTAATCTTGAAGAAGTGGTAGTCAGTGAAAAGAGTGGATGTTGGAGTTGAGGTTATTTCAAGGGTGCAGCATTACTACAATCCAGAGGAGTTCTTATAGTGGGAATCACATATTTGCATGAGGGCATCACAATGCTCCTTAATGTAGAAATTAACCAGGAAAGATACTCTGGATGAATGCTCCATTCAGACAAACTGGAGCATGCATCTCTCAAGAAAGTGTTTCAATGCCAGCAATAGTTTGCTTGCTTGGATCTTAGTTCAGATTATGTTTGGTGATGAGGTCTCTGAATGAGCAAGGCGCTTTCTCCAGGGCCCATCTTTATTTTTATGCTGTTTAGTAGATATTCAGTACAGCACATGGGTGTCCATTCCCACGCAAGCACAGATGACTGATTAGCACATGTATCATAGTTATTTGTCACCTGAGCCTCACGTAGCCCTGGAAATACATCATGCTACCTTACTATGAGAAAAGTCTTGCAAATAATCTTTGCCCAAGAGATCACTGTCAATGCAGCAAAGCCAGATAGAAGAGCAGGAAGGGCTGAGGGACACCAAACCGACCAAGACTCAATTTTCCAATATTCTTCCTGAAATCTAGCATCTAAACCAGGCTGCTTTGCTATTGCAAGAGCAACATTCTCTAGGCAAGGTAATGCGCGATGCCCTTTTATTACAATTAAAGTTATGCTGGTTTCTATATATAGCCTTATGACCCCCATTTGTACTTTACCATGATCATGCAACTGACCCTAAAAAACCGTGAGGATAATTAGGTCTCTGCAGCCAATAGCACCGTTGTCAACATCTCTTGCAATAGTTCATGCGCTATGTGAGGGGAAGGGGCTGGGGCTCCCCCTCGGGGAGAAAGGGACAGCATCTCGGGACTCGTCACAATGCATACAGCCAGTTTTCTGCATTAACATGTGTAGCAATCCATGACTAAGTATTTGAAAAGCAAAACAAATGTCTGAACTCACTAATATAAAAAGGGCTATTTATCTTCAATTAAGGTTACAACAATATTTTACTGATTGGATCCAAGACTCCGCTCCATAGTTGAGCTCTGAACAAAGAATATCAAATATTTAACACTTTGGTGATTTTAAGAAGGAGGCAGAGAAGTGACGCAACACATAAGACTGTGGCGGATTGCCATCTGACAACAGTGTAGTATCCCTGGCTTTTTAAATTTGTATTAATACAATTATGCTAGTAATTCCATCTCAGAAAGGGTAATCTCCTAATCGGGTCCCCCTTTCAAAAGCTCCAGGTCAAAAGCATAGCCTACACCTGCGTCCTGCAGATTGAATTGTCCTTCTTTCCTTTTATTGGTAGTAGCCCAAATACCTAGTTTGAGGCACACAAACAACTCTCTCTCGCTCTGTAGGGCCTTCAATATGGCTCTGCACCTCTTCTTCGTCACAGTACTTAAGACAAACACACCCCTTGAGGAGTCCACACTCTTCCTCGGCCCAGTATTTTCCTTTACTAATAGTTTGACAAACATCACTCGAACGCTGCCTTCATATCGATCTGAGCCAATGCATTCAAAACAACTGGATGCCAGCTCACTGCTTGGGCCCAGATGACTCACTGCACCGGAATTGGTTCGATCCATTCTGACAACAGCTCGAAACCTGGTTCTGCAAAAGACCAGCCAATAGGTAACTATTGACCCATAACTGCCTCCCGGGTCCATCTTGGGGCCCTAGAGACTGGTTAGGTCACTTGTGCCCTTTTTCACTGAAAGACCTATCCTTTATAAAGAACTTTGTGGTTGTTGATTTTCCTTTCAGCCCTGTCTTCTTACCCAGAATATTGCATCATTCGATCTTTTGCACAATCTGTGTTCTTTACACTGGGGTGGGCTTTGTATAGAGGTTTTCTATTTAGTGATTACTGCAGCCGGTATTTTTAAAGTATATATATTTGTAGATCCTTGATTGCACATTGCCTTTATTTTGGACTGTTGCTGTTTGGGTTGCTACCATTATCACATTTACATCAGTCTTGAGATTATAGCCTTGCCTCGGACCACATCACCACAAAAGGAGAAGGAGGTATACCTCTTAAATGTGTCAGTTTTACCTTCATGATTGGGATCACTGAGTGTTGAAGTGTGGGGGCTGAGGAGGTGGTTTATCAACTATTCATCCTTCCATTCCTGCAGAGCAGAAGTAATTCAGTCACAGAGGTAGACAGAAGTCTTTGGCTGGCAAAAGTGGTGAAGGATCTACACGTTATTGTTTTTGCAAAGTAAGTGATATGAGGCTTGTGTATTTAAGCAATCCTACGTTTTTGTAGGGTTCCTGTAAGAAGCAGTCACCCCCCAGGTTAACTTTAATGTGGTGCTCATGTTTTATTGAAAGATCTATGTGATCCATAATTTTAATGGAAGCATAGCCTTCGGACCCATGACATTTGTACGTTTGTAATTGGATTGCTAAAACAAATACAAATATTGAGATTTCAATAGAACTATTTTTGTATTCAACAATGTTGCAAGAGCGAGCAAACAGAATCAGTGTTTTGAATTCAAAAATGGTTTCTATATGTTTAAATCGAAAATATATAATATCCAGGAATAATGTCAGTCTAATTTTTAGCAGTTCAATCTACATCAACATTATTCATCGAAGTGCCGGAACAATTGTCATGAGTATTTCCTTTCACATTTATTTTGAATAAGCAAATAGGTCTGTGTGCGTTAGGTGAAAACACTATTGTGTCATCAAAGTTACAGGCTTTCACCATAGTGAAAGGAACCTTTCAAGAAAGAATTTAGCAAGTTTACTGAAGAACTAGGGGTATCGGGTCATATTTTTAAAATAAACTACATAAAACAAAAACAAGTGTGTATTTCACATCTTGAAGTGCCAAATGTTACATGTCAATTCAAATGTGAGCAGAGCGATAACAAGATACGTAAAACAGGATATTTGCAGATTAAAATATATTTATATGTGGTAAAGTTCAAGAGTAGCTCTCGTGTCATAAGAAAATGAAAGCGCCAAAAAGTGTACATTGGAAATCACCTCATTCTTTCCTTTCTTTTGGCACAAAGCAAAGTCTAAGTCTGTGCAGGTTTGTTGGTTCTAGCTTTTCAATATAGAAACTTCATAGCCAGGATCCTAGAAGACAAGGGTCAGCTAACTTATTAATAAGAATCGATGCAGGAATAGCAGGGTGTACTTTCTAGGGGGCATGGCAGAGCTCAGACCATGCTAATGTTGGGTGTATGAGCTTCAGGGTCAGATCCTAAACACCTGGAGTTGAAGAAAACCATGAGACCGGTGCTCTTCAGTATAGTGTTACCCCAGGTTTAATTACCTATCTCAACCTCCTTCCTTACAGTAGCCAATTTCCTCAGCACTCCCCGGTCCTGTGTGATGGTGATGCAACTACCTACAGTTATGAGTACTACTTTAAACCCTCAGGTGATCTATGCTGATTTATGAATATTCCTTTTTGTTGCTGCCACGTTTAAAATGTTGAACGTTAAGGTTTGAAGTCCCTGTGCTTACAGGGTTTCTAATGTGTTTACTTTTGAGGTTTTGTACCCTCAACGCCACCACTCCAAAGCCTCAACATGGGCCTAGCATTCCCTAAACACATATCCCTTTTGCCCCACAGACTTTGAAATGTACGTACACCCTTCCTCCTTTCCTTCAGTGAGGATTACCTTGCCCCGATAGACAAATCTCTGCTTGCTGTACTTTCACAGTTGTGTAAACTCCTTCCACGATCCTTGTCCCAGAGTGGCACCCAGAAACAGTTTATTTTGTGCTGCACTCCTCATGAGAAATTGAGCAAACAAATGTCCCTGTCTTTTATGAACCTAAAAAGCTTGTGTCTGCCTCAAAGGCAGACTAGCATATGCCAGCATAATAACTGTACCATTTCTACACCTATGAAAGGAAGGAGGATGTATGGGATTGGTTGACACAACTACCTTTCAATCCACAAACGCATCCCTTAATGGAGCAGAAACAAAACAGCACATCAGCCACATACTTTTATCGCTGAACTGGCTGCACTGCTCGTACCTTCAGGTCTCCAGTCCAGATACAGGAACGGCTGACCCCACCGGTACGCCGGGTGGTAGCATCTTTGCTGGTCTGGGAAAGGTCGGCCTGTCGGCGCTGCAGCTGAGCACCATAAAGGGGGATACAGACAGAAAATAAATGATATGGAACAAATCAGTGTGCCAGAGCAAATAATTGATCCGACTACTGTTCACTCAGTTGCAGACTTCAAACATGGCTGATCAGGACCCGAGTGAGTGCTTTCTACACCACATGCTTTCGCAAGAACTGGCATAGGCTGTCAAAACAAGGTCAACTGTCCAGGGAGATCAGAGTAAGAGAAACCAGCCATATGCTTGCTGGGAGCTCCCTTTCCAATGGAACAGACAGATAATTGAACACAGTTGTCAAATCACACTTCAGTTTAGCTCATAATGTGTGTTCTAGTTTTTCAGCCTTGTATTACATGACTATGCCCGCCCCACAGAATTCATAGAAGCCCAAGGTAAGTTAAAGCAGAGGAAAAGAAGAGTGGGAAACACAAGACTTTGAAAACAAAAGAGAAGAGCATTAGACTCAGAGACAGGGGAACAAATAACTGGTGAAGAAGAGTGCTTAGAGGATGGAACAACAAGGTAGTCTTGCAAGTGCAAAGTTTTCCAAAATTTTTAAATCAGAAACAATTAGTATGGACCAAAGGAGGCATACAAAGAACATTTAAAAATGCAACAATATAAAAATCCTAGCTTGAAATGCCTTCTCGTCCTTCCTTGGTGTCGGATATATTTACCCACTCAGCAGTACTTCCCCAGATCACCAAGCTGCGCATCTGCAGTCACCAGCAAAATGGCTGCGCTGGCTCCTGTGAGCACCATGGACTCAAAACTGCGTTTTGCAGCGACAAAAAGATGGCTGCACCATCTTTCCAAGCACATATTGGACAGGATGGAACAAGGGGGCACAATGAGGGAGCTTGCCAGTGTTTTCTTACATATACAAATGAAAGTGAAAAAGCAGCGCTGCTTTGCTGCCAGCCCCAAGGTCCCCATTGAAGAGCGGGTATTTTACCTTAAAATGATGCTGCTCTGATGCCACTTTGATCTGTCCTTCCTCAAACTACTGTTATTAATAAAGCCCTGCCATGCCCATTCATATCCCCATTGTGCTTCAGCAAAACCAAGTATGACCCCCTGAATGACAGGCTCTGTCAAACCAAATCTGAGAAAAATCAACAAAGAAACTTCATTTTCCACCGCACAGGAAAAGCTTCACTTTTTAAGTTACAAAGTGTCAATGATCAGTAATTCAAAGAAACTCCAGCTCTGGGCTATGTCAATTTCAGTGCATGTGTGGTTCAAATAAACTACTGCCTACAAGAAAATAACGATGGCTGCAAAACAGTGTGGGAATCCAGATGGAAAGTCAAAAACCGAATTTGAAAGCAAAGTGCTAGCAGCTTGCACCACATGTGTAAAAATTGGCTTTGCAAACTAAAAAAGAAAAATGCTTGTTGGAGAGTACTATGTTGAACAAAAACTTCTTCTTGCCTAGCAATGTGAAAGGGGATTGTACAGTGAAAATACAATGTATGAAATGGTTCTAACAAAAATAAATACAATCAAATCAAATTTCAGTGGCAGCAGGGGGTAATGTCAGCCAAAAACAGGTTTCTGCTGAGAGGATGACAGAAACAAAAGGGGCCCTTCTCAGTAGATACTAGCACCCCAGTGATAATTACTAGGTTGGACAGAATCTGGTCTGGGCTGATCCCTCAACAATGGAATTTCCAGGACACGGAAGTGTGAAGTGGAGAAGGGGCAATAAACCTCCAATCAAGCTGGGAAACCTCCACCTTACTCTGGAGGAAATGACAGTTGGTGATAGCTGAAGAGGAAAAAAATGGTCCAGTGGAGGACAAAGGACCGCCCATCTGTTTCCCTGAGACTATTTTATAAATAAACTTTAAAGACTTATCTTTGCAGCAGGACTGCAAAAATAGGAAAATTTAGCAGTTTAAATGTGATTTTTTGTGGCTTTCAAATAAAAGGTCTTGGCTGTCAATAGCATGTATGGGACACAAACGCCAGAAGAATGAATCATGGGGAAAGGAAATATAATGGAACATTAGAAATTTACAGAAATAGGCCCCATGATAGCATGTACACACGTGTAAAGTTACAGAATTTTAAGATTATGAAACGTACAAAACAATGTTTCACAGATTGCAGAGTTGTACTGCAATGGTCTGCAAAAAATATGTAACCTGTTTGTGTAATTTGCTAAGACGTCAACTGTATAAATGTACCATTTGTGGCAAAATCGGATAAATCTGCCATGCTGCCCTTTAGATACTATTAGCTGAGAGCGAGGTGGGGACTAGCACCCCTGACCAATCCAATGGGTTAGAGGTGTGTTTAGCTAAGCCTGCCCAGCCATATACTTCTATGATGTCACTATGCATTATAAATAAGAGTCCATGACAGGACTCTAGACACACCCACTCTTCCTGAAGTTCCTGCGCTGCGTTCCTGATCTGCTCCATTCATCTTGCTGATTCCAACTACAAGGCCTAAGTATTGCTGATCCTATTCCATTTTTACGGATACGCCGCAACTGCAGTACGAGCCAAAAGTTCGTAAAAACATTCTAAACAGCTGCAAGATAGACTGCTGGAAAGGGTCTATCCGAAATGACTGGTAAAAAATAACCTTAAGAGGGCAAAAAATACCAGTCGAGATCCTTGTCTCACTCAGACTAAAAACAAAGAAGAGAGATTGGTCTGTGTTACGACTTACAATCCTGTAAGTAACGAGATCAAAAAGATAGTAAATCAGAAGTGGGATTTAGTAAGACAACAAGAGACTCTATACAAGAGACCGATGTTCGCTTTCAAGAGGAACCAAAATCTGGGCCAAAGGCGAGTTCATACATATTTTGAGCCACAAAAAAACACTCCGACGATACTGAATCAATGGGGTTTACCCCCTGCCATTGGTCATCAAAAATGGCGGGGATGTGTTGCATGCCCTATGGCGGAAATTAGGACCGAGTTCAACCACAGACAAGTTAAATGTCAACTCAGAATACAGACCAACTGTAAAACTAAAAATGCCATTTACATTATCAGATGCCCATGTGACCAACTATATGTAGGTAAGACAGGATCTCGGAACATAGGTTGTGCATACGGAACAAGGTGGCAGACAAGCCCCTTGTAGAACATTTTGCAAGACGTGGACATAAAGATACAGACCTGAGTTGGTTCGTACTACAGGCATTAAAATCCTCCAATAGTGGTGGAGATATGGCTACTCTATTGCACCAAAAAGAACAATGTTGGATTTATATCCTTGACACGGTCAAACGAGGATTGAATGTGTCTGTCGAATGGAACCACCTCATCTCCAAAATGTGAAACAAAGCATTATATTTAGATGCAATGGGAGTATATGGTCGATATATTCAGCTTTATTTCACGCATAAATACCCAAAGCACAATTCAGCGATAAGTGATAATCTTGATGTTCTAAGGTGTATTTTGTCTTACTTTCATCAATGTTTATCAAGAACAATATGCTTAACAAAATATAAAACACCTGATAAAAGTCGGTGTTTGGAAATCTAAATACAATGTGCTGTTTCAGAAAACCATATACGATAGATGTAGAATCACATCACATAAAATTGAATTACCCTCTCTTTGAAATATAAATATGGTGCATCAAATGTGTAGAGGGAAGTACCAGACGACAGAAATGACAGATGCTTAATTATAGGTAGCATATCGTTTCTAAATGCGTGAAACATTCAGTGGGCTGATGATTATGGCATATTTTATAATACTTAACAACGTTCTCACTCAACAGGTGTGACAGTCCAGATTTGGATAATATATCCATCTCTGATGTTACTGTGTGCATTTATAAGTAGCACACTGAGAAGTCCTCTTTCTTTATCCATGATCAGCACAATGCCTTTGCAATACATCATGCCACCAAGAAGAAATACCTGAAACAAAAGTGTCCCTTTCTTTAAAAAAAAAAGGTGTGCTGCTTAACACGTGTGAGTATGTGGACCTTTTTCTAAAAATCGAATCCCTCTACAATCTTGTTCTGTGCCCGACACGGATTACACATCAGTCCTCTTTTTATATCGATAAATGCGAGCAGTCGCGCGCTGTAAATATACAAAGTTACCGCAACGCGACGCCTGAACTGTTTTGCAGATGCCGTGTGGATTGCACCGAGAGAGACCACGTATGCGAGGTTGCAGGTAAACCTTGGGAATAATGTGGCTCCATGAAGTAAAAAAATAGGGAGTTGTGCTTGTGAGTCCGAATAATGGGGCCATACTATAATACAGATGCTTAGAGTCCATGTGAACAGACAATTATAGCACATACACGCGAGTTTGCAATAAATCCATGCTCACTAATGCAAATATGTTTTTTCAAGCACATATACCAACAACAAGGTGGACCTTTAGCACATCCGTAGGAGATTAGTTGTAACATCAGAATAACCGAGCCACTTATTTTGAATGAAGAATAGAAGGAATAAGTAGAAAACAGTGTGTCAATTGCGCAATATTTAGACATCTAGGGTGGTATAATGCTGCACATAAAAAACACCAAAGTGGCAAATAAGTTAATGTTTGGGCGTGATGGTCCTGTACAAACATATAAACAATTTGTTTATACATTCTTCTAGATCAATTCTAGAATAGACATTAAAAGCTATTTGGAATCCTGTAACAAAGAAGATCAATTGAGGATGTATTATCCCTACTAAAAAACAAGAGACTGACAATAACGCACATAGAACAAATTACACTGAATGCGCGAGAGGTGGTCATTCCTGATCCGAGTAAGTGAGAAAAAAATATTTCTACTATAATGCGGATACTATACCTGTTTTGACCCACATATTTTGTTATCAAGCAGGATGATAATAATCACTGGGTTATAGTAAAGTCCCTGTTTTTACTCAACAGACAAGAGGACAATAATCCTCAAGATTTCTGTTTAAGATGTGTTGGAATTGAACAAATCACATCTTTACTTCCTCCGCCAAGTGGATAGGAGGTGAGTCAGATGGAGCTTGATTTCATGGAGCAGTCAATTGTATCATATTAATATGAAATTAAACAACTAAAATGAGGATGACAGGAGCACACAATACTGATATAGTCTTTTCTATGTATTTTATTGTTATAGATGGTGTGGCTCAAGCCGTTATATGTACAAGAAAATTGGTTGTTTTGTCCTGAAGAAAGTTGCAATACAAAGAGAGCACTATTGATGATGCTCGAAAAGAGCAACTGAAACACGTGTGGACATAAGAATCTGTGGGAACAACATGATACAGACTTTTTTTGTTTACCTCAAATTAATATGGGGATTTCTCGATTAATCGCAAATGTCCAAGATGGAACATGAAACCAGGAATCGAGTTAAGGCAATTACTAGCCAGCTTTGAGAGTAGTAATTTGAATTGAGCTTCATATGGTAAGCTCACGGCAACGCATGCTGGCCTAAAATTGGTTAAACCATATCATGGAACCTGCAAGATTTTATTTACCTGTGTAAAGTGCTGGAAAGACAACAGCTCCTTCTATCATGTCTTAGGCACCAAAGAAATGTCTTTCTATCACAACCTTCGCTTTCTGCGTGAACAGTGTAAAAGTTGGGAAGCCTATTGGGCATTGCATCTGAAGTGAGCTAGAAGGTAGCAATCCAAATGTGGACTCTTGAAAAATTACCAAAAGACAATTGCCCTCTGTCACCTGGGGCAAGATGGGGAGCTCTTGCCTACTTTAGGCATGAGCTAACTAACTCACAAATCATTAATGCAGGATTCATTATGTTATGTATTCAGCTCAGGTGGAATAGGAGCCATTTTTTTCTGCTGTAACCTTTTACCTCTGCCACGAAAGTTCACCCTATTGGGTATTCAATGGGAGAAACACAATTTGGAACCCAAACTGTTTCTTTGTTCAAGCAGTTCAAACTTTACAAAACTTTCTGAACAAATGTGGAGTTCAGTTGTATTCAGTCAGGTTATTTTCCGCTGGCAACAACTAATAACTTGGAGAGTGGGCTATAGCACTATGCAAAGCAGGTGAATCTAAGCAGAGTCGCAAGCCCCAGAAATACATCTATACTATTAAAAAGGAAAAATATGATAAATGTTACTAGCCCAGAAGTAAAGTAGTTGTCGATGGGGATGTTCCTGTAACGCAGCTCCTCTGTGTCTGTGCCCTCAAGATTGTTTTATGTGTGGTGAGAGTGTTGTATGACTATCAAAAATCTCTCCCCAAAAAGGCGTGTTTTATTCTTCTGTAGAATATGTAGCCAACATTGGAGAGATGGATGGGTGCATGAGATCAGAAACAAGCACCGGAAAGACTATTACTGGGTGAATATTTGTCTTCTGGGGCTCATGAAAATTGTTTAGGTTTGCATTTTATGCCTATATTAGCAGGCATCAGTTCTTCCTAGGTGTTGGTGTGTGGGTGGCACCACAGAAAAGACATTTCACAAAACTGCCACTTGAGCATGCACAGAAGTGTTATCTGAATATACTAGAAGTACCTGGCATAACATACTCTGTTCTAGCATTTCGTAAAGGTTATCAAATATCATTGCACTTTTATTTATTTATTCATTCACTCAAACACAATTAACAATCTGGTTATTCTCAGATACAACACTTAATGAGCCGAATGATCAAGCTCTTGAGAGAGGAACATATAGTTGCCCATAACTGAATATAGGTTTCGGAAGCTATAGGCAGATTCTGTCAAAAGTAAGCCCATGTGCCTTATTAATGTTCATTGAAATGGCTAAACGTATAGAAAAGGGTCTCCTTTTAAAGTTGAAAGGCATATTTGTATCGATGGAATGAGAGGTATGCGTGGTAAAAGAACAGTATCGAAGTTCAATCCGTTGATAACATGGGGCTTTACGATGTGTCTTTTAGACGTGTAATTGTCAACCTTGTTCCATTGCAGAGTGTCCATTGCAGAGTCCCTGCGATGGCATAAGATTGCATAGTAGCATAATTACAGCGCATAATTACATCACCTACTTTCAGTTTTAGCTTGTGAGGAGGTATTCGTCCTAGAGACAAACGCAGTTGAGCCGGTAATTAACTGATCATTAACTGTTCATTGGCACTAGAAGTGGTTTGCAAAGAATTACCTTGAAATAATTCCATATGTTTGCGATAGTGGAAGGTGACCACGTAGAACCATGCTCATTCCATTTGTTAAAATGATAGTTGTTGTTGAAGCGGAATGGCACACAGAGGTGCAGTTTGCCATTTGGACAGTAGAGGGCAACCTAACACTGATGCGATAGATAGACAGACAGACAGACAGACAGATGTCCATGTAGATGCTCGGCGGATGGTGTCCAGTCCAGAATAATATTTGGTCAGAAAAACAGGTATATGCGCCCTGCTCCTCCATTTGAATGAGTCCATGGCTTTTCTCCCACAGTTTTGTTAGCTAAGTTGTAGCATTACAGAATGAAACACAATCCACCAGGATATATTGACTTTACTTACAGGATTGCACCCATGTCTTGTGGCAAGCAGCACAAAAAACTGACTATTCGTGCCTGGCATTGGTTCTGTCCATTTAACACATTACAATCCATTGCACATCAAAGTATTTTTCTACCCTTGTTCCAAGTTTTGAAAGCATGCACTTGTTTAGACTGGTTACCATGGAACTATTTGAACAACACATGGTCACAAATGGCTAGTCTACTGACAATGCTCGCGGTACCCGAACAGTACTTATTGAGGTAATCACCATTAGGACAGTCACTTTGTATGCAAGATGTTTAAGAGAACATTTGTAAATAGGTTCCAAGAGTAGAATCATGAGCCTACGCAAAACTGTGTTTATGTCCAAGCTAGGAGATGGTCTAGCCATTGGTGGGTAAACACATTTGACCCCTACCATGAGGGCTTTCTCAATCAGGAATTTCCACCACGGCACCAGTTGTGATATGGTGTAGGACTTAAGTGTAGCCAGGTGTATTTTAAGGGAAATTTTGGGGAGGAGACAGGGTCGTCCCACCCCCCTAAGCAATACAGAATAAGGCACAGACGTTAGAAGACACTTGGGGAGCAGGGAAAGGAGGGTACACGAAAAGGGGGTGTGGGGTGGGGTGAACGATCATGGCAATGCATGTACTAGGAGCTATAGAAGAAATGCAAATGAGAACGCCATCTTAGACAAATGGCAGCCATCCTAGAATGTAGGCCCAAGCGCAGCGAATAGTATTAGGTGTCTGAATATTAGGTCCCTCGCAGGAGCGCAAACACTCCCACCCCGGGCAGGTCCCACACAGCCCATGAAATCCTCCATTGTTCCAAAGAATTACAGGCCCTCGCACGCAGGGTGGAATGTGCCTAAAAAGCTTATGAGAAGGTAGCAGCGTGCCTCCTTGCAGTACCAACCCACAGAACAGCTAGCAAGACCCTTCTGCCCCAACGATACCTGCACGAGAAATATAGCCTAGCAGCACTTTCATCCTGAGACCCCTGCATGCCATAAGACCATCCAAGCCCATACAACCGCCCATAAAACCTTTACACCCCCCCCCCCGATCAATCACCAATATAAGAAGGCAAGGCTGTCGCGCCTTCACAAGTGGGTCACGTGATTTGTGCAGCGAGGTGCAGAGTGGCGTCTAAATTATGGCACAAACCAAAGGTGGAGGACCTTGGGAGTTACTCAACTGCCTAGAAATGAGTGAAGTGAATGAGCTTGGGTCACCTCAGCTCTCCCTCCCCAAGCCCATCGTGTCTGCCAGGTGTAGTGTAGCCATGATAGAATAACATTGTTATCACTAGAATATAATTGACGGTTATGCCAGCCCCATATCGATGACGAGCCCAGCAGTGCCCAGGCGGGCGAAGACGGACAGCTGAAGATGGGCCAATGGCTGGTATCCCATATGGAACAAGTCCTACATGCATTATGCACCATCCACTAGGGATTGGAGAATTGTCCTTTCTGTGATTGCGTCATCAGTGACGCAGTGTGTGTTTATAATATGCCATACAAGCAAACAGACCTCACAACATTCCGCAGCTGCAGAGTCCTTTGTTAGCGCTTTTCCTTTATGCATGGAAATAAATACTTGTTATCCTTGCAAGTGTTTCTTGGGTCTTTTTCCCTAGCGGGTTGCATTTGTTCTGGTGTGAGCATACAGGAGCGTGCCTTCAGAACGAAACACTAGTCCTGAACTAGGCGACACAGTATGTGCTTGTGTACACTCAATTGATTGTTTGGTATATCAGATCAGAATGCGTTTCCATAAAAGCTTGATCGCGTAATTGGTTTGCATGCTACCCTTAGTATGTCCATGTACCTAGGTGGTAACAGTAAGTGACCAAATTAGGAATTCAGGAGCCCTGCTGCCCAGTTCATAGACGGGCATCTGGATGTGTAGTTTGCTGTTGTTGCTGGAGAAGGCCATGAGACAGATGCAGAGTGACTAGTGGTTCAACAGACATCTGCAGCAGATTAGGGGACCCCATTTGGCAGGCCCCTTGAGGTGCCACCAGATTAAGGTTGCATGTTCCCCCAACAGTTTTTCTACCATCCTTTGTATTACAATTGTTGGGGAAAAACTATAATCAAACATTCCTGAACATGACCTCTAAATGGCATTCTCTAGAGACCATTGGTGCGGGCACCTGGACGTCACTGCTCTGGCATTTTGCATTTATACGTGTTGCAATCTGGAGTGCACCATCTTCTGATCATTTGTCCGAGTTCTCTATGCCGAGTTCCCACTCATGCTTCTGTTGGGCCTCTATTGAGATTGTCTGCTGGGCAGTTTTACCCTGCTAGAATGGGTTGGTTTATTAGCCAGACATCGCTCTTTAGGCACCATTGTCAAATCCTTTGTGCTACTTGACAAAGTATCAGGGGGTGTGTACCCCATTGTTTGTATAGGCAAAACATGGCTGTGGAGTTGCCTGTATTTATGAGAACACTTGCTGTTTAGCAGTGAATGGACGCTGAGCAGTGCCCATGGACTGCCATGAGTTCTAAAACACTGATGTGCAAGTAGGCCTCCTTAAAACTAAATTTGGCTTTGAGCTCCTGTAGGTGTGTTCCCCAACTTAGTATGTAGGAGTCTTGTGACGGCACCTGCAGTGGAGGTCTAAGTGTGCCCTGTTACCACATTGGATGAGCTGCACCACTGCAGAGCTTTCACACCTCTTGATATTACCCCTAGATTCTTCCAGTCCCCTGGGTTGCTTGTGGCCACAGCACATTGAGCCATTCTTTTAATTGCCTCAAATGCAGGTGTGCATGTGGCATTTGGTAAATACAGGATACCATTAATCCCAAATGATACATAACTTTCTCACCATTATTCTAAGAGACTGGTGATAAAATGCCAGTACTCTTTCTTGGGACGGGTAGATCATAGTCGTTTGTGTGCCCCTAAAAACGTCATTTGTAAAGTGTTAGACCTGACTTGTGTACATTTACTGAAAACCTCCAATTGAAGTAGCATGCTGATAGTTTGCTGTGCGTGCTTAAAGCACTTCTGCTGTTCTGTATTATGGTACAGACATCCATAGAAGGATACACGCGTTTGCCTTGTCTGCACAGATTTGCAGTCACCACTGTTAGTACCTTTTTTAATGCACATGTTGCTGATTTGATAATAAAGGGTAGTACTTTGAACTGGCAGTGGGCTGTTGTCTGCCTTTAACCAGAGGTATTTTCAATGGTTTTGTAACATGGAAAGAATGCATCTCTCAAGTGGCCCTTTACAAGAATTGGAATAACCTCTTATAAGTCGGTCATCCCGAAATTCCGGATCTTGACAAATGTGTTCCCATTTCAGAGATCCCAAACTTGCCACATATTTGTATGGGTTTTCTGGGTACCAGTCAGTAAGTTTATTATATTCCTGTCTTGTCGTGAGACTAGAAACGAGTTTTGGGTCAAATAACGACATGATATTATGTACTAATGTTGATGAAATTCAATATGTATAAGGTTTTGATTTGCAATGTATCTGATCATTTGAACAGAGAGGAATGATATTGAAGTATTTAATTTTCAATGTATATGACTGAATTAAGATAAAACATTGAGATATTGGATATATAATGTAATTAATAGAATAAAAAAGGTATAACTGATAAAACGGTGATACCTAAATGTGTGAAAATATGTCAGTGTAAAAAAAAAAATGTAGGCAGGTAGCGCGCTTACACACATTGTTCTGTATCACATTATTGCCATCTGGCATCTTGCACATCCCATGTGAGGCACACGTCTACTACGAAATTGAAAGCATACACAATTAAACCAGATGGTATCCAAAAAGAAGCCACTGTTCTCTTTAGCACTGCCATCAGGACTCGGAGGCTTTTGCTACCTAGATTTAGAGACCTACACTTGGCTTTCACCCCCTACCCCATAAGGCATAATAAGGGGACCATACAATGGGCTGACATTGAGCGTTCTCCTCTGAATAACTTTCATCTTCCCCATGCACATTTTGGCTCTACTTTCTTTTTTTTCTTTTTTTTTAAAATAACTATTAATTTTATTTTGAGAATACAAAACAATACAAACAGTCTAAAGTATTAACCATGAACAATTTCTTGGTATCCCAGGAGTATCTTGGGTGACCCAGGTTCAGACCCTTGAGAGTAAGCCGCAAGTCCTTTTAGGAAGCTCGTGGGATGCCCAGTCCTCCTCCTGCGGGGGCTTATCAAGAGTGCTCCCGCTTCCCCCATACTTTCTGGAATTTCGTGGGGCATCCTCTGGCCTTATATAGAGATATGATATGGCATTTATAACGTGCCTATACACAAGTGTTTCAAGGCGCCACTCAAGATCTGCCTTTCCAGGGAGGCACATCTGCCCACCTCATTGGACCATTGGTCTATGCTCAGTTTGTCGGCCAAGCCCCACGTTGCGGGCGTCAGCCTCTTCCCCGCACCCAATGCCACTGCCAGGAATGCTTTTCATATTTGGTAAAGTCCACCTCCCCCCAGATTCCCAGTAGTATCAGTTTCGGGCTTTGTATAACCGGGGACCCCAACACCTGGGAGATCTTGCTAATACACTTTGCCCAAAGTCTCTGTAGTACGCTACAGTCCCAGACCATGTGGAAGAAGGTGCCCTCTGCATTTTTACATCAGAGACATTCCCCATTGTCTACCAGCCCCCTTTGAGACATCATTGTTCAGGAATAGTATGACTGGTGCAGTATTTTGAGCTGGATCAATCGTAGCTTTGAGTTAATACTCATCTCTCGAGGGAACATCAATGCTTTCACCCATTCTTCTGTTTCCAGTGGGCCTAAGTTCCTTTCCCATTTCTCTTTCAGCCTAGTCAGTTCGCAGGTGCCAAAGGAACTAAGAACTTGGTTGAGCGTGGAGATGACCTTAGTCAGGATGCAGGCCGGGAGAACGTTGGTATCCAGGGGGCAGAAGCTGGGACCTTCAGTGACATTCAGGAATTGGGTCTTTATGAGTTGTATGTGCGTTGTATGTGCGTGTAATGATCCATAGGTTGTAACCCATATTTCCTTTTCAAAGTCTCAAAGTCCAGAAGGCGTATCTCCTGGACTACGTCTGTTAATGTGCATATATCCCTCTCTCCCAGTTTCCGAAGTGCCCCATTTTTGGGGATTTCAGGGAGGTGTTTGTTATGTCATAGGGGCTGTGCCAGTGTTGATCTTGCGTACCATCCTATGTGTTGATGGGCCTCCCTACGGACTCGGCGGATATGGAGTGTCATTCTTGACATTCCCGCCTTGCTCCTTTAGTCACTGCATAATATCTGAAGTGGTGATACGAAGCCTGTATTGTTTAATTCTACCCTGATGTGTGGGAGCGCGGGATCACCATGCAACCACTCATTCACTACCCCCGGTTGCACGGCCCAATAATAAATGGGAGGATTTGGCAATCCTATGACACCCTCCCACACTGAGCGTTGCAATGTCTTGAGAACAACTCAGAGTTGTTTACCTCCCCAAAGCAGTCCCCAAAGGACCCGGTCTATTGCTACAAAGACTGTGGGGGGGATGGAGAGTGGGGCGTTCTGGAGGGCATATAAAAGCCTCAGAAGTGTCATTTTAAACAATGCAGCCTTGCCCAGTAGTGATAGTGGGAGGGACTGCCAATGAGAGAAATTGGCTACAAATCTGTCTATCACTGGCTGTAAATTGAGCTGGAGGAAATCATCTAAGGTTGGGTGGATACTTATACCCAAATAGGTGAAGCCCAGGATCAAGACAGGGTACGGGCAGTGTTCAGGGATTGCAGCGTCTCCTTCCTGGTTTGGGAAGTATACATTTTTTTGTTTATTCACTTGGAGCCCACCGAACGTTTGATACTCTAAAATAATTTGGGACACTATAGGGCAGGAGGTTGTGGGATTGCTAAGGTAGATAAGGAGGTCCCCAGCGTACAGCGAGTCTCTATCTTCCCCTCCCCCAGGCCACGAAAATTCGGACCCGTTCTTGTCCATTCGGAGTCTAATTGCCAATGGTTCAATAGCAAGGAGAAACAGCAGGGGGGGTTGGGGGGCGAAGGAGCAGTCATGTCTAGTTTCTCTGCGCAGTGGGAACCCCCTGTAGGACGTGCCATTTACTCTCACCACCGCCTCGGGTGAGTCAGAGAAGTTTGACCCAAGATGTGAAACCATGCCTAAATCCCATCTGACCCATCATTTCCCATAGGGCATCCCACCCCATCGAGCCAAAAGCTTTCGCAAAATCCACCGCCAAGAGAGCCAGTGGATCCGGGATTTCGGGGGCACGGTCCATAGCGAGTTGTCACCCTGCGTAGGTTCATACGGGTAGATCTGCCTGGCATGAAACCACACTGGCCCGGATGAACGAGGGACTCCATCACCACCAGCAACCTATTGGCTAGGATTTGCGCCAGTATTTTAGTTTCTCCGTCTATCAGTGATATATGAGATTTTATTTATATTGCGCTCATACACATGTGTTTCAGAGCGCGACCAAGCAAAGGGAGGGGAACGGGAGAAAAAAATACGATCTTACTAGGCTCAGTGACACTAAGAACATGCAAGTGCATAGAAAAGGGAAGAGGGGGGAAAGTGCGTGGAGGGGGAGAAGTGGAAAGTGCGGACAGAGGAGAGAACAAAATAAATTATAAGTGGGATAAATAAATAAGTGCAGACAAAAGGTAGTGCAGCCAGACACGTGGCAAGTGCATGATTAGTCAGATAGGGTATATCTGATAAGTGCAGAGCAAGAGTGGGGGACTGTATGGGTACAGATACAGATCCCAGTGCCAAGGGTGGCCAGAGGCAGTGCAGGAGGGACGCAGGGTGCGCAGGTACCTGGGCCCGAAGGACAGAGGGTGGCCAGGTGCATGGTGATGAGAGAAACAGATTAGCAGCGGAGTGGGGGCGGCGGGGCAAAGGCAGAAGAAAAGAGGAAGGTCTTGAGATGCTTCCGGAATCAGAGATGGTTCTCCTCAAGTTTTAGGGTGGCCGGGAGGCTGTTCCAAAGGGAAGCCCCAGCCGAGGACAGAGATCTGCCCCCAGCATGTTTCTTTGAAAAACGCCCGACCCTGAGGGAATTAGACTTAGAGAAGCAAAGGGATCGAGAAGGGAGGTATTACGGAGGGATAGTTGAAGGTATTTTGGTCCCAGGCCCCAGAAAGCCTTGTGGACAACGCAGAAGGTTTTATATTTAATCCTTGCATCCACTGGGAGCCAATGAAGCGATTTCAGAGCTGGAGAGATACGATCCCAGGGCTTGAGACCAAGGACAAGTCTTGCAGTCCTGTTCTGGATTAGTTGCAAAGGGCGGAGAATGGAGGCAGGTAGATTTAGAAAGAGGCTGTTACAATAGTCCAGCCTGGAGAGAAACAGGGCTTTGGAGACACTGAGCTTCTGGGGGAAGGAGAGGAAAGGCAGAGTACCTCTAAAGAGTTTGACTTTTTGGAGACGTCAGAGATGTGTGCGGAGAAGGAAAGTGTGGTGTCAAGTAGGACCCTTAGGTTCTTAGCCTCACAAGTAGTGGTGGGAAGAGGGCCAAGGGAGGGCCAGAGAGTGAGGGGAAAGGATGGCGAAGGTGTACCGATGAGGAGGATCTCGGTTTTGTTGGCATTTAGACAAAGATCGTTGGCAGCACACCAATATTTAATGGCAGAAAGGCAATCGGAGATGAGGGAAGGTGAGGCGGCGGCTGAAGGAAGCCTGAAAATGAGTTGGGCGTTGTCCGCATAGCACTGGAAGTTTGAGCAGAAATTGGAAATGCAGTAGGAGAGAGTTGCCAGATAAAGGCATGTACGAGGCTAACAGTTCTGGGGGTTTCCTGGGTTTGGGAATCACCACTATACACGTCCTCCTAAGGTCCAAGGGAAGCTGACCCTGTTCTTTATTGCAGGAACATGCAGTGTGTGTGTCCGGTTATATCTCCCCCTAGCCTCCTCCAGGTTTCTAAACGGAAGCCGTTGGGCCCAGGAGTTTTCCCTGATTGAAGCTGCAAAAGAACAGTTTGAACTTCATCCTCTGTAATCTCGGTCTAGCCTGTTTGGCGAGCTGGGGGAGTTCGATTGAGTGTAGGAATTTCGAGCTACCTGTCTAGGGCGCCCTTAGGGGGGGGGGGAGGATAGAGTTGTTCGCAAAAAACAGCAAAAGCCTCTGCAATATCGGGGGCTGCAGTTAACAGTTCCCGAGCAACCGACAGATTGGCACGTACTTGCCCCTTGCTTTGTTTGCATCTTTCTAGCCACGCCAGTGTCTTGCCCGCTTTGTCCCCTGCCTCATATTTGACTCCTGACTGACAAGTGGGCTGCCCGTGCGTTGTCGAAGGCTATGTTTCTTAGAACCTCGTGTGCTGTCACTAGGGCTTCCTGTGAGGCTCTAGTCGCAAATTCCTGAAGTTGTTCTTCCTTTCTAGTCACCTGCCTCTATGCCTCGGCGATCTCCTGAGTAAGGTGCGTGCGGTGAGCCGACACTAAAGTGGATTCCCCCCGAAGGACTGTTTTATAGGCTTCCCATAACATGATTGGGCAGTCCACGGATCCCTCATTCTGGTCAAAATACTCTGCAGGCTTCCGAGAGAGGCCCTTTGCTATTTCAGGTATCCCTAGGTAGTACGTGTTCAGACGCTAAGTGGCGTCTGGTTTGTGTTCCCTGTTTTTTAGTGTTATCAGCTGGGGGAAGTAGCCAGAAACCCCTCTCGCTAGGAATACGGCGGACAGTAGCCGATGGGACATATTCCGGGGGATGAAAACAGTCTATCCACTAGAGAGCGACCTGTGTGCATTAGAATAAAATGAGAACCCTGTGTGTTACGTGTAGTGCCCTCCAGGTATCCACCAGTCCCATCACCTCCACAAAAGGTATATAGTTTGGTTTGGGTATCCTGGTTCCTATTGCTGCTACTTGACATGTCCCAACTGATCTCCATGACCTAGTTATAGTCCCCTCCCAGGACCCACGAATCCACTCGTTCTGTAAGCAATATTTTTAGGAGCTCCATTGTGAGTGGATGGGGAGCCCAAGTTGCAATAAGGCCCCAGCTTTCCCCCCCACATGTCACCGAGCTCCACTACAAATCGGCCTCTGGGGTTGGCACGCACTTTCCTCACCTGGAATGGAACTCGCTTGTGGATGAGAACCATTGTGCCCCTAGCCCCTCTAGAGAATCCTGCGTGGTATGCTTGCTGATAGTTGGAACTTTTAAAGAAACCAATATGTGCCGACTATCTGGGTTTGTGTGCAGAGGGCGATATCGGGAGAGTGACGATTTAGAAATCAGCCTTGGCTTTATGCTAGAGCCCAACCCGTTAACATTCCATGCCATTAGTGATATCTGCCCATCACGTGCCATATGTATGTAAATGTTGTCTTGTAGGGCCAGAAGGATGCATCATGGCCCGTAGGTTCCCTATCCCCATGAGTGCCCCAACCAACGCCTGGCTTCTCGTGATCCTGCCTCTTGTGTCTCGGTCATGCAACATCAACGTTGCTGCTGCTTTCCAACCATGCAACGTGAAGCCTGAACCATTAACATCTCCAATCACCCCGTATTGGGTTTTTCCCCCCCAACCTGGGTCCGGGCTGAGTGAGTGTAGTGTATACGATTTCAACAGACTTTTGTGACATGTGGCCAAGTACCCTCTCCCTCGGTCTTACCAACCGCATCCCATGAACTCCCACCACCCTGCACTTCCCCCCCAACTAGAAGTACCTGTCACCCAAACTCAAAGAACATTGAACTTATGCAAACGTAGTCGTGGTAGCCCCCAGGAGCCACTCCAACTCTCTTCGCCTCCGTCTGAGGCTGCCAATCATAGGATTCCAACTGCCGAACAGTTGAAGACTTTGCTAGGGGGTCTATGGGAGTTCCGTCCATTGAAGTTATGCGGATCCCCTGCCAGTCTTGCCATGCCCCACTGCCCTTCAGGTGTGTTCAGCTCGTCTTGGGTATCCCCCTTTCAAACCCTCTTTGCGTGGTGTCAGGACCACTGCTTGAGCTGGACTGCCTCAGTCGCTGTCATTTCGAGGTGTGCAGTCCATCGGCGGTCCCAGGCGAGGGACAGAGAACCTTTGTTCCCATCCAGTCCCAGACCTCCGTCGGGTTATGGAACACGTGGACCGTGTTGTTGAGATAAAGCTTGAGAGTAGCCAGGAAGAACAGCACATATTTAAAGCACAAGGATGAGAGCTTTTTCTTTACTGAATCGTAGGACTGTCAGGACTTCTGGACCTCCATCGTGTAGTCAAGGATGAAACCAATGCGATTGACATTATACGTGAACGGGCCCGTTGCCTTTGCCATGTGGAGGAGTGTATCTCGATCCCTATAATTCATGAGTCTGGCAATCGCAGTGCATGGAGGGGCACCGGGTATTGGCCTTCCCGCTGGGATCCTAGTCTACGCAGATTGTTACGGCAGGACCTGCTTTTGCTGTCTTCTACTCGAGACTCAACGGTGGTAAGCTTCTGCACCATTTGTTCCAGTTGTTCTTCCAGCCTTTTAACAGTGTCCTCCTTGACCGATGTGCGTTGCTCTGTTTCGCCCAGCCGGGATGTCAGTTTTTGTAGATCTTGCAGCAGAATGGAGACTTAGGAAGCCAGGCCATCGATCTTCATTTCAACTGATGTCCTAGATTCTCCAATGGCAGCCATGATGTCCGTAAGTGATGGTATCTGGGCTGCACCCCCATTTGCTGCATCTTCTCCAGGTTGTCTGCAGCCATCGGGGCCTTCGCGGGGGGCTCGTGGTGTAGCTGTCCATTTTATTCTGGGTTTGCCCCCTTGCTGCGCATGTGATTCACCATAGCGTTAATTCAGTGGGGCCCGCTGTAACCCTAGTCTCATCTATGCTTGTCCCTGTGTCGATGACTTGATATCCAGGTAAGTGAAAAGGTAAGTATTGCTCCACAGGGCTTTTAAGGGAGTCAGGTTTCCTGCTTTCCAGATGAGGTGGAGGGGGAGGAGGGAAGGCCCACAGCCCCAGAGGCCGGGGCCCAAAGGTCCAAGTGAGGCCAATGGCGCTCCGGATCAATTGATTGGCATCCCGGATGCCACTTAATGGCGAGCGCCGGGCCCGTCGCGCCGTCCAGCTTATGTTTCACTTACTTAGTCGGGATCGCAAGAACATCTGAAATGGCTAACGTGGCCTGCTGCAGTCTTCCTCTGCATTACCGTCCGGGCCCCATGTGAGGCACTGGATCTGAGGAATGGCCCACGAGTCCCTCGCACCCCCAATGCACCTGGGGTCGAGTCCCTCCTGGGTGCTGGGACTACCGCGGCGGAGGGAGTCTCGCCCACACGTCGCTCCCCGAGGTCCTACCACACAGGCTCTTTCCCAAGTAAGAGAGCATTTGTGGCATGGCCTGGATGCCCGGCATCATTTCACCTCGTTGTTCTTTCCTCTGTATCCCCACAGGGTCCGGCTGCTGTCCGATGCTGGGATCCTTTGCAGGCAACCCCCAATGTGGCACTCATGCCAGAATTCAGGGCAGCGGCCACCCTACCATGACCATACGGCGCCCTGTGGGCACCTTCTGATGTAGAGTGCCTGTTTTTCAGCTGAGTAGTGTCTGCTGGACCGGACGTGGGGTCCTCCGTGTGGTGCAGGTGGCGCCTGTTGTGAGCTCTCCCTCAGCGGCACTGTATCACGGCCGCGGTTTTATCCCGCCTCTCACCGCAGGCCCTGCTCTTCGCCCGCTCACCCTAACTGCGTCTGACGGTGTCGGGTGGCACAGGAGGCTCCAATTTCCTTCGGGATTTTGTGAGGATGAGGCCAATATGTTCTTTTCACTGCCAGCACTGATTAAGTGTGGAGTTTATGCTGGCAATCAGCATTTTTCTTCAGGACAAAGGCAGCCCCGGCGGAGCAGAAGATCTTCATGTCTGCATCCATCAGCTGCTCGACAGCGCCCCTTTGGCTCTACTTGCTGAAGGATACACATGAATCCTCCCCTATCTTATATCAAATGCATTTCTTAACACAAAAATGTCCTGTTTGCGCACAGGTATGTCAGATAAAATGACTACTTACTGCTCTTCAGGAGTACAGGAATGAGCAGTGGATACAACTCGTACTCATATCTACATTACTATAGCAGAGATCCCAATCAACGACGAAACAGGCACATCCCGACTGGAATAGCTAGCTCCTTGTCCTCTTTTGGCAACATGATCCATGGGCAGACTATATTCTTCAGGAGGGATATGAGCTAGCACTGAAGCAGTGCAAAGAACCAAAATACGGTGGTATCAAAACCAAGTTTCTATTAAAAAAAAAAAAAAAAAAAAAAATAGGAGACTTTAAATTAACTGCACTTGTCTCCTCTGGATTCCCCCCTACCTCACCAAACACCTACACTTGCCCTTCTGGGCTCCCTCTCCCTGCACTAGCCTGGCTGGGCCTGCACCCCCTTAGCCCTTCCAGACAGTTCCTCGCACTTAGCACATTGGCCTTTTCTGCCTCTGCACTCTTCGCCCTGGGTTCTGGCCACCTGGCCTCTCCGGATACTCACTTAATGCTTTGGCATGCCGCACCCCCCCGTAGCTCCTCCCCCTCTTCCTCTGCACTTCTATTACTGCATTTGCACAATCTGAATGTTACAAGGCCTAGTAGGACCGTTTCTGTTTTGTCATGCCGGTCCCCTACCCCTTGTCTTGTTGCACCTTGAAATACATTGTGTACAGCCGCATTATAAAAACCCAATAAATACGTTTGCATGCTCCCTGGGGGCCTATATTTGTTTGCGGAAGCCTTCCAACACTTCTACTGATAATCATTTCTGAAAACCACTCAACCAACCCAATCTCACTACAGCGGAGTACATGGGACTACCAGGCTGGGATGCACATGGACGGTAAACTAATGCCCCATATTCCCAGTGCCAATAACTCAGTAAATATGCCCCTGAAATCTTTAGCGCCTTAGTTGAGGGTCAGGAAATTGAGTGTGTAAATGTGGTCCCTCCAGACGGCAATACCAGCTTTATTGGAGGGCAGTGGTTACAAAATATGAGTTTTTGCCTTGCGTTTAGGCACATGTGTTCCCGCAGACTTAAATGGCCATTTCTTTGGAGTGCAGGAGCGCATAAACCAGGCTCCTGCCGTAACTTGGAGCAAACACAGCGCATAAATGCTGTTCACCAAAAGGTGCAATAAATAAGAAAATATCTATTTACTGAATGCTGCAGATGAAGCTTGGTAAGTTCGGTTCTCGGTTCCGGTGTCCACCGGGAGGTGGAAGGTACCCTCTGTTGTGCACGATGACGTCTGTGGCCAAGCCTGTTTCATCAGCAGCGTGGCTTTAGTGAATAAAGAAAAAGCAGAATAAGCAGTTATAGTCACAGACAGGAATAATTTAACTCCAAGTCATTACATGAGCTATAATATTTATCATGGTATGATTTCATGCAATTTATTGATGCGCCGGCACCCAGGAGAGCTTTTCTCCACAAACATGCAAATCGAATTGTGCTTAATAACATCCAAAACAAATAACAGGATGTAGCTATATTTTGATATTTACTTTTATGATTCAACCATTTAAAAATATGTTTTCTCTGTCACCAGTGAACATTTCAAACCCTTAGCATTAAAAAATAATCATGAGCTGCCACCCCTCTGATCACTACTTGAGGTGAATAACCCCCATAAGTAATATTGCCATGCAGGTGGTCCCAGATCTCCAGCAGTTCACTTCCTCTTCACTGCCAAAGAGATACTGCAGAGCACAGGAAAGTCTGCAGTCTTCCCTTCGCTCTACAAGGGGAAAGGGAAACTTCACCAAATACGTACAGGCACATTAACAGGCAGATGGAGCCGCACAGCTATTACTGTGTCTCCTGGAATCCCTGCCTGCTACATTTCAGGACTGCGGCCTTAGGACGTCAGAGAGGGGCTCAGTGAAGCTTGGATCTAGACAGCTGAAGCTTCCCTTCCTCATTCCCTGGGTGGCTAAGGAGTTACCTTCAACTCCAAGTTCAAGAGATATGACTGGGGTTGGGCATAGAGCGGAAACAGTCAAGTGGCGAGATAGCCTTGCCTCCCCAGGAAAGATACCGTTACTCCTTTCCCCACTGCAAGGCGAACCTGCGAGGATATTGTGTGGGGTCCGCAAGCATCTGGTAAAACCGAGCACACATTGAAAGGCCATAGTACTTACCTCCCCGGACTGCCCCCCCTGTAAGGGCACTCCAAATCCTAGTCCTATGGCTTGGACCCATTTGCTTAGACATGGATCTGTTGCCCTCTCATTGTTCCAGACTGGCTGGTATGGTAGAAATGTGGCTGAAATTCTTCTCAAGTGATCTAAACTTCTAGCAACTGACCACTCTCCAACTCTCTCACTGATCCATTTTACATTACTGGATAAACAAAAAAATAAAAGGTCGCAAATAGCGTGGGCATCTTCTACTTTATTTGGCTTCTACTGCTAATGCACTGTCTAGGGATAACAGAGAATCACAATAACATATTACTGTGTCCATCTTCCTTCACCTCATCCCCCCCCCCCCCCCCACCACCACTCCGTGATACATCGGGTAAACAGCAAGGTCATTGGAGCTGTAGTACAGTTGAGAAACATTTAGGGTCTATGTATTTCCATAAAAGTCTGAGATTGCATCGAAAACATGTCAGGGGAAGTGTACCTCAACCCACAAAATATTAATAAATATTAGCAGATGGAGTTCAAAAGCGGACAGGGAAACAATAGTGCAATTTTCTGGCAAGAAGCAGATCAACAAGACAGTACCTCTATTAGAGAGCCTTTTATCACTACACCAACAAGAAAGCTAAAACATGAGAAAACGCATTCACTTTGAGAGAAACCGTACTTTTACACCACCCCTGGTGCATGCTCATGTGAAAACCTCTGCGGTGTTACCAAGTTTGCAACTGAAATGCCCAACGTGTGAGGGCCAGCTTTTTGTTTAAACCACATTCAGTTTGTGAATTTATTTTCTCATTATAATACGAATGTTCTTTTACTTGAGCACCAAAGCTCCAAACCTTGTACTGCTACTACCATTCTGTGCTAATAGCCTTATAGACCTCGGAGGGGTCCTTATCGCTTGGGATAATGACCCTTCCCCACCATATGCCACAGTCCATAAGGCTATACTGAATGCTTAAGTAAATCAATTTCTTTACCCTGATTATTTAAGATGGCTGTGGCTCTTAGCCAGCCTTCCTATATGCACAATCCTGCACATCCAGCCTTTGCTGAGAAAAAGCTGCCATATGTAATAACATATGGTAAAGGAATCATGCTGTGCACATATGCATTAGCAAAGATAAACGACTTGACCACATGTCTCTCCTTCGCTACTTCCATGCCATGTGATATTGCTTGTTATGCTAGAACAGAGGATGAAGATTTGCAGAAATCTTTGGAACGATGACCCTCATCGACCCCAACTGGATTCCACATGTTTCACCAACCAATGGAAGAAAGATCACCTATTACAGTTTATGGGAAAGGGCTATGGTATTTTGCCAGATGAGAGCTCAACGGGAATTTGAAAAGGTGACAAAGACACTGTTGAAAATATGAAGGAGCTAAATTAACTCATTACAGGATAATCCTTGCTAATATTGTGGTATGAAAATGTAATTTTGAGCACACTTTCGGGCGCTAACCTTTAAGTTAACGTGTGTGCAGCTTACCTAATACTTTTAAAACACAGACAATATAGCATTATGAAATACCTGCACACATGATTTATTTCCAGTTCATATTGCATATCTTTTTTTTTTTTTTTACATGGTTAACATTAATTAAACTAAAATGCAGTATAACATCCAATCAACATAACATATGCAAACTATTGATGCAAAACCTCCATCGTTTTAAACCAATTTCAGACTCACCAACTTTGAATAAAACGAAGGAATATTAGTAGAATTACTTGAAACTAATCCCTTTCACCATTGACAGTGCCTTGACCCTGACCATGTCACAATGGAGTGATAAACCAAGTTGAGACATAAAATTGGATGCACATATTAAAGAAACTAATTACTGGTTACAACAGAAGTTTGGAAGCAAGCGGAAAGGAAAGCATAATACAAATTCCAGGAGTGAGGCTTTCCCTTGGGTTGTTTACCAATAGGAAATGCATAGATGATGAGTTACTCACTGTAGTGACTACGTACTCTTAGTCCATAGTGCCCTTTCCTCCATACTGTATGGGCGTCCCTTCCAAGGGACGCGAGACGGAGCCTTTTCCACCAGAAAAAAACCTTCTTCCCCTTTAAATTTAGAGGCACGTGGGGGTGCGGCCCAGGGAGCATGCACTGCCTGCACTCCGCCCTCCGGCGCCACACCTCAGTCCCCATTGACGAGTCAACAATAGTTTTAACATTGCCTAATGACACCAGTATTATTTAGGGGGAGGTTGGTGGGACGTATGGAGAAAAGGGGACCATGGACTAAGAGTACATTAGTCACTACGGTGAGTAATTTATAATTACTCTTACGTCCCGTCCCCTTTCCTCCATGCTGTACAGGCGATTACAACTGATTGCAGCCCCAGGGTGGAGAGTAGACCTTCCTTAAGCAATATGTTTCTGAGAACCGCCTGTCCGAATGCCGCATCAGATCTAGAGCCGGCATCCAAACAGTAATGCTTGCAGAAAGCTGAGGGAGAGGCCCAAGTGGCCGCCCTGCTTATGACTTGCAAAGAAACATGGCGCTGGAATGCAATGGCTGTTGCCTTGGTTCTGACTGCATGGGCATGCATGTTGGCCGGAAGCGGCTTGTGCTGGCCCGCATAACTTCTTTGATGGCAGAGACCATACAGCGGGATATGGAAGCCTTAGAGGCCTGATAGCCTGGTCCTGTCCAAGTAGAATTTCGGAGCGTGCCTGACATCCAGGCAGTGCAAGACTCTTTGTGCTTCGTCCTTAGGATCGGGAGAAAACATAGGAAGGACTATTTCCTTGTTCAGGTGGAAAGCAGACAGAACCTTGGGTAGAAATGCCAGGTGCATCCGCATGACTACCTTGTCCTTGTGAAAGGTGGTACATGGCTCGGAGGCGACCAGCGCCTGGATCTCGGTGAATCTACGCGCTGAGGTAAGGCCGTCTTGATGGTGGACCAGCCTGATGTCCACAGACGCCATTGGCTCAAACGGTTTGTGCACCAGTACGCCCAAGACTATGTTAAGGTCCCACACAGGGTGCAGTCTCTTGATGGGCGGGTAGAGCCTAGTGAGACCCGTCAGATGTTTCTTGACAATAGGATTGGAGGAGGAGAAAATGCCTTCCTCCGAGTTCGTGTAAGCCCCAATGGCTGCAAGGTATGTGCGGCAGGTGTCCACCTGATGCCTGAATGAGCGAGGTGTGCCGAAAAGGAGAGCACGTCGTCCAAAGTGCATGCCAAGGGGTCAATTCCCTTGGAGTCTGCCCAGTGGCAGAATCTGGTCCATTTGCTTTTGTACTGGGCCATGGTGGCTTTGCTCCTGGTGCCTTGTACGAGCTCCAGATTGGCCTGTGAGAGGCTAAGGTGCCGAAGCACTAACTGCTCTGTGAGGGCTAGTTTCGCTGGCCATAGTGGATGACTCTGCCCCCCTGCTGCGCCAGAAGATGTGCTGGTCCCGTCGGAAGATGAATCGGAGGAACCTCCAAGAGGCTGAGTAGCTCCAAAAAACCATGGCCTGGCCGGCCACCATGGAGCTATCAGAATGATGAGGAGTCGGCGAGACTCCTTGATTTTGCAAATTACCCTGTGGATCAGAGGAGTGGGAGGAAAGGCGTAGGCTTTCATGCCGGTCCACTGGAGGTGAAATGCGTCACCCAGAAAGTCGGGCCCTGACCTTGCCAGGATGCAAACTGGGGACACTTCTTGTTGTGCCAGGTGGCAAAGAGATCCACGTGGGGGTGGCTCCACCTACTGAATATCTCCTGAATAACAAGGTCTTTTAACTGCCACTTGTAATTGTCTGCTCCTAGCCTGCTGAGCCTGTCCGCTTCTAGGTTGGATTCCCCAGGGAGGTGGACTGCCGAGAGGTAAATGTCATTTGAGGGCCCACTCCCACATGCTGATTGCCACTCTGCACAGAGGAGGGGATCTGGTGCCTCCCCGTTTGTTGACGTAGTACATGCTGGTCGAGTTGTCTGTCTGGATGAGGACAACCTTGCCCCTGAGAAGTGGTAGGAATGCTCTGAGTGCTAGCCAGATGGCATTCTGCTCCAACCAATTGATGTGGTATTCCTGCTCCTGTCGAGTCTAGGTGCCGTGGGCCGAGAAATAGACCCAGGGTGGCTCCCCAGTCCTCGAGCGAGGAGTCTGCGGTGATGGTGGCTTCCGGAGAGGGCGGCCGAAAGGGCTTGCACGTCCATAGGTTGCAGTCCATGGACCACCATGTTCGGTTCGAGTGGAGAGATGGAGGAACGTTGATTATCTCGGATTGCGAGCCCCAATTCCATGAGGCCGCGAAGTGCAACTGCATTTCTCCTCATCCTTAGTCTTCTGTGTGGCACGACTAATGGAACCGCTGCCAGTAGATCCAGGAGGTGTTGGTACCACCACGCCGAGGTCACTTCTCTGCTGAGGAAGTGGGCAGTGGCCCTCTTGATGGCTGAGATTTTGTCCTACGACGGGAAGACCTTCTCGGCGCACGTGTCTCAGATGAATCCAGGAATGTCAGTCTGCATAGGCTGCAGCTGTGACTTCTTGAGATTGAGTGAGAAGCCCAGATCGTGCAGTGTGTTCATAAGAGCCTGGAAAGAGTAGCGAACTGCTTCCGGAGATGTAGTCCTGACAAGCCAGTCGAGGTATGGGTAGATGTGGAGGCCCGGCGCTCTGAGGAGGGCCGCCACGGCATTCATTTGTCTGGTAAAGACCCTGTGGGCCGAGTTGAGGCCAAATGGAAGGACTTTGTATTGAAAATGGTAGTCCAAGATCCTGAACCATAGGAAAGAACGATGGGGCTGCCAAATCGGGACGTGTAGGTACGCGTCCATCAGGTCCAGGGAGCACAACCATTCTCCCTTGTCCAATGTCTCCGCTATAAAGGCTGGCGTAACCACCTTGAAAGTTTGCAGGGGTAGGAAGAGGTTGAGGGTGGAAAGGTCCAGCACAACTCTCAGGCCTGCCTGTTGGTTCTTCTGAATGGCAAAAATCCTGGAGTAAACGTCAAAGCCTCGCTGGGAGGCTGGGACTTGCTCCACTGCTTGGCTCTCGACGAGCGATCAGATCTTCACCAAAACAGTTGCTGTCCCAACCTGTGGGAGTGGAGGGGAGGAGGGAGGAGAGGCTGGGATAGGAAGGCGGTACCCCGTGGATACTGCAGAGAGGTTACAGGGGTCTGCGAAATTCTGGCACCAGAAATGTGCATGGAGAACAAGCCTGCCCCCCCACCGTAGACACGTGGACCCGAAGGGGCGTGTCATGCCTTCTTTCCCTCTGAGGCCGACGCTGAGGAGGGGGACTAGAAAAAGCCCTTAGTCTCCCCTACCCCTCTTTTTGTTGTTTGCGCTGGATCTGAGGCGGCGAGCGGTCCGGCTGCCTGGATCTGCGTTCCTGGAAGCTGCGGAACCCTCCACATGTACAACCCTTTTCCGAACGCTGCCGAGATTGGGTGTACGATTTGGTCATGGTCTTTGTAAGAATGGATAAAGACGTTGCTGTTTGTGAGCTGTTTTTCTTTTTGTCCAGCTCCTCGTCCGTAGAGGAGTGCAAGAGGTCCCCCCCACACCTCCCTTGAACGGTAGATCCAGAATGTGCTCCTGGACATCCAGGTTGAATTTCGTTGCGAGGAGCCAGGCTGTTCTCATGTCCGTGGCAATACATATGGCACAGCCTGAGGTATCGATCTGAGCCACTGTGGATTCCATGAGGTCATGCGCAACCAGTTTGGCTTCAGCTAGCCCTGCCTTCAAGCTTTATTGGCACTGGGTGGGGAGTTCCAGAAGGAAGTCTGCAATTTGCTGCCATTACCTTTGATTGGCGGCAGCCAGCATGGCATCTGCGTTGGCCTGACGAAGGTTCAAGGATGCGTTGGAGTAGATTTTCTTGCCACACACCTCCAAGATCATCTCCTCCTTGCATAGCAGCGCTGCAGGAGGCTGAGGACACTGAGGCTTGAAGTATAGTGATGCCGCAGCGATCACTGAGGCGTGTGGCTGAGGATGGGCCGAATGCAAGGGTGTATCCCCCTCCATCTGCCTGTACTTGGCGTTCAGGCGTCCATTGACCAGCTGGGCCAAGTGGGGTTTGAGCCAGCCCTTCTTGCAAGGGAGACTACATCGGTGGGCATAGGAATCCCTGCTTTGGCAGAGGGTGTCGCGTGAGGACTACAACCAGAACCCCCTCTGCCAGCTGCTCGACCTCGGGTTGGGGGAGGCCCAGGTACTCTGCCAGGCCAGCAAGGCCCTGGTTGAAGGCCCCGGCTGAGGATGGTGTGTCCGGATCCTCCTCCTCATCCATATCCTGCGATCTGGAAGATCCTGTGGAGGAGGAGTAGATGGCGCTGGAGGCTGGGGTACAGTGACCGTAGCCGGAGGCTGAGGAGGCGCCGGAGGCCCGATGGAAGAGTCTGTGGTACGGCTAGCATGGCGGGGATGACTTCCCTGATGGCGTCTTTGATGTTAACCCCCATCTGAGGTGACCTCATGAGGCCGAGGAACTTCTCGAAGAGCACCTCCTCACTGGCCGAAGAGGTGGCAGGGGGTGCCGACAGGGTAACGGGGGGCTGCTGGAGCCGCTGCATACCCTGTCCATATGAACGCAAAGGAAAGCTGCCCTGCGCAAATGAGGGGTAGACTGTAGGCCACGTACCTGGTTGAGTCCAGTCCCACCTTGACACTCGTTCTTCGCCGAATTCCTGGAATGTCGTCGGACGGGTGCGCGTTTCTGGCGCGGCAGCCATTTTGTCGAGCTGCTTGCCACGTGCTTGCGACGTGGTGCTCGGCCCGCTGGGCCCGACCTCGTCCAAGACTCTTACGTGTGGATCACGAGGTCTACCCTGTTCTTTGGGCCTCTGCCCGGTAGGTGTGATACCCTTGACCTGGGGGTCGGTAGAGCTGCATTTAGGCGCCCCCTCGGACACATTGCCGGTATTAGGGCATAGCCCCTCAGCCATGGTGCCGGTAAAAGGGCAGAGCCCCTCGGGTGTAGACCCGGTAAAAGAACCTTTGGGTCCCTCAATACTGTGCACGGGAGCATCAGAGGATCCCTCGACCTGAAGGCCGGTAGCTGAAGCAGCCTCAGTGCACGTGCCGGTAGAAGGACCTGGACGGACCCTCCTGCGCAGGAGAGTGCCTGGGAAGGAGTCTCCCTTGCAGTGGGTGCGCTGGAAAATATCGGCCCTACCTTGGGCCTGGTTCGATGATTCATGAAGTTCTTGAGATCCAATGGAGGCAGCCTCTGGAAGAGCTCCCTCCACCTGGCTAGTCTGTTCTTCAGCGCCTTTGAGGACAGCTAGTCACACGCCGAACAGGATTGCCAACCGTGGTCTGGGCCAAGACAACGTAGGCAGAGGGCGTGAGGGTCTGAAGTTGGGAAGAGTCTGTTGCAGGATGGACACCTGATGAACCCTGTAGAAGTCAACATGCGCTGGGGAGGAGCGTGACATCTGAGGACCGAGTACCTGAATGATAGATAAGACAAAAAAAGACAAAGAAGAAGTATCTGCGTGTGGAATTACATGGCCGAAGCCAAACCCAGGAAGTATCTGCGTGTGGAATTACATGGCCGAAGCCAAACCCAGGAAGTATCTGCGTGTGGAATTACATGGCCGAAGCCAAACCCAGGAGCGCTGGTGAATTCGACCCGTTCCCGTCAACACGGAAAAAGTGTCTGAGGTGTGGCGGCGGAGTCAGGGCAGCGCATGCTCCCTGGGCCACACCCCCACACGCCTCTAAATTTAAAGGGGAAGAAGGTTTTTTCTGGTGAAAAAGGTTCCGTCTCCCGACGCTCATACAGTATGGAGGAAAGGGGACGGGACGTAAGAGTATTAGGTGTATGCCCGTAGGATTATAAAAGGGGGAAATAGCTGGTGTGGCCAAAGTACGCAATAATTTTGTAAAGATAAATGGATACTCTTGTAGGAGGGAAGTACTAAATAGTTTAAGACAGCAAAGTAATTAGCTCAGATTGTGGTAGCGCCAACACATTGGTACAATTACAGTCATAAAAAGATTTAGATTGCAAACCAAACCCAAAACCCACAAAGTCCAATATTCCACTCCTGACAACCACCCTCAACAGCCAAACCCCTGTTCTGCATACTACAACCCTCTTTCAGAAGTACATGTTCCCAACTAAATGTAAATGTTAACTATTCCCAGCTTCCCTAAATGGCGTGTTGGTAATGAATGCCATGTTGAAAGGGTAGTTCCACCCGCAACCCTGGAAAATATGTAATGTATACCTGTAACAGCCAATGATGTACAGCTTTATCTTGCTTCCAGACTACAGCTATGCATTAAATATATAATTAGAATAAAATGCAGAAATAATTGCTAAGAAGTTCAGAAATGTTCAATACAATATGGGCAAACAGATTCCGAGATGGGAGAGTCTACATACCTTTTTATTACCCCCGTACTGTAGGATGTTTTTTGGATTAGCCTTGATTGACTGCTACAGTATTACAATGATTAAGGAGAAATCTACTCCAATGCATTCTATTTTGGAATGCCTAGGAAATATTATGGTGTGGTATAAGAATATGACAAGAACTTGGTGAAGAGTTAAGCACACTAGAAAGAAAAGGATGGATTACTGAACCAAATAACTGTAGGTGCAGAGTTCATAAAGTGAATCATTTAGGTCATATTGTGAAAGTCATAGGTGATCAGCCTAAAGTATAGATTAGAAACAGTATTATAATTTCTTCCTAGACCAACAAAAGAGCAGACGTGCTCAGTCACCTTCGGTCGACAAAAATAAGCTCCATGGGTGCTCTTGGTACGCATACATGTACCACTCGGTGGATATCTGCCGCAAGCACGACTATCTATCCACACACAGAAGAATGCAGCTAGCCGGACACTAAATGTTTTTAAGCCCACATCAGTATGCAGTAAAGTCCTATGACAAATGAGGGCATGCTTGACACATAGCAAGTCTCTAGCACTCACAAAATCTCCTGACCCCTATCGGCACCCATCCACCTGCCTGATCTTCACGGGTTGTTTCTACCAGAGCCTGGCAGGCCCTGCTAAACCTCATCATGGCCAAATGCACACACACATTCTAATCCTACTCCATGATCTCCAGCACTCCTGACTTCGGTCCACCCAGGGCGTTACCACTACCAGCGCTTTGAGACTATAATAATGGTAAAAGGTGCTATATAAATGACAATTAAAATACAATACAATAAACAAAGATGAGTTAGTTTCATTTTTTAGGGTAGATGAATTGGCTAGTTATTTCATATGACTGTTTTTCGAAATTGCCCATCATTTAAGCATGATAATGAAAAACAATGCTGCATTACTGTGGTGAGGGTATTGCACAGATACCATGATATGATATGATCTGATATTTTATTTATATCGCGCTCATACACAAGTTGTTTCAGAGCGCGACCAAGCAAAGGGAGGGGAGCAAGGGAGAAAACAAAAACAACGCTCTTACTAGGGCCAGTGACATTAAAGCCATGCATTGTACGTGGAAAAGTGAAAAGGGGTAAAGTCTGTGGAAGGGGGAGAAGTGGAAAGTGCGGAACAGAGGAGAGAAACAGAATAAATAATAAGTTCAATAAATAAATAAAAGGCGGTGAAAAGAGGTAGTGCAGCCATCAAGGGCAAGTGCATGATTAGTCAGATAGAGCATATCTGATAAGTGCAGAAGGAAAAAAGAAAATGGGGGACTGTATGGGTACAGATACAGATCCCAGTGCAAGGGGTGGCCCGCAGGGTGGCAGGGTGAGCAGGTACCTGGGCCCGAATGACAGGGGGTGGCCAGGTGCACGGTGGCGAGAGAGACAAGAAGATCAGCAGGGGAGAAGAGGGGCAAAGGCAGAAATGAAGAGGAAGGTCTTGAGGTGCTTCCAGAATCGGAGATGGTTGTCAAGTTTCGGGGTGGTCGGAGGCTGTTCCAAAGGGAGGCCCAGCTGAAGACAGATCTTCCCCCAGCTCGTTTCTTTGAACAACGACTGACCCTGAAGTTCGAAATAGAGGAGCGTAGGGCTTGAGAGGGGAGGTATTTACGGAGGGATAGTTGAAGGTATTGTGGACCCAGTCCCCAGAAAGCCTTGTGGACAATGCAAAGTGTTTTAAATGTAATCCTTGCATACACTGGGAGCCAATGAAGGGATTTCAGAGCTGGAGAGATACAATCCCAGGGCTTAAGGCCAAGGACATGTCTTGCAGTCCTGTTCTGGATTAGTTGTAAAGGGCGGAGAGTGGAGGCAGGTAGATTTAGAAAGAGGCTGTTACAGTAGTCCAACCTAGAGAGAACCAGAGCCTGGGAGACAGAGCTTCTGAGGAAAGGAGAGGAAAGGCAGAGTACCTCCAAGCAGGTGCAGTAAGATGTTTGACTTTTTAGAGACATCAGAGATGTGTGCAGAGAAGGAAAGTGTTGAATCAAAGATGACCCCGGGATTTTTAGCCTCGCAGGTAGGGGTAGGAGGAGGGCCAAAGGATGCCGGCAGGATAGTGAGGTGAAAGGATGGTGAAGGTATACCAATGAGGAGGATCTCAGTCTTGTCAGTCTTAGACAAAGATCATTGGCGGCACACCAATTTTGAATGGCGATTAGGCAATCTGAGATGAGGGAAGGCGAGGAGGTGTCTGCCATCGGAAAAAAGGATAGAATTCATTCAGGTCAAAATCTTGGAGAGCGTAATGCAAAAGAAAAATCCACTTTACCAATTAAGGCAAGCACTAAAGGTTTAGGAACAGTGGTGCCACAGGTTTAGGCGACCGGCCAGAGAATGGCATCTTGTAGAGTAGTGTAGGAAGGTCTAGCAATGACAGACATGATGCAGGGTAAACGTGGTGTATACAAGTGATTTTATTTACTCCCAAATGAAGGAATGGGTTGGACCCAACCCCTACAGGAAACAAGTGAAACACTGTGAATAATAGGGAAGTATCTATTGACAAAAACATGTTGGTCGTCCAACACCTGGGTGACAAAGGTGTCCAACACATCAGGGGTTTGCTTTAAAACAAAATTCAAAACATAGTATTTTTTATGATTCTTTGTCACTGAAGGTACTCCTTGGTCTATAAAAGAATCCAAAAATACGTGGACATCAGAAAGCTCCAAACCTATACTAAACAGGTTCTTTGCCTCCAAGCTAATCCTTAAAATAAGGCACAAACGTTCCACTTCTTGGCCAGCAGAAGAATTATAAAATCAAATTCTACAATGTCCATCCATTTCTCGTCGAACGCTTAAGAAAGATGGTTCTCCTGGTTAGAATCTTCCATGGCTTACTCAATCTGAACCTTTCTTGGGCCTTTCAGCTTTCAAACGCCTTCTCCAGACTTCATCCAGGCCTCTGGTTTCTCAGACTTTTCTTCAGGCTTCACCTTCGCTTCATTGCCTTCCAGCATGAAGTGGTCTCCTTGTCAGTGCTCTTTTCTGCGCGGTTAGCTTTATCTTCAACATCTGGGAATCCACTCCACTAGATGGCTTTACTCCAGACCTTTGTATTCGGGGTGTTCTCTTAGACCTGAGGTTTTCAATATGCACTAGTTCATCTGCTTCCCAGCATGCACTAGTTCAGGTCTCACCGGAATTTAATTCTCAGTATCCACTTCTTTAGGCCTCCCCATGACCTGGGTTATAAGTATTTTGTGCTTTGTAGACCTTTGGTAAGCTTCATACCTTTGGTATCAGGGACTGGGTAGTATTTCCTCAAGCAAAGTTGCCACCTCATACCATGTGGATGCCTCCAAGCTGCTGCAGGGAGGGGGAGGGAACGTGTCCTTCTGCTGCAAGTCTGCTGTTGATTCTACTCTGGCTGCCACTTTCACTGGGCGCTCACTAGCCTCTTTTATAGTGCCTAACAGGCTTTCTTCATTGTGTCGATCCTTGGGATTGGTTGGGACTGTTTCAAAGCGGTCTAGTTAATTTTCTCTTAACAGATTGCACAACGTCAGTGTATTCTTGGATTCTTACCACGTGCAGCCCTTCAGTGTGTGGCATTATGTGTTCTTCAGTGACTAGTATGCAGACTCCTGCAGCATTGTTGTTGGAACGTGTTGCATACAGCTAATCCACAACATCCACTTCGGTATTGGCAAGCACGGGACACCTTCTGTTTTTTTCTTCTGTTTGGCTTCTGCACTGATTGAGAAGTGCCAGCAGGATTTTGTACATGATAATCCTGTTGGGCAGTTGGTGGCTTATAACCCCTGGATGGACTAATACTGTGACTTGTGGTGGGCAGGGAGGGGAGTTAGGTAGAGCCGTTGAGTGTCCAAGAGGTTAAGGTATCAACTGGCTTAATACAGCACATGCTATACTCCAGAGAAAGTGCCATCGTCAGAAGTGGGGGTTTCTCCTCTGAAGAAGTACAGTGATTCTAGGTGAGAAGTAATATTTGACTAGTGAGTATTGGCAGTCTGATTAAGATACCTCTGTTTGGCGGAGACCTGCGATTTTAAGAGCACAATCGGAGTACATCCAGTAATGCCTAGCGAACCAGTCCAGGGGTTCGATGCAGAGTGATTGCGTTTTTGGGCAGCTTGGCTCACTCAGGGTAAGCCTTCTGGGAGAACAAAGGTTTCATATTGCTCCTGAAACTGAGGGGATCCATTTCAGTCTGAGGCTCAAAAGAAGTTTATTGAAAGACATCATTGCAGTATGAATTTTACAATGCACTCCAGTCAAGCTGAGGTCAGTTTTTTGGACCTCAGGATTAAAGTTGATGGTGGTACATTGACAACCAAGCTTTATACGAAGCCAAAAGGTAGAAATAAGCTGTTACATTCTAATAGCGATCATCCAGCTTACCTCAGATCTACTCTACCAGTGGGTCCATTTCTATGGATTCATTGAAATTGCATGAACAAAGCGCATTTGATTGACTTGAAAGTACTTTTAAAAGAAAGGGAATAGACATAATAAGTTATCTAAAAATGCAATATGTGACACAATTAAGACATTACACCTACTCAGGACAAACTGTTCAGTTGCACCTAGGCCCCTTTTTGCCTTTTGAACGTGGGCATAACACCATAATCAAGTTATAACATATAGGACACCACAGAGTCAACAATCCTCACTAGCTGGTTATTGGACTTTAACACCTTTCACTGGACACTTACTTCGTGGTCGTCGTTTTGCCAACTGTAAATCGACAAGGGTCACAAAATAATTTCTATGCAACAATTAACAGTGGGATGTAGGCACCCACACCAATTGCCAATATGAAAAAGGAGGGTTTTTTTTGCGCGTAAAGATCAGTGTATGTAGAAATGACATCCCGCTGGGCTACTATTAGAATTGACAAACATAGTTCCAATATAAGGGGATGATGCAAAACCTCTCATTCAGCACTTAAGTCAGCCTAACATCCACCATAATCCTGGAGTGGTTTGTCTTGAAACAAGTACTGAAGAATCCATGTGGGGGTAATTGGACTCCTGTGTTTTTGGAAAGGGAATAATGCTGGATATTCCACCTTAGTGGACTGAATGAACAGATTGAATGACTGACTTTAGCCATGAAATGTTAACTGTGAATTCATGTTGAAGCTTTATTCAATATTCACAGTTGTTGTTATCCAGTGAGATCAGAATATGTATATATAGTGCTCATTGATAAGCTATGAGATGTCTGATGAATATTTTATGCATCCCAAATACATAAGGTATGTAGTTGCTGATACAATTGTTGGGTATTTAATTTGTAAGTTAAAGAAACTGGGCAGATGTATATATTAGATATACATATGTGTGATAACCTGCAAATTCTCACACTTACAAATTCATATTTTAAGTAATTTAAGCGACATTACGGTATGATCTTGGATTAAGTCAGGGTAAAATCAGATTTGCGTTTGAAACGGTTACGCAAGTTAATTTGGTGCTTTCTCATTTATGAACCCTAGAGTTTTTTTTAAATATATCTGACATGATGGGAACGTTATTACTGTACACAAGGCTGTTGGCTCATGTGGTCACTGTAAATGCAAAGTCACTCCATAGAATGGAATAGCGAAGATAGATAATTTTAGTATGCGTAAACAGTAAAACACGTGTCATCTTTGTTGGTCAATATAGTTCACTTTCAATATGTCCACCATTAAGGAACATCAACAGCATCCACAAGGATGTTGGGTCACGTGATAGCTGTAGCTCACGCAAATGTTTTAGACTTGTTCTTATGTACTGAGCACAAACCTAGCTTTGGTGAGCAACCGAGTGCTTGACATTTATAGGGTGAAGAAAGCAGAGAAACAGGGAGCCATCTACAGGGGAGGGCAAGCAATTTGGCAGTAAGGGATATACAAGCAATCGGGGGAGGAACCTAGGTTTAAGAGAACCATTCCTTCAAGAGGAGGGTCTTGAGCTTTCTCCTTAACTGTAAAAGTGAGGGAGCCATTCTGATGTTGACTGGGAGGAGGTTCCAGCAACTTGGGGCATAGATAGAGAAGGCCTGTCTTCTAGTTCTTTCCTTCCTGCACCAATGGAGTTCATCAGTGCATGTCCTTACTTCTGGTGGATAGTAGAAAGCTAGAGATGCAGAGTCTCTCAGTGGGTTAAGCTTGGGGACTTCAGGGTTGACAGCCTTGTAGATGACGCAGTCAGTGCAGTTTGATGAGGGTCATAGTAATATGGTCAAATTTGCAAAGTCCTTTGATGAGTCGTGCTTCAGCATAAGGGACCCATCTCAGGCTTGGGTAGTCGCCAGAAGGCCTTCCAAAGGGCATCGCAACCATCCAGGTGGGAGAGAAACAAGGCTTGCACAGCAGATCTGAAGTTGTTTTCTGGGATTAAGGGCTTGATTTTCCATAGGAATCGGCCACAAATTATAAACACTTTTCCAAGGAAGGTGATCTTTTTAGTAGGTATGCACGGATACAAGTGTCATGTCAAAAGAACGCGTTTTCATAATATCTTGTGAGTACTGCTCTTATGACTCAAAAATGAAGACTAAGAACATTAACCAGTCTCTCGGTTGTTAAAAATACACTTCATTTACTATTTAATTTACAGAATCAATTTTTGATTGCATTTAAGGATTGAATTGCATTTCCGATTAACATATTAGCAAAATATTGATGGCAGTCGAAACATGTGAATAGATGCAACTTTGGGCATATACAAGTGAGAGCATTCTCAGATATGTTAAAAAAAGCGGCTGGACATTGATATAGCAGAGCATGCAGCCCCTCAAATATTAGTTAACAATAATACATTAATGTACGTCTGTTTTTTTAATAGACTGAATGGCAAATGATGTTGAGGACTGGAACAACTTCACCTTTTTCTATTCAAGAGCATCATGATGTATTATTATAGAGAAGTGACATTATAATCAAGGCTGTGTAAGTAACTGGATAAAACGCATATGCATCCACTAAAGCATCATGATGTAAAATAGTGATTATCAAGAGATGATCTCTTTTTTATTTTTCATTAAACCAATTATATGATATTCTTGGTTACTCACGTATTTAAGGAAATGTAAGAAGAAATGTTACTAAGTGGGAGCTTGCACCCTCAAGAGGACCCATATACATAGATATATATGAGCAGTGAAACATGCATGTTAGCACTTTAGAATCTTCAGATAGAAACAATATGAAATCCTTAATCATCTTTGTTGTTAGAGGGCGCTAGAGAGCCGTCCAAGATGGCGGCTTCCTAGAGAGCTCCGTGTGGCTCCCTATAAATCCTGTCAAAATCCCTTGCTGTGACACCGTTCTCGCCTGCTGCGTGCTGCCCAAAACGTGTGGGAAACTCGTCTCGGCACAGAAGACCCCAAAACGCAGCCCTAGATCCACTGCGACCCAGCCGACGGCGGCCCCAGCGCTCGTGACACAAGGAGGCGGCCGAGCAGCGAGCGCGTACTACGCGCCTCCCAGAGGAAACGACTGGTGGCGATAGTGGAGTACAGCAGTGATCGCCGAACGAGACCCGACATTGCCCTGGGGGCGCGGGCGGTCTGGATGCCTGGCGGTCCTGCCCAACCTGGAGGTCGGTGGAGAGGCATACCGAAGAGGCGGAGCATCGGCATGGAGACCCCGGATCCGCTCCCGATAAAGCTAAGGTAGGAGCGTCCCGGGTCCGCCACAGCCCCACGACGCGATCGAGCCACGGGCACTGGTGGGCGTCTAGAGCACCGACCGGCCCCCCTCACTTGGGCGAGTGTTCGTGGGCCCTCGATCGAGATCTACAGCCGCCGCGTGAGTCCCGTGGCGGCAAAATAAGTCACCCCGCCCGCTGGGGCCCAGTCTACGAAGCGCCCCAGACCAGTGTGGCGGCAACCCCCGCGGCCTACCCTGCTACAAACCGGGGCATAACGAACTACAGCTCAAACCTCCATCGCCCTCACTATTGCCTTCTACCTCCGTAGATCACATTCAGACGGATCCACGCTGTGCGGCAGGTGGGGCAGATCGCTGATCCACTGTTCCACCCAGCCAGCTTTACCGCCAACAGTAAAGGGTCCAAAACAAACAAACACGTCCGTAAAGAGTACTCGTCCGCGAGTCTATTAACCTCAATGCATACGCAAGAGCCAGCTCCAGCCGCAGTCAGCCTGGCGCGGGTCAGCCTGCGTCCCTAGTTCACTCAACAAAGGCTCGAATCAGCCACCAGTGTACGTGCGGTGCCTATAACTCTGAGCCCCTTGAACGACTGCGAGCACACGCCGCACGGCAACAATCAAGCACCAAAGCACACCAGGAAGATCCATAAACCACCAGTAGTGAGAGGCCACACAATCCACAAGCACATTGGAGGTGCCCAACACAAGTCTCAGAACACCGGTGACCACGCACAAGCGCTCCTGCAGCACTGCCACCAACCCAGTAACGACCTCCGCCAGAGCAGCCATGGGGAAAACAGATAAATCCCAAAGAAAACTGAACTTTGAGGCTGGCTCCTCAGCAAAAACGCCCAACCCGAACAGCAGACCATCATCACCCACACTAGATGCCTCCCAAGCTGATGAAGAGCCGCTGAATTCCGAGATCAGGGGGATTCTACTTGAGTTAAAAGCGGGAATCGGAGGGTTGGGTTGCAAACTGGACACGCTGTCCTCAAAGGTCGATCAGCTCCAACATCGGCTAGACAAACATGAGGACAGATTAGACGCAGCCGAGCAACACATATCTGACCTAGAAGACGGGGGCAGCCTCCTTATCCCCCAGGGTATCGGCACTGCAATCCCAGATGAAAGCAGTGTGTGCCAAGAACGAAGATTTAGAGGGTCGCTCACGGAGAAATAACATCAGATTGGTGGGGATCAGAGAACAGCAGCTTCAGGGCAAAATGGAAGATCACGTGGAAAAGATATGCAAACATCTATTTGGTGACGAGGTCCTATCCCAACTGTTTGTCGTCGAAAGAGCGCACATAGTACTCAACACCAGACCAGTTCCAGGCACAAATCCTCGCCCGATGATAGCAAAACTCCTAATCTACAAGGACCGTGATGCAATCCTCAGAGCGGCGAGAGAAAAAGGCAACCTCCAATTTGATGGAGATCAGATCCAATTCTTCCCTGACTTCTCTCAAGCAGTACAGGCGCAAAGAAGAACATTCACAGCCGTCAAACGCCGTTTACAGGACAACCAAATTCAATATTCCATGCTCTTCCCTGCCAAACTCCGTATCCAATACGAAGGGAGGTCTCAGTTCTTCAACACACCAGAAGAAGCCAATGATTACCTTGACCGAGTCGGGTGCAGACCCGGACCCAACAATGCTAGACCACAACGAAGAGACCGACCGAGAAGGGACCCACCATAAAATTATGATACCCAAAGCAACAATCAGAGCAACCACCCAATTGCTGCAGTCACTAGTAAACCAATGACACAGCGTCACTCTCCTGTTACTCCGGGAGCCACATCCCTCTTGGAGGGCTACTAGCGCCCCAAGCGCAGCCAGGTTCATTCAGTTGTTTATCAGGGGTGGGTCACCGCAGGCCAGTTGGGGGTTGCCCGCGCAAGGGAGGCAAAGTAGTAATAAGGAACCGCCATCTGCTCAATCAAGAGTCACCACAACCTCATACCACACCCCAAGATCACAAATCCCCGCTGAGACAATGGACAAACTCGATCCCTAGATGAATTCCACCGAACAAGCCCGGCACAGCACCCTCTACCCACCTGTCACCTAGTGCCGCCGCTTAAAGTTGCCACTTGGAACATCTGAGGTGGCAACCAACCAACAAAAACCAGGAAAATCCTCCAATACCTCAGAAGACACAAAGTCAGCATAGCCATGCTACAGGAGACCCACCTTCTTCCCTCCGCAGAGTTACAATGGGCCCGGTCATGGGGATGCCATAGGTACTTCTCTTCATACTCGTCCTACGCCAGGGAGTGGCCATCTTAATAGACAGGAGAGCCAATTTCAGTCTGATTGAATCCAAGAAAGACACGGAGGGGAGAGCAATGCTAGTAAACTCATATGCTCCTAATATCGACGGACCAAACAATTTTGATTGGATCATGACGCATCTCGGGAAGGAGGACACTGCAACGATCATCTGGGGAGCAGACCTCAATACACCACTAGACCCCAGAATAGATAAGTCCCACAACCCAACAAGCAGACCGTCCAAAGCGAGTCTCCAAGTCAAAGAAATATGCCACACTTTTGACCTGATAGATACGTGGAGACACTCCAACCAAGACATCAGAGAATATACATTCCACTCGGCGGTTCACAACACCAGCTCCCGCATCGACTATATTTTGACATCAGCCTTCAGCCCATTCGACTGGGGATCCGGGCAGATCCATCCACGCTCCTTCTCAGACCACTTGATGGTAACACTAGAACTCACGGCATCAAATACATCACCAGCTAGGCACAACTGGAGATTCAAGCCAGGCTCCCTAGCAGATGCGGTGTTCGCAACTGAACTGCAGCAAGAAATGGCGTACTTTCTGGAGATTAACCAGTTCTCAGTCAGCTCCGCCAACACCTTATGGGAAACATTAAAGTGCTTTATCCGTGGAGTATGTATGGCGAAGGAAAATGGAATCCTGAAACTGATTCGCAAGAGCTGGCAGAGAGCGAAAAACGTCTAAAGGAACTCGAAATCAAAAACGACGCCTCAAGTGAACCACAGACCCAAGCAGACTTGAAAAGAGAACTACTGAGATTCAAAGAGAAAGCGGAACGAGAACGGAAATTCCTCGGGCAGAGACACCAGATCCGGCAATATGGTGAGGGCCAGAAGCCAGGAGCGCTGCTGGCCCGGATGCTGACAATCGACAAGAAGCCCACTCGGGTGGAATATATCTGTGACGCCAATGGGAACCGAGTCTACACGGAAGAAAGCATTGTCGAGGTGTTTCGTAACTTTTATCAAGACCTATATAGCTCCAAAGGCAGCACCGACCCAGAGTTGCTCCGAGACTTTCTGAACTACACCGAGCTGTACTGGGTGGCCGAGGAGCTACGTGAACCCCTGACCGCCCCAATAATGCTGGAAGAAATTCATGAGGCAATCAAACAGCTCCCGAACACCAAGGCGCCCGGGCCCAGACGGGCTCACCGGTGAATTCTATAAAGCACATGCGAATATCATAGCACCGCTTCTACTTCAGGTCTATGAAGAAGCCACAGAGCGGGGAATTCTACCACCCACCCTGCGAGAGGTCACTGTGATACTACTACACAAAGAGGGGAAACCCCCTGAAGAATGTGCATGCTATCGACCAATCTCCCTGATTAACCTGGACAACAAGATTCTGGCCAAAATCCTAGCAACCCGGCTGCTTCCTATAATGCCAGCACTTGTGCTGGGGGACCAAGCCGGATTCATCCCGGGACGCAATACGACATATGGCATTAGAAGGCTTTTCGGCGTCATTGAGGCACTGGATCCGACACAGCAGGCAATAGCTGTGCTTCTGGACGCCGAGAAGGCCTTCGACTCTGTCGAATGGCCCTTCCTCTTTGCAAAGCTCAAACAAATGGGGCTAGGGAATTTCTTCCTTAAGCTGGTCTCACTGCTCTATAACAATCCGACATCCTACATCAGTCTTGGCAATACTAGATCCCCCAGTATCAGGCTAGAGCGTGGTATGGGACAGGGATGCCCCCTCTCAGCCCTTATCTTCACCCTGGTGATGGAGCCCCTGGCTTCCAGATTGAGAGAATACCAAATACATCGAGGCCTTACACTAGGTCCCCACAAACTAGTGGTCTCCCTATATGCTGATGATGTCATGCTGTTTGTCAGTGACCCACAAAATAATCTTAACCCGATAATGCGCGAAGTGATCAGATTTAGCCAAGTCTCTGGCCTCAAAACTAACCATTCAAAATCAGTGGTGTTCCCACTAACGCCGAATACCGTTGAATTCACAGACGATCATGGCTTCAAGTGGGAAAGCTGAAGGGTCCACTACCTAGGTATTTATATGTCCCTTAGTTATAACAATATATTCAAGGACAACCATATGGCAACACTTAACTCCTTACAAGAACGGGTCCAAAGGTGGAAGTCTCTCCCGCTGACGCTCTGGGGTAGGGCCTCACTCATCAAAATGGTTATACTTCCCAAACTCCTTTTATCTATTCACGAACATTCCGATACTTCTCCCAAGGGCATTTTTCCAAAAACTCAAAAGCCTCATACTGTCACTTCTATGGGCAGGGAAACCAGCACGAGTTACCCACAAAACATTAACCTTACCCACATCAAGCGGCGGCTTCGCACTTCCAGATATGGAGAAATACTACTGGGCAGCCCAGGCACAATTCCTAAGTCATTGGTATACGATACACTTCGCGCCCTCGCATCCCCCAACTTGTTGCGAGCCGTCATCAGCCACATCCCAGTACCACATAACACGTTGAACACAGTATTATCCACCTATGCAATCTGGAAAAAGATCGCGCAGAAGTACGCTGTGAATATAAGGTTCTCCCCCCTGCTACCAGCCAAATTTATCCCGGGGATACCCCTAACAGCGGAAAAAGTATTTCTCAATTGGCTCATCAAACTAAACATCCAATCTCTCGGCGACCTCTTCCCCGAGGGTATGTTCCTGACCCCGCAAAAGGCCAAAGAAAGGGGAGGTACCACCCTCCCTGGACACGTTTCTATACTTCTGATTACGATACACACTGCAAGGTATGTTCCCATCATTCCCCAAACAACCTGCAACGTGGGATCTACTGGGATCTACTCCATAATGTAATTCAGGCGAAAGGTGAAGGGAGGTTAGTGTCATTATTGTACAAAACTCTATTAACAGACACAGTCAGCACTGACCCCCGAACAAAGGCAAGGTGGGAAACCGCTATTCAGGTAACAATTCCCGATGAGGATTGGACATACATTCTCTGTCAGACCAAGAAGGTCGCATTAAATACACACTATGAACAAATTCACTTTAACTTCATACACCAGACCTACCACACCCCAGAAAAAAGCCAGAACTGTCACCACAATGCTTGAGGTGCAGCGCCGCAGTCGCAGACTTAATGCATTTAGCGTGCGATTGTCCCGGGGTACATCGCTTCTGTTCTACAAATCACAGCAGAGGTGGTGGGTGAGGAGTTACCCCCTGCCCCACTGATGGCACTTCTTGGTCTGACCAAAAACCTACAACCTGCAGTGAGGAAACTAGCAGCCCTTTTATTGGTACTGGCACGCAGGAGGGTCGCAATGGCATGGGGCCGTGGCCCGGCCCCTGCTGTTTCAGCATGGAAAAAAGACATCCTATATTGTCAAGATATGGACACTGAATTCATACGGACACTACCACTGCATGCGCGTCCACCTGACATTTGGGGCCTCTACACTTCATACTTGTTAAACACTGTCGTGTCATCAGACTCACAAACTCAAGCTCCATGCTCAGTTGAGGAAGGGGAAACCCAACCAAGGAGGGCGCAAACAACTGACCAAGATAAGGGGAACCAGCAATGAACTATGTACAGATACGATGTGCGGCGCGGGGGGGGGGAACGGTGTTGTTATTAAGAGCAAAACGGATGGCGCGTTGTACTTGTTATGATTGCACCCAGTTGGTGCAGATGGATGTGTTTGAAGTTGTAAAACCCAAAAATAAAGTTTAAAAAAAAAATCATCTTTGTTCAATTTTCAATATATTTATCTGCACATAGGTGATTTTTGCCTAGGCACGGCACTTCAACTTTTTTGCACATCTTTCATCCTTTCATCCCTTTTCTACCCTGTTTATATGTAAGCTAAATTATGTGGTGTGTTTGTTCTATGGCGATTACATTTTGAGTGCAACACATAATATATAATTATTAGGGTATTTATTGAGCAAGGACCTAGCTTCGGGAAGCAACGGAGCGCTTCACAATCATATGGGGAGGAACAAGGTTAGGGAGCACTGAAACAAGTGAGTGGGAATCTAACAACCGGGGAGGGCAGTCAAGTGTCAGCAATTAATCTACAAGTAAACAGGGGAGGAAACAGTGGATATCAGATCACCCAGTCTCAGGGGGATAGTACAAATACTGTGACAAAAAAATGTTGCCTATCCCAGATACGGCGCACTAAAATCCAAGGGGAGAGAGGTGTCCCCCGCTGCCCTTAGTTGGTGTAATGGCTCTCAGGGTTTGCAATGGTTTCTCCCACTTCCACTAGATGGTAGCGGTGGACAAGAAAGAAAAAAAAGAAGGAAAAAAGGTCCATGCAGCGCCAGTTTAGACCCACATCAGTGGGAGTGAACTGACTGCAGCGATGTAGGAGAGACGACGGCATACAAGTCGTCGGTGGGGGGGAGGGGCAGCTAGGGATAGCGCAGTGATCACATAGATCTGTCTCAGGTATGGTGGGGAGTGGACGGTGTGTAGACCTATGTGTATGGGAGGAGCCATTCCTTGAAGAGGAGAGTCTTCAGCTCCTTCGTGAACTATAGAAGCGAGGGGGTAAGGCGGATGTTGATGGGGAGGAGGATCCAGAGTCTTGGGGCATAAACAGAAAAGGCCTTTCTTCCGTTTTTTCCTTCCTGCACCAGTGGAGTTTAAGTCTGTGCATGTCCTTGCCACTGGTGCATCGTAGGCCTTAATACATGTGGTTTGTAAAAAGACTAGGTATGTTATGTTTTACATTTTGTATGCTATATGTACTTTTGTAAATGTTAAGCTATTTAGCTCTGTGGCACAAAGGTTGAAGGAGATTCCTTTTGTAATGAAGTTTATTCCAAGTCTTGGGACCAACTACATCAAACCGGACGCCGCCTCTGTGTTTCTGCTTCTAACCGTGCATGTACAAGAGACAGGTGTTGGCTGATCAGAGTTCCTTCAGTGGTGCTCAACTTAGTTACTGTGTTAGGTAGTTGGGCCACTGTGCCAGATTGGTCTGTGAACCACATATGGCAGCTTAAACTGCAACAAAGTGGAAGCCATTTCAACCCATCATAGATGTGAGGTCTTCTGTTTTGGAACAGGAATGTAAAATCTGTTCTGCCCTGTTCTGAACCAACAGTAGGTGTCTTATGGTGCATTGAAAGATGCCGAATTAAAACGGTGATGCACTAGCGAAGCCTGGGCAAGACAAGTGCATCATCTGCAACCACTTTGAGTCAGAACTCCAGGCAGGAATGGGAGGATTCTGTGAAGCCTATAAAGATTGCTAGTGGCATTCCGGACTATGACATTCACTCAGGGCCAGAAAGTGAGCTCTTAATCAAAGGTGAACCCCAGGTTTCTGACTGTATCCTTTGGTGCTGAAGGAGGTCTGGGGATGGAATCCCAACATGGCACGAATACCGGACACATACCCTGGCTAGAGGTTTCTTACATAACTCCAGTAACCCATGAAGACGACGATAATAAACGCACCATGGTCCTGACTGATGGCTTCTACTGTGACCCCACCGGACAAGGCAGTTAAGAGAAAGTACGAGTGAGGTGGTTAGTGACTTTGACAAACCTTATCTGCTACTGTCACCCACAAAGGCCACTAAGCCCATATGTAAGAGCGCACTTAAGTCTTTTTCGCCACCCCTGCCAATGATATTGGTAAACATTGCAGATTAGGGCCACAATGTTTTCACAATAAAAAAGGAACTTGAGAAATGGGTTTATGGCCTAAAATGGGCATCCAGGTGGAGAGTTCTGTGAGGAATCGCTGTCATTGCATGAATTATAATAAGAGAAGGTGTGCAAGTACTGCTTGTGGCGATTGCGGCTTTGGAAGGATGCGCAACACAACTGTGTACGATATATTATGGGAACATAAGATAATAAAGGTAAAACTAGCAAATATATAATTGCATGGTTGAATAATGTTTTAAAGTTGCCAGAAGAGAGAATTTTAGAACATGTGACAACTATTCTATAGCATTTATAATTTAGTTCATGTACACAGTAGAGAATGGTATCCAGAAATGATGAGTGATGATAGGCCAACATCTACTTTTAGTTTGATCAAATAACATAGTGCGAAGAAAAATTTAATGGAAATGTACACCTGTTTGTCATCTGGAAAGTAATGACAAGGTATTGCTCTTCAATGGAGTAATTCGTGGTGTGTGTAACAAGCTACTGTTACAGAATGCCACTTGCCAGGGAGCATTGGCAGCATCAGAATAAGTCCACTGTCTCTGTTAATCACCAAGTGATCCGACCCACAGCGAAGCAGCCTTTGAAAAAGAAGAGCTGGAGGAGGATGTTGGGGAGCATCGTTTGGTGAACACAGTGGCACGCTGTTGTGAGTATAGCAGCCAGGTCCATATGAGAAACCCAACCGACCCGGTGAAGCCAGAGCAAGAGCTGCTAACCCAGCAATGGAACACTGAAAGAGCGACACTGTTGGCAGGGAGACAAGGCGAACATTGGCAGACAGTCTATTGGAGGTTGAAGAGAGAGAATTGAGGAGCATGAAGCACACACAGCTGAGGTGGAACACAAAAGAGAAAACCCCAGTGCAGAAGAAGCAAGTACATAGCTCGAAGGTGCCAAACAGCGCTGTACTGAGAGGAGAGCGAACACAGGTGTGGTGAAACCAAAACAGAATGTCATAAAAAGGATGCGAGTAAAGCAACCACAGAGTGAGAGAAATGATGCATAGCGCAGCACGCAGTCGTAAAGAAAGACCTGAACAATTGAAATGCCTCGAGTAAAAAAAGGAGCCATACACCCAAACATTTTCTGAGCGAAGTCTCAGACTGAAGTCATGAAGTCTGGCATAATATGATAAAGGGACTGAAGTACATGCATAAATGTCAATTGCAGACCAAATCCAATGTACTTTAGGGATGACGAAACAGATCCACGCTCAGATAGCCTGTCCATACCAAGTCTAACAGTTAGTGAAGCAATACAAAGAAAAGGCACATGGTGAAAGGAAAATAATTTGCAGTCATTGAAGTTATACTAAGTGAAGAGGTTTATGAAAGAAAGACTAGTCTAAATCTAACGGTCAACGTAAGGAACATTACTTGACGTTTGCTGTGAAGAAAAATCTATACAAAGTAGAATATTCAGTGAAGAATTTCAAATAAAAAATTACAAATCAAAGTTTGCTATAAAACAAAGAATGCTCATGCTGGTTTAACAATGAAGGAAACCCAATTGAGTACATTTGGGAGAGCATGTTATGTCGAACTCAACTGAGATAAAGACTTCAGTATTCTGCAGGCAAAATCCTAATTCAAAGTAATTGAAGACTAACTGACCCTAAAATGTTAAGGATTGGCCAGCATAAAAAAATCAATATTAACTCGATCACAGAAATGGTCCCATCAAGAAACACAGACTTGGTATAGAGGTAAAGCAGGTTGCTGGAGCTGTGTTGTGAATCTGTGGTAAGCAAGGAAGCCTCTGACATCGCATACAAAGTGAGTGAGTTCCTAGATACAAACTCAATACTGTGTTTTATTACAATATCTTCTTAAAATAGCTTCCCCTTGTGCTGGCCTCCATAAAAATAGTAACTGGACTCTTGCCTTAGCTTCCATTACTATTTTCCACCAGTGCCCATATTTGTAAACGCCCATCATCACCCCAGATTATTTGCTCAGAGTGCCAATATCGTTAAAAGCAAATATTGCATCGCTCTGGCCCATCTTCTAGCTAGCAAATCTCTTCTCCGTGGCAATAGATTCTCATTAGACATGACATTTCATGTTTGAGGTGCATGCAAGTACTGTTCTACCTAAAGATCAATATCATGATCTAGAACACAGTTTATTCTAATGTGGCAATTGTTCGGGAGTCAACAATGGTTATGAATGTCTGCAGGGTTTTGCCTCAATAATGAATATGCTTCTAACTGACTGGTCTTGTCTCCTCGATTCCTTCACAGCTTTGGGCTGAGCATTCTACAGCCCTCTGCATTCCTCTCTGCTGGTGCCCTCGGTTCGAGGTTGGGAACAGGTGCGATTTAGTGAACATGACCTGCTCGGCTCAGCATACGCCTCTAGCTTCAAGTCCTACAAACTCCTGCTTTTGATACAAATGTATGCTCCCTATGTCTGTGGTAAGACCCAGCATACATTCAGCAGCTGGGCACATGCACAAATAGAAAGCGGGACAGCCCAGAGTGTGAAAGACCACTGAATGCAGTGAAAGGTACTTTAGGCTAAATCGGGTGTGGGGGAGATGCTGCTGCTCTGGATATGAGACAAGGAGGAAAGTATTTTTTTAACCCAGTTTAGAGTCATTATGGGTTCAAGAAATTGTTTTAGGAACAGTTTTAGCTTTCTTATAGAAAGAAACTGGGGTTACAGCATCCTTGCCAAATTAAATTGTTAATAATCTTGGTATAACATGCCATGTTTTACTTTCTTCTTTGCCAGCAACAGCACCCAAGCAAAGCAACAGTAACATACAAAAAGGTTGAATCTCATTCACTGCGAATGTGATTACAATGCAACAAAAAACAACGAATTTCAAAGAAAATATAGATGGGGTATGGGTTGGAGTAATCAAAGTGGGGGATATCAGAGGGACTGGGGGGTCTATCCCGCATTTATTGCCATTGAAATTCATTGTAAACAAATAGTTGCATTTGCAGTAATTGATGCGAAATATTCGCATTGATCCTAAAGAAACTGCACTTACCTCTGATACATGTCCACTTAGGGGAATGTAGGTCTACTGTGTAATTAAAGGCAGCTTCTATTCTACTCGATCATTTTATTTATCTAGTAGCAACAGGGTCGAGTACACCACATAATGAAGATTCAGTGCAACCAAGTAGAAAAATCATCAACATGTATTACTAATTATTATACAAAGTCTTTGAAAAAAGCTAAGTTTTCTGTTTGCAATGTTGTTTTGCCTGGACATATACCAGGAATAAAAGTGTCTTCAACTCCTTCCGATTCTCTGAAAAGCTGGACTCAAGCACAAAGAGATTGAAAAGGAGTGCTAGAGAGTAATGAGAAAAGCCTTGTTTTGGGGATTAGACACCATTTGCTTAAGGAATCTTCAGTCTCAGTACTTCACTGTGTGATGAATCCCAGAATGTCGTCACTTCTCCCCTAGGGTGAGACCCTTCCCATGAAGTCAGGGAGGTGAGGCTGCTACCCGATAGTCCCCCGAGGGTGGTACTCAGCAGGTGGATCTCATGGGAAGGAAAGCCCCTATGGGATTTGCGACGACATGGGGAGAACATGGCATTCCCTACAGCCTACCTTACCCTAGACCACCCTTCATCACCACTCATACCAGTCCCATTCCCACTGTTCCCATGTGTTCCTCTGATACTTCCACAGTATGGGAAGTACTGGGAAGAGGTAGAGCAAAGACTATCCACATATAGATCCCCTTCCTAAAACCAAGACGAGGGTGGACTCTTGGAAAATGGATTAATTTACTACTGGGATGAGGAAGAGGTTTTGATTTGGATTCATTTCTTATGCGCACCAGGCAGATAACTGCATTCGGGCGCAGATGTTAACTAAAGGATTGCATATATCGCTGTGGCGAGTCTGAAGTAACGGCGGTCCTAGAGGAGAGAAGGTCATTTAAACAGGAAGGTTTTCAATTCCTTTCTGAATCTTTCCAGAGTAGTGCATGAGCGAATGCTTAAGGGCAGCTGGTTCCAGAGTTTGGGCCCAAATACAGAGAACCTTCTATCCCCTTTAGAGATACATTTTGTCCTCCGGACGCATACCAGTAGTTTATCTTCTGAGCGGAGAACTCTGGTTGGATAATACTGTCGAATTCTGGTGTTCGAGGTGCAAGTTTGTGATAGCACTTGTACACCAGGCATGCCACCTTAAATTTAATGCGGTCTTCCACCATCAGCCAGTGCAACATTTTCCTGGCTGTGGACACATGATCTCTTTTGCCTAGATGAGCTATTAGCCTAACAGCTGCATTCTGGGCCCTCTGAAATCTTAGCATTTGTTTCCTTGGGATCCCTGTCAAGAGGCTGTTGCAGTAATCAAGGTGGGAGTTAACCAGGGCTCCCACTACTACTGGGAGAACCTGAGATGTTAAAAAAGGAAGTACATTTCTGAGCAGTCGCAGGGAGTAATATACTGATTTTACTTTTGCCCCTGTCTGGGCTTCACTGGCCAGATTTTCTTGCCAAATACAGCCGAGATTTTTCACTTTCCTTGAGAATGGGATGCTCACTCCCAGGATTTGCGGGTTATAATTTGTGTCTTCCTCTCTATATTTCTTCTCTGATCTGAACAGAATAATTTCTGTTTTTCCTGCATTAAGTTGTAATTGGTTGCAGGCCATCCACTTTTTTACATCTTGCATACAGCGGTTTATCATCTCAAATGCCTCCGACAGATTGTCTGTCTCCACATAGATCTGTGTATCGTCCGCATATGAGTGAAATCGTAAGCCGTGTCTCCTCAAGATATCAAATAGTGGTCGGATGTATAGATAAAAAATCAGCGGAGAGTGCTGACCCCTGGGGGACTCCACACCTCAGTTGTATTAATTCTGAGAGAAATGCTCCCAGAGTTACCCGCTGTGTTCTATCCTGTAAAAAGGAGTCGAACCAGTCTACCACCACTTTGTCTGCTCTTCCGATGCTTTTGATCCGTTGAAGGACAGTCTTGTGGTTGATGGTATCAAACGCTGCAGATAGGTCGAGCATCAACAATGTTGAATTGCTTCCCCGTCTGCTGCTTCTAGTAGATCATCCTGGACTGCTAACAAAGCCGACTCCGTCCCATAATTAGGGCGGAATCCTGATTGATGTTCGTCCAGTATGTCTTTACTGTCCGCAAACTGTTGGAATTGGTTACAGACTATTTTCTCCAGGATTTTAGTGGGCCAACATAGGTTTGCTACCGGGCGATCATTTTTAAGTACCTTGGGATCCAAATTTGTTTTTTTTCAATAGGGGTTTTACCAATGCACTCTTGAGTGCACAAGGAACATAGCCTTCTGTAAGTGATTTATTCACAAAAGTTGTTATAAATGGGGTAAAATTGGAAGCAAGACTGGTAGCAGTACAGGCTGGCATAGGAAATGCTAGATCTTTCGTTGGTTTTAATCGAAGTATTAAAGCCTGAATGGTTTCCTGTTCAATAAGCTGGAAGCTGAAGAACTCCCCGGTCTCCAGTTTAGTTATCTCCAATTTCTCTTCTCCTACATCACCCCATTCTTCTGCCTCCAGTACTTCATTAATGTTCTTCTGAATATCCACAATTTTTTGTTCAAGAAAGTTGTTAAACTCATTGGCCTGTTCCTGTGAATTAGTTGTCGATATCGATATACATTGAGAATTCCTGAACCTAGATACTGCGTCAAATAACGCCTTCGACTGATTATCTGCTGCCTTAAATTCTTCATGGAGAACATTTTTTTTTGCCATGAATATGGCATTTTTGTATTGCTAGGCGAATCCTCGCCATCTCTGCATCAGCCTCGGATTTAGAGGCCCTCCAGATTTGATTAGCCTGGCAAACTTTTTTCCGCATTAGGCTCAGGGCTGGATTAAACCAGGTTTTGGAGTTTTTGACTGACTGAAGTTTAAGTGGTGCATATTTGCACATAGGTGCGGAGTACTACCCAGAACCAAAGTGAGCAGTCTAGTCAATATGGACTTGATCGGTGTATACAAACTGAGAAAGGACTCAGATTTATGACAAGCCCTCCTTGGAGAAACCAGAAGTACAGAGAAGGAAGCACTGGAGAGAACGAATACTAGGACACCACGAAGGGAGCACACCACCACAAGGAAGGTCCCGTGTCAAGGGACTGCCCCACGAAGGAAGAGGAAACGGCTCCTAGTGCCTCATTGGGATGGCAAACCTGCAGAGCAGGAAGCATGATCACTGGAAGGAAATTTCCCTCACGGAGCCGCCGCAAGCAGAAGGGGGCTGCAGACCAGCGAGGAAACACAGAGGGAGACCAGAAGCATCACTGAGAGCATCGCTGATCATAGAGACAGGTGTGTGAGGGGGAGGGGACAGGAGCCCAAGGCAATGGTGTAGCAGCTGGGAACCAGGAGGGAAACAAGAGTCATGGGTTGGGGACGTCAACCTTAAGAATATAAGAAGTTGTGAAAGTATCCAAGCCAATCATCATAGCCTCAGTACCGGAGAGACAAGTAAACCAGGTGGACTGAACGGTGAGAGAAGAAAGTGCAAGTCTGGAACCCACAAAGGCAATCAAAGCCTCTTGACTAATCATCAGTCACAGTACCTGGCATGGGACTATACCAGGTGGACTGTATCTGCGAGTAGGGGACTTGCACCCATAACCGCATCTTTGTTGATCCTCAAAATAATAGTACCTGGTAGGAGAGTATTCCAGGTGGACTGTGCATGCAAGTCTGGGACCCATACTCATTGAAGTATCCTCATCAATCTTGACACAAATTGGGAACATTGTAATGGTAATACCTAGTCAAGTGGAAAGCCAGGTCTGAAAATAGGAGAAGGGAGTCTTACCGCATGGTGTGTTCTGAACACTCTACAAGCACCCAAGAGAAGAAGTAATTCTCTTGGCATCCTAAAACACATGAGAAATACCGGGGAAAGGGAAACATTCCCCCAGGAGTTTTTGAACATTGTGAAAATAAAGTACTTTATTTTCTTTGTGTACTGGTGGAGAGGAAGCCCAAGAAACCTTTTGAGACTGTACTTTTGATGTTCTGCCCTTGATGAAGAACATTTCGTTCTCCTATAACTGAAGGTGGAGTAATCGTCCAGGGAGATAGAGCCATCCCTCTGAACTGAGACGATCATCCTTTTTCCTTTAGTTGATTTAGAAAGTAAGGGAAGCAAATAGGTTTCTGACATGATGGTGGACTATTTACTTTTGCCAAGACCTCCTGACCGCATCCTTAGTTTATTTCAGGCATGGAACTCCCTCTTAGAAATAGGCACAGTTAGGGTTTTCATTTGGTTATTTATAAAGGTTTATAACCAAAACATGTCACCTGTGTGTCAGTCTCCTACTTCTGCCCCCTTACAGCTGCTTAGCGTAGTTCAAACACCTACTGCTTTCTCTTCCAGTGCTTGACGAAATAAAAATGTTAAAATAGAGGCTATGGGGTAGAACTTCTCCTCATACATAATCAGTTTGGCTGCTGCATGAAACACCGTTTTAGTGAAGAAGTTCATCTTTATACAAATCCATCAACAGAGCATTTCCTGCAGCTATATGGATGAACACTAAAGCCGGTACCACTCATCTAAAATTCTGAGCATGCATCGACAATGGACTACCTGCACCTTCTTTTTCCACATGAACCTTCAAACCAATGGAAATCTATAAAACAGACAGTTGGCACCTTTAGACAGATTGTGGGGTCCTAGCTTCATGGTTTTCAGCCAATTTTGTATCGATTCTTCATGTTTTAAAGATGAAATTAAAATACATTCTGGCTTCAATGGGATCAACATCAGAGTGGCCCAAGCCACCTGGGCCAATGCAGAAAAGAAAAGGAGATGGCACCTTTTTGTAGAATTGTGAGTTGTGTGCACACTGGTGGGTGGAGACCCCAAACACCGCCAACAAATTCCACTCAGCAGCTCCATAAAAATATATAGACCCCCTGAAGCATGCTGCAAGCCACAGAAATGGTGGGGGAGGGACCTGGAAGATTTCATGCAGAGATATTCCCCATGTCCAGCATGAAAAGATGAAAAACGCTCCAAAACCCTCACTCGCAACCTCTTACACTGCAAGACAATTGCCCATAATGCTTCCTGGTAGACTGTCAAAAGCAGCAGAGGTCCAAAATCACAAAGAGGGAGAATCACCCCCACCGCCCATCAGCCAGCATTTGCAATGCATCGTCAGCCACCTGCCGGCTCAATAATGCAATGGCAGCCAGCGCATAATAGATGGAGGGGCACAGTGCCTCCCATTATGCATCACCCTTCAATCATTCTGTCCTGCACAGCTTTCCATTTCAGGGGGCTTTGCAGAACAGAATGATTAGCTGCTACCTGCAGGGGCTGAAGCCTTGAAGACCCTAATTTCTGGGCAGTCCCAAGTGGAAGCATGTGGGGGCCTGCGTCCCTACAGACAGAAGGGAAAGCAAAGTATCACAGCCCATATTAATGCATGAGGGCATCTACTTGGATAGTCTTCTTGTGTAGTCCAAAAGGCTGTTGCTGGCGGCAGGGGAAGCGTCAATCAAATTCCCATCCTGCTTTCTGTTGCTGGCTGGGCTGTAGAAGAGGAGCAGAGCTCAGGGTCCAGGTGTGGAAACCCTTCTTTTAGATAAGGTGAGATATTTATGTTATATGAATGTGTACCCATATGAAGGTGAGCTCTTGTGTGCGAGTGCGTATGCATGGTGTGAGCGTGCAGGTGTGTGCACTTGCAAGTGTGTTGGAAGCTGGGGAGACATCCAGTGCCCTTGTGCCTGTAAATTAACTCCCAGTGTGAGGAGGTGAAGTTTGAATGGTACCGGCAGTATGGTTAATCCTGCTCTAACCAGTTCTCTGGTAGTCTATTCTTTTTTTGGATAAAACATTTTATTGGTTTTTAGACACAACATGCTAACAAAACAGTGGTTGGCAGGATATCTCACCCCACCTACCTTCACTGGTTGGTACAACACACACTTTGATTAGTATAACAGGGTTCTTGCGCCTTAACTGGTTACATTTTTGCATAGCTGCATAACAGATCAACTTGGTTCTAGTGTCCACAGGATGTCATTGCTAATTAAACCAACCCCACATCGCAGGTAGTGCGCCAGTGGGCTTCCTCCCAGTTCTGCCAGATTTTACTCGCTTTCTCAGGGCAGCCTCTTGCGGTGTATACTCTGCGCTCCATTGCGATGCATATGTCTACATCGCTTCTCCATTGCTCATAGTTTGGTGTTATAGCAGAGCCCCCCAAATGTTTCTTTTGATCAGCGCGACAGTGGTGGATAAAAACAGCTTTTCATACCGTGATAGTTCACCCTCATCTTACATCCCCAGCAGGAGCAAGTTCGGATCCCTGGGAATCACTTTGCCCATGACTCTCGCTATCTCGTTACAGCACGCTTGCCGGTATTGTTGGATGCGAGTACATTCCCACATGATATGGAAGAAGGTTCCTTCCACAGTTTTACAGCGCAGACATTTTGGATCAGTAGTCTTACCCCACCTGAAGAGCGCCACTCTTGGGTAATATACCCGATGCAGTATTTTTAATTGGACTAGCCTGAGCCTGGCTGAAATAGCTACCTCCCGGGGGAACATCAACGAGTTGACCCATTCCTCTGGAATTATGGCTCCCACATCTCTTTCCCATTTCGCTTTTAGACTCAACAGTTCATTCGTAGCAAAGGAAGTTATGGCATTGTATAGCACCGATGTTACTTTGTGCTTCATTATTTCTGGGAATAGGTTGCGTGTATTCAGGCATGTCGTTCAGGGCAGGGAGGTGGGCCAGTAGTGCGTGTTTCAGCTGTGTGTAGTGATATTGTTCAGTTTGGGAGAGGTTAAAATGGGAAGCAAGATCCGCAAATGGGATTACATTGCTGTCTTTCACAACATCCCCTATTTTTAGTATTCCTTGGTTTAGCCAAGTGGACCATCTAGGGAGTTTGTTCACCTCTGGGAGGTTCCTGTTGTTCTATAGTGGTTGTGCTGAGGTAGGTTTTTCATCCCATATTTGCGTGATGTGTGATGACATAGTTGGGGTGGCCGATCTATTCTTTTCACGATAGAGGTATTTCATAATGGGTCTTTCCAGCGCGTCAGTTTCAGATAGTCTATTGTGTGGTAGTGAGAAATCTCCATAGAGCTTGTCATTTACAACTGCCATCTGGCTGGCCCAGTAGTATGTCTGTAAACGGGGTAGCCCGATCCCACCTTCCCATATGGATCTTTGGAGGGTTGAGAGTGCCAGACGTGGGTGGCCCCCATCCCACAATAGTTTCCGAAGTGTTAGGTCAATTTTTTGAAACTCATTTGGTGGAATGTATAGAGGGGCTATCATCTTAAAGAATGCCTCTTTGCCTAGTAGTGCTAGCGGGAGGGATGTCCAGTGTTGTACGTCTTCGGTGAGTCTCTTCGTTACAGGATGCAGGTTTTTGGATGCATAGTCATTGAGGTTATTCGTGACCTGTATACCCAGGTATCTGAAGTGTTCCTTTTCCACTCGATAGGGCCAGTCGGTTGGCATTATGTCTATCCCTTCTCCCAGCGGAAACAGTGTGGATTTAGACCAATTGACACGCATGCCGCTAAAGGTGCCGTACCTTTCTAACAGGCGCGTCACAGTGCTGCAGGATCTAAATCGGGTCTTTCAAGTATATCAATAGATCGTCCGCATACAAGGACACTTTGGGGGTCATTCCGAGTTTGGAGGTAAGTAAAGGTCCTTACCGGCAGGCGCTAATAGCGTGTCCGTGTAGTCAATAGCCGCCTAATAGAGGGCTATTACGACTTCGCGGGCACAAACTTTGCGCCATGCCGTTAAAGGCACGAAAAATGCGCTTAGCGGCATCATGCATAGCGCAGATTGCACTACCGGCATGAACCAATGAGGCATTAGCGGTCACCGCTAATAATGGTCACCGTAAATAAGCGGAACCAGAAGTAGCGTCATGGCACAGGAACGGGAAGGAGCACGGCAGCCATCTTTAAAAACACAATCCATTGCCATCCTCCCCACACAGGACCTGTGGGACTCTTCTGTTTGTTGGAAACTCTTCATTTTACACACCACAATGGCCAGGGCCGTTAAGAATGTCGCTGCCCGCCAGCGCAAGGAGCATTTCAACGAAGACGAGTTGGAGATGATAGCTGGGACCCTGCAAGAACCTTCTGAGATTGTGTTCGCAAACAGCATGAAGAGGGAGGCCATCAAAAAAAATCTGGGCACTTGTGGCGCAGAAAGTGAGCGCAGTCAGGAACACCCCACGCACCATAAAAGACTGTAGGAAGCATTGCGACGACTTGTGGCTGCGAATACGGAACATACTATCAGCAAACAGTAGCCAGGCAATGGGAACAGGCGAAGGAGCCAGCTCCCCATCAAGCTGTCCCGATGGGAGGACATCTGCGTCAAACAAAATATGTCGGTCCAAAGAGGCAAGCCATGGCCCAACACACACGCACTCCTAGCAAAGTTGTCGGACGCATCACAGACACATGCAGATGCCTGCAGCAAGGCAATGCCCTACCCGACACATACCACACAAAATGTAAATGCCATAAGTCACACAGCATGCAGGCCCCAACAAATATGCATGTCACATACCATATGTCTTGGCCAACATGAGTGACCCCGATGTATGCCTGCATAACCCACCCATGTATCAAACAACGTGATCATCCAAACTCAAATGCCCATTACCCTCGATTGTGTGGAAGATCAATTGAACAAATGTATGTATGATGCCTATCAAAACATCACTCATGCCGTCCCTATCTTCGACCCCCACAGGCTCTGACCATGACAGCGATGCCCAGGACTCAACCCCCGCGAAAACCACACCCCGGAATAGGGTCCGGGATGAGGCCAACCGGCCTTCCAACTCGAAGGGCCAACCCAAGGACCGCCGTGCACCACCAGTGAAAACACCCCAGGCTGCCAATGCACTGGTGCTGCCAAGGGCCGTAGAGGCGGAAGCGCCAACACCTATTGCACAGCCAGAGGAAACAGCCAGGGCACAACACTCGGAGGAGTCAAGTTTGGCTGGGGAGGTGGCAGCCACAGCACCCCAGGCTGTGGAGGAGGCACAGGATGAAGTATGGGTGCCCGTGGAGGAAGATTCCTCAGAACTGCCCCGCACGCCCAGTCCACAGGCATCCCCCCAAATCTCATCCCTTGAGACAGATCACGCCACCACCCCGGAGCAGTCTAGGTGGGAGTTAATTGAAGGGCCCTTTAGTCCGATAGTGGCGAGTAGTGAGGCCGAGCATGACACCCAGGAACCGTCCACCTCCACAGGTGCACCTGGAGGGCCGCAGCGTGATGAGCAGCTGACTGCCCTTGTGCGGCAGTTCGTGGAGGACAACACCTAGGCATGGCAGGAGTGGCGGGAGAACATCGGCTCTCTAGGCAGGACCATCTCAGACAACACCGCCTCCATGGGCAAGATATTTGCGGAGAACACTAGCCGCCTGTGCAAGGAGGTATCCGCCCTGCGGCAGGTACTCAGCCGCATAGCCGATGCCATGGAGTCAGGGCGTCCGGCAACCCAATTTGAGCAGGCGGCCACACCATCCTCGTCAAGCTCTACCCAGACCTGCCCGCTCCGCAGGTCATCACGCACCCTGCGCCGGCCAGACATGCCGCCACCAGGTTAGGGAGTGCTAATTAATAGTTTGGGCAGCCTGATGTAGCCATTAGAGACTTGATGGGACATGTGTGGGGGAGTTGTGGGGGGAGAGGGGTGAGGGTGTGTGGGGGAGTTGTGGGGGAAGGGGAGGGGTTGAGGGTGTGTGGGGGAGTTGTAGGAGGAGGGGTCTGAGGGAGTTGTGGGGGGAGTTTTCATTGTTAAATTCAATACACCCGTTGTGTCAAAAGCAAGACCTGAGTGGACATTCATCATTGCGCATGTGTCATTTATTCATATACAGTGCATAGTGTGCATGTACCCCCACACCCAGTGCCCTCTGTCAAACTATCACGTCACCCTCTGCAGCCATGTGTGTCAGTAATATTGTGCAATCACTGACTGATGCACAGCACGTCCCTCCTGTGCATCAGCACCGCAATGATGTGCAGCCACTTCTTCATCCCCTTCATCATCACCAGGTGGTTGCAGTTCAATGTCATGGGGCACGTTGCGTCGGATACACATGCCACCATATTATCGCTGGCCACATGCACATGTCCCTGGATGTATGCACGCCATCTTTAGGCCCTCCATGTGTCCTGTACCATGGAATAATGGTGTGGGTTGCATCTTCAAGACGATAGATTGTGTGCTCTGCCATGTTGTTGCTCATGCATTGTGTACGCATACAGCTGTGTCCGTGTGCATTTAGTGATGTGTAACGTTATGTAGGATTTTCTGATGGGGAGCGTTGGCAGTAGGCTCTGCAATGTTAGTCATTCTGCGCTGATTTTTGCCATGATGACATGCAGCATTCCTGTGGTTGATCTGGGATATCGGGCACAACAATGTGTGATGATCTTGCTTGCGTCGCCTCCCATCTGCACCTGGTTGGAGTGGTATTGCTCGAGATTGCGGTAAACCACCTCCATGGCATGGAGGCCAGCTTTTGTTTCAAGAATCTCCTTGGGAGTCAGTGGTAGGGGTATGTATTCCGTTGTGTGCTTGAGGAGGGCATCCAGCACTTGCTTCAGGATGCGAGTGAATAAGGGTGGTGATATGCCATGCATGTGCCCCACTGTGTGCTGGTAGGTGGCTGTGTAAAGGAAGTGGAGCACTGACACTACCTTCAGTAGAAGGGGAAATGGCAGTGCGTATTTCAATGAGGCTGACAATCGTGTATCATGTCCACGATGGTGTTGATGTTGTCCCGGTCCAGACGGTACAGGGTGTTGTGCTCCGGGGTTGGGTTGGAAGGACTGGCTCTGATGTTTGGGATTGGGGGCTGCAGGCGTGGTTACGCTGGCTGCACTGGTGGGGCATGCTGGGCCTGTCCCACCCTCCTTCTCCTGCTGCGTCTCCTATGCCTTTGGTGTTGTTGCTGGTGTTGCAATGCATGCATGTCCTCCAGCTGAAGTGTTGATGCTACTATTGGATTGATCTTGGTGTGGTGTGTGGGTGTGCTCCTTTTGTTCAGGCCCAGACTCCATTGGCTCTACCTGTGCTGATGGTGTACAGTGGCAGTTGGGAACACTGCGCATGGCATTTTACTGTTGGTCAGCGATGCCGGTATTTATGGCATGCCGGAATCCACTTTTAGTGCCTTCATGATGCCGGTATTTGCATGTCCGCTTTACTTGTGATGTCCTCCAGTTTACGGCATGCCGCTATTGCCGGTATGATGGCCCGCGTGCCTGCACCATTGCCGCTATTAGAGGCACCGTTATTTACGGTGCCGCTAATAGCGGTTTGGCTGGAATCGCCCGGAGCGGTAAGCGATTCAGGTAATCCTTTACTGGCATTGTTTATCGCCTTCGTCCAACCTCGGAATGACCCCCTTTTCGTTGTGGATCTCAGCAACTCCGCTGGTGGTTCTATCGCCAGTGAAAAGATCAAGGCTGACAGAGGGCAGCCCTGTCTTGTCCCTTTCCCTAGTTCAAAGGGGTCTGATACCCATCCATTTACTCTTGTCACTGCTTGCGGGGCGTTGTAAAGGAGTCTGACCCAGCTCATGAATTGTGGGCAGAAGCCCATACGATGCATTATCTCCCAAATCGACTCCCAGTGGACCGGATCAAAGGCCTTTTTGAAGTCTAATGCTAGCAGGGCAAAACGGCCCTGGAGATTTGGTATCTTCTCTAGCGCTGAGTGTAGCCTATGTATGTTCATCTGGGTGGCATGAATCTGCATTGATCTGGGTGGATCAGCGTAGGTATGACCTGTTGTAATCAGTTGGCCAGCACCTTTGCAAGTAGTTTGGCTTCGCTTTTTATGAGAGATATGGGTCTATATGAACTACACCTTTTTGGTGGTTTGTCTGGTTTCAGTATGACTATTATAGTGGCTTTCTCAAGGTCTGGGGAGAGGCTACCCCGATCGCGAGAGTCTTCATACATCCGCAACAGGTGCAGAGTTATCACGTTCGCACCCATGTTATTCCATACTTCGATCAGGAAGTCGTTTGGACCTGGGGTCTTGCCGGACTGTAATTCTGACATTGCGATGGTTAACTTGTCCTCTGTGATGTCTTTTTCTAGCATTTCTAGCTGGCCAGATTCAAGGGTTGGAAGTGTGATGTCCTCTAAGATAGAGGTGTCAATGGGGGCAGATGGTGCTTTATAGAGCTCATCATAGTAGGCGGCAAAGCCCTCTGCTATGTCTCGGTCTGTCTCTAGCTGCCCCGACTCTTGGGTGGTAATTCCCCTTATTTGTCTAAGACCCTCATCCCTGCATTCCAGCCATGCCAGCATTTTACCCGCATTGTCCCCAGTTTCATACACCCTGGCTCGCATTGCATTATGGGCCTGCTTCGCGTTGTCTAGCGCTGCGTTTTGTAGCAGTTTCTGCGTCAACTGAAGCGTGCGGTGTGTTTCTGCTTGGTCACTAGTTCGATGTGCTGTCTCCGCACGGGTTACTTGTATCTTGGTGTTGTGTGACGCTTTTAAGTGTTTCTTCCTGTGGGCTGTGGACCAGGAGATAATTTCACCCCTAAGCACAGTTTTATAAGCCTCACACAGTGTCACCGGATACTCTACAGAGCCCGTGTTCAATTCAAAGTATGTCTTTGTGATGTTCTGGATTTGTTCTACCATGTCTGGGAAGCCTAAGTAGCAATTTAGTCGCCAGAGGGGCGGGGGATTCGGTCTGTTGGTGCTGATCCCTATTACCAGAGGTGAGTGGTCCGACATGCCTCTGGGAAGCAGTCGCGCCTCATTCACTAGATGTAAATCCGCTGAGGGGAGAAAGAAATAGTCTAGCCTTGATAGCGAGGCGTGGCCTCTGGAGTGATATGAATATCCCCTTGTGTCGGGGTGTACGTTCCGAGTCCCAAAGCGTCAGTGAACGTTTCGAGTTTGGTACGTGTGGAAGGGTTTCTATTGCGGAGGTGTGTGCGGTCAAGTACTGTACTCATGACTTTGTTGAAGTCTCCTCCAGTGATCATAAGGTCTGAGGAGTCTCCAGCAATTATAGGTGCGATGTCTTTAGTTAAGGGGGACAGTAGATTCGGGGGTGCATAGACCGCTAGCATTGCGATGTTTCGTTCCCAGAGCGTCCCTGTTATGTATACAAATCTACCTCCTGTGTCTTGAGTAATAGTGTTAAGTGTAAAGGGAAGCCTTTTATGTATTAGGATTAGTCCCCCACAGTGAACCCGGCATGTATCGCTACGCGGTAGTTGGTGCGTTTGAATAAAGAACAGTTTGAGCCCGTCAGATGGGTTTCGGTTAGAAATACGGCGTCCAGCGAGTGGCGGTTTAACAGCTGTAATACTAGGCGCCTGTGAAGGCTGCTGCCAAGCCCATTTACATTCCATGTCATAAATCTTATGGTTCTGGTGTCATTTCTATTGGAGGTCATCATTCTTTGGGGTGGGAGCAGGACGTGACACATCGTGTTAGCTTACATGATGCCATATTGCGTGTTGCTATAGTGTTGTGCGGCATATTGTGTTTACAGGCAGTGGAGCCTGCAGGAGAGCCCTGACCGCTTGTTGGTTCACCATATCTCATTGATACATAGTCGTGTGCTGTACCTCTTTGACCCAGTGTGAACCTAAACTGCGTAACTTCAACACAAACAAACACATAACCATCTTACCGCCTACTCTATACTTCGCCCTTTTCGAAGCATCTGTCGCCCGAACTTTGAACAGATGCTGATACCAGCCAAGGTGGCTGGCAGTCAGACTAACAAAACCCCTGTCCACCAAAAGAACAAACCGTGGTGTGGAGGCCTGTCTTCGTGGCCGCCACCATAAGGTCTTCCTTTCATTAATAGTATGTGATGTTGCAGAACGTGTGCTTCCTTCTAGTGGTTCATCGTTTGCTGTCAGTGGTTCTCCACATCGCGAGGATGTTCCGCCGGCTGTGGCAGTGGTTGTCTCTCTTGCCGTGCTTGTGGGTTTCTCTGTCTGCTGTTTCTCATTGTCCTCCAATCCCCCTCAATGTGTTGTTCTGCCCATCTCCAGGCCTCTTTCGGATCAGTGAAGTGAACCATTGTTCCATTGTGATATATTTTGAGTTGGGCCGGGAAAAAAAGGCTGTATTTCACATTAAGAGCCTGCAATTGTTTCATTAGCTGGTCAAAGGACTGCCTCGCTTTTTGAACTTCCCTGGTATAATCAGGGAAGAAAGCAATTCTCGCTTCATTATAGGTCAGGGGGCCCTTAGCTCTTGCTCTCTGGAGTAGTGCGTCACCGTCTCTATAATTGAGGAGTTTGGCGATCACTGTTGGCGGTGCACCCGGTATCGGCTTTCCAAATGGAATGCGGTGCGCTCTCTCAAATGAGAAGAATTTTGAGAAAGAGTCCGGTTCGAACATGTCTGAGAGTCATTGCTCAAGGAAAATCTCCATGCTCGGGCCTTGTATATGTTCAGGCAAGCCAAGGATCCGGACGTTGTTGCGCCTTGATCGGCCTTAACTTTCATCTACCCTTTCCGCCTTGCTTTTAGGTCTGATTTGACACTGTGTAGTTTTTGTAGTTCTCCTATTCCATCCTCCGCATCAGAGATGCGTTGCTCTGCCTCCCCGGTGCGAGACTTTAGCTTTTGTAGGTCATGACGTAGGAGAGCTACGTCCATACTTATGCCATCCATCTTTTGCTCCATTGAGGCACGGGAGTCCGCTATGGCTGCCATGACGTCCTTTTGGGAAAATGTAGTCTCTAGGTCGGGGGCGTTGTTAATTGGTTCTGGTTCATCTAGGTTTTGCGTGGCCAATGTGGTATATTGATCCATTTTGGGCTGTATGGAGTACTTTTTCGCCTTGTCTGTGCCCATGGTAGGCGCAGGGTGTGTTCGTATCAGGTATCGTCAGTCCCTGATCGACAATTCCTGGGCCTCTTCTCGCTTTTGTTGCACTTTTCCTGTTTGGCAGTGTTAATTTTAGGGGCAGGTCAGGCAGTCCCTCCAATCCGAGCTAGTCAAGCATAGGGCATGTTGGCTCCTTGCCTGCGTCCTATTGTGCTGGCTGCGGGGATCAGTGGCGTGATATTCAATATGCAAGTGCGCAGTCTATGGCTCCTCTTTCCTCTATATTTATTTTGTCCGTCTACCAGGCGCAGGTCATTCACTTGGTTGTGCAAATGTGTTCAGCGATTCTGTTGCTTATGTAGAGTTTGATACGGTTTCACTGTGCCTTCGCTTGGGTATTATAGGATGCAGGGCTGCGCACCGCCAGATAGCCGTACATTCCAGTTTATTTCACCAGGCCTTGCCTTCTGTGTCGTTGTCCTGCACAGCTGGGATTACGGCCTGGGGTTTCAAGTCTCCTTGAGAGACATGTTGCTGACCATTTCAAAGCAACTTACTGTCTTTCAGCACCACCGATTGTTACGGGCCCCTGTGTTACACAGTAAATGTTCCAAGGCACCAAGGCCTCCTTGTTGTGGCGGTATGATGGGCAGATCCCAGCGGTGTAAGTGCGCTGTCAGCCACCCTGGAGCCACTCCAAGACAAACACACCGCCTGCAGCGCTGCGCAGTGTTCAGGTCCTCTGCTGCACATGTTTATCAGGCCCAGGGCTATTTCCCGGTCTTTCTGGTGTTCTGCCCCCCCTATCCCAGGGCACTGCTGGTGCGCTGCAGTAGCCACCCTTGGGAGGAAGGGCCGCGCGGACCATCCAGAGATTAGCGCATGAAGCGGACAAACTATGTGCCCCTTTCATGCAGTGCAGGGGTCTCCCAGCAAGCAGCCCCTCACCCTAGCAGGTGATCCCGGTGGCTCGGAGGGGCGTATCTTTCTCCAGGCTTCAGAGTGCCATTAGTCGCTGGGTTGGGAGCCTCCTATGCAATAATTTGAAGATAAAATTCAGGGGCACGCCACTCCAAAGCAGTGTCCTAGTTAGTTTGGTCTCTCGCTGCGCTTCATCATTTGCAACACCTACTGGAAAATATTTACCCTTCCAACAAAGGATATTTAGCAGCTGTCACTGTGCAGTGTGGACTGGATCCAGATTGCTTTGGCCAGAGATCAGCCTGATGAATATGCATATGAAGCTGATTTGCTACCACTCATCATAACTTTGTAAAAAAAAAAAGGTAAAATGCAAAATAGGTCTATAATAGGTCTATTAATTACTCAAATCCAATGGGTCAAAATTCACCTTGGTCAATAAGTGTCAAAATGCTACCAAATATTAGATTTGTAAGGCGAACACTGTTGTAAAGAGGCATTTATAATCCTGATATAGGGATGATGCCATCCTGCTTCAGATCTCGATCTTTGGGGATCAAAGATGGCAAAATGTCCTGAAAATAGACTTCAGAGACTGAATGATTTTAAGTGCCCTAGCAGAGTTTCGATATTGAAAAGTGTGCTTTCCTTGTACATCACACAGGGTCACCATCATTTCGGTGCCACCCAGCTGTGATGCATATCACTGTGCCATCAGCACAGGGTGTCACCAGATTACACAGTAAACCAGTCCTGCCTTGGCATCACTATGGACAACCCAGCCACCGAGAGGACACTTCTAAAGCCTACATTAACCCCAGACGGTCTCTTGGAACTGGTGATGCATATCACTGCAATTGGGAAGGAGATGGAGGGAGGAAGGCTAGAACAGATGAGTCCCCAGCATTTGTATTTTATTTATTTGTAAAGCGCACCAGGCCCAGGGGCAACCGGGCGCATCACTTAGTTACAACATAAGAAAAACAGAGAACCATAATTACCAAGTTTACAAGTATAATACAGAATGTACAGGTATAATAGCAGCAATGAGAGGACAAGCAGATTATATATACATGTACAAATTAAGCAGAGAACCCAGAGCTGAATGTCCTGGGCGGCCAGCCAGGTTTTTGTAAGGTGTTTGAATCTCGGGAATGAGGGTTCTGCTCTAAGCTCATTAGGAAGCGTGTTCCAGAGTTTAGCTGCCAAGATAGGGAAGCAAATTCCACCTGATCTTTGGAGATTGAAACGTGGAACCTCAAGGCAGTTTAAATGAGCCATTCTGCGGGGTCTAATGGAGTTGTGGAGGGCAAATCGGTTGGCCAGGTAGCAGGGAGCTTGGTTATGAAGGCATTTGTGGGTAAGAGACAGGGTTTTCAGGGAGATACGGTGTGGGACTGAGAGCCAGCGAATATTGCGTCTGGTGTCGGATGTGTTTGCGCCTGGGAATGTTGAGAGCAGCTCTAATCGCATTGTTTTGGACAATTTGTAACTTGTTTAGGTTGCAGCAATTGGTGCCTAGGTACAGTGCATTGCAGTAATCAATCTTGGATAATACAAGAGTTCTAGCCAGGGTGACACAATTGGTTGCAGAGAGGAAAGGGCGACAGGCTGTAATAAGCTTGCAGGTATATGCCGCTGCGGAAGAGACTGAGTTAGTTTGTCTGGTCAGGGATAGGGTCGAGTCAATGTAGATCCCTAGGGTTTTTGTGTCCTTGGCGGTTGGGATAATATTACCATCGATGATGAAGGACTTGAACGCAGGGTCGAGTTTGGTAAGTTTTTGTGGCGAACCAAGAATAAGGAGCTCAGGTCTTTTCATCATTAAGACAGAGTCCGTGTTGAGCCATCCACGCCTGGATGACCTGGTAGATGACATTGATAGCGAGGGAGTCAGCCGTTTAGTCATCTGAGATAGGGATTAGTATCTGGGTGTCGTCGGCGTAGTTGGTGCAAGTGACACCCAGATAGTCCAAGATATCGAAGAGAGTTTTGGTGAACACGTTATACAACGTGGGTGAAACACAAGATCCTTGTGGCACGCCACAGGAGACAGGTGGGGCGGCTGCTAGTGGAGAGAACACGCGCATAGCTCTATTGTCTAGAAAAGGAGCTCATCCAGGTTGTGGCTTTATCGGAGAAGTGTGCAGCTGATTTAAGGTGGTGGCAGAGGATTTCATGATTGACGAGATCAAAGGCCGCCGAGAGGTCCAAGAGGAGTAAGAGAGCAAGTTTGCCTTTGTCTTTTAGATCTTCAATCTGTGTTTTTAAATCTATGAGGGCAGTTTCAGTGCCGTGACGTGGCTGGAACCCAGATTGCCCAAGTCCCAAGAGTTGTTAGATTCAAGGTAATCTTGAATTTGTAGATATGCTGCACGGTCGAGGATTTGTAGTAAAAACGGACCATGGTGATTGGCCTGTAGTTTGTGGGTATACTAGCGTCCAGGGTAGGTTTTTTCAATAGGGGGATGACCCACGCGTCCTTTAGATTGTCAGGTACGATCCCAGAGCTAAAGGAAGAGTTGATGAGCGTAGTAATGAATGGCGCTAGGTCATGAGCTGCTTCCTTGATTATAGGTGCCGGGCAGAGGTCGCCTTGGCAATTGGCCGGTTTAAGGCTGGTGATGATCTTTTCCACTTCGGAAATGGAGAGAAGCTAAAAGGAGTCAGAGTCTGTGATGGGGTGGTTTAGGGTGGGGATAGGGTTGGGTTGTGGGTTGGATTGTAGGCTTGATTGTTATTTATTTAAATTTGGAGGGTGGCAATCTTGCCGAGGAGAGCCTCTTGGATTTTGGTACACCAAGTGCTATCTTTGATGCAAGGGTCTGGTGCAGTGACAGGGGTTTCAAGATCTTTTAGGATTCTAAACAATTCTTTGGTGTTGGATTTGGCTTGTTCGATACGTTTATTTTAGGTGTCTTTTTTTGCCTGGAATATGGCTTCCTTGTAGTTAAGGGAGGCCAGGAGGAGGAACGATTTGTTGGCTGCGGACTGGTTGCTTTTCCAATGTGATGCCGCAATTCGTTTTTCTTTGCGCAGGGTTCTGAGCTGGGGTGTGAACCAAGAGTTCAGGTGGGCTCGAGGTTTGGGTTTTCTCAGTTTGGATGGGGCGAGGATGTCGAAGGCTTTTTGCATAGCGAGGTTAAAGGTGTCAACCATAGCCGTGGGGTCGGAGCACGAGCAAACCTGGTCATTGAGAGCCAGGAGGAGGAGGGGGGGGGGGGAAGAGTCTGTCGCATATGTGATGTCACGTTTATTGCGGGTGGCAGTAGCTGGTGCAATGGTAGGAGAGAGGCTGGCAGGTATGGACTGAATGTTAAACGTAATTAAGTTGTGATCGGTCCATGCATACTGTTGGTTAGAGATGATATGGATAGGACAATTGTGGGAGGCTAGCCAGTCGAGGGTTCTGCCCTTAACATGGGTAGGTTGGTTGATAAGCTGTATGAATCCTGCATTCATAAGCATATTATGAATGGTAGTGGCAGCAGTGTCATTGGGATCAGTGAGGCCCAGGTTAAAGTCCCCTAATATCGAGGCTTGGGATTTGGTTTTGGTGTTATGAGTGATGATGTTGGAGAGGTCCTCAGCGAAGGTGGATAGCGGCCCAGGTGGCCGGTAAAGTAGATGGAAGGTGATAGAGTGGTTAGGAGTGACGGCTAGTTTGGCTGTCAGTGCTTCCATAGAGGAAAAGTGATGCACAAAGGAGAGGTGGAAGTTTAGAGCATTTTTATGCATGATGGCAGTGCCACCACTTTTGGACTGGTTAGAGTTACGATCGTGTCTGATAATGTTGTAACCTGGAGGGATGGCAAGGGAGAGTAGTGGGCCAGAGGCTGCGTGAAGCCAAGTTTCGGTGATAGCCATAAAGCCGAGGTCGAGGGTAAGAATAAGGTCATCCACTTCTAGAGCGTGAGCCGTGAGTGATCTGACATTGATTAATGCACCCTTAATATTGCTAGTGTTAGGGAGGTTGGGGTGAGGTGATGATGGGTTTTTCAAGTGTGTGGATGCGGTGGAGGTCAGAGGCTGTTTGTTAAGATGCACAGAGTGATGGGAGGCGTGCGTGAGTCGCGAGCCAAGTCTGGCATTTCTCAGGGTGATGGAACATGGTATGTTTGGTGAAGGTCTGGAAGCAAAGTGTTGGAGCCATAAGGCTGGGTTGTTGAGGTAAGGGTTGGTGTGGTGAGCAGTGGACGGCATAGTCATGGTGTTGTGAAGATTGGGGTAGTGGAGGGAGGCGTGGTGTAATTGGGTACTGTCCCACCGGTGTGCTATGTGAGATAGAGTAGGGTGGGCAGTATTCTTGCAAATAGAGTAGTGAGGGTGGAGGGCATGTTGGCCTAATACAGTCTAAAAGCAGATGCCTACCAGATCTACAAAAAGGGTGGTCGAGGTAGAGGTGCTGTTGTAGGCAATTGCACACAATGTGAAACAATAATAACAATGACCACCGTAGATGCAATGGCGTGCACAGAAAGTAAGGCAGCAGTAAACGCGGTAGCAGTGTATTAGGGTACAGATACTTAGATACCTAGATTCGATTTTAGCAGAGGGAGCCAAAAAGGCAGTCGATTAAAATGCAGAAAGGTACAAGTTCAAATGCATTAGTAACAAACGCATAAATGTGATTTGTCTATGAGGAGAGGGCATAGTAGAGATATCTACCAGAATGTACAGTACATAGGTCCGACTAAAGGTGGCGCACTGTTGCGAATGTTTTAAGCAACAGTAACGTCCAATGCAGTGACTGGGACACATAGCAAATGTCGGTAAGGTAATAAAGGGAGCAGATTGAGTGGACAAGGTAAGGGGCACAGGTGGAGTAGGTAAGACAAATATGGATTACTCACAACCTCATGAGAAACGAGCAGGAGGTATGGCCCTGGGTTCTGGCCAGCTCAGGACAGTCTCTGGACAGTTGTTGGCCTTGCACCTTTCCCGGAAGGGCCAGCTTGCGCCTCCCAGCGACTGATGGGTGGAGAAATAGGGTGGGAGAGCCAATCATCAGTCTTCTCAGGTCAGGTGAAGGAAGCACTGAGGAGGGGAGGCTTCAGAAGGCTCGGGCGACCATCTTGGAATGGATTCAGCCTTGTGTGCTGTAATGGTGGTCGAGTGGCTGAGGCTCAGTCAGAAGGACAGGCACAACTTTACAAAATTTGCAATGTGCAGCAAACGCAAGCGTTCACATGCATTGAGGTATGGCCAGAATCTGGAACATGCAGAGGAAAGGAATTCAAAGTCATTGGTATTTGTATTGAAAATCACCTACACCCTTTGGAAGAAAGCGTAGCCCTCTTGCATCTTCATTATTGACAGAGTGTGTGATATGTGGGAGAGTAGGATGATTGTCAACCTGAAAGGCTGCCAGAGGACCAACTATAGGAAAGGAGAATAACCTTTGTCAAGGAAACAGAACACCATCTACTATATAGGCGGTGTTCGTGTCTGTGCCGCAACCCAGTGAGTGCAGTTGCACTGCTACGCAACTCAATAGTTTTCAACTGGGGGGAGAGCTGGTTTATAAGGCCATAGCTGTTCATGTCAAAGGGATCAAATTAAGATAGGCATAGAGGACATGTATCACCTTGAGGCTACAAGGGAACGCCCCAAGAGATAGAAATGCAGCTACACACTCCTTAGCTTTTGAAGAGGTCTCATTTTGACAGGAACTGGGTTTCTAAAGTAGCTTGATGATTTGAGAGAGGAAACACTTTCATGGAGTGTTGCCTAGCCTAGAGGGGTGAATCCATTCCAATTCCATTCACTGAGTTTTGCACAGTGAGAGGCAGACCGGTATAGTCTTATGTTTTTTTTATTTTTTTTAAAGAAGTAAAAAAGATTTTTTTAGTTGGGGAATAATGTTAGCATCAGGTTTCTGGAGACCTGTATCAAGAGTCTGACTTTCCTAGGCTGGTTTGAATTGAGTGAATTGGGCATTAAGTAATGTGGCTTTGGCATTCAATAGGTTTCTTTTACAGCACTTTCTGGCTGTGTTTTTAGTGTTCTTAAGCATCACTCTTTAGGTTTCTAATGCAGTCTTCTTTCAGATGCCTAGTGAACTTTTCTATGAGAATTCAGATTGTCCGAGAAACAGGAGGCAGATACTTTTAGTTTTGTCCTTTTCAAACAGAGGGCACTATTTCTTCACTGAGTTCTCATCATGTGGTATGATACTGTTAAAGTGTATGCACCTTTGATATCCTCTGGTGGGGTTAGGCAGGTGGTTTAATCTTGTCATGCTAAAGTTGTATGTTCGTTATTCAGATTTTGTTTCTTTTTGTATTCCAGTGCGTTTTGATTTCTCATATCTAATCATGAAGGTGTCAGGATAGGGTAGAGGCTGGATCCTGTTCCCAAAGTAGGCAACCACGACTCAGTCAATTGCTTTTGCTCACTGGTTGGTAGCACAGGTCGAGCAGTCGGGTCTCGTACCTGGAGTTACACAACTCCATTTCTGAGCCCACAGCGAGTTGAACTGATGTGCAGATGGGAATTTGATTTTAAACATGTTTGCATTGAACGCCCTTCAAATTGTTATGTGGGGAAGGGTTGTGTCAAATCACGAAAAGCCTTAGTATCTAGATTGAGGTGATGAGAAACTATTAACACTCAGGGTACACTAGGAGGTCCATATGGAATCGGAAGGGTGCCCCATATGGCGATGCAGAAATCTCTGTCCAACCCTCAATTAGCTCAGGAACCAAGGTTTGGGCTGGGTGAATGGTTCAGTGGGATAAGGTCCCGATGCTAAAGAAGCTTATTTTGGGCATCAAGGGAGAGGGACATGTGGTTCTGGCCTACCATGTGCACCTTTACAATATCCTGTCTCTGAAAGTCCTTATTCTTGTAATTACCGAGTGGATTAGGATGTCAATAACAAAGGCATAGGAAGCAGATTGCATGACTAGTGTCAATGACAATGGGGCTATACGTCACAGTGAAGAACCTTTGGTTGTCATTGTGCTAGTAGTCAAACCTTCATGGACAGACCATGGGAGACATGTTTCAAGCAGGCTTTGGTCATGAGTGGTCAAACGCACAGCATACGAGGTTAGGGTTTGTGTCGCTAACCGAATACTAGTCCCCAGATCTCCAGTGGTGGTGAGCTTCGACGCAAGAGGAATCCAAAAGAAGTCTTTACAAGATTGGCTAAAACCAAGAGTTCCCATCAGGCATCACATCTGGTGAAAGGACAGAGAGTTAAGCTAAAGTGGCTGGGGTACAGCGCAGACCCTCAAGTCAGACAGAGATGAGGATCTGTACAATTTAGCACAGTGTCCAGTGATAAAGACCAGTTCAAATAAGCTAGGTCTAGGCCATGTAACTTCAAGAGGTTTCTGGCTCAGTCACCAGCAAGATGGTTTTGGTTACCACAGATCCGTCCTCCTAGCAGTATTTATTTCTTGCATTTATAAAGCACACAGACGGCGCTGGGGCATCATGGCAGTCTGGTCACTTCCTTGCTTTCTATTAAGCAGGAGCGGCAGTGGCTGTTGCTGAAACGGTCTTAACTTATCACACCAAAACAACGAAGATAATCAGTCCTCGTCTCGCCAGGAAATGGAGAAAGCCTGGATCCTCATGGTACTGGGCATATCTTCCCAGTCTGGTCTTCGCCATCCTTGCAACTCCTGGATATTCTTTGTGTTGGCATCTTCATGTGTACATCAATAGGACCATGGAGAAGAGCCTCACACATTAAAGGAGGACTTGGAGTGAATGTGGAAGTCCCTGTAACTCATCTTTTCCAATACTTTGGCAGACACCCAATCAGTGATGAATGCCACATTGAGCTTTCACATGCTTCTTTGCAGGCAAAAGCTCAAGAACTGGCCTTGAATCATTTGTTTTTCTCAGACCTCAAGCAGGTGAGCAAGGACCATATGTTGTCATATCTGTATCCTCAACATTTACCTTGTAGGTTAAATTGCAAACTGCAGGACCCCATTCTGGATATTTGGAAGCCAGAGGCCCTGAAGTGAAGCGAGTAATACAGCATGTCATGCTCTATGAATATTATGCAAAATCTTCTCCTTCCCTCCTATATCCTCAACAACATTTTCAGTGACAGTTGGTTGTGTGACATTAGAGTTCCCCGATGTTCATCAAAATACACTTCACCCTCCCTTTTGCGCTACAGTGCAACACACACCACCCTGCCTAATCATGGTGGGAGTGTGTGCATGACGATGTGTGGTGATGATTGTAGACAAGGAGACCGCTTTCGTATTCACCCTATGCAGTACTATATGTAAGTTTGATATAATATGATGTGTTTTGGGGACAAAAAAGTCAGAAGGTGATGTACAATTAAAATTAACAGAAAAGAGTAGATATGAAACTGCTACAATTGGAGAAAAAATATCTGCATAAAGCAGATCAATACTGTTGAAATGACTTGGTCATCTCTGTTTTTGGCTGCTGTCCAAGCCAAGACATGTTTTGGCAATTCCAAATGTATGGACTTCAACCAGCGGCTCACAAAAGCAAATCTTTGCATTCCTTCCTTCTACCAACACTTTCAGAATCCCTTTCCATCATGATTGGCTCCACGACTTCGGAGTTCCCGGATAGCCATTGCAATACAATCCAACCTCCATCAAGTACTGCAATATCACAGCCTGTCCATGAGGAATCCCATACTAGTTTGTGAGGCAGCATCAGGAAATATTTCATCAAGGAAGCAGAAGGGCAAGATTGTGTTTAGTTACATTTTTCGGTATAGTGTTACCATCTATCCACTCAGACAGGCTGCCTTTTTGCAGGCGCTGTGTGTTCAGTTTACCAGATTTCTGCTACCTGGTACAGTTTGCATTTACTGTCCCTGCAAACTATAGGTAGACATATCAAGTGGACTTAAGTGATAGTGGTTTACTGTTCAGTCGCTCACTATCTAGAATTGCTCTTGAAGCCCCAGCTGTGAAGCACTTCGAATATCGGTTAAAAGGAGGGCATACCTTGAAAAAGACATGGCAGAAATGAAGAACTGCTCTGTAATTTAAAAACTGACACTGTAGGCCTGAATAGAGGATTGCATTTCGTGTTGAAAGGCATTAAGCTCAATTAATATTTATAGGGGATAAAAAATGAATTTTAAACAATGTTAATGGTTTAGCGTACACATGTACTAGTCCCTGTTGCTTAAAGAGAAGACCCGAGTGAAAAGGGAGTTTGAAAAGATTCGCAAACAAGGAGACTATTTGTATTGTGAAAAATAAAAAGCATCCTTAAAGCATGAAAATAATACATTTAAGTACATCATGTTCTTCATTCAACCGTATTAAACAGGACTGCTGGTAGTTGGTAAAACCTAGTTCGTTTTTGCGGTAAACGACCTGCGTGATCAATAATTGCATTGCTGTTGATTAAGTTAGTGCTGGCACGTTGACTGACATGGTGTCCTGAGGTTGGGACAACCTTGGACGCATTTGCGATTGCCAGTATATTTTTGCTCTGCAGGAGGGCTAACAAGTGTGGCAAGTCAGAACCAGGAGATGGGCACTCATTTTCTTGAGGATTGTTTATTAAAGAATTTTAAATCCACCTTTGTCCATGATGTTTGAAGAACTACCTCAAAGAAAAAAAGTCTACAGAGTGCTTGTCAGGATGTTCCCTTCAAGAAAACAGTCTGTCGTCCAGAAAACCTACTCTGATTCTATCCCTACCACATTGAACACACAAACATCTTAAACACACTTCCCAAATTTAGGAATGGTGTCCCACTTCTGACTCCCTAATGATCTCTCCTTGATATGATATGGCATTTATAACCCGCCTGTACACAAATGTTTCTAGGCGCGACAAGACAAGGAGGAGGAGGAAACAAAAGGGAGGACAAAACAACAATCTTACTAGGCCTTCTGTCATTCAGATCGCGCAAGAGCAGGGAATGGGGATGGTGGGGGAGGGGAGAGAAGTGCCGACGGTTGGGGAGGATGGAGAAGTACGGGACAAAGGAAAAAAAACAAGAGTGTAGCCAACGGGTGTTAAATGCGGGTACTAAAGTGCATCCAGAGGGTGACTAGTAAGTGCAAGGGAGGGGACTGTAGGGATACTGAGACAGACCACAAGTGGAGGGGAGCCAAGTGCAGTGCAGGATTGCAGCTGGACAGGCAGGGACCTGGGCAATAATTCAGAGGGTGTCCAGCTGACCAGTGTCTAAATCAGGCAGGTAATCAGCAAGGGAGAAGAAAAGAGAAGGCAGAAGCAAAGAGCAAGGTCTTGAGTTGCTTCCGGAACCGGATATGGTTCTGCTCAAGTTTCAGAGAGGCAGGGAGGCTGTTCCAGACGGAGGCCCCAGCCGAAGAAAGACATCTGCCCCAAACTTGTTGCTTGGAAAAGCAACTGACCCTCAGAGAGTTGGAGGTGGAGGAGTGAAGAGCTTGAGAAGTCAAATATTTAGGAAGAGAAAATTGGCCCCAGGCCCCAGAAAGCCCGGTGGACAATGCAAAGGTTCTTGAACTTGATCCTTGCCACCACTGGGAGTCAGTGAATGGATTTCAGAGCTGGAGAGATACGATCCCTGGGCTTGAAGCAAAGGACAAGTCTTGCAGTACTGTTCTGGATGATTTGTAGAGGATGGAGAGTAGAAGTAGGAAGATTTAGAAAGAGGATGGTGCAGTAGTCCAGTCTAGAGAGGACCAGAGCTCTTGAAGACGGTGAGCTACTGGGAGAAAGTGAGAAAAGGAAGAATACCTCTGAAGAGGTGCAGCTGATAGTTTGACTTCTTAGAGACGTCAGAAATGTGAGGAGAGAAGGAGAGTGTGGAGTTGAAGATGACAGCAAGGTTCTTAGCCTCAAAGGTAGGAACAGGAAAAGGGCCCAGGGTGGGCGGCCAGAGAGTGAGAGTGAAGGAGGGAGCTGGAGTTCCGATGAGGAGGATCTCAGTCTTATTTGCGTTAAGCCAGAGATCATTGGCAGCAGACCACTCCTGGAATTGCAGAAACACAGTCAGGAAAGAGAGAAGGAGTAGAGGCGGCTGAAGGAGAGCTGAGTGTCATCTGCATAACACTGAAAGTTGGAACAGAGGGAGGCTATGCGGAGGGCAAGAGGTGCCGGGTATTGGTTTAACAGGCAGGGAGAAAGTTTAGAACCCTGGGGAACACCACAGGTAGAGATAGAAGAGGAAGGACACCAGTTGGACCTGCGAGGGTCGATCAGTGAGAAAGGAGGTCAGCCAGGCCAGGGCTTGATCATTGATACCCAGGTTATCACAGAGCCGGTTGAGCAGGATGGCGTGATTGACCATATCTAAAGCAGAGGAATAACAAAGTTACTCAACGTAGTGACTACCTTACTCCTAGTCCATAGTTCCCTTTCCTCCATACGTGTGGAACATTCCGTCCTTCAGGACGGGATCTGAGCACTTTTGTAAAAAAGCATCAAAAATGTTTTTGTTGTCCTCTTATTTTTACATGGGGCCACCACACGTGGCCTTAATCCCGCCCTCCTGAGCTCCGCCCCGCGCATCCCCCTTCAGTCCTTTTCTATCGCCAGGTCTGAGACCATTTAAGCAATAATAGAGGATACTTTTCTAGAGGGGACGCCGGAGACGTAGAGTAAAGGGGACTATGGACTAGGAGTAAGGTAATCACTAGGGTGAGTAACTATGTTATACTCCTACGTCTCGTCCCCTTTCCTCCATACTTGTGGGAGATTCCCAAGCACGCATCACAGGTATCACGGGTGGATGGAAAACCCCCTTTACTGGAATACGTTTTTAAGAACAGCCTGGCCAAATTGGGCATCAGCCCTGGAGCTCAAGTCTAAGCAGTAATGCTTACAAAAAGCTGATGGGGAAGCCCACGTAGCCGACTTGGCGATGAATTCCCATGGGACATACTTTTGGAGAGCAACAGCAGCCACTGGCCAGCATGGATGCCTTTCGGAGGTTTAAGTCCTTGAATGCTATAGGCTTCTGAAATACATGAGGCAATCCATCAGGAGATAGTTGCTTTGGAAGCCGGTTTCCCTTTCAGGTCTCTGAATGTGACAAAGAGTTGTGAGGAGCTTCTGAGTACACTCGTTCAATCGAAGTAGAACTTCAGAGCTAGCCTGACGTCCAAGTTGTGTAAAACTCTCGGCACCTGATGCTGGGTTAGGAAAAAAAAAAGACAGGTAAGGAGAACGATTGGTTCAAATAAAAATCGGTAATCACCTTAGTCAGGAAGGAAGGATGAATGCAAAGCACAACCTTATCCTTGTGGAAAGTGAGGAACAGATGTTCCACAGAAAGAGCTTGCAACTCACTTACTTGCCTCGCCGATATCACTGCGATCAGAAAAGAGACCTTGCAAGAAAGATATTTAAGATCGGTAGTGGCCATGGGTTCAAACTGCTTATGGCATAAAGCAGCGAGGACCACATTTAAAACCCATTTGGGATGAAGAGTGCGTACTGGTGGGAAAAGATGGAGGAGTCACGCAAAATGTTTGATGTTTGGATTAGTCAATGAGAACGAACAGCTGTCTGTGGACAGGTAGGCCGCAATGGCAGAAAAATAAGTTCTGCAAGACAGAACATGAATGCCAGAAGCTGCACGGAGAGACACAAAGGATAGAACAGTGTCCACTGTGTCTGGGGTCAAGCCGTTTAGCTAAACACCAGTGCCAAAAACAGAGCCATTTGCTCCTATATTGAGCCCTCATAGAAGGTTTTCTGGCCGCTTGGCTAATGCGCATATTGTCCTCAGACAGATTAAACTGCCCTTAAGATCTGAACTCCGGCACCAGGCCGCCAAGCTGAATGATTGTGGGGAGGGGTGCCACAGCTGGGGATCGCTCTGGTGAAGGAGGTCAGGAATCAGCAGCAATCTGATTGGATGAAGAATTGACAGATGCCGAAGTTCCGAAGACCAGAATCTGGCTGGCCTCCAAGGCGCTATGAACAGGAGAGTGCAATCCGATGCACTCCTGAGCTTGCCGAGTGACGGATGGATCAGAGGCAATGGAGGAAAAGCATAGGCCTTCATGTTGTGCCATGGGATCTCAAGGGTGCCTTCCAGGGAGGACGCTCCGAGGTCGTCCCTGGATGCATAAAGAGGAAGTTTCTGGATTGTAGAAGTTGCAAAGAGGTCCACTTCTGGAGTGCCCAATAGGCGAAAAATGTCAGAGGACTTTGCTGCTCATTTGAGTCTGCAGTTACATCGATGTAACCTGGGATGAGTGCAGCCTATGGCTAGTTCCACTAGGAGAGGTGACTTGGTGCCACCCTGCTTGTTGATGTAAAACAGCGCCACAGAATTGTTCATGCAAATCCGGAATACCTTGTTGGTCATAGACTGTTGGAAAGCTTTGAGCGCCAGAAACACAGTCAGGTGCTCCAGATAATTGCTATGGAACTGCCTGTCCTGAGGCGTCCATAGGTCGAATACTTCGAGGTGACCCATCGTTGCTCCCCATCTAAGAAGGGAGGAGTCTGTGGTAACCGTCACTTGTGGGCAGGGCTCCTGGAAGGAGGACCCCACTGAAAGGTTGATGGTAGAAGACCATTGCAGATCCGCCATCATGCAGGTTGGAACTGGGATTAACTTGGAATCCGGGTTTGAGGCCGGAGACCAGCAGCTCCGAGGAGCTAGCTGAGTGCGCCTCATCTTCATACATGCAAGAGGTACAGCTAGCACACAAGAGGCCATGAGACCCAGAAGTCTTTGGAACCACCAGGCCGTCATGTGCGAGGACTGAAGGAAGAACTGTCACGTGGTTGATAGGTCTGCAATCCTGTCCACCGTTAGTAACACCTTGGTACCGACTGTATTCCAATGGAAACCCAGGAAAATCAGGTATTGAGACCGCCATGGACAATTTTCACCAATTCACCAACAACCCAAGATGGAATAGGAGCTGAAGGAGAGACTGAAGATTGGTCAAGGCTGTCTGTGGGCAAAGACTGCGCAGGAGCCAATCGTCCAAGTATGGACATCAACCCCCTGCAGCCTGAGGAAAGCTGCGATGAACAACATCCTCTTCATAAAGACATGCTGTGCCAAGCTGAGACCAAAAGGGAACACACGAAAATGAAAGTGGTCCTCTCCCAAGGAGAACTGCAGGTATTTCCGATGCAGGCTCCAAATCAGAGAAAGATAGAGGATAGTGCGCAGGCCAGCCTGGTTGGGTTTGGGCACTGAACAGACGGGAGTAGTAGCCCTTCCTTTGCTCCCTGAGGGGAAAAGGCCCCACAGCTCTGAGGTCTAGAAATGTCTGTACCTCGGCTCTGAGGGAGGGCAACCAGGTCTGCTGGAAGGGAGAGTTGAAGGGTGAGGCAAGGGGAAGGGGCAAGTGGAAGCCCATCCGAGCGATGGACAAAACCCATCGGTCTTCGGTGATGGTCTACCACACCTGCAGATGAGACGAAATTCGTCCTCCCACCAGAGTCTCGTGCGACCAGCAAAAGATATCATTTGGATGATTTGTCGGCAGGGAGACTACCTGTCCCTGGAGAGGAAGCTGATGGCCGAGAAAGAAAACGGGCACCTTGACGTTGTTGCTTACGGCGGGTTCCCACCAACTGGTGCTTCAGATTGGCGCGCAGTGATCCTGAAAACCCCTGAACCCAGAGAAGCACCAAGTTTGGGACCCTGACCTCTGTGTATAAGGGGCCTTAGCTGGAGCTTTCGCCAGGACCGATACAGATTTTGCGGTTTGAGTACTCGCTTTAGCGAGTTCCTCATCTGTGGAGGAATGGAACAACTCCTTACCATCAAAAGGAAGGTCCAACACTTTGTCCTGCACTTCCTTTGAGAACTGTCGCATGGAGCTGTGATTGCCGGAAAACTTCAAACCCCGACCATATGTCCTTGAGCGGAGGTATCTGCGTGGTGAGCCGCAGCCTCCAGTAGATCCTGTGCCAATACTCTGTCGATCCGACAAACCGGCCTTGAAGTCTTCTAGCCTATTCGCAGGTATACATTCCTGAACATCAGCTAGCTCCTTCCACAGCCTTACATTGGCCGCTGCCAGGATGAGCTCTGTGTTAGCCTAATGAAGTTGGAGCGCTGAATTGGGAAAGACTTTCTTGACAATGGCGTGAGAAGTTTATCCTCCTTGGAAAGGAGTTGGGCCGCGACATTGGAGGATGCAGAGGCCGGTTTAGCCTGGAGGGTGGCTGCTGCCACCACCGTTGACAATGGGAGCGGACAAGCCGACAAGGCTATATCTTCCAAGACGTAAAGCTTCTATCGAGCGTCAATCATCTTGTTGAGATGCTGTCCGGTATGGGGTTTCTCCCAGACCTTGTCGGCCTCAGCCAAGACGTCCTTCTGTAGGAACAGGCCGGTGCACTCCTGCGGTGATAGAGTAAAGGCTCCAGAGTGCACTCCCTCCTGTGGAGCAGGGGCCTCGGGCACTGGAATATCAAGGCCATCCCATCATATCCAGCATCCGGTCATGAAATGCTCTGATTGAGCGGGGCTGTTCATCGATGTCCTAGTCTACCTGGTCCTCATCCAGTAAAGCGGGAGCAGGAGACTGATCCGCTGCATCGGGGAATGCGAAGGCAGAGGAGTAAGTGATGGAGGAGGTCCAGCAGGTAGAGGTGGAGGAAGTGGCACCACAGGGACCTGCGAAGGAGCAGGCGGGGCAGAAGGCAGCACATGAGGCTCAAGATACATTTCCCGAAAAGACCCTTAAAGTGCGCACTCATGGGGTCAGAGTGCATGAGCGTCTGAAATTTCCCAAAAAATGCATCCTCAGATGAAGGTCTAGGCGCTGGAGTGGGCAGAGGCCGCTTGGGAGGGGCATACCCCATGAACACAATGAGGATAGTTGCCAGGAAGGTCATCCACTGGCTGGGTCCACATAGATCAGGGGTGTTGAATCAGAAGGGAGCGAGACGGTATGAGGCAGCGGTGCCCGAGCGCACCAATCCAGTAAAGGGGCGAAACAGATTGTTATTCACTTGGTGTGAATAAAAAACTGTTCAGCCCCAAAAGAAACCCCCCCCCCAGCACCAGCCATAGTGAACGTTGGTGTAAAAGAGGTAGAAAAATTGGCCGCCGTGGAGGTTGAGCGGCCATTTTGTCCACACCTGAGGTGAACTGCGTCACAGGCGGAGGTGAGGCAACTGTCTCCTCAGCGGAGTGAGGGGTCTTATGTGACATTTTAGCCTCGAGACAAGGATCCTCGGCCGAGCAGGTGCTGGCAGATCTAGGGTGTTTACTGGACATCTTAGAGAATTCCCCAGAATTAGCCTCCAATTGGGGAACCTCGGCAGAGTCGATACTAGAAGACCTGAGGTGCGTGACCGCCTTCTTTGTCCCCTTGACAGAGATGGTACCACCACAACCCTGAGCGTGGGATGGTTGAGGAATGTACCTCACCAACAGGATACTCAAAGAGGATCCCTCAATTCTACTGGTATTGGATTTAGCCCCAAGAAGGGGAACCTCGGGATGGAACCCAGGACGTAAAGCTCCCTCAAGAGAGGCCTAGAGTCGTAACTCAGTGTAAAAAGCTTCAGAAATGGAGACCTCTGGGCGAACACCAGTGTCGGTGTGGATAGCTCCAGAAATGGAGACCTCAGGGCGAACCACAGTAGAACTGGGCTGAACTTTAGCCCCAAAAAGGGGAACCACAGAAGAATGTCTGGTTTTTGCAAGCCCACTGCGGCAACCCTCAGAGGACACTCTGGTGTGCCTATTAGGCCCCATGCGGGACACCTCAGGGATGCCCCTGGTAACAGAGCTACTTGAGCCCCTCCCAGTCCTGGAAGACCCCGGAGTATAATCGCCTTGCCTTCGTGTATAATCTTGCTCACTGCACACTAGGGTAGTTTTTCGAGCACCCTGCCTTGGGATATACTCATGCTCACCCCACCCTGAGATACGTTTTCTGGCACCATGCCTTGGGATACGGTTACTGGTAGCCCACCTTGGGCTAGGACTTCTCTTGCCCCACTTTGGGATATACTACCACATACCTTGTACTCCCCTTGTAGTTCTCCTCTGGCAGACTGGGAGCTTCAGGGTTGGCTTAGTCAGCGCCTTGGCTTTTCTCGTCTGCAGTTAGCATCAGGACCTTCCTATGCCGGGCCCTTTGGTATTCAGTGGTTTGTCGCCCTCGTCCTTCTGGCTTCTGCTGCTCAGCACTTCAATGCCACGCCAGACGTCAGTCTGCCTCTTCTAGACACGCCTCCCAGTAGGAGGTCTGCACCCCCCTCTTTTCCACTCCGTGGATCGTACCTTTTTAATCCTCGGACGGTCTCTGAAAGGGATCTGAAGTCAAGGCAGGCACTTGCGTATGAAGTTGTGAGTTAGTGCACCATTGTATCCCCATATAGCCAAAATAAGTGTTATTTTTTGGGATAGGAGAGGATAGCAAATATCCCTATTTTGGGATTGCCCGTCCTCTAAAAGAGGAGTGGGAGTCACCCTCAGTGACATCCTCCTTGCTTTGTCACCTATGAGGTATTAAGTTTAGCAGGCTCACCTCCGTAGTCCCAAAGGGGAAATCTCCTGTGGCGTTGAGGAAGCAGGAAATGACCAAGAGAAGCCATTTTTTTACAATGTTTTTATTGCTACACAAAAAGAAAATGCCCATCTATCCCTCTTCTAAGGTGGTTTCCCTACCTAACAAAAGATGAACTGGGGCAGTCAGGTCAGTCGACTTCTTAAAATAAACAGTCCTGGTCACAATCATGCTATCCCCAACGCTACAGCAAAACCCAACATATAAATTAGATCCCCTGGGCTCCACAGGGGTTGACTATCTCCTCCTTAGCAGAACGGACAGTTTATTGGAATAAAGAAAAAAGTCTCAAAACAAAGTTTTGATAAACCCTGAAAGATGTGTCCCAACTAACTCCTCGTTTAGACAAACGGTGCTCCTTGTGATGAAAAAAAGGTTCCAAAGTAAAGCAAGGCTCATAGTGTTCTTGTGTGCCAAACGAAGTTCAACTAAAATGTTCCAAAGCAAACAAACTTAAAGTCTATGTGGTCCTGCCTGGAACAATAAAGATTTTAGTAGTAGTGGATCTTCCTGAAGTCCCTCAAGTACTATTTCCTAGCGGTACTGGCCAGGTACGTGAGACCGAAATTGATCTACACTGCGGGGTATTTGATGGTTAGGTGCCTGACCCCACCCGGACTTTAACGTCTCCCAAGTACCTTGATTCAGGGAGTTCTTTGCCAGTTCTTCAACGGGTCTCGGAAACCACAAGACTATACAAGGTGCTTCTTAATTTGGCGCTCATCGTCTGGAGACCAATGTTGGTGATAGGGTTGCAGTCTGCTTTCAACCCTTACAGGCCACCATCGCCTTGGCTCGCCTTCTTGCTGCTGCACAATGTTGGAAGACTGCTTCGGACCACACGGTTCACCCTCTTCCTCAGGTCCCGCCCGCCGCCATTTGGTCAGCCCTTGCCTGGACCTCTCTTTGGTGGCTTGCCTGCTCACCGGATTCACACGTATCTCTGCTTGCTGGTTCTAAAGGCAAGCAGGGGAGGAGGGGGGTGTTGTACTACTTTCTCTTCTCAGGCCCCCTCTCATTAACATTGCGGCTCCACGCTTGAGAACCTCATCCTCCTTTGCTTTCAAGTTTAAATAGGAACTTCTGCCCTTGTGTATCATCAGTCACCTGACTTCCAGGGGTATCATGTTGCTGCTCCATACTTGTTGCCTTTGTTAGTTCTTGCGCATCCTGGTGGTTGACAAAGTAAGGTTTGTAGGTGTGTTACAAAAACACATTGTTTCTACTACATTGCCCATTGAGGAGGAATAGGGGAAGGGTTTTATGTCCGGGTGTTCATGTTATAAGACCTAGTATAGACCCATGCCACAGGGGGGAGATTTCCCCCCATGAGATCCTGCCACTGTGCACCATTCTCCAGGGGTAATGGTGTGTCCCGGCTGCACCGCCCTGGCCTCATTGGGAGAGGAGTCCCTGCGTGGAGAAGTGACGTTATCTGTAAGATCGTCACACTCCCCCCGTTGGGGAGAGGGGAAAGATTCCCTGGATTCGTCAGAGGAAAGGTAAGGAAATCCCAAAATGCAAGAACTATAAATAGTTCTGAGAGAACACCTACGCTTTTCATTGGTAAACTGGAAAAAATAGGTAGTGCTGGACTTAAAACACTGACTTTTTGAACCCTTTCTGTATTTCATTTTTAAATGTGGCCTCTAGAGTGTACAACTTGCAGAAGAGTGGGTTTCGCTTTAACTAAAATATTCAGAGTTCAGATTTCAGTAGCAAGTCATTTTCCATGGTAAGTGTGAGCAGTCTAAATCGCTGGGGGCATTGGATGGTCACTGGGCTGCCACAAAACCTAAAAAAGGAAATATATCTTAATAAGCCAACAAACATTATGACTTTATGCACCAGCTTGTTGAACCTTCGAGGCTTTACCCATCGTTAGGTGTGAAAATGGGTGGGTCCAATCAGAATGTAGGCACGCTTTTAAGTCTGGATTGTACATTAAGAAAAGTTGGCAAGGCTAATATTCTCTTATCTGAATAGTTATCGAATGTTGGGGGGTTAGATTAGCGTTTATGGGTGCCTGGCTGTATATGCTTGGACTCTGGGTAGAGAGGATAAAAAATCTGGGAAGGTGACAGTTATTTTCTCGCCAAGGGCATCAGCGTCCTGTCACTGTCTTAGGTAGAGGTGTTTAATTGAAGAGGATTTTGATTTGACAAAGCTCTACAAGGCACAGAACTCCTTGGTGATTTATAATAGCTTCCTAAAGTACTCTCAGGGAATACACTGATCTGGATGTCATGGATGATGGCTGATAGGAGGGAGCTTCAGAACCAGTTCTGTTCAAGGTGAGATTTTTCAGACTGGCATTTTTACTGCAGAATGACAACTACAAACAGACCAAAAGATCAAAGGTGGAGCAGAAAGTATCACATTTTCAACAATGGACATTTCCGTATTCTGAAATTCATTCAACTAGAAGGAATTCATGAACCCATGACCTCAAGTCCTGATTTTGTGAGCACAACAAGCAGAGGTTGTTTGCCTGTTACAACCTCAATGATTGCATTTCAAATAAAAGCAAGTTATTTATGTTATTTTGTAGGTAAAAGGCATACCAACAAAATCAATGCCTGAAACGAATCAATTTATTTTTTGGGAAACTTCAAATAATGTTTTAATTGATACATCAATGGAACATTTAAAGAATTATATATTAGCACTTGAATTGTTGCTTTGTTGAAGAGTTTTTTTGATCCTGAGGAAGACCCAATTGTGACACAAACCAATTGAAACAACCGAAAGGGTCAAAACATGTCCATCCATCTATATTTTCTTAAATAAAAGTACTGAAATGAAATATACTTGTTTAATTCACTTGATGACTAGGACTATTGAAATGTTAATTTCAGTTTGGTACAAAAATGAAAAAACAAAATACACATTTTAAGAAGAAGTTTGAGAAGGTGAATGTGACAATATTCCTGAAAGAATGAAATTAGAATGGTCATGGTGTTGAGAGCGTCCGTTTAGTATTTTTTAAATAATGTGTAAATAAAAAGTATTTAGGAGTAGCACTTTAAATATTTTTGAACAGTCATTGAGGTATTTATTGCAAACAAGTCAATAAATGTTTTCATTTAATAATTGCACAGGAATACTTTTTTTTTTCTTTTAAATATATTTCATGCCCTAGTCCCTGGTAAAGGGGAAAACCCACTCCAATATATACATCGATTCCTGGTGATGGCAAGAAAACAGCTCCAGGAAAGCACCCCTACACAGCTGAGAGGAGCAGAAGCAATGTTTCTGGGACACAAATCGAAGGACTGAAGTCCCAAGCTGCAGCTCAGGATGGTGACCATATTGGCAGAGAGGCCTGTTTGGTGAATGGCCAGACTATATGAGGGTCCAGGGGCACTAAACCCACTGGCGTCAGGGTGCTGATGCCGCCTGCAGGAACCGTTTTTCCTGGTGGTCCAGGGGAGGAAGTCTGTTCTTCGCTGGTCGTCCAACAGGCAGCAGCAGTTACAGGTGAATGGCTTAGGCAACACGGGCTCACTTCTGTGGCAGTCCTCCGGGTCCCCTACAGCAGGCTTCCTGTCTTCAGAATCTTGGTTTCTCGGATTAGCCTCAGAATGGCAGATAAGGCCCTTCTTTTGTCTGAAATCCAGGTTGTGTATGGGCCAGAAATCCCCAAACATAGTCCTAACCAGTTTAGACACACAAAAGGCACTTGCCTGGGTGTCCAGGCTGGACCCCGCGAACATACATGCCATTACATGGACTTTCCTGACCTGAGAGGGCAGAATGACTGCCAATAAGCAAGATAGCCAAAGGCCGGAAGTTAAACAGGTGCAAGCCATTTTGAATGTAAGGTACTCGAAACAGCATTATGCTGTCAAAAGAACAATGGTGCATGGGAATATAACAAACAATATGAAAAACCATGGTTCACAGCCACCAGCCTGTAAAAGGTACATCATAATAGCATACAAAATGTTGCCCGATAAAAGGGAAAAATGGATACAAAGATACCCCTGCTGTGATCCACTGTACAGTGGTGTGTGCTACAGTAAAACACGACTGAAGGAACTTTCTCCAAGCACTGGTAGCCTTAAGGGCTCACTCATGCCCCCAAAATAAAAGGGGGCAGAGGAGGCATGTGAAGCTAAAAACTGCTTACCTCAAAGTCAGGGAGAGGTCCAAGACAAGCATGCTGGGGATCCCATTGAAATCAATGGTGGGAAAATGCTAAAAGAAAATTCTTCCCCTCCAGTGGATACAGCAAAACACGCTAAGAGCAGCAATTCTGACTTAACATTGACCAAAGCACCCCAGCTTTTCCTGCTGTCTGTATGGTAAGCGAGTGGCAATACAAATGGTGATTCCTTTCCAAAATGAAAAGGGAACAGGGAACGTTGCCAGCTTTGCAGAGCATGTAGGGGGAAGAGACCTGTGCTGCGAGACAAGAAATAAACTTGAATGCATAAAACTATGCGCCTGATGGGTGAAGCAGAATGGCAGATGAATTGAAGGTTATAGGTCAAAGTTTCGACTCAAAAGGGTCGAATGACAAAAGGATCCAGTCAATTCGACCGAAAAAAGGGTCGAAGTTTTGGTGTAAAAACACCTTTTTTAAAGGTATACTAAAGCAAATAAAACAAAATATACAAATTCAAAACAATTTAGATCTCTTTGTTTTCGGTCGAATTGACTCGACCCTTTCGAGTCGAAACTTTGACCGGACACCTGAAATGAGAAGTCAGGCAACAGCAAGTCTTGAATGATTGGCTTAACAGGTGCTTATCTTACCTGGGGCATAGCCGGGGCTGCTGGCAGCATACATGTTAGGATTGTAAGCAGGAGTGGCTGTTGGGTACCCAGCAGGATATCCTGCAGAGGAGAGAAAGCCCATTGTCAGACCAGAAATTTCACACCGGAGCATCAATAGCATCTTCACTCCAAAAAACAGAAGGGGGTGGGAGGCGCAGTGGCAACCCGTGGCCACATGCTGAAGGTGTGATAGAGTGCAAGGACTCAATCAAAGCATCTACTGCAGTCGATCATGCGACTTGAAAGGACAGTAAGCGGATCCACACTGCAAATGCCCTTCATGATCTACAAGAGGCGAGCCCGGCACAGTTGCCTGTTGAAAGAATAAGGGCTTGCGTCCCGCTAGCCGAAGGCAGTCACTCAAGCAATCGAAAGGATTCTGAGACAACTAAATAACACTTAATTATAGGGAGCACACACGAAGCTGGGCTAGGACAGCAAGGAGGTTAATGACTTGACATTAGAGACGTGAAGATACTTCCAAGCAAGGCGATAGGAGAAAGCAAAATGGCTCACAGAGTAATGGCAGCAGGTCAGAAAGGTATATGAAGAGGAATGAGGGTCATGGTGGGCAACAAACATAGGATTGTAATTTGATAGGTCTGAACAGCGGGGATGCCTTCCATCAATACGAAAAGTGACTACAGACATTGGAGAAAGGTTAAGGTAGGAGCTTGAATGACAACACCCACCAGCCTGGTGCTACTGTTAACAGTTTACAGCATAAACATTCCACAATGAGAGCCATGGGAGATCTTAAATTACATCACCTCTCCCTCAGTACAATACATAGCAATTACACAGAGAACAAAGATTAACAGCAGCAGCAGTGTAGCACAATCAAACACGCATAGCAGTGGAACAGAGGACCTGAATGTGAACCACCTGGAAAGCCCCAGGAGACTATCCCTGGTCGTGCATAATCCCTGAACCAAGAAACAGGTCCTGCGCAACTAGTGCCACCAGCTATGCTGCGGAGGGTTGTAAGACTTGTCCTGAGAATGCCACCCTTTTACTATTAGAACTGATGCTCCTAGATAACCTTGTTCCACGTATACAGGTATGTTAATGTTAAAGGACATTTGTACCGCGCACTATCACCTCCGGAGTGGTCCCCTGGCGCGCTGGTGGCTCTGGAAAAGGAAGGGAGGGCGAGTTAGTGGGAGGAAGCAAGAAAAGAGCAAGAGAGCATTCCATGTAATAATGTCCCCTCAAAAATATCGCCATGCAAAAATGTTGCCGAAAAATGGCCGTTTTTTGTGGGGACAATATTGCATGGAACATGCGGGGGACACCGCCGCAACCCCCAAACCCTTTTTTTTTTGCTGCCCCTGTCCCCATATATATGGTCACCCATATAATATCGCCACAACCTTTTCCCGGCGATGATATATACGGTGACCATATATATGGGGATAATATTACCTGATATCCAAGAGAGCAGTGATGTGCTGTTGACGGCCACAGCCCGGTGGGTCCGTTGGCTGGGCCTGGGGTGTTTGCAACCGGTAGTCATTGTGTACTGTTGTGGAGGTCTATGTGTGTTTTTGTTTTGTTGTTGTAGTGTAGTGAAGTTTGTGCGTTTTGTTGTGCTGTAGGTTTGTGATTGTGCTTGGTTTGGAGATTGAGAGGTGTGTGCAGAGGTGGAAATTGTTAGTAAAATTGGTTAGTAGGCATCTTTAGAAGTCTCTCCTGATGCTCTTCTGTCCTGATCTGGGCCCATCTTGCATTAAGCTCCCTTTCACATCTGGCACCGACCTCAACCAGCCGCCATCATAACCCCTCCTGTCCTCCTTACCTGCCAATGTCCACCTATCAGCTAGTGTGGCGATTGCCAGTGCCTCTGCAATCCAATTGATATTTTGGTACATGGTAGCAACTGAGGTGGAGTGAAGGGATTGGCTGGGGTAGTTGACTGTCTCAATGGGTGTCACCTGTGTCTGTCTATTCTGTGTCACCTGTCCGGCAGTGCAGGAGCTTCCCTGTCATTTCTAGGGATGTTAGTGTCGTTTCCAGTTCCGTCATCCTTTTTTTCTGTTTTGATTTCCAGGTTAAATCTGTCGTCTTGATGAGCCAGATTATTAGTAATTTCCTGAATTTGTGGTGATCCTCAGTGTTTGATCTCTTTTGGGACGTTGTTCCAGGTTTTTGCGGCTAAGTGGTAAAAGGAGGAGCCTCCAAGTTTTTTCATAAGGTATGGTTTTAGTTCCAGGCGGATTTCGTTGCTGGATCAGAGGGGCCTCTTTGGTTTGTATATTATTTTCTTTTGTAGGAATTCTGCTCCTTGTCCATTGATTGCCCTGTGCGTTATGCACATGGTTTTGAAGGTGATGCGATATTTTACTGGGAGCCAGTGTAGTATTTTTAGGACAGGAGTGATGTGGTCTCTTCTAGATAGCTTGAGGAGAAGTCTGGCTGCAGCATTTTGGATCCGTTGTAGTTTCTTCAGGAGGTATTCTGGTATTCCGAGGTAGAGGCAGTTTGCATAATCGATTCTTGACATGAGGGCGACGAATGTGAGCGTTTTGTGTGTGAAGGAGAGGAAAGGTAGGATTCTTCTTGCCGTGTGGAGGAGGAAAAAACATTTCTTCACTGTTGCATTTATTTGTGGTTCTAAGGTTAGGTTATTGTCCATCAGGACTCACAGATTTTTTACTACCTTAGATGGTGTTGCTGCGGTTCCTAATTCCGTTGGCCACGGGATGGCGGTTTAGTTCTCTTGGTCTTTGGATATGATCATGATTTCTATCTTTCCTGGGTTGATTTTCAGGTTGTTGGCATTCATCCAGTTGAAGATTTCTTTCAGACAGTTGATTAGAGCTGAGTGTTCCGCTTCGGAATCTTTGATTTGGTAGATGATTTGAGTGTCATCTGCGTAGTTGTAGCAAGTAATGCTGTATTTTTTGAAGATTTTGATGACCGGAGTCTGGTAGATGTTGAAATATAGTGGTGACAGTGAAGATCCTTGTGGCACTCCACAGTCGTTAACTTGTGGAGTGGATTTGAAGGGTTTAATCCATATGGTTTCTGTTCTGTCTGCTAGGAATGATTTAGTCCAGAGTAGTGTCGTGTCTGTTATGCCCATGTCTTCTAGTCTTTTGGTCAGGGTGTCATGGCTAACTGTGTCTCACCCCAACACAACGGCTTAATCCCCAATATTACATTCTTCGCCGGAGCACTCCATGCTTCACATTGTGCCATCATCAAAGCGCACATGCCCCCTTTTGAATCCGGGGGCAAACTGCAGGTACAAATCCTTGTCTTAACATCTCGGGCTGTGGAGCCTTGATGCCAGGCTTGGAGTCACTGCACTACTGTTCCCACTTTACTTTGCTCACCACCGCCTACATGTCCACTTTAACACAGCCACTGTGGCCCTGCTATCTAGAACATATTTTGGTCCAATCCTTCCTACCCCTCATTTCAAGTGGAGCGTGTCCAGTCAGAGCATTGGGGATGAGCCTGTAGTCTTTGACTGCCTCTAGAAAGGAATATACTACAATCTAGGTCATTCACCAGGACTAGCTGCATGGCATCCTTCACACACCCATTGGCTATCACCACCAACCAATCCATCCTGGGGATGCAGAGGGGAGGCCCTAAGATGTCCAAGGGACAAACTTGCAACGAACAGCGTAATGCTGTGGAACATGAACTGCACCCCATTGTCCACCAGTAAGGATTAGGTAATACGCTCCCCATTCCAAAATCAAGCTCAAATAGGCCCATAAGGTTCCCTGTGGTCACTGTCTCAAACGCTGCTGCCTCCAACCACTATTGTCCACCATGACCAATAAAATGAAATGCCCACCTGTCACAGGGACCCAGTACGTCAATGTAGCTTACTCCTCTGCCTGCAAAACGTGTGTGCCTAACAATCCTTTGACCATCTCTGTCTCCACCCTCAAAACTCATGCTCTGATGTTCTCCGTCTACACAGCACATGTGGGACTCGCACTACTTTGGCGTTCACCATACCCTCCTGCTTTGGATTTCTTCTCCACAGACCATGCAATCACGGCTCTCACTACTTTGGCATTCTCCATCTTCAAAACACATGGGGGCTCAGCCGTGATGTGGAGTGCTCCCAAATCACCTACAAAACGCATGTGGGTGCTTTTTACCGCCTTATCATCTGCCTACAAAATGCACATAGGCCTTTACCTTCTCTACCTACAAATATTACTACCAATGGTGGGTACTCAAACAATGCAACCCACAGGAAACCCAGCATACCTGATCCTATTGCTGTACTTGACTGCAGCCGACATCAGGCCCATAATGGTTTTCTAAAAGAAGTACCTTGACATGGTATACATGGATTAATTTAACTCTTCATCAGGCTGCACACACTAGGAAGGTTGCCTGCATTGGAATCTAAAGTATATGGCAAACTCAAATAATTCAGGCCCCATCAACAACGGTTTCTGTCCATCTTTTTATATAGTGGTAAAACCTGATCCATCGGTTAGGGCTAGAGTTAAAGGCCTGAGCAAAGCTTAAGGCTATTAGCACCCCAGTTATCCAAACACGGTGTAAAAAAATAAATTAAAAAAAAAGTGTAAAAAAAGTATTCATTCCTTGAACGGGACGCATCCCATTCAATGAATGAAAAAACGGTGGTATATGGAGCCCCACTTCCATTTACATGGCGGTCACAGAGCGGTAGAAGAAGCTCGCCAGCAGAGGGGCCGCCACTGAAGAGGTACGTGGGGTGTAGGGAACCTTTGCAAATAAAAAATAAGGGATGTTGGGGGGAAGATGGCACTGCAGGGTGGGCGAAGCAGCCTCCAGGTTCCATGGTACGTCTGCCGAGATTGGAGGTTTCAGATCTGCAATCCGCGGATCCGGATTGGCTGATCCCCCTTGCCCCGGGTGCCAATACTCCATCATATTCCATATCATCGTTTATTTCAATGACTTATATTTACAAATGGTAGATACATTCTACCTGAATTCTGCCTGTGCAACAGTACAAAGGTTTAAAAAAGTGGTAAGCCAGTTTTTCAGGGTGTAAAGAAAATAAAAATATGAGACCAGGGGTGAGATAAAACTAACAGAGAAATATGACATACAAAGGTAGCATTAATCTTAAGGATGATTCAAATTAAAGCGGAGTACTGCATAGATATACAAAATTACATTAGTCAACTTGACTGGCTGGAGTGGTGGGGTAAGGTAGAAAGAATGCAGAGAGGGTTGCAGGAGCTCCCTTTTTTGCAAGTAAGTGAAGTTTAGGCTGAGCTTTGAATAGATCCACCGTTGCGCAGGCTTTAATTGTGCTAGGCAGCTGGTTGCGGTGGGGTGAGTAGGAAGAAAGAATGGAAGATAGAGGAGACACAGAGGGGCTTGGGAATAGTGCAGAGGAGGAGCAGAGGCAACAAGATGGTAAGTAAATTGAGATACAATCAGACAGGTAACTGGGGAGCAAGAGCATTGATGGCTTTGTAGACTAAGAGAAAGAACTTGAAAAGGGAGCAGTTGTACATTGAGAGGTAAACAGCATGATGGTGGGTAGGAGGGTGGGGTTTGGGGGACCTGGGTAGGTAGTACATCGTGCAGGTAGCAACGTTGAAGAATGTGTCTAGAAGATGGAAGGTGTAGAGAGGAAGGCCAAGGAGATGACTTCAGCATTAGTCCAGTTTGCTGAGCAGGAGAGTGGAGACTATGGTTAGTAAGAATGGACACATTTTCTGATTGTTAAGGTTAATTTGAGCATCAAAGGTAATAGTACTGATGAATTGTTGCAAACAGAGGTCACTATAAAAGAGTTACGGTTACCGGCCTTGGGCGAGGGAGCAGGGTTGGGCAGATAGGAGAGTTGAGGTGATGGATGCCATTGGAAGCTGTGAGAAAAAGTACTTCCATTCTTTAAGAGTGCAGCATGAGGTACCAGGGAGCCATCCAGTGACGAATTGCAGTGAGTCACTTGGTAACCTGTTCCGAGATGACAGGGGAAGGAGGGAAAGGAGAAAAATTATCACCAGGAGAGAAAGAAAGCTAAAGGACGATATAAGCCAACATACGGCAGAAGTATAAAAGGTGAAGAGTAGAGTGCCATGGCCCCGACCCTTGGAGGAGATTTTAAATAATCTAACTTCCAGATAGGAGTCAATCTCGTTAAGTGCAGATTTGCCAAGTCCAAGGCCCTGGAGAGTGAGGTTGGAGAAGTGATCGGCAGTATCGAAAGCCGTAGAGATGTTCAAAAAGAGCAGGAGTACAGAAGAGAGTTTGGAATAGTAAGCATCAGAGAGGAAGTTGGAGACACGTATGAGTGAAGTGTTCTTCAGACGCCAGATTGAAGTAGATCTCCAAGGCCATTATCAGCCAGGTTCTTAGTGATCTAGGCAGAGACCACCGGCTCAAGGACCTTTCAGTAACAAGGAGGATAACTGGTTGATAGTTTGCTGAGATGTTTGGGCCAGCAGATGTTTTCTTCAGTAGAGTGTCAGATTTGAAGAAGGCAGGAAAGAGACCAATGGGAAGAAAGAGGATGAAGAGCTCAGAGAGATAAGAGCAGGCATGTGAGACTACGTCTTTCACCATTTGGGGAGAAATCATTGTTGGGTAGGAGTCCTGACTTAATTTCCTCTGAGTCATTGAAGAATGGTGAGGTGGAGTAGAGGGTGGAGGAACCAATATGTTAAAGTTTGCAATGGAGAGGTCAGAGGGAAAGGGGTCAATGGAGAGGTCAGAGAAGGAGAGCGAAGATGAGAAAAAGAAGTCAAGAGAGTTCCCACCAGGGTTGGTAGGCTGGTCATAGAGGGAGCAGTCAAAATAGGAGGGAGTTAAGTTCAAGGCATGTGACAGAGCGGCTAGGGAAGGTCAAAGACCCCCAAGCATGGCAATGGGATGTAAATCTGAAGTGGCTCAATGAGAAAGTAAGGTCACGGAAAAAAGAGTTGAGAAGACCAGGATGTCAATAGAGAGCCATAACAGTGAGAGGAGTAGGAGGGAGGGGTTGAATAGTGGCATATTAAAAAGAGGAAAGGGTGATGTGAAGAGGTGAGGGGGCAGAGGGAGGAGTGTGGAAGACTTAATAAGGAACCACACAACGTCCCCCTTCAAAACAGGTTGGGGAGAGTGGGAGACGATGGCAATATCAGTGGGTAGAGCCGCTAGTGTAGCAGAGTCATGAAGGGAGACCCACGTTTCTGTCATAGCAAGAACTGAAAGTTGAGGGTGATAAGAGCCAAAGTGATTGGTAATGTAGCAAGACGTGTTGTAGGGGAATTGTGCATGCCAGCGGCCAAGTGAAAGAGTGATAGGAGGTGGGGAGAGGAGCAGGTGTTGTGCTCGAGGTGAGGGGGATATATGTTGGAGATCCAGGGAGCACGGGAGCATCTTGTTGGAGGGGTGCAGGTGCAAAGGGTCAGACGGGAGTTGGGGAAGGCAGGCAGACAGACAGTGAGACAGAAGTTAAACCGAGCTGTGGCTGATGGCTACGAGAAAAGGAGAAGTGGGCCAAATCAAGGAGCATGATGGAGGATAGCAGAGATAGGCAAATGAAAACAGTGAACAAAGGGTGCAGCACAAGAGGGTAGGTGGTAGAACAGGAAGGGGGAAGGTTTGCAAAGAAGAGGCAGATGTCACCTTGGAGGTGAGCTTGAAGGGTGCTATAGGTAACAGCAACCCAACAAAAAAAAAAGTTAGGGCCAAAACGGTAATGTTCCTTGGTCCTGTTAGGTAACAGCAGCTCTGGAGTGAATGAACAATCAATGGGTCGAAGGATCATACGTATGCACAGCAAGCAGCAGGGGGTTCGGTCTACTAGGGAAAGGTGGGTCCTTCTCCCCTCTCAGTACGCAGTGGTCTAGGGGACATGTTGGTTGTTGTCCAGGTTTGCCTGCTTTGCTTGGCAGCTCTCTGAGCCATATCATATCTGAGGTGCTGCCACATATGGTATGCTTACAAATGCCATATCATATCTGAGGTGCTGCCACATATGGAAGCAGCCTCTCGCCCCCTTTGTTGCCCAGCGCTGGAGTCTCTGGCATATGCATATGGCAGCATTCGTTTCTTTTCCATTGGACAGGCCTCTCTCTCTCTCTCCATAGCTGATCCCCCCCCCCACAGCAGTCAGGCGATGTCTCTGATCCCTCTTTGGCTTGAAGTTTTATTTTATGTCTGATGTGAGAGCACTGAAATTAATTGAAAGATACTGACAAGTATGGGACTTTATAGGCAAGACTGAACACAAGGGGCTGCAAACACACATGCTGGTACAAGGAGGGACAATAAATGGGTCCCTCCCAACTGCCACAACCCACCTCAGGGGTAGGACTGGATTGCTCCCTCGTAGGCATTCCACCCTTGGCTGAGAGGGGTTCCCATCCCCTCTTGCCAGGGCCAAATTAGAGACCTTGTAACAAGAAGAACACCCATGTCCTGCTGTGCCTAGTATTGCATTCAACCTGCCAACAATGCACACTTAACCGCCCTCCCCCCTACAATCCTTCTGCACAATGTTGGGCGTGTAAAGGTTACGGTTGAATGGTGCATCCCTAGTTTGTTTGTGGCTTGCAGCAGCTATGAACACCTGTCACACCCAGTAACAAAATGTATGCTGAGACTGCCCACCTCACCCGCCTTCCTGGGGGGGTGCAGGAGAGGGACTGATGAGAGGGTTGGGCAAGGTGGAATTCAAAAAGCAGAGTGTACTCTGACAAATACAACAAGTTACAGGGATAGTTGGGACCACCCAGCTCATGCAACACCCGATTTCCTCAAAGATCCGCATCAAGTACAGCAAAGGTGCACCTACAGAAGAGACAGAGTCTTGGCGATTTGCTTAAAAGCAAAAAGCATTTTGGCAACATAAGAATGACCAGATTTTTCTTTCTTGAAACATTTGAGGCTGGGCTGATTTGGGAGCTCCAGTGATAATAGGTTTCACAGCTGTGTTCGTGGGAGTGGGAACATTCAGTGCCCATTCCAACTTAGTCCAACCAAGAGCAGTGCTACCAGCTTGGAGCCCACAAAAGGCTGATATTAAGTAAAGTTATTTCAAAGAAAAGGCGACACCTCAATTCTTCATTGAACATTTGAATAGACTAGAGGACATGAACATTTGAAATGTCTACAAATCAGCTATCAGAAAAAAAAGAAAAAAAATGAAAGAAAATCTATGCACATCTGACTGCGCATTTTCAGAAACATTTAAGGGGTGGTAGTTATCTAGTAGCAATACACAAATGGTGAGCAGCCAACACACTGAGCAAAAAACAACACGTGTGTACAATAAAGACCATTCAGGAAGATTACCATGGAGAACTGTACTACAAGAGCTAAACAGCAATGAAGAAAGCTCAAATACTAGAATATTGGAGTAGAGAATATTATATTGAAAAAAATAAACTACAAATCCAATCCTTAGAAGCCGACTTCGTATCAGTCTTCTCAAGACAATCGACTTATTTTTTGGAAGATGGCAGTGTTCTGTAGATACAACCAACATTATGCAAACGTTATGTCACGTGACAGGCTTGTAAGTGCTGTCCTGGAAAGATTTGTTTCTGCAATTACTTTAACTAAAACCATTGGCAACCTCATGCCAAAGCCTTGCACTCTTGTGCAGGGGAAAATCTGTACACCTGGAGTTCCACCTTTTGATACTTCTACGGTGGCGATTGGTTGAAGAAGTAAAAGCATATTAGCATTACGTAACATCTGTAGGAGGCGCAACAGTCAGAATCCTTCAGAGTTCAAATATACATTGTCACAGGGGAGCAGTAGACTCTGAAAGAATGTTTTGAAAAAAGGTACCCAGATCCAAATCAGATATGCTGGTATTGACAAATTTACAAACCTTCTCTGAAACAGCCATAGTTACTGCTGAAGCCAAGTCCAGTCTCCTTTATTCCATTACTCACCATGATAAAGGGCAGTCTTCTCAGTGGCATCAAGGCCTTTAGCACAGTCGTGGACAGAGGAGTATAATATAAAAGTATATATTTAGCCTGAATTGTCATCATTAGCGGCCATTATTCTCGAACTCGGGAACCCTAAACAGCAAGCAATATCTTCATGTTTAATGTTTTTTTAGCTGTGACGAGACCCCCCCTCCCCCCCTACCCCTGGGTAGTGAAGTGGACTGTAAGGAGTGTGACCCTGGGAACTGGGTATCTCCCCAAAACAGTTGAGGATGGGCCCTGGGATGAAAATTGGATGATACCGAGGACGCTCTCCAGTGGGTTTTTGTTGCTTGGTAGATATCCATTACTTTAAATTCTCAAGACCCACCTGTCAAGGAAGGACTATGGCTTTCCAGGAGCACAGGGATAAGTAGTAAATACAACTCCTACTCTGCACCACACTACTAATGAACCAGCAGTGATGCCAATCAAAGGTGAAACGGGCAAAGCACACCAGGTATTCCTGCTTCACCTGCTGTGGTAATATAGAAAGAGGACAGGCCATGCTCTTGAAGTGAGCTAGCTCAGAAGCATCCAAAACAGAAATAATATTAAGGTACCAAAATAAAAGGGATGTCCAAATGTTCTATAAAAATAGAAGACTAACTAAATCCACTAATCAAAAATACTATAACCCACTTTGGTAAGAAAAGAAAAAGACACAGACTATGCAAATGTTGCAATGAAAAGTGGCACTCTGGCTCTTAAGAAAAGCGTGCACTGGCCATTTTGGCAGCAAAGCGAAGTTCACAAAAGGGGACTTTTAAAAACGGAGAGAGTGGGGTTCTTGATAATCACACAGGCCCTTTAAGGCCAGCCATGAGTGCAGAACCACTTCAAATAGCTTGTAGGCTTGTTCATGGGGCCCGACAATGTAGAGTCAAGAGAAATACGCTTCATTAAAGAAACCACCTATTCTTCACCTTTTCGACACCTATCCTTAAGGCCCACGCCTCAGCATTCCCATGTGTACAAATGTTCTTAGCTACAGGGCACATATAAAGAGCAAAGTGCTAGGATTGGCATTTATGCAATTTGCACAAAAATAAATAGCAGCTGCATCCAAAGTGTCAAACCGCAGTGCAAATGGGTTTAATGCATCTTCTATATCATCTCATGATGATTTAAGGCCCTAAATGAAAAGTTATTCCTTTTTTGTTTCAAGATTTAGGCAAGTTATGAAATCATCAGCTGAAATGACATTGACAACAGTCCAGCCACACGCTGAGGAGTGCCAGGAGGCTTTTGAACAGATCAAACAGGGCATCACAAAATCAGTCAACATGGCCGATTGAACCTAGCGGGTGGGTTTGGGTGTCATACTAGTGCAATACAGGCCAGGTTCAACATCTCTTTGCAAAATTGGTCATACACCAGCAACATTCTCAGTGATGCAGAGAAAGCATACACACAGGGCGAAAAAGAGGGGTTAAGTAGTAGTAGTAATGGCCTGCAAACATCTGTTCTATAGCAAGGCGTTCATCATAATCATTGATCATCAGGCTCTTGAAACGCTATATGACAACCCAAGAGCAAAGATGTCTCCCAGTATAGCAAGATGGGGCCGACAATCTCAAGGGTACAATATCGACATTATCCATGAACCATGAAAGGAGGAAAATCCTAGCGATTATTTGAGAGCTGACCCTGTCATGATGGGATGGGGACTCCCCGCAACATGGAGGAGGCCTACCATGGGTTCTCCAGAGCCAGTCCTGCCCCAGAGACGTGATGCAAGATTTGGGAGGGCCCCAATCTCTGTCCCTTCTACCTGTGCCTGGCTGGATATGTCCAGTACCAAAGCCTCTAGTTCCATGCCTGTTGCGCACAACGCTTGCCAGTGTTGTTCTTTTCTTCCACAGGACAGGGATCGAAATTAAGATTGGACGAGCAGGAGCGAACGGCAGCTCCTGGTGTTGAGCATTAACTAGTGAGCAGTAGCTACTTCTAGGAAACCAGGAGCTAGTACATAGCATTCCACAAATCTAACTTCCATATAAGATGCAAAGTTAACACTTTGTCCTTTATTTATGACCTCTGTATGCTCTATATGTCATATAGATGTGTCCTTATGCTTGCTTATACATTTTCCCAAACCCACAAAGCTAATGTCATATAGGTATGTTTGTTCAGCATCAATTTGTCTGGGGAGCCAAAAATAGCTCTTGGTAATTGTCGATGCCAAGCTAACCAGGCTCTTCTGAGCTACAGGCAGTAGTGAAATAACTCCCAGCTCCCCTTAATTTCGAAACTTGTAGGACAACATGTACCAGGTTTCATAGCATTTAAGTCCTGAACTGGCAGCTCACCAGAGGCAGCAGCAAGCTGAGGAATGCTGTGCACATCTCACCGGCAATCCACATGGTCCAGTGCATCAGCCACAAATTTAAAAAATTACTTTTCAGCAGGATAACATTTCCAAACGCCGAAGTTGAAAAGGGGGCAGGGTTTAAGCCCTGTTCGATGTGCTTTGGTGATTGCAACCCAACCTATGGTGAGAAGGAAGCCAGCGGTTCATTCAAGGACATAGCAGACAGCGCAACCAATGTAGAGGATAGAGGGAGGACAAAAAGGGGTAGAGAGACCAGGTCACTGTGGCTGTACAGGTGAGGTAAAGGGAGGGGGAGGAAGACTAAGAGACCAGATGAAGGAGGACAGTATAGTGGCTGCCTACTGATGAGGACCTGAAAGCAACCAACCTCCTCATGTCTCCTACTGCTGCAGGTACCTTGTAGGTGGATCCTAAACTGGGGTTGCCACAAAATCAAGAAAAATGGTCTTCAGCGGTGGCTTACCTCCTACTCATTCTTTAATTCACATGCTCTTGTATTCCTCATCCTGTGTTTCTGCCAGATAATGTGCTTTCTACAAAGTTGTACAACGCTGTTGTGGGGACGGGGAGTGCTGTGGAATGCATAATTCTTGTTAAAGCATCTTTTAATAAGATTCTTGTCAGTGCACAGTATTGAACAGGTTTTACTGAAGCAAAACAAATTGGTACATTTTGACCCATTTAAAAAAGAAAGAAAAAATATGTCCTCACCACTATCCATCCACTCCACTCAATAATTTGTAATCTTTTGATATGTGGAATATAACCATCTTCTACACGAAGAAAGCAAAAGTCTAATTCAAATAAAAGGACTGTATGTGCAATGAGGCTACAGCCGATTTCTGGAGCATGCATAATGTGTGCTGGTCAAAGACATTAAAACGCAAATAAGGTGTCGGAGCAAACAGAGCTTGGCATTGTGATTGCAGTTTAATGGAAAAGCTACAGTAACAGGCCTTACCAAAGGAAATGGGTTAGGCTTTTCCAATGCATTTTGGGGGGCTTTAAAAAAAATAAAGAGACACATTTTACTCAAGACATTTACAAAGCCAGGCCTATTGGATTTGCCCATGATGGTTTTCTCACGGATGTTCTACTGTGGGAAGAATGCCGCACTTCACAAATATAAAAGGAAATGACTTTCTGCATCGACATGGGAGAAAAACGCTTGGCTGCACAGACACTTTAAAGTGTCTTTACAGATAATTAAGCCACCTCATTCAAAATGAAGAGATCCACAGAGCCAAGCAAAACAGTGCAGTTTAATTGCAGGTATGAAGAGGGTAATTGGTCTGAAGCGCTCATTTTACTAATTCTCCATTTGAGGCAAGCGCTGCCACATGTATGCCAACTCATTCTAATGCGGATATATTTCTAGCTGCAGCCCAGCGATAAGACTGTCTGTGCCAGCCAGTTAGAAACATCAGATGTCAGGACCCCCCCCCCCTTCCACTGGCTTCCTTCACCCCTGCCAGGCCCACCTACATGGTGGTGGGCCTCTTCACCCATTGGCCTGCACTGGCTGGACCTTGCATTAGTCTGCAGCAGGGTTGCCGTGCAGGAGGCCATCTTGGATCGCAGCCCACCATGAGGGAAATGTCAGGTGAACAGTTTGCCAATACACAATTAACTGCTATGGACGAAGATCCAGGGGGTTTCACTTGCATGTTTGTCCTCCTGGTTATTATTGTCAATTGGTTGTCAAGGGTAAACTTTAGACCAATGCTATTTTCATTGTGTCCGGTAGGAAAAACTGTCAGCCACTATCCAAAAATCTGTACGCTGTAACTGAATATAGCATAAAATATTTTTCATTGGTAAACTAGAATTTCCATCAGGGAAGGTCCTTGCTGGGACATTCTGGGAGATAAAGATGTGTCATGGGATGTTATGTTAAGACAACAAAATTCTGCAGCTGGTAAGAGATGTTAGTGAATTGAGATCTCAGCCTGTGCAATCATCTGCAACCGCCATACAGCATGTACCTACTGTAGCTTTTTATTCCAATAAGGTGGTTAAAATTACCAGCATTTAGTTGGATAATAGCAACACCTTTTATTTACAGCAACACAAGCAATTGGTAGTAAGCACAAAATAAGAAACCCTACCATTATAATGATGATTTCTATGCTATTGGGGGCCCCTGGTGTAATCCTGCTCAATGGCAGTAGCTGCTCATCCATAATGAGCAACAGGTTTCTGACCTACAACTCATTATGGAGCACGCAAAGCTGGCCAAGTTAAAACCTAAGCGCTCCATCAGCTACAGCAAGCAGCTGAGAAAACGCTCTTGCTGTGCTGTGGGGTAAACAAGACTTCCTCTGGCAGGGAGTACCCAATCTGTGCATGCCCAATGAGCGTTCCAATGTCCACTGGCTGGAAAGCTTGTAGGAGGCCCTTCTGCACATCTTAGTGGTACAGACTGTGCTACTTGTGCTTAACGCACACTCCAGGAACCAGGTCCAAAGGAGAGGAGTTTCATTGAACCTACCCCTCTTGTTAGTTCCTGCTTGCAGGGTGCACCATCCAGAGAAACAACGTGAGGTAAGAGCCTGGAGCAGAAAGTGCGGGTTGTGGGGGGACGGTAGGGTGACTGTGTGTGTCAAGAGAAACTGTCAAGGAGACTGAACATGAGAAAGTGTGCCTGTGAAGCATGTGTGCTCAGTGTGTATGTATAGAATGGATGAGGGCTTGAGGAAGAGGGGCAGTAAATGAGGAAGGGCCAGGACATAAGGAGCTATGATGGCACAAATTGGTGCATTCAGCATGGACATGTTTTCGTACAATGCCATTATTGGCATAATGGGAATAGCGAACTTAAGTGTGTTCTTATGTGGGGATACTGGCATATATTATCTCAACCAGCATGGGCAGGTTTTCTTACTGTTCAAAAAGAGCAAAAGGGCGGTCACACGGACAATAGGTTTTATAACTTTGCTAAATAAATTGTTTGACTTCAATTATGCAAACCAGGGAGGAGACAGACCAGGTCAAGTATAGTATAAAACATACATATTTTATTAAACAAATATCACCATGATAAAACATATACAATACCACATAATGGGTGATACAATTGGATATAAATTCATAAATAAGTTATTCATAATGAAATATATATCTGTAATATTAATAATAAATATGTTTGCCACTGATATAATAATCATGAATTGGATATTGTCAATATCGAATTGCATCCCAATTAACCCCACTGCAGTTGAGGCCAAAAACAAAATATCTCAAAAGTGCTGCTGTTCAAACAGTGGACTGGATCTTGCCCAGCTATTAAATTACACAAGGTAGTAGACTTACTTTTTGAAATGGTGCATTTTACTAAACTCGGCACTTTAACATCTTTTTGCACTTTAAAGTCTTTTTTGATGCTATCCATTTCCACAATAGAAGACTTTGTTATGTTATCTATCTGAATGCTTGTCACTTTATATGCTGCTCTAGCACTGAAATAATTTGCACACATTGAGGGATCTGGACAAGATCCAGTCCACTGTTTGAACAGCAGCATTTTTGTGATTAGATTGATTTTGGCCTCAACTGCAGTGGGGTTAATAGGGATACAATTGGATATTGACCCTATCCAATTCATGATTATTATATCAGAGTGGCAAACATATTTATTATTAATATTACAGATATGTATTTCATTTTGAATAACTTCTCTATAAATTTATATCCAATTGTATCACCCATTATGTGGTATCGTATGTGTTTTATCATGGTGATATTTAATAAAATATGTATGTTTTATACTATACTTGACCTGGTCTGTTTCCTCCCTGGTTTGCATAATTGAAGTCAAACCATTTATTTAGCAAATTTATAAAGGCTTTTGTCCGTGTGACCACCCTTTTGCTCTTTTTGAACTCCTGTTCCCCGGGTACACGTTGTAGGGGTCTCCCAGCCTTTGGCTACCAGATTTTCTTACTGTGGCATAACCAGCATTATGTGAAAAGCGAACATGAGTTTTTAATTACGCAGGAATACTCGCCTATGTTGGAGCAGCCAACATAAATTGTCTTCTTTCAGTGGCAACATTGGCATTATGGGGCATAGCTAGAATGAAAATAAATGTCTTCTTCCATTGGCAAAACACGAACATATATTTTGGTCAAAGTCATTGCTCAAATGTGTTGAAAAATACTCGTCTGTACTGTTGGGGACCTGGCATGTATTGCCTTTTTTCATTTGTTACTCGACAAACAGACTGTAAATTGTGGTGCTCTGTACCCAACTTTTCACTAACAGTCTACACTAAAACCCAACTTTTTAGCCCAACATTATAAATCCGCACCGCGCCCTTCACTCCACTGGTTGTTTTGGGGCCCATTGTTAGGCTCCGTTGCTTGTGCACATTTGTGGGAAATAATGACACCCCTCCACATAAAAATTCAATAGCTGCCATTGATCAATGCAGAAGTGACTATGGAATGGAAGTAAAGCAAGCCCTAGCAACCATTATACACTCATTACAACGCAATGATTTTTTTCTCTAGTGGAGTTACTATTTTGGACGACATCTGTTCCAAAACAGCCCCACTTAAACCAATAAAGACAAAAAGATCTCAACCTGGGTTTACCCAGAATTGTATTCCCTTACGGTAACAGCGTAGAACTACAGAGCGAAAGTGAAGAGAGCCTAGAACTGCAGACATGGAATTTAAGGCTAAAGATGCTTTGAAGAAATGTAAGCAGGCAATCTTTAGAGCCAAATCTGCTTATATTCATGAGAAAATCGATGTGGCAAGAATCACCCCAGAGAACTTTTTTCAGTCATTTCAGATCATTGTCACCCAGGGTGTCCCTCTTCAACTATAGTCAGGCCAAAATATTTAACTCCTTTTTTAAGGAAAAAATAGTAACGATTCCGGGCAACATTATGTTGAGTCTTCAATCCTCTACTAAGACTGTTTTGGAACATACATGGCCTCCATTCCCAGTGCAATTGGTGGCTCCCCAATACCCAGCTCCATTCAATTCTAAACCCATTTAAGAGGATGAAGTCTACTCACTAATAACTTTACTTAAACCAACTACGAGGCGAATTGCGTTAGATATTGCCCCATTCTGTACAGTTTCATCAACAAATCTTTTGAGCAGGGCATAGTGCCCATAGATCAAGAAAGCCATTGTCTAGGCTGCAGGATTATTGACCAATTGCAGGTCTGTCGTGGCCTACAAGGGTATGCAGAGAAGGCATCATGGCTTGACCCTTTTCAATCAGGTTTTAGACCTAAATTTGGGATCGAGACAGCCTTGCTGGCAGCGTAGGATGACTTGTTGGAGGCCGCAGACAGAGGAGACCTTTCATTATTTGTAATGTTGGATCTCTGGGTGGCCTTCAACACAGTTGATCACTCTATTCTACTTAGCCGCCTGAGAGAAATTGGTAATGTCTCTGAACATGCATTGCAACTGTTCGGTTGGTTCCACTTATGCCGATGTCAGCAGGTTAAAATGGGGACCTTTCTCTCAGATCCTGTTTCTTCGGACTGTGGAATTCCACAGGGATCCTCCATCAACTGTATTTTTAACCTTTACTTGCGGCCACTGGTGGATATCCAGAGGAGCCATTCGATTAATTTCCATTCCTATGCCAATGACACTTGGGTCTTTATCAAGTAGGGAATGTTGATGAAAAATTCCTTAGGATCGGACAAAGTCTTGATGAAGGCAGCCTGTGGACGTTGGAGAACCAGTTGCAACTTAACCGAGCCACGACTGAGGTTGCCCTGTTTGGACCAAAACATCATCTCGCTGCAGGAAAACGTCCTCACAACCCCAGTTTTTTTGGGGGGCAGAGTTGAAATTTGCCCCCTAACATTAAAAATCTTAGGTGTATTTGGCAGGACAATCTTGGCAGTGAAGACAAGGTCAGAGCCAAGGTCCAGGCGGTGTTCTACTCCCTGCATATGTTAAGACCGATTCTGCCGCTTATTCCAGATGAGGATCATGCTGTCGCAGTGGGCTCTTTAGTGAATTCACATTTGGATTTCTGCTTGGAATCTCAGATAGGCAGCGTCAGAGGATGCAAATGGCACAGAACGTTGACGTAAGATTAGTTTGTCGATTTGGCAGGTCTGCCCAAGTCTCTGCTGCCAACCAGACTCTGCATTGGCTGGCAGTGGAAGCTACAATTCATGTCAAGGTGGCCTGTATGATTTTCAAGAGCCTGAAGTGCTCTGCCCTGTCTTATTTGGGAGATACACTCAATTAGTATCAACTGACTGGGACACTACGTTCTGGGGATCAACCATTGCTGAAAATCCCTTGATTCTGTTTTGTCACAAGGGGGTAATGGGGTGGGACAGAAGGTTTGCTGTCTAAGATCTCAAATTGTGGAACAGCATTCCCTGAGAAATGAGAGCTCTGAAGCCCATTTATCAGTTTCGAGGAGCTCTAAAAACACTTATTTTTAAATAATGGGTCGCAAGAGGTTCTCCTTGAAGATTCTTAATGTTTTCTTTTTTCAATATATGGCCCACTATACTGTTTGTTGCCCTTATCTTGTATTATTAGTCCATCTGCGCCTCTACACGATTAAGTTTGTCCTTGTGCGCGTATACAAATGCCTCAAATTCAAATGATGCTGTGTGAAATGGGCAATAGACTTAACTCACAATGGATCTGCCATCATGATTATGCTAAGTATAGAGAATACAAAGTAGACATTCTCGCATAAGAGGTGATTCTTCCCATCACACAAACTTCAGCATTTAACTAACACTTTAGCAATGTGAATCACTTAACACTTTGATATAAAAGAAGGCACGACTTGCATGGCGTATACACCAAAGATTTTTAAGAGGTCCAGGAACACAGGTCGAAACAGGGGGAGCCATTCTTGATATAGTCATCGTCACGAAAGAGCAAGAAAATGTGCAGGCCATGATAAACGGTAAAGCCGAGAAGGAGGACCTTAAGGCAGTCATCATAGTGCCAGAAGTCGACTTGAGTGCCACGGAGTAGCAAATGCTGCAGAAAGACATTGTTGAATACTTTAAACATTGTAAACTATATGAAGAAGTGGTCGCGCGTGCCTAGTTTCACTTTAAGGAATTAGTTACCTTTATATCTTCATTCACGCGAACCTTGAATGCTCATGAAAGAAATAAAGCCTTTAAACATTGTAGCTACAGTTGAAGAGAGAGCAAGCATTGCTAAAGAGTATTCCCTTATTAAGGCTGAAAGCAGCCTTTCTTAAAGCCAGAAAACAATCTAACCAAGACGGAGTCCAACTGAAGTTTAACCTTGCCTAAGATACAAGTGTGCAAGCATTACCTGAGGCAAAGTGAGTGGCACCAAGGTTTTGGGTAATTATTTCGGCTAACATTTGGCAGAGAGAGATGAAAGCAAAGTTGGAGAAAGGAAACTTGTTGCTCATGAATATTATTTGAAGTTGATCATCTAGATTGTCAAAAAATTTAAGAAACAGAGAAAAGTGGGCCATACAGGCAAACTTAAGTTGTTGTTGTGGCAGACAAACAAGAGAAGCAAAGAGGCTGCTCCTTTTGAAGAGAGATATTCAGAGGAAGAGTGCCTTGCCTGTTGGAAAATGTTGAAGTGCCTTAACCTAAATATTGTTACAACTAAAACCGGTTTTAAATCACAAATTACTGAAGCTGTGGTGGTATTTCTGTCAGTAGATGCAACTTTTCAGTAGCCCAAGCGAAGTGTAGTATTATGTGACAAAGGAGAATGTTCTCATGATAAACATTAGTAGAAGTGAAGTTATTGAAGTAGAAGCAGCAACACTGTGAATTCATCCTGACAAAGATATCTGCTGTGAATCCTAATCTTGTAACTAATGACATACTGTTAACCAAGAACTGTGTTTCGCTGACGGTTGTAGAAGTTGCATTTCTTTTCAACTGTGGTAAATCTTTGATTACTGGAAGTGGTGGCAAAGCATTGTGGTTGAGAATACCATTGGTGCTGTTCTGAGGAATTGGGAAGTCCATAGTTCATCAAGAAGAAAAGATGTGCTATTATTGGAACTTTGGTTAACAAAACTATCTTGACATTGAAATTTCAAGAACTGATTACAGACTATCTTACCTAGAGGGATTTCATTGTTTCTTTGTTTTGTTGAACATTGGAGTTGCATTAACTTGAATCCTGGGGAAGGGGACTTGCCCACGTTGTTGAGTGTCAAGAAACTGTGAATGTTGTTGATGTTATTTGAATTGTCATATTTTCTTTGTATTTGATGTTTAGTGCGAGGGCCAGAAATCCTGTTTTAGAGTGTTTCCCTGTAGTTTCAGTTAGGCAAGGAAATCATCAGCAGAGTAGGGAGAGTGAGGCATTTAATATCATTTACACTTTAACAAAATGGCATGTTTTAAACAAACAGTTGTCTGCCCCACATTGCTGATCCCTCACAGTAGCCTAGGCAAGCAATCTGCCCGTTTAGTCTTTCATCCCAGTAGATGTTTAGTAAACATGCATTCCTAGATTTTCACTACCAATCTGGGAGTGGACAATTTCTTCTCGACAGTGAGCAGCTTCAACTCATTTCTCTAAATGCATACTCGTAAGTGCTCAAAAAGACCATGCGCAGGAAAACATCTGCTTTTCAACTATGCAGCACATTTGTTCAGCCAAAGCCTTGTGTTCTGCATTGTGTTTTCTTTGAGTGAAGGTGGCTCCTAAGATTAAGCGCAGACATCTACCGTAATGTAGGTTTTCGGGTTTTGGATGAAAGGGTTTGAAGCATTGGAATCAACGTTTTCACCTGTGCGAATGGCGTCTGCTGTGACTTCGGCCATACAATTTCCCCCAAACCCTCCTTATTTCAACATGGGTGCACAAGGATCAACAATGGCCTTCATAACATCCAGTTTTTTTATTTTTTGTTTGCTATATAGGTTTGGGTGCAAACTTTTAGAATTGTCGTCTTTTGATTTTCGCGTTAGGTTGGTTTGTATTACAAGTGTCAGGAAAGATTCATAATGTAGATTCTCATAAGAGTTATGGTGTCAAGGGCAATTTCATAATTTATTCCCAGAATTGCATAGTTCTAAAGATTAGTGGGAATGAATTCTCGCTTAAGATCAATTCCCATCTCTCGGCCTGATCGATGTTGGTAAGTTCCTGTGGGAGCATCTGGGCAAAGATTTTTTGTATTTCAGTTAAAGCAGGACAGTCCATAAAAAGATGGAAAAGTGTTTCTGTTGAGGAGGTCTGTTTACAAAATCTGTAGTGTGTTTCTTCCAGGGGATTTTGCTGAGTGTGTATCTGGTATTCTCTGGTTGGCAAAATGTTTAAGCGGAAGCAGAGGAAGATGTCTCGTATTAGTTTACAGGGGAATTGTATTAAGTATTTGCGTGGCTCATGGAGGGCTCTTGCCTCATAACGCGAGTAGAGCTAGAGTTTGTATTTGTTCTTGTCCTCGCACGTCTGGATCCAATCAAGATCCCACAGCAATTTCTTAGCCATCATAGGTCTGTTTGTCAACATATCGTTGCTCATTTCATGTTTTTTTTTATTTGATTGAGGGGTGTACAGTGAGATGTGTTTCCAGATGTTAAGGTAGTCGAGTGACTGTGTTCCGAGTTCAAAACAGATTCTGATTGCAGGATAGGATTTAGGCAAGGACAGTACTTTCCTCCAAAAGATTCCCAGTTTAGTTTAAGGTTTTAATGCTGTCTGCCGATAGCATAAACCCCAAGTATTCGGCTGTCTCCCTGTGACAGATTAATTTTATTTTTACGAAATAAAAGGCCCGCTATTGTATCCTCTAGAGTACTGTCCCTAACATGGAATTATGGGCAGTGCACATCTTTCTGTATACAACGTTATCATGTTGGAACTATGATAGGTTCTTTATAGTGTTAAGTATGGCGTCCATCATTCTCTGAAAGATGGATGATGCTGGCGAGAGTTCAAATGGCATTTGCATGTTATCTATTGGTGCCAAAGAGGGCTACGAATGACGTGTAACTTTGTGTAACTTTATCTGGTGGCAGGTAGCTCTCTTGTCCAATTTGGAGAAATGGCAGGCATCTTTAACCATCAAAACTAGCATTGATCCTGTTCTTTATTTCCCGGTTTGCAGTCTTCACGGGGGCAGTACGACAGCTGCCTGAATCATGAGGTAGTGAGGAATATAAGTTGTATCGCCACTAAGCGAGACGGCACAATTGTGTCCTTCATCCTTGAGAGATGTCTATGAGCAACCTGGTTATTTCAAATTCTCTAATGTAATGCCTTTCTCTTATATGGATTTCTCTTGCGTCTTTTAATTGTCGGTATGAACTAACAGCATATCCCTTATGTCATTGTATGTCTCGAAAATTGCAAAATAATGAAATTCCTTAACTTGGCAGCAAAATCATCTACCTGCTCCCCAAAGGCTTGAATCCTCGAATAGAACATAATGTGAAGTGCTGCGTTTTCCTTCTTCACGCAGAGAAGAGCCAATCTTTTCATTGGCCCATATTCAACAGAGTCTTCATCTGCTGTTACCAGGGCCACTTCCTCCAGACCAGCAAATTGGCTTTGCCCCCAGCCACCTGCAGGGCACTCGGCACCATCTCTTTCTTACATTCGTGAACATTGGAAGCCATTGATTACAGGGAATAAACTGTCTCTAGGAAATGAGAGAATTGGTGGTGGAGTTGCACTTTGCCCGGTGTCGGTGAGTTGTGAGCGTAGAGTTTCCAGAAGCTGACCTCCAATTAGGAGTGTGCTCTGAGACAGGATCAGGCAGCTTAGTGAAGGGTAATAAGATTTGATTTAGCATATATACAGCATTGAGCAATAGTGCTAAGTCCTGGAGCAGGCCTGGGGGACACTGGTGCAACATCCATGCCAGGCGCACATCTCTTCTCGCGCAGAACCACTGCCATGCCCCGGGACAAGTGCATAGGCAGTTCAGTTACACACCTTAATTCCTCGATACCAAAACCAGCTTCTGAATTCACGTAAATCTATCACACCCAAACATTTATGGCATCTCATGAAAGGGTAAATATCTTAAATAAGGTCATACTAAGTGAGAGATGGGCAGGATACTGCAACATTCATAGACCTTCCTCCTGTAGACCTGCACAGTGAGCATTCAGGTGGAAGCAAGATGGTCAGCCCCTCACTCCTACGAGTTTAGCAGCAGCCCAGCAGCTTCTAACCCACATCTTAATTAACAGGAAATGCAAGCTCTGTCAAACACTGCCCAACAGCCTTGGTGCATACAAATGAGTTTACTCCAATCGCATCTAATGGTTAGCAACATATGTTCTGCTTACATACCCAGTGAATCAATAAAGAAGCCCAAGAGTGGCTGCAATCACGCTTATCCATGGACTCCACGGGAAGCACAGGCGTGCTCAGTTGTCATTTTAATCATCATGGGAGCTTGCTTTGCATTCTACCGTGAGTCAGTGAGGACACTGTTAAATCAAGGGTTTATTTTCATGCTTGCCTACTGATGACCTTTTATGTTTAATGCAACACTTTCTCACTGCTGTGTTGCGCTTCCTTGTGCTGTAAACAACAACAGGTGTTATCATTACTCCGTTTAAGGGTACTCGGCGCACAGACAGGACTTGGTAAACATGAAAGGCCGGGTTCGAACGGGTTATGCCTGCAGGTTGAACACAGATTACAGGAGTGGGCACTTAAATCCCTGAGCTATCTTCCAACTTGTAAAATGAGTACACTGTAAATGCACGTTTTTTATTGCATCGCAGACTGCCTCTGGTTGGTGTTGTAATGAGAGCTAATACCCATGTATGATAACAGCGCACCCTGTAAACTAACCCTCTCCAAAAGGGTCCTGGGGCGACCGGACCAGATCTTCCAACACCGGTCAGAAAGCTCAGTAAACTAAGTACTCGCTGATGACATCTGCATTCAAATTGCAGTGCCCGCAGGTTTAAAACTCAGCGGGTCCAGCTTCCCTGCTTCCGAGAACAATGAATTGGGTACCATCAAGTTCAAAATGCAAAAACAAAATGAATAAGTAGTCATTAAAACCCACTTGAATCCTGAAAAATAATTAAAATTTTTAAAAAAATCATCTTTCAGGTACACACATTAATGAGAATTAATTACTTGACAAAGTTATAACATAAAAAACTACTTTAAGAAAAAGGGTTTATGTGGCTGCCTCCGCCTTTGCAGTATTGGACTCATGGGCAAGATGTGTAGCCGAAGGCGGACATCGGAGATGCTGGCGATACAAGCAGTAGAAACCCAGGTGGAAGGGAAGCCGGGTCTGCAGAACAGGGGCTGTGGGGTATCGATTTGCAATAAATGCTGTGCAATGGATACTGTACTGCCATTTAAAAAAGAAACACAAAATGAAGCACCGGAAAGATTTTGGTGTTCATTATTAATGGAATTTTTCTACTATTTTAAACGATTTGTTTCAAGGTTTGTTTCTTAATTAAAATTTGTTTTGCCATAAAAACTTGTGCATAAAGAGCCTGCAAATGGCAAAGAATAACAAAGTTACTCACCGTAGTGACACTCTTACTTCTAGTCCATAGTCCCCTTTTCTCCAGACTTTTAGGACATTCCATCCGTCGTGACGGGAGTAGAGCACTTTTTGAAGCATCAAAAATGTTATTGTCCTTTTATAGTTACGAGGGTCTATAGCCCGCCTTCCTGAGCCCCGCCCAGCGTATCGCCCTTCAGTCATTTTCTATCACCAAATTTGAAGGACAATTCCGCAAAGAGGAATCTTTTTAGAGGGGAATGCAGGCGGGCGTATGGAGAAAAGGGAACTATGGACTATGAGTACGATAATCACTACGGTGAGAAACTTTTATATACTCGTCCGTCCGGTCCCATTTCCTCCATACTATTGGGAGATTCACAAGCACTGATATATTAAACGGGTTTCTGGAAAATTCCCTTACTGAAAAAGCTTTTTAAGCACGCCCTGGCCAAACTGTGCATCTGCCCGAGAATTGAGATCAAGAAAATAGTGCTTACAGAAAGACGAGGGTGAGGCCCATGTGGCCGCTTTGGCAATGGGTTCCCGTCGAACATATTTTTGTTACGCTACAACTGCAGCTTTCCCCCACGCCAAATGTGCGTGGATGCCCTTTGGGGCATGAAGGCCTTGTAAAAGGCCTTGTACTGAATAAGCTTCCAAAATGCACAAAGCAATCCAATGTGAAATGGAAGATTTGGAGGCTGGGCTCCCTTTAGGGTTTGCATAGTTCACAAAAAGCTGTCAAGAGCTCCTAAAGTTGCTTGCTCTTTGCAAGTAAAACTTGAACACCCTTCTAACATCTAGATTGTGGAGGACTCTTTCTGCGTCAGACACTGGGTCCGCAAAGAAAACCGGCAGGGAAATAAACTGGTTAATGTGAAAATTAGAAACAATCTTTGGAAGAAAAGATGGATGTGTGCGGACCACCACCATACCCTTATGAAAGGTCAAAAAGGGATGCTTGATAGAAAGAGCCTGTAACTCACTTATTCTTCTGGCTGATTTAAAAGCCATCAATAAAGCCACTTCCAGGTGAAGAACTTGAGCCCTGTAGTCACCAGGGGCTGGCGACCACAGAGCTATGAAGAGCAGAGTGCAATTGTTGGTCCCCCCGAGTTTCAAGAGTGCCCGATGAATCAAGGGAAGCGGGGCAAATGAATACACCCACATGTCCCATGACATCTCGAGAGCATCCCTCAAGGAATGTGGAGCGAGCCCCCCCCTGGAAGCATACTGTGGAAGCTTTTTGTTGGCTGATGTCGCAACCATGTCCACTGTTGGAGTGCCCCACTGTGAAAAAAGGAGGAGAAGAAGAACCCTTTCTTCATCTCCCACTCATGGTTCACCACAGACAAGCGGCTGAGAGAATCTGCTGCAATATTGTTTCGACCTGGAATATGTACAGCCTGTAGCCAGATATTGTTCTGCACAGTCCATTCCCAAATTTGAATGGCTAAGTCTACTAGTGGCAGAGCCCTGACACCTCCTTGTTTGTTCACATAGAACACTGCCATCAAATTGTCTGTGCGCACTCTAAGTTGCCGAAAATGGAAGATCGAAAGGCTTTCAACACCAGAAAAATTGACAAGAGCTTGAGCTAATTGATATGGCACTTCCTGTCCTGGGGCGACCACAGGTTGAAAACCTCTAGGTATTTCAACATTACACCCCAGCCCAGAAGGGAGGAGTCTGTCTTTAATGTGACTTGAGATAAGGGCTCCCAAAAGAAGGCTCCCACCAAGTAGTTCGTGGGGTCCGACCACCACTGGAGATCTGTAGTCATAATCGAGGGGATTGGAATCATACCGAGAGTCTGGGTCCAATGATTGAGACCAGTTCACCCTGAGCATCAATTGCGTACGTCTCATCTTCGACCTTGCCAGAGGAGGGGCTAGAACCCATGAAGTCATAAGGCCAGAAGCTTCTGAAATCACAAAGCAGACCAGTGGCATGCGTTGAGGAACATGCGACACCTGGGTGACAAATCTGTCATCCTATCCCTGGCCAGAAAAACCTTGGCCTTGATCGTATCCCAGCAAAAACCTAAGAAAGTCAGGGTCTGAGAAACCAGCATCGATGATTTTCACCAGTTCACCGACAGTCCAAGAGGGAACAGCAGTTGGAGCAACTGAAGATGGTTTCAAGTTTGCGGACAGTGACTCCGAAGGAGCCAGTCATCCAAATATGGAGAGATGTGGATTCCTCGGAGCTTGAGGAACGCTGCAACGCCGCCATCATTTTCGTAAAAAACCCTTGGGACTCAACTGGGTCCAAAGGGGAGGACTCTTTACTGAAAATGTTCAGTCTCTACTGGGAAACAAAGGAATTTGCGGTGTTGGGGCCATATTGCAATATGCATATACGCATCTTGGAGATCCACCACGCAGAGCCAATAATCCAAGAGGGAGGATGTGACAAGCTTGGGAGGGATCATCTTGAATTTTTCCAGGGGGAAGGTGCAGGTTGAAATTGGACAGATCTTTAATAGTGCGCAGGCCAGCCTGGTTTGGGCGCTGAGAACATTTGGGAATAAAATCCCTCCCCCTCTTTCGATGGGGGAACACTCGCCACTGCCCCAAGGTCCAGGAGCTTTTACACTTCAGCCCGGGGACAGGGTGATCCTGTCTGTTGTAAAGGAGGATGAAAAGGTAGGGTATCGGGAAGGGGAAGCCAAAAACCTGCATGGGCGATGGACAAAACCCACAGGTTGTCGGTAATGGACCTCCACTCATCCAGATGAGAAGAAATTGTCCCTCCCACTGGAAATTCGTGGGACTGATGAAAGACATCATTTGGTAGACTTATCAGTGGCAAGGGCACCTGCTGTAGAGGAGGCGGCTGAGGATCAGGAGAAAAAACGGCCACCTTGTCTCTGTTGCTTACGTCGAGGACCACTAGAGGAAAGATCAGGTTGGCACGATTTATGGTCCTGAAACACTCTAAAGCTTGAAAAAGATCTTGCTGGGAGTCTGTTTCTGATGGGACAATTTGGAAGGAGCAAGCTTTGCTAGGACCGAAAATGACTTGGCTGTTAGTGTACTAGCCTTTGTTTTATTCAGTTCCACATCTGTTGAAGAATGGAAAAGATCCTTACCCTCGAAAGGCAGATGAAGAACCTTTTCTTGGAGCCCTCTTGAAATCTTGGTCGCATGGAGCCACGCTTGGCAGGAGACATCAAGTCCAATCATGAGTCCGCAAGCTGAAGTATCCACATGGTGGGCCGCTGCCTCCAATAGGTCCTGAGCCAGGACCCAGGCATTAGAGAGCCCACCTTTGAAGTCCTCCAGCCTGTCCTGAGGAATACAGTCTTGAGATTCAGACAACTCCCTCCATAACTTGAGGTTAGCAGCCCAGAGTATCACCTCTGTGTTTGCCTGGTACAGCTGAAGCCCTGCATTGGCAAATACTTTTTCCCCCACCCCGTCGTCTTCCTTAGACAACACCTGTGCCGAAGTGGTGGAAGAAGGATTACACTGAAGCATGGCCCCCGCCACCAGTGTATACGAAGGGAGCGGGCAGGCAACCAAAAGGAATTTCTTCAGATGAATGAAGCTTGTAACGAGCATCAATTTTTCTGTAATGTGATGCCCCGTAGAGGGTTTTTCACAAATTTTGCAGGCCTCTGCCAGCACATTTTCTGTAAAAAAAAAAGACCTGAATGCTCCTGGCATTTAAATGTTAGGGCCCCTGATAGAGCCTCCTCGTGAGAAGTCGGGGTCCGGAGCTGGACTATCCAACAATGCCATTAAATCCAGCGCTCTGTTATGGAACTCCCGGATAGAAAAGGGTGGGTCCTACCTAAATTCCTCCTTGTTCTTTTTGGCAGGAACTGAAAGCTGTTCTGAAATGTGTGGTGGGTCAGACATCTAGGGTTCTGGCTCGGTGGTGCAGGAGGAGGAGCAGGCAATGCTGGAGGCTGAGGAGGCATTACTGAAGGCACTATGAAGCAGTGGCAAAGGAGTGGGTTCAGGAGGAGTGGGCCCAAGTTCAAGAGGCTTGGGGCACAAATCCTTGAAGAGGTACCGAAAATAAGCCTTCATTGGGTCTGAGTGCAAAAGGGCTTGAAATTTGCAAAAGAAAGCATCCTCTAGGGATGTCTTAGGCTGAGGTTTGGGCAGTGGCCGATCCAACAGGCCATGCCTCCACGACTCAATCGAAATTGGCTGCCAAGACAGGCCCCCCCATACTTGATCAACTTAGTGCAGAGGGGCTGAAGTTAGCGGGAGGGCCATAGTTGCCAGAAGAGAGATTCTAGTACTCCAGTCAGATGCCGGCTGAAATGGACTGCGGTTATCATGCTCGGGAGGCGAAAGAAATGGGGTCCGGCTGCTATACAGAGTCCTCCTGATGAACTTCTTAAAATGGAGGCGTTGGAAGGAGCAGACAAAATGGACGCCTCCAATAATGCAGGATGAGACGCCATCTTGTGACTCTCTGAAGAGACCTGCATCATAGGCCCGTCTGAGGCTATTGTTATGACAGGATTTTTAGGAGCCTTAGAATTGACTTTAGCCCTCTGTGAGGGATCCTCGGCTGAGCCGGTATTTGAAGACTGTGGGCACTTGCCCAACTTCTCTCCCTCAGCAGAACCGGTATGGAGTTTAACCCCTTTTAGGGGAACCTTAGGTAAGCGCCCGGTGCCAAAAGCCCCAGTGTGGGAACTCTCAGCCCCTGCTGGTTTTTTATCTTCGCCTCTATTTGGGGATCCTCGGGAATGACCCCAGTACTTTTATCCCCTAAGTGGGGAACCTCTGGGAAACCCCTGGTACTTTTAGCCCCTATGCGGGGAACCTCAGGAATTATCCCAGTATTTTTAACCCCTGGCCAGGGACCCTCAGGGTTGACCCCGGTACTTTTAGCCCCTTGAAGGGGATTCTCGGAGGAGAGACAGGTATCCAGATTAGATCCCTTTCAGGATACCTCAGGGTGCACCCTAGTAAGGCTAGAGCCGTCGAGGTGCCTCCCAGCACTGGATGACCCCGGGAAGGAGTCACCCAGCCAGTGTGCCTTAAAAAGTAAATAACTTGGCGGATGGTTCCTCTTCTCGTCGATGAACTGCTAAAAGCGAGCCAGGGGCAAGCGATGAAAAACATCCTCCCACCGGATGAGCCTACGCTGAAGTGCCTGGACAGATAGCGAGTCGCAGTAAAGACAGGAATCCCACTGATGATCTGGACCCAAGCACTCCAAACAAAGGGAATGAGGACCCGCACTTACGAAGTGATTTTCACAAGATGAACAGGACACGAAAACCCTGTTGCTCCGGCATAGACGGAGCTAAAGACAACGACGTCACCGGACGAAGCAAGATTGAAGGGAAAGAGAAGAAAAAACAAAACCCCAAGATGCGAGTGCATCCGACCCCGACCACGCGGAGGAAAGGACAGTAGGCAATGTGCGGGGTGGGGCTCAGGAAGGGGGGGCAAGGAAGGGCTGTGGGGGGCTGCAGCCACACACAAAGGCCCCCCGTAAACAAGTGCTTCAGTCCTGTCACAAAGGAAGGAATGTCCAAAATGTATGGAGGGACGGAACGTAGGGGTACGAGTAGGCCCTACAGGGTAAGAACTTGCAACGTGACAGTTACAAGCTGTCTGGTGGTACCAGATACAGACTGACCGGAAGACAGAAGGTGAAGTCTGAGAGCACAGATTTGTAGTTTGGGCAGGGCTCAACTGAAAACCAAAAATATCCTGAAAACTGACACATCTCCCCCATATGTGCACAGGAAAGTAGGGTGGAGCGAGCAAGTCCAGCGTCACTCTTTCTCAACTCTCATGCTGGACTTCCTTTGCATCTTGTACTCATGGTGGCCCTGAATGATGCTGTTCCCATCTTCATCTTGTATCCTGACTTGCAACATTATGTGTTACTACTGACTTCTGCAATTGTATTCGCTTTCCACTCTTGCTTCTCCACTCTTTATGACTGCTTACTCTCTTTTCTCTCCTTCTTTCCCTTCTCCCTTTTCCTATCTCCTCCCCTTACTTTCTTCTATGCACTTACTCTATCAGAATTGTCCCTGGACCTAATATGATAGCAACCTCGCCTGTTTTCTCCACCCTCCCATACTGTTTTTTACCTCCCCACCACCTCTCCAGCACTATCTGAAATGTAGTCAGGCCTAGTATGATAGTAGCTTGTTTTGTTCCTCCCCTCCCTTTCTGCACCCCTCTCCCTCACCTTTTGTTTTTATCAGGCTCTACCAGAAATGCCGTCAGGCCTAGTACGGTAGTCGCCTGTCTGTTTCCATTTCCTTCCGACTCTCCCCCTCCCTTCCTTATCTATGTCTTAGCTCTTGCACTACTATCTGAAATGTCGTCAGGCCGAGTACGATAGTTAATTTCACATCCTTACTGTTCATGGCCTGTAAGAATGTGGTTGTATTTTTCCTTGTTCCCTCCCTTGCCTTGAAGCGCTTTAAAACACATTGTGTATAGGCGCTATACAAATAAACAATCATATCATATATCACATTATAAAACAATATGTTAGGTACTGCACCGATTGCTTTAGAGTTTAAGGAATCATGGAACCTAGCGCAGATAATGGCCTCGAATTAAGTGAACTGAGCAAAGCCTTTCTGAAACAGTGAGAGAGGCACGAATAACAAAAGCATTAATCGAAAAAATATACCCTAAAGTTGTACTTGCACAGTTGGAAAATTGGGCACAAAATAAGTATGTTTATATCGGAGTTGCAAAGGGGCTTTAAGAGGAAAAAAAAGGGTACCATTAAACATTGCTTCCTCTTGTGTGCATTAATCAAAAAATATTGCAGCAAAAAAATATGTTTCTATGTTTAATATGTATTGATATTAAGACTGCGATCGACAGAGCGGATAGGGATAAACTATGTTCAGCACTGGAATTTTTAATGATACCTGCCCCGATTTTAGCTGCAATAAAGTCCCTTTCCAGTAATAACGGTACAACGTTCATTCATCCCCCATTTTCTTTTCGCTGCACTTTTTGCTGAAAAACTGTTTGGCGAAAAAAACATCTAAAAATATGGGGGGTGGGGAGGAAGGGCACATAAGGGGCAGGGTGGGTGGTGTATAGGGATAAATAATAGGGGAGCGGGGACCCCCGCAAATAAACAAAAAAGACATTTTCAGCAAAAAGTGCTGCGAACAAAGAAAAAAGGTCGAAGAATAAACATAGAACCGTAATCACTTGCTCAAGGTGAGAGTCGGCAAAGTGGGGAATGTGCGGATACATTTGAGATTGAAATGACAGTGAAACAGGTTTGCTTTTCATCACCCTTGTTATTTTATTTATATATTATTTTTTAACCGAAGAAATGTGTAATTTGGCATGTGATGCAATGAAATTTGATTCAGGAAAAATAGGCATTCTTTTATATGCCACTGGTATAGTTTTAATTTTACAATCACCCTTATGGATGCGCCAACGGTTACATTGATTGGAAACCTTTCGTGAGAATTAGGCATTAAAAGACAAGTTAGCCAAATCTGTGGCATTCCATAGCTACGTAAAATGTAATAAAACAGTCCCATTTTTATATAAAGGTATACATCTTACGAGACGTTAATCTTTTTGATTACCTATGTATGAGGGTTTCCAGTTCTGGCTCCTGGTCGAAGCAAATATACCGAAATGGTTGTATATTAAGAAAACCAATTGGTGCTGTACTTGGATTCAGTGATGCATTTGGGGGAAATGGGATCAAGGAAACGATAACTGTTTGCAAATCTCAAGCGTGCTCAGCGGGACTTCATGGTGCTGAGCTTTGGTGAAATGTGAACCTCCGTAAAGTTGAACTGAAAGAAAAGAGATTCTTGAAATGTCTTCATCCCTTCTTTGTTTACTGAGGAGTGGCCCCATGTCAGCCAACGACAGCTAAGGAGGGTCAGTCACAGAGGGTGGGCCGGGAAGTACGAGTACCCGAACCAGGTGCCTCTGTATGCCGGAAGGGCAGGAAAAACAAAAGCTGTGAAGCAGTGATGGACGGACAACCAAGGGTGTGGGCCTAAGCTGGGAAGACTGGGAACGCTGGGAACGCTGCAGACAACTGCCACCCCGGACAAAGACAACTGAAAGTACAGCGAATCAAACTATGGGCACAAAAACACAGTCATCATGAACCCTACCGTGACTTACCCTCACACAGAGATGGCACGTCTGTCCTCAGTGTGGGGTTGGAGGTAGCGCATCCAGCCGCTCCATGGAGAATGCTCACGTCGCGGGGGACCAGAAACAAGAGTGAAAACCTGGTGGCCGGCAACAAGGGATTCATCCAAGGGGGAGAGATCCGCCAGTCCGTTAATCAGATTGGATATGGGAAGACAGTACATGGGTATTAGTGGACAGAGTCCACAAATACGATAAGAGGTCTGTGAAGTTGGCTTAAATTGGGCCAGGATGCAGTAATTAATCCGGAAACGATTTTTGTCTCTTCCACAGGGTATTCATTGTTATTGTGTTCATGTAAGATTTCCCCATTTTAGCCAGGCTCAAGCTAATAAGAGGCAATGGAGACCAGCCCATTTCACATGCATCAACAGTCCCACCTGTAGGCTAAATTCAGCATCTTCTCCATTTACAAATTGAAGAAAAGTCCCTTTGTGTGTCTTTTTAATCACAACTTTGAAAAATCATCTCTCTGTGAGGAAAGCTATGAAAAACACTATTAGTTGCATAGTTTAGATAGAAAATATGTATTTTAACCCCATAATAAATATGCATGGGACGTCACAGAAATGGAAACATTTGGCAATAATAGGGAAAATAGATCTCTGAAAATGTATGTCACGCAGGGAGAGGTGGCACGTTTAATTGTGCACACTAATCTACAGAATCTGGTGATCACGATTTTATTAAGCTTGCACATTTAATTCCAAAGTTATAGTAAGGAAATAGAAAGGCCTCCTCATAAGTTAGCGGAATAGAGGACTGGGAATTAAAGGGAAATGTTAATGTGACAAACACCCATGTGCAGCGTTAGATATGTTGTGTCCTGTGTCTCCCATTTACATTGAACATTAAGTGACATGTAATTTCCTTAAAGCCCAATGAATTTTACATTGAGAGGCACAAACAGCACTTTTGTAAGATTAAGCACCATTAAATAGAATCATTGGCTCATGTCATCCACAAGTCCCACAGGCCATAGTGTAGTCAAAACACATTATCTCCTAATGTGATGCGATGCGATATGCGATGCGAGTAGTCATAAATCAAAAATGTGTGCAACTGAAATTAACAAAGAATTTGTTATATCCATTGAGAATTCTAAATCCCTGCAGTCCCTTATCATGAAACGCACAAGCAGACCCATGTGTAATGTGGCAGAGAAAGGATGTTTTAACTTTGTATATTTTATTGTTTATGATCATGTTTATTGTGTTTATATAGCGCTTTACGTCAAAGCGATTTACATTATAACAAAGATACAATAAAAACAGTAGAAGCAATTACAAAATATTATTGGGGAAGATTACATCTCCAGCGCAAACTTGGTGAACGGAAGGAAAATTCGATGGCATACTAAAAGCAGCACACACACATTGTATTTAAAGCAACACCCATAAATTGGGAGTTATCTACAGATGTTCAGCGAAAGATGCACAAACTCATTCTGAAAAGCAGGTACACGTCTTTATAGAACAGCACACTATTCTGAGAACATTATAGTTGTAATCCAAACCTGCATAGTCAGATGCGATTGGTTCTTGTGTATATTTAAATGACTTGCACATAGCCAATATAGTTATGCCACACTTATCTATGGGAATTAAGTTGAATTAATATTTGTCTGTATATATTAGTTTTTAAGTAACCTTTTTCCAAAGCTATACTTGATTTGATACTGGAGAAAATCAAGTGCTTTAAGATAAACACCTAACACCGGCCAAAGGTGAAAATGTCATAATTGAAGTATATTGTGTTGTCTAGATGGGAGCAAACAGTACATTTACATGCCCAGTATCTGTTAAGAGTACAATTTATATGTAGCCAGTAGGGAGATTCATATACAGGGAGGTAAAATGTGTTTGAATGACCAATTGTATTTGAGTCTATAACATTGTGGTGATTTCCTTGGCATAAAGCCGAAGGCCACGTTTGACTCACGTGACTATTCTTTCAAATACATTTGGAGTTGTGAGAATCACTCTGCCTGTTTCCTTGGACAGTATCGTGGGGTGGGCTTGTATATCGGGGGTATCCAATTCCTCATGTTGTTTTAGCCAAACCTATAAATAATCCTATAAAATAATTCAAATATTTCTACAAGAGCATGGAACTGTCAAAATGATCATGCATTTTTGTGCTGCCGCGCCCACCAAATAATTGTAGGAAGCAAATGTTATGTTAATAGGCATTTATATTGCACCAAACTCTCACTGTTGTAGTTTCAGGACACCTAGACTTGTCCGTGGAGTGGCATACTGTGTGAAACGATTAGCTGCAATGAAACAATCTAAAATGTGCACTCCTTTCCGAACTCCCACCAGAGTAACACAACCTCCTCGTCCCTGTGTGTCATGATCTCTGCTTCCAAAAGATCAGGACTTGCCCGACTCCCTTGGAAGCAGACCCATAACCCCGGTTCCGAGTGCCAGCCAGTCCCAATTGGGACCTTTTGGAACCTGTCCGGGCGCCAGTGGCACCAGGCTCATAAAGATGGCCAGTCCTAGTGCTGGAAGCGCCGGTGGAAGCGCCGGGCTCATAATGCTTGGGTGGACTTACCTGCAGCAGACCATGCTGCTTACTTACCTGCCAGTTGAACCCCTGATCCTCTTCTGTTTGGGACTACTTTTCCTGTTGGGTGGGGCAGGAGCCACTCCCTAGGTTCAGAAAACTGGAACTCTTCTGGAAAGCAGGAACTCTTTTCTTACCTAGGCGTGGCTGTGGAAGGAGACACCTAAGCACTACAGGAGGCTATTTAAACCACACCCGATGGATGAATCTTGCTTTGCGTTATTCTGCATTCTCTGCAGCAGAACGCTCATCGTGTCTTCTGCTTCTGATCCTGGGCCTAAGGGAACAAAGGCTTATCATCCTGGAATCCAGTCTTCAGCAGCACCTGTAAAGACAAAGAAAGGACAGGTTAGCACTACGGTCTTCAGTGGCAGCGCATCTCTTACCTGGTCCATCGGCTGTCACCAACGCCTCGCGCTGCATTCCGGCATCTGAAGGACAAAAGCTTACCAGCTCTTCGCACGCTCCGGAGGCCTTCGGCGCTGCATCCCGCATCTGAAAGACAAAAGAAGGTGCGTTTAAAGACATTGGGCAACTGTATTACTCACGTGCCATTACTCCTTCCCACGCCGAATCCAGTGGGTATTCCAGCACTCTTCAGCTTCTCTAAAGCTCCGAACTTGTTCCTGCAAGATAAAAGGGACAGTTAGTGCGCATCGTGAAGCAGGCTACAAGCGCTTACTTGCGTGCTTCCAGGCGCTTCTATTCCTCACGCGGGTTCGATCCTCAACTCTCATCAGCCCGCCATCCGCCATCGCCGGAACCCTGCAAAACAAGAGATATCATTACAAAAGACTTTTAAGACATTTCAAGTGCCCAGAACTTACCGTTCGTGCAGTTAACGACGGACAGCAGTCCTCTGAGGTCAAGAGGCCTGCACCCTTATCCAGTGAAGGAACTGGTTACGGCACCCTGCCCCGAGGCAGATGGAGAGCTCGGCGTTCACTTACCTAAGGTGAGGGTGTTAACCTTTGGGGTTCTACAGGAGAAGAGAAAGGGAAGAGGAGAGAGGCACCCAATAACTCCAGTTCATTAATCCCATATTTTCTATCTGCAGACATCTTACTCTTCGAGTCAGACATACAGTGCACAGAGGTCCAGCCCAAAGAGCCAACCGTGTGTTACACATCACCTTTGAAGATACGGCATTCACCCAGTCAAGACCGGCGCCTCTGCGGGAATCAGGTGAGCGTTACAGAACGCAAAGCCTATCGCAAAACTCCCACCCAGGCGCTATGGAAACCTCGGATACCGACCAGCTAGCCCAGTTACTTGGGGAACTAAGAGCAGAAGTGCATGCAGCCCGTCAGGAAACAAATGCTCTAAGAAGGGAACTGATTATTTCCAAGGAGCGAACAGACGATCTCGCTAGACAATTGCTACAGTCACAAGCCGGACAAACTCCGTTACCCGCATCAGGGGCAAATCTTCCTTCAACATCCTCTACGAATCCAGTGCAGATCAACCTACCTGGGAATGTACCTTTGGCTCCGCCCGAACGATTTTCTGGTGACCCAAAGAGGTTTGCAGTATTTATTAATCATTCTTCTTATGCCGGCCAGCAGCCTTTCCAACTGATCAAGCTAAGGTAGCTTTCGTGCTTTCGTACCTTAGTGGCAATGCGGCAGACTGGTCGATCCCTCTAGTTAATGAAGATGATCCGGTTCTCCATGATTTTCAATCTTTTCAGCTCAGTATGGAAAAACTGTTTGCAAGACATTCACAGGGGCAGGCCTTGGACAATGAGCTCCTTTCATTGCGACAGGGTAATCAAGACCTTTTGGCTTATATTGCGTCTTTCAACAGACTGATAGTGGAAACTCGATGGCCTGATGACAAAAGGGTTACGGTGTTTTATAGAGGTCTACGTGGAGAGCTCAAAGATGTGTTAGCCCAAGTAGTGAATCCCCCGCAAGACTGTTCGGACTATATTGACTTAGTCGTTCAAATTGACCACAGACTGCAGAACAGGCAGGCCGATCGTTCCAAGTTTGATGCTCAAGTATTTTCCAAACCACCAACTCCTACCAAAGGAGTAGACTCCGGGGAACCCATGCAAATAGGGGGCCTGAAAGGACCACTAACACAAAAGGAGCAGGAAAGGAGAAAACAGCTGCAATTATGCCTCTATTGCGGAAACTCGGGGCACTTTCTTCGAGACTGTCCGGTGAAACCAGCCAAGAAGGCAGTAGGAGCTGCAGTTACCAGGGTCACAAACTCTGAGCAGGGAAACGACCTCGCCCGACAAGAATAGAGGTCCTCTTGCCGAGCGTTAAAACCAGTTCCGTGACCTCGCATTTCGTGATACCTATGGTCCTCATTAGCCCTGAACATCCGGATCGATTACATGCGATTGAAGCTTACGTCGACAGCGGTGCCATCAGCAATTATGTGGATCATGAAATGGTTTTGAGGATGAATCTGACTCTTTGTCCAAAGGCTGTAAAGGACGTCATTACTACGGTGGATGGTACGGAGATAGCCTCCGGACCAGTAACGCATACCACCCAAGAAGTGATGCTAGTAAGTCAAGATGGACACCATGAGAAGATAGTGTTCGATGTGATCAAGGCCCCTCAGTTCCAGATTATTCTAGGAATTTGTTGGTTAGAGCAGCACAATCCTCAGATCGATTGGCGAGCAAGAACGGTTCAGTTTCCAGAATGTGTCTCTACTTGTCACCCTCGACCTGGTGTTGCACTGGCAGCAATTTCCTCGGAGGCTCCTCAGTTACCTCCTGAATACCTAGAATTCCAAGATGTTTTCCGGAAGGATCAGGCTAACTCTCTACCTCCTCATAGGTCTTATGACTGCCAGATAGACCCGATACCTGGATCTACTCCTCCTTGTAGTAGAATTTATGCCCTCACCGAGCCTGAGAATCTTCACCTCCGACAATACCTGGATCAACACCTAGCGAATGGGTTTATTCGTCCTTCCAAGTCCCCTGCTTCCTCAGCTTTGTTCTTCGTTCCAAAAAAAGAAGGGGACCTTAGAACTTGTATAGATTATCGCGCCCTGAACCAGATCACCGTTAAGAATAGATATCCGTTACCTTTGATCCCTGAACTCCTGGACCAAGTCAGAAAAGCATGCATATATACAAAGCTGGATCTTAGAGGAGCCTACCACTTGGTACGAGTAAAAGAGGGCGATGAATGGAAGATGGCCTTCCGCACCAAGTATGGGCTATTTGAATATCAGGTCATGCCCTTCGGACTTTGCAATGCCCCGGCCGCCTTTCAATATTTTATGAACGATGTCCTCAGAGAGAGAGCTCATAGATGTGTGTGTTGTTGTTTACATTGACGACATCCTCGTTTATTCTTCATCGGAAATTGAACATTGGAAACACGTGAAAATGGTCCTCGAGAGATTGCGTCAACACAAACTTTTCGCTAAGTTGGAAAAATGTGTTTTCAACGTGACTGAAGTTGAATTCTTGGGATTCATATTATCACCTAGCGGAGTGCGTATGGATTCAAAGAAGGTCGATGCAATTCTCAAATGGCCATCGCCATCCTCCGTAAAAGGTGTTCAAAGCATGTTAGGCTTCGCTAACTTTTACCGCAGGTTTATCCCCGAATTCTCTCGAATAGTCCAGCCCATCACCGCCTTGTTAAAGAAAAACAAACGTTTTGAATGGTCTACCGAGGCGGAACAAGCTTTCCAGAATTTGAAGACTAGATTTATCTCTGCACCGATCTTAAAACATCCTCGCCCAGAACTCCCCTACATCGTTGAAACTGATGCTTCGAGCCTTGCCATGGGGGCAGTTCTATCACAAAAGGACCCAGTAAACAATCAGTTGCATCCCGTGGCATTTTGGTCCCGCAAATTCTCGCCTCCTGAAATCAATTACACTATTACTGATAAGGAACTTCTAGCTATCAAGTCCGCCTTTAAGGCTTGGCGGCATTATCTTCTGGGGGCCCGACACACCGTTCCTGTGATTACAGATCACCGAAACCTGCAATATTTGAAAACCGCAAAAGCTCAATCCTCTAGGCAACTCCGTTGGGCACTATTCTTTGCCGAGTTTGACTTCATAATTACCTATCGACCTGGTACAAAAAACGGTAAAGCTGATGCCCTTTCTCGGATGGGAGTGGAAGAACATTTGATCAATCCTAAACCTGTACCCATCATTCCCGAACAAAGAATTCTAGGTGTAATCGCCACACAATCCATAGAGGAAGTTAAGGATAAAGCCAGGCTACTGGTAACTCCAGCAGACATACAGAATTGGCATCTACAGGGAAAGGACTTTACGGTGAAGGACAACCTATTATATTTCCAAGAACGGTTATACCTGCCCAGCACAGATTTACAGAAAAAGGTAATCTCTTGTTATCACGATTCTTTAATGGAAGGACATCCCGGTATGACCAAGACCTCGGAAAAGATCAAGCGCTACTTCTGGTGGCCGTCTTGGAAAAAAGATATCAGAGACTTTATAATGTCCTGTGGAGTATGCGCCCAAAACAAGAGTCAAAAGGAAAAACCAGCCGGCCTCTTACGCCCTATTGACATCCCGCCTCGCCCTTGGCATACGCTTTCTATGGACTTCATCACCGATCTACCTCCATGCTCCGGATACAATACGATCCTAGTAATCGTGGACCTATTCTCCAAGATGGCGCATTTCATTCCACTCAAAGGCTTACCAACAGCAGCAACTCTGGCCCGAGAATTTCTCGAAAACATCGTCCGACTGCACGTTTTTCCTTCAGTTCTAATTTCGGATCGAGGTAGTCAATTTATTTCTCATTTTTGGCAAAGTTGCTGTCGGTCAGCTCAAATTGATGTGAGACTATCGACCAGCCACCACCCTCAAACCGACGGACAAACCGAGAGGACCAATCAAACTCTGGAACAGTATTTGCGCTGCATGCTACAACAAACTGAAAAAACTTGGAAAGATATCCTTTGGATAGCCGAATATGCCTACAATAACTCTGTCCACTCGGGAACTGGGAAGACCCCGTTTTTTCTTTTATACGGTAGTCACCCTTGAACCTCTGAGTTTGATCCACTCCAAGATCTTGGAACACCAGCAGTAGACCACCTGCATTCTACAATCACCCAAGCCTTTAAGGAAGCCGTTTCTCACCTTCAAAGGGCTAAAGAACAATACAAGAAAGGAGCAGACCAACATCGGAAGGAAGCCCCCCAATATCAAGTAGGAGATCAAGTCTGGTTATCCACCAAATATCTACCTCTAAAAGGACCACGCACATTCAACCCAAGATACCTTGGGTCCCTATTCCATCACTACCATAGTAAATCCAGTAGCGGTCAAGTTGGACTTGCCCCCTCACATGAAGATACATCCGGTCTTCCACGTCTCTCTATTAAAACCTGTGCAACCTCAAACCCGACTAACTACATCTCCAAAACCTATTCTAGTTGATGGAGGACTCTAGTTTGAAGTCAAAAGCATCCTGGATTCCAAGATCTCCAAATCTAAACTATTTTACCTGATTGACTGGAAAGGCTACGGTCCCCAAGAAAGATCCTGGGAACCTGCAGAATATGTCCACGCGCCTCGTCTAATCAAAAGATTTCATCGAACATTTCCTAACAAGCCCAAACCCCCGGAGAAGCCCGGTTTGGGAGGGGCCTTGAGGGGGGGTGCTGTCATGATCTCTGCTTCCAAAAGATCAGGACTTGCCCGACTCCCTTGGAAGCAGACCCATAACCCCGGTTCCGAGTGCCAGCCAGTCCCAATTGGGACCTTTTGGACCCTGTCCTGGCGCCAGTGGCACCAGGCTCATAAAGATGCCCAGTCCCAGCGCTGGAAGCGCCGGGTTCTTAATGCTTGGGTGGACTTACCTGCAGCAGACCATGCTGCTTACTTACCTGCCAGTTGAACCCCTGATCCTCTTCTGTTTGGGACTACTTTTCCTGTTGGGTGGGGCAGGAGCCACTCCCTAGGTTCAGAAAACTGGAACTCTTCTGGAAAGCAGGAACTCTTTTCTTACCTAGGCGTGGCTGTGGAAGGAGACACCTAAGCACTACAGGAGGCTATTTAAACCACACCCGATGGATGAATCTTGCTTTGCGTTATTCTGCATTCTCTGCAGCAGAACGCTCATCGTGTCTTCTGCTTCTGATCCTGGGCCTAAGGGAACAAAGGCTTATCATCCTGGAATCCAGTCTTCAGCAGCACCTGTAAAGACAAAGAAAGAACAGGTTAGCACTACGGTCTTCAGTGGCAGCGCATCTCTTACCTGGTCCATCGGCTGTCACCAACGCCTCGCGCTGCATTCCGGCATCTGAAAGACAAAGGCTTACCTACTCTTCGCATGCTCCGGATGTCTTCGCACTGCATTCCGGCATCTGAAAGACAAAAGCTTACCAGCTCTTCGCACGCTCCGGAGGCCTTCGGCGCTGCATCCCGCATCTGAAAGACAAAAGAAGGTGCGTTTAAAGACATTGGGCAACTGTATTACTCACGTGCCATTACTCCTTCCCACGCCGAATCCAGTGGGTATTCCAGCACCCTTCAGCTTCTCTAAAGCTCCGAACTTGTACCTGCAAGATAAGAGGGACAGTTAGTGCGCATCGTGAAGCAGGCTACAAGCGCTTACTTACGTGCTTCCAGGCGCTTCTATTCCTCACGCGGGTTCGATCCTCAACTCTCATCAGCCCGCCATCCGCCATCGCCGGAACCCTGCAAAACAAGAGATATCATTACAAAAGACTTTTAAGACATTTCAAGTGCCCAGAACTTACCGTTCGTGCAGTTAACGACGGACAGCAGTCCTCTGAGGTCAAGAGGCCTGCGCCCTTATCCAGTGAAGAAACTGGTTACGGCACCCTGCCCCGAGGCAGATGGAGAGCTCGGCGTTCACTTACCTAAGGTGAGGGTGTTAACCTTTGGGGTTCTACAGGAGAAGAGAAAGGGAAGAGGAGAGAGGCACCCAATAACCCCAGTTCATTAATCCCATATTTTCTATCTGCAGACATCTTACTCTTCGAGTCAGACATACAGTGCACAGAGGTCCAGCCCAAAGAGCCAACCGTGTGTTACACATCACCTTTGAAGATACGGCATTCACCCAGTCAAGACCGGCGCCTCTGCGGGTATCAGGTGAGCGTTACACTGTGCTAAAGTTAACTGCACATGTATTTATGTGTGCTGCTCTCATTTGAGCATCTTGGGATTGGAAACAGCCCGAAGTAGCCCAGATTCCCTGTTAGCCACTGGGGAAAATCCTGGTTTCCCAGATTGCCAGTACAGCACTGGTACTTCAAGGACTGGTACTTCAAGGACTGCATAAGGTTAGCAGTCTTTCTCTGGCAGGTGAGCGGATGTACATCTATTGTGAGAACAGGCCTTACCATTAAGAGCTTAAGAAAAGTTCCATTTAGTGAGCCCTGGAGAGCCAACTTCTGGACAATGTAGGCCTATGAGAGATGTTTTGCCGGGGCCAAGGCAAGTCTGAGATAACAATAGGCAAGCAAGTTGCCATAAGGACAATCCTCTCCTCCAAGCCAGATGGCAATGAGCGCAATTGGTACCTAAGATGGTCTGTAGAGAGATGGGTCAGTGCGAGTTTATTTGAAGCGTTATTTTGCGTTACAGAGCGAGTCTGTGGCAATCTGAGTTGTGGGGAGCTGCAGAGATTTAGCCAATTTCACTATCCCAAAGAGAGAAGTCCTCTGCCAGCAACAAGCATGGACGCTTTCCTGGGAGCCACTGGCATAGGGACATTCCCTCGGTTTGGAGGCTGTGTGAGGGTCGATATATTTCACAAATGGTGAAAAGGAGTAGGACACAGGGCTTGACCAATGAGCAGAGCGTGCTTTTGATAACTGGGGCAATGCACTCCATCCCAGGATCTTTGGGGCTCATGCCACAATTTGCTGAGCTAGGATACCTTTGCTGGGTATACTCTGAATTTGGATAAACCTTCAACTAGCAGAAGCCCACCTAGGTTTGCCAGCACCAAAGGTTTTTCTATTCAGGATTGAGATTGGATTCTGGACTGTGGTAACATAGTGTCTTGTTCTACAGGGCTGTGTGAGTTTGTTTACCTATTTCCGCACCACCTGGTGCATGGAAGAGATGGTAATGGACCATGCCTAATGGAGCAAAGCCTTGCTCCATGTCCTGAGAGAGGAGGGTTTGGAGTGCAGCCACACCACATAGCCAATGTGAGTTGTAGGTGAAAATGCTAATCTGAGGGCCTATAAATGTTAGGGTTTAACCATGCTGACTGTTAACCCATGTGAGGCAGGGGTTGACTAATTGAATCTCAGGCCAAGGACTGCATGAGGTACTGGTTGAGCTATGTGCCCAAGTGTTAAATTGGAGCTGTATGGGGTCAGGCTGTGAGTTGAACCCTTATCCCAGAACCTGCTTCAGGGCAATGGAGGGGACAGAGAGGATGTGTTCCTGAAGTAAAATGGTTCTGGGAATCTCCAAATGTAAAAAACAAGAGTAAAACAACAGTCTGATCTGATATGATGCAATGTAATATCGCTGGGCTGTGGTCGAGATAGGAAGGACACAGAGTTAAGTGATATTACCGGTATTGATGACCATCCATAAATGAGGTGTTCTTGAATGTCCGGTGCTCGCTAACCTCTGTAGCTCCTTCAAATGAGTCGAGGTGTTGAACTTTGTGACATAAGTGAGCAACATGGAGGCATCATTAGTAAATAATGTAGTGCAGTGTTCTTACACAGAACACAAAGTGAAATTCAAATGTATTCTAATCGAAGTAAAATGGCACTAGAATGTGCACAAATAAAAATGCACTCAAATATTTCTTTTTTCATTGCCATTTATTATTTCTTGATATGGCACAATGTCACGGTATGTCAGCGTGAAATTATAAGTTACTCACCTTAGTGACTAACGTACTCTTAGTGCATAGTCCCCTTTCCTCCATACTGTATGTGTGTCCCTTGCTAGGGACGGGAACAGAACCTTTTTCACCAGAAAAAAGTATATTTCCTTTAATTTAGATGCGCCCGGTGCGTGGCCCTGGGTACATGCGCTCTACTGACTCCGCCCACCGGCACCACTCCTCAATCCCCTTTGACGCATTGACTATATTATAATTGCCTAATAACAGATGTTTCGGGGGGAGGATGGCAGGACGTATGGAGGAAAGGGGGACTAGGAGTACGTTCATCACTACAGTGAGTAACCTATCATCATTCCTACATAACGCCCCCTTTCCTCCATACCGTACAACTGAATGCAGCCCTGTGGAGGATAGTTGCTCCTCTAAAAAAACAAGTTCTTCAGAACCGCCTGGCCAAATGCAGCATCCGATCAGGCACAGGTGTCCAAGCAGTATTGTTTGCAAAAGGCTGATGGGGAGGCCCAAGAAGCCACCTTGCTGATTGCCTGCCATGGGGCGTGTATTTGGAACGTCACAGCCGTGGCCTTGGCTCTGATGGCATGGGCATGCATTTTTACTGGCAATGGTCTGTGCTGCCCCTCATTTGCCTCCTTGATGGCCATCTACCTTGCTATGGAAGCCTTGGAGGCCAGAAAGCCCGGTTTTGATCCACCGAACATGATGAACAAGGCATCTGATTTCCGGAAGCTTTGTCCTGTCCAGATAAAATCTTAGAGCACGCCTGACATCCAGACACTACAACACCTTCTGAGCCTCGTCCTTTGGATCAGCAAAGAACGTTGGAAGTACTAGTTCCTTGTTAATGTGAAAGGAAGAAACAACCTTAGAGAGAAAGGCAGGATGTGTCCCGAGCACCACTGTGTCCCGGTGAAACATGGTATAAGGCTCTGAAGCCACCACAGCCTGAATCTCACTGATCCGGCATGCTGAAGTAAGGCCAATCAGCAGAGCCGTCTTAATAGTCACCAGCCTGATGTTTGCTTATGCCATGGGTTCAAAGGGTTTGTGAGCCAAGGCACCCAACACCACGTTAAGGACCAAAACAGGATGTGGATGCTTGACCAGAGGATACAATCTGGTCAGCCCTGCCAAATGCCTTTTTACCACCCGATTGGAAGAGGCCGTCCTACGGAATTCTTGCAGGCCCCTATGGCTGCCAGATACATACGGCAGGTGCCTACTTGCACACCTGAGTGAGCCAGATGTGCTGCGAAGGATAAAGTCCAGTGAGCATTTAAGTGGATCCACCTTGTTCATTTAGCCCAGAGGCAGAACCTGGTCCACTTGCTCCTGTACTGACTCCTTCTTGCCCCTTGTATGATGGCCAGGTTGTCCTGTGATAGGTGTAGATGCTTCAAAGCCACCTGTTCAGGAACCACACTGCCAGGGCTAACTTCAGTGGAGCAGGGTGAACCACTGTGCCCCTTGCTGGGAAAGGGAGGGCGCTGGACCCAGCGGGAGGCGCGCTGGAGGTTGGTCCGATACCCAGAGGAGCGCCAAGAACTAATGTCTTGCTGACCACTATGGCACTATCAAGATTGAGTCGAAGGCTCTGTGAATCCCTGATCTTACTGATGGGGAAACGCATATGCATCCATGCTGTTCCGCGTGATCTGCAACCCGATCACCTGCCTAGCCCCTGTCAGAATGCGAACTGGGGGCACCTCCTGTTCATGGTGGCAAATCGGTCTACCAGAGGGTGGCCCCCACCTGTCGAAAGTCCCCCTCAGGATCACTTTGTTACACTACCATTTGTAGTTGTCGATCCCCAGCCTGCTGTGCCTGTCCGCCTCCAAGTTGGATTCCATCGGTAGGTGGACTGCTGATAATTAAATGTTGTTGGGGAGTGCCCACTCCCAAATGTTGATGGACAGCCGGCAGAGCGGAGGGGACCTGGTACTCTGGTACATGCAAGTGGAGCTGTCTGTTTGGATGCAGACCACCCTGCTGCTGACGATGGGGAGGAATGCCTTGAGGCCAACCCAGATGGCCATCATCTCAAGCCAGTTGGTGTGTTCCAACTGTTCCTGTCATGACCATACTCCATGGACACTGGTTGCCCAGTGTACCCACCCATCCCTCTAGGGATGTGTCTGTGGTAATGGTGATCTCCGGAATGTGCTGTCTGCCCACAAGCAGGTTGTTCTCTGCACTCCACCACGAGTGCAGGTGCTGTGGCATGCCAACGAGAGCCGATTGGGAGCCAGTCTCCTGATTCAAAGAGGTTGAAAAATGCAGCTGCAGCCTCCTCATTCTGAGTCTTTTGTGCGGCACAGCCAGGAGGCAAGCCGCCATTATACCCAGCAAGTGTTGGTATCACAATGCTGAGCTCACTGGTCTGATGAGAAAATGCCTGGTGGCCTTCCCGATTGCTGTGATCTTGTCTGCCGAGGGGAAGATAGTCTCCACCCTTGTATCCCAAATTAGCCCCAGGAATGTTAAGGATTGAGTGGTGAGTAACTGCAACTTCTTGAGGTTGATAGAGCACCCCAGATAGTATAGCGTGTCCATCAGTGCTGACGGTGTGCGCTGTACAGCCTCAGGAGACTCCACTCAAGACTAGTCAGTCGTTGAGGTATGGATATAGGTGATGGCCCTCTGCCCTGAGCAGAACTGCTACAGAGTTAATTAACCTTGTATAAACCCTTGGGGCGAGGTTGAGGCCAAATGGGAGGACCTTGTACTGAAAATGAAAGCCGATGATCCTGAACCTCAGGAAGGAATGATGGGGCACCCAAATGGGGACGTGAAGGTAAGCATGCTTCAGATACAGGGAGCACATCCAGTCTCCCCCACACAGTGTCTCCGCTATGAGAGCTGGAGTAACCATCTTGAACTTTTGAAAGGGTAGGGAAAGGTTCAAAAAAGAAAGGTTCAGTACAACTCAGGCCAGACTGGTTCTTTTTCTGAAAGGTGAATATTCTGGAATAGAAGCCCATGCCTCGTTGCGAAGCTGGGACTTCCTCCACCGCCTGACTCGTGATGAGCAAGCGGGTTTCCGCCAAAAGAGTTGCCATCCCAATCTGCGGCAGTGGAGAGGAGGAAAGTAGAAATAGAGGAATTGGTAGATGGAAGCCTGAGGAAACTACAGAGAGGATCCATGGGTCAGCAAACCTCTGGATGACATTGTCACAACTTCTTACCATCTGAGGTTGGTGCCTGGGAAGGGGACTGGAAAAAACCTTGTGGGAGGATTTGTGCTGCTTGCGCCTCTGCTGGCTAGCAGACCAGTTAGACTGTCTAGCACGCCGCTCCTGAAAACCCATGAAGCCTCCGAAGGTACGGGCTCTGTCAGAGTGTTGGGCGCCGACTTTGTGAGGATTGACAAGAACTTCGCTGTCAGAGCTATTTTTCTTTTTGTCAAGTTCCTCGTCCGTGGTCAAGTGGAACAAGTCCCCGCTCTCAAATGGCAGGTCTAGAAGGCGCTCCAGCACATCGGGGTTAAACTTGGACGCCTTCAGCCAAGCTGTCCACATATCTGTGGCGATACATATCGCTCTACCTGCAATGTCGATGTGAGCGACTGCGGATTCCATGATGTTTTGGGTCACGATTTTGTCCTCTGCCAATCCGGCTCTGAAGCGCACCTGACTAGGCTCTGGGAGGAAATCTGCAATCTCCTGCCACAGCTTTTAATTCACTGCAGCCAGCATGGCATCAGCATTAGCATGGCACAGCTATAGAATGGCAGAGTAAATCTTTTTGCCATAGGATTCCAACAGCTTTTCCTCCTTGATATGATATTTATATAGCGCATATACACAGTGTTTCAAAGCGCTTCAAGGCAAGGGAGGGAACAAGGGAAAATACAATGACATTCTTACAGGCCTTGAACAGTAAAGATGTGAAATTAACTATCGTACTCGGCCTGACGACATTTCAGATAGTGCAAGAGCTAAGACATAGATAAGGAAGGGAGGAAAAGAGTGGGAAGGAAATGGAAACAGACAGGCGACTACCGTACTAGGCCTGACGACATTTCTGGAGCCGGAGAAAAACAAAAGGTGAGGGAGAGGGGTGCAGAAAGGGAGGGGAGGAACAAAACAAGCGCCTATGATACTAGGCCTGATGACATTTCAGAGTGTGCTGGAAGGGGCCTGGGGAGGAGAAAACAGTAATGTGAGGGTGGAGGAAACAGACGAGGTTGCTATCATATTAGGTCTAGGGACAATTCTGATAGAGTAAGTGCATAGAAGAATATAAGGGGAGGAGATAGGAAAAGGGAGAAGGGAAAGGAGGAGAGAACAGAGAGTAAGCAGTCAAAAAGAGTTGAGAAGCAAGAGTGGGGAGCGAAAACAATTGCAGAAGTCAGTAACACATAATGTTGAAAGCCAGGATACAAGATGAAGATGGGAATAGCATGATTCAGGAAGGCACCAGGTGGGCAGGGCTTGCTAAGTGGTGAAAACGAGCGGCAGGCAGGAAGGAACCAGGTGGGCAGGGCTTGCTAAGTGGTGAAAACGAGCGGCAGGCAGGCAGGAACCAGGTGGGCGGGGCTTAGGCTAGGTGAGCTAGATCCATTTGCACCTGCTCCCCATCTGCAAAGGAAAGAAGGCTGGAGGGCTCCTTAAGTAGGGAAACAGAGCGGAAAGCAGGAAGCCACCAGGTGGGCGAGGCTTGCTAAGTGGTGAAAAAGAGCAGGAAACAGGAAGGCACCAGGTGGGCGGGGCTTGCTAAGTGGTGAAAAAGAGCGGCAGGCAGGAAGGCACCAGGTGGGCGGGGCTTAGGCCAGGTGACCTAGATCCACTTGCACCTGCTCCCCATCACCTTCCCTATAAGTGCTGAGGTCGGTGCAGATGACGAAGACTGTGGCTTGGAGTAAAGAGGCCGTAGCTATAACCGATTAATGTGGTTGGGGGTGCACCACGAGAATGAGGGAGTCCCCCTCTGCCTGCCTATACTTGGCATTGAGGAGTTTGTTGGTAGGCTGCGTTGAGTGCAGCTTCACCCATCCCTTCTTGGCCCGGGCTTCTACGTCCTTTTGCAAAGGGATGCCATTTCGAGTGGCAGGGCGAATTGTCAGCACCTCAGCCAGAACCCCCGCTTCAGATTGCTCAACTTGTGGCTGCGGAACACAGAGGTATTCTGCTACACCAGTCACCCTCTTTGTCAAGGGCTGAACTGGGGCTGGGGTCTGAACCACGGTCGGAGTCTGTGGTGGTACAGAGGGTAGCATGTTCTTGATGACGCACCCCCCCACCCCCCAAGGACGGTGCCCCCATCTGCGGTGATTTCATGAGGGTAAGGAACTTCTTGAAGAACCTATCCTTGCATGCAGGGCCCTGTGGCTGCTGAGGTCTTGGCGTTGCTTGCCACACCATGCTGGGAGTTGCGTACCAGCCCTACCCCTGTGCAGGTGGTTGGGTATGACGTGGACTAGGTGACCGAAGTGGTCCAGTCCCACCTAGACGTGTGTTCCCATGCCTGCTCTCCAGAAGGAGGCGGCTCCGGGTGAGCCGCCATCTCGTCTGGCCTGGTGGCCATTTGGTCATGCCCTGTGCCATGTGCCTGCTGTGTGGTGCCCGAAGAGCTGGGCCCAGTCTCCGCCTGCATGCTTAAAAGCGAAGGCTCAGACCTTCCCTGCACCTCAAGTAGCGACCTGGGAGGCAGAGTGCACTCGGCAACGGAGCCGGTAGTGCTGCATATAGGCACCCCCTCGGGCACAAGCCTGGTAGTAGAGCAAAGTCCCTCTGGGATGTCCAAGGTAGCAGAGCCTTGCGGCCCCTCAGCGGTGGGACCAGGAGGATCTTGCAACCCCTCGTTTGGCTGGTAGCTCTTAGTGGCTTGGTCTCTTTGCTGGTCTTAGGACCCTGGAGGGCCCCTCCCACTTGGGCACTTCCCTGGGAAGGAGTCACCCTTGCTGGGAGTGGAGGAGAAAAGGGCACCTACCTTGGACCTGGTTTTCCTTCTCACATAGTTCTTGATGTCCTCTGCAGGTGATCTCTCAAACAGCACCCTCAACCTGGCCAAACGATTCTTCAGAGCTTGCAGGGTCAATGAGTCGCGTGCAGCACATCAGTCTTAGCCGTGGTCGGGGCCAAGGCATCGGAGGCAGAGCGCATGGGGATCCGACATGGGGAAGGAACCCTTGCGGGCCGGACACCTGCAGAAACCCGCTGTCGTCGACAGTCGCCGAGGAGGAGCATGGCACCAGAGGGCAGAGACTTCTCTGACAATTGCTAGGAGAGAAAACAAATAGAGGAAAAATAGAAAGCCTTTTCGGTGAAGAGCATGTGGAATTACAGGGCCGGAAGCCTAACCCAGGAGCACTGGTGAAGCAGTCCGTTCCAGTCAATGTGGAAAAGAGGACTGAGGAGTGGTGCTGGTGGGCGGAGTCAGGGGAGCGCATGATCCCAGGGGCACGCAACTGAGTGCATCTGAATTTAAAGAGGAAGACAAGTTTTTCTGGTGAAAAGGTTCAGTTCCCGTCCCTACCGAGGGACACCCAAACAGTATGGAGTAAAGGGGACGGGACATAGGAGTAAATACAAGAACAAATGGAAACGGATAACACTGCACAGGAATAAACATTCAGTGCACGTGCAGCAAAACAAAAAGATGCAGGACTGCAAGTGTGAGTATTTTGTACATACAAAATACAGACTTTTTTTTTTTAAATGCATATTACCGCTGTAGAACGCTCATGTTGGCAGTACTCAAATATTGCCAGTATTTGCCCCTGTAAAAACACATCTGTGATGGCTTCAAAGAAAAAAAATCTTTTACTAGGTCTAACCTAGTATTTTAACCTGAATATGCACATCTTCAGCATTAAAACAGTATTTACTGTACATATGAACTTTAAGTACTCTGTCAAATTACAGTGTACTCTCAAATGGCAACATCGTCAACTCAAAAACCCACTAATTTGAACGGCTGCTTAAATAAGGCACAGGCCCAATAAATACCTGGGACTAATCAAACGTGTACACACTAAGCTTTGCAGGCATAGGAAAAGATTTCAGTTCACTACTTTTGACTACTTCTGGCTAATGAAATAGTGTACAAACACTAGTTTTTACGTAAACCCTTCATGCACTTAACCTTACTGATCTCATCATGCATGTCTAGTGCGCGCAGCAGATCCACATCTCCCCATTTGGTGCTCTGACGCCTCACAAATGGGATCACTCTGCCCATAGGCTTTCATGGCAGCTGAGATTTTAACATGGTATTATATCGCTGCACAGTTATCTAAATCCGTGCATGCACATAATAACAAGGCTCAACAGCTTTGCTGTTGGCGCCTCAAAATAGGAAGCGGTTGGGATGAAGGCATGTAGGGTCCACAGGTTTATCTGCAACAAAAGTGAATATTCACCTATTGGAATGATCAAAGCAGAGAGGGAGAAGGCAGGGGAAGAGGCCCAGGAACTTCAGACACCAAGATAAACACAGTGCTCATTTTGGTGTCAGATGTGCTACTGGGAAGACTCCAGTGAACTACCAGTGGCTTGCCATCTACAGGGTGGAGAGCCTGGTCGTAGGACCATATTATTTAAGCCATCCTGACATCTTTAGCTTTGATCGTTGAAGACTGGGTTGAAATGGTGCAATTTATGGGCACTGTTTTTGCTAGGAATTGGGCAAAACACCATACAATTTACAAGTAATTCTCCAACATATGGAAAATTCCAATAGAAGCCTGTCACCAACAGTACGTGGGATGTGCCGGCACTGTCACTGTAAAACACATGCTGATGCCATTGCAAACAATGTGTCATAGTTGTTATTTTAAATCATTTTTGGGATGCTGGAGCCCTCAATGTCAGAGAGCTGTACATGCAAGCCAGGCATTGGTCATGGACTAGAATTACCTGCATGATTCCTGCAGGGAGACGCAGCGATCCTGTGAGCTGTTCTCTGTGATACTACCTCTGTCGTAAAGGGCAAACGGGTGGCAGGTCACCACCCGAGTAAGTTCCCCCCTCGCTACAACTATACTCGTATAGCATTTCATACATTATTTGGTTGGGTTGTTATATGATTAGTGCACGTATCAAGTCATTGCTATAAATGTGAATGTTATTTTAGCACCGTGATTCACATTTTTTTTTACATATATCTTTATCACATGGTTTCCACGTGTACATTTTTTCAATCTTGCCAATTATTTTGACATAAAACCTTTTAAGAGTAGTCAACAAAGTAGGCTTTAGCTTACTTTTCTTTTCCTTGACTAAATGATGTTACCTGGCATTTGAGCAATTTGCGGGATCTGCTAAACTGGCAGCAGTTGTACAAAAATTCTGTATATAGCATGTACTGCTGTGTGGAAAAAATACAACTGTTCATTGATTGAAATACTCTTCAGAATGTTTTTGCACATGCAGCCCCACAAGAAACAAATAAGTTATCCTTGTTGAAATCCTGCATGCAGATCCAGGTGCACCATCCAACAAAAAGGCAGAAAATGTACCATTTCCACCCAGAGTAGTAGAAACCAGTTTTTTTTCTTCCAGCGTAGAAAGTAAAAGTGGTGGAAAAAAGAGCAGCGTTGACAGATATTTTGCAATCAAACACACAAATTATGAAAATAATGTTACCAAATAAAGCTGTCTACGATCCTAAAATGTAAGACAACTAAATGCTGCAATCTAAATGCTGTTACAGAGGCATTCTTCAAATCTACTAATTATTTGATGAAAAACTAATGTATATATGGTGCATTTGTGAAGGGTGCAATGACTCATGTGGCCGAGTCTGTTGTGAGAGATTTTAAAAACTGTCCTGAATTTATGTCTGCCATGTCAGGTGTGCAGTTAGGTGCAAACGTTATGGCAAGGAGGATATCTGCACTACCAGTCAACGCGATTGCCCATCGCTGCGAATCTGCATTTTTCAGACATGAACTTGAGTGCAGTTGCAGTTTTAAGCGACAATCGATTACTGAGCGCTGGTGGATAGCATGCAGTGCCCCTTCACACTGAATGCAGCGACTGGTTTCCTACATTCTGATATGCTTGACAATTTTTAGGAGACGCCTACTAAAGAAATAAAAAATATGGTGTTTTTGAAGCGAATATCATGGCAAATGCATGTGTTATTCCTTTTTATAAATCTTGGTGCAAATGCCTCATACTCAGACATCACACCAGTAGCTCCCGTCTACTGACCATTAACTACAAGTAGCTCTTGCTAATGGTGGGAAACCCCTGGTCTTAAGGTCAGCAGCAAGGTAGGAGTATACTTGCTAGGTAAATTGAATCACTGTAACCCCTTACACAGTGCTTGCCCCAGGACTTTTCAGTTTTCTCACCCAGGTATCTAGGGGGCAGTATGGAGTAAAGCCTACGAGATCTACAGGGGTTGCTCAGCAACTAAACAGGATGCTCCCTTTCTGGTTCAGGTCTAAACAGAAAGGTGTCGGGGATCGCTAATATATGAAGTATCAGGGACTTCTCCAGTGAGGATATTTGCCTCCCCCGGTTTTCCAAGCTCATCCGAGCCTCAGGGAAACGGCACCCAGCTGCTTCTTTGTCACATGCTTTCACAGGAATCTACCAGCTCACCATTTGTGATCCTGCCAGGAGGATAGCCCCTGCCACAATTCTTCCTCATCAGAGGTGGTGCCCTACTCACCCCTAAGGGACACAGTGGCCTTCCCCACCGGCAAGAAGTTCAATCGCTATCATGAGTATAACTTGTTCCAGCTCCTTGGATTTGTGTCAGCCTAAGCCACGGCACGTGGGCCAGCCTCCGCTGGTGACTCCGGTCCGCCAAGACTTTCTTCATCCGAACCTCAGGTCTGCGTGCTCCCACAGCAGAATACTGGAGTGGCATTGCTGATGGGCATGGAGGTGAGCCGTGGGGGACTGGATGAGACGCTGGATGGTGTGATCTCATCGGTCAGCAGCGCCAGAGCTGCCGTGGCGGTCTTTGTGCATTTGGTGGGGAAATGATTTGAACACGTTAGGGTGGCAGAGCCTTCGTGAGAGCTTCATGGTGAGCTGGCATAGGTTGCAAAGTTATTTCTTGAAGCGATCATGACATGGTCGTACATGATCACAGGGAAGACGTGTGGCTGGGGGCGGGGGTTCCCGGTGCGGCCCCTCAAGGTGTTGACAAGGACATTTCAAAGTTCAATTTCCGCACGCACACCCGGTTGCAGAGTTCATGGACTGGCATTCATGTATAGATCAATGTACAACACATATATCACAGGGGTGCAGTGCATGGACATGTTGATCAAGAAGATGGTGCCATTTTTTAAGGCTCATTTTTCCAGGAGCAGTGTGCAATTGTCATGTGGGTGGTAGGGAGTGGCCTTTCCCCGCCCCCCCTGCTTCAGCTAAAGAGATTCTGGCGCAACGTGGTGATATTTTGATACATTTGAACATCTCAAATGCTGGAGATACTGAGGAGGATCCATTTGTCCCCTACATGTGGGACGAGTCTCGGAGAAGTCTGGTCAAGTTGCCAGGGAAGTACTCATCCACTGCTCCTGAACCGGTAAGGTTCACAGGGACAGGGGGAACCTGTCTGGGGGATTGTTGGTCCACAAAGGGTCACCTTGTCCCCCTGGGTTCGCTCCCCGGCGTGGGGGCGTGCATGGCAGAATGCGCTCCTCACGCCAACATTTATTTTGACCAGATGTCCCGGGCCTGTAGGAAAAAGGTATTATTAGATGTGCAGGGTTATTGGATAAGACATTGTGGGTTCACAGCCAGGGGTGTTGCTAGGTCTGGAAAAGATCAGGGGCTAAGCTAATGTTGGGGCTGGCGGTATTCGGGGCTAGCTATAGCCTTCTGGTTGTAGCCCCTGAGGTTCTATCTGGGGCTACAACCAAAAGACCCGGGGCCATGGCCCCCTCAGCCCCCCCAGCAACGCCTCTGTTCACAGCGTACATGGGTTTCATAAGTGGAGATGTAATTTGTATATCATCACATTGGGTGGAATAAATGCGGCCGAACGTTCTCCGAGGAAGATATCATGTGTTACTCCCCTCGGGACCTGCCCCTTGAATTTCTCAAGGGCAAGGAAGGGCTAACTACAGACTGTGGCATAGTGCCCCCCACAAAAAGACAAATGTCCTAAGTTTTCATGTTCGCTTACCTGCCATTTGTGGCAGATACGATTCCTGTGTCCCTTCTTTTAATTTCTGTAGAGTCTCTAACCGCCCATTTTTTCCAATATGCCACAAGAACAGCTCTGAAAGTAAGAGGAAGAAAAAAGGAGAAAGATGTCAGCGCGGCCACGTTTAGCAGAGGCCCCCCCAAGGTACAAAGTTTCCCAGGCGACCAAAGTCAAGACGCCAATTCTGGCCCCGAAACCCCGATTATTTAATAGTTTCTGAAAAGTGCACGGGACATCACATTGTTAATAGCGCTATAACGCACTTAAGCACGTTGCAAAGGACTGAATGCCATCTACTATGCAACGATGAAATTCCGAGCTACCTTATTTAGACGTGAATCTCTGGCAAGAATTTCATTTAACCGGGCATTTTATATAACACCACAGCTAGGATTCCTACCGTATCTGAGCGTTGCATAACAGAAGATAGAAACCCCCTTGGCCCTCTTGCCCCCCCCCCCCCCCACACACACACACACACACACACGCCACCCCCGCAAGTGTTGAGTTATCAGCCTATTGTAGATGAAAGGCTGCTGGGATTTCAAACAGTAACTGCAGATCGCACACTAACAACCTCAACAGCAAGGGCTTTACTCGCTGAGCTACCATATCGTGCAAAATGGAGCCCGCATTAGTCGAGGTCAGTCGGGCATCAGAAGAATCAGGAGCTCAAGTAATCTGTTCAATTGATGCATCAAAGACTACATCTCCCAGAATGCATTTGTTAAAAGCATGATTGAAAACGTGGTGCCACCGTGACTACGGTTAGTTCACATATTTTGCAATAATGCCTGAACCTAGCACCTGAAGGTGTAACCATCACACTGTATCAATGAGTAAATAACTGGCAATTAAGATTAAACAAAACAGGCCAGTAGGAATATAGAAAATAGATCCGCAAAAGCATAGTGAACACCTTTAAAAAAACAGAAAATGTAACAAGAATTCCTGGAACAGCTTAACAAAACAAAGTTACAACTGTAGCGACATTCGCTAAGCAAATTTGTTCTTCAGGACTATGGCCCGCATCCTGATCGATTCTGGAATAAAACGTAAGCGGCTGGTCAGACTGAATGAAATGATTGTGTGTCTTTTGATCTATGCAAACTATGTGTTTTATGCCAGTTATTGTTAAACTCAGTCAATGTTTTTGAGAAAGGTTTTTTATAAACTAAACTAGCTGATATACCCGGTGTGGCCCGGCTTTCATTCACTAATAGGTACAAGAAACTGTGCAAAATGTGGTGCATATTGGTGAAACGGTGTGGAATTGTATAGAGAAGACACGCAAAGCCACAAACCCACACCGACATTTTCTCTTTTCCTGAAATCCGGGGGAAAGAGGTGAGAATTCTAGATGTCATGTAGCCAGTAATGTCCGCAAGGTCCTAGCAGGTGACTGTGCAAAATTTGGTACATGTTAGCGAAACGATGTGGAATTGTATAGGGAACATGCGCGAAGCCACAAACCCACAAATGTTCCCTTTTATATATAGATACAATAAAAAAATTAAACAAATTAAAAGTTAGAATTGATGAAAATAGAAAGACAGGAAACAAGCATTATGGAGGGTGGCTGTGATGCTGGAAATGCATCGGAGGGACAGGGCCTCTGTATCCTTGTCCTTTACTGCTTTTTATCGTGTGTTCTGTCGTGATTTCCACGCAGGAGTTCCTGTGGGACTCCTGGCGGTGCAGCTCTCTCTTTTGGTTTGGTGAACAGACCCATGGGATACCCTTATGGCACCCATGGGTGGGGGTACAACCCTGTGCCCCGAGTGTATGTTTTTGGGCAACTCTGTGTGGCCCACAGAGCAGGGTATGGGCTGGTGGCAGCTCCATGCTGAATTTGGCAGGTGCTCCGAGTATCCTCCATTTTGGGATACCCAGGCCCTTCCATTGGGATCAGTTGATTCCTGATAGGAAACAAGATGGCCCCCCGTGGCCTCTTGCTTTCTATTGCCTGTTTCCTTGTTTTCCCAAAGTCCTGGGAAGCCCCGACTCTGTCCCTTCCCCCTGACTAGCTGTTGGGTGGAAGTTCCATATATGGTGGTGTCCAGAAGCTGAAGAGTAACTGGAGTGAAACTGAAGCTTGACCTTGAAGCCCTGCTGGAAGAGAAGAATTGCTGCTGCTTTCCTTCACAATCTGAAAGCTGCTGTGTCTCCAAGGACTGACCCAGAGAGGACCTGGTAAGGCGCCCTCTTCCCAGGCTACGAGGGACATTCTGCACCAGCTGATCTTTGCCAAAGCTCCCTGGTAGACAGACCTACAACAGGCTTCCGACCGGAGACGAGGACTGCCGCGGAACCCCAAAAAGAAGCACCCGGACTGGTGTCCTTTACTGTCGACGGCCGCCGTCGCTGACTGGAGCCGCTGTGCTCACGTTTGCCTAAGAACTTCATTTGATCCAAGGACGCTCTCGTCTGCATCGCTGCCTGCTTTATCCCGCTGGAGAAGGCCCGACTGTCGCCGCACCGAGGAGCATCCGCCGGTGGGTTTCCCGCCACCTAAATACCACAGAGATGCCGACTGCTCGACGCCCTTGCTGGGCCACAGTTCTTCTTCATCTCTTTGCGGTCCAGAACTATCGTCACCGAGGTGCCCCGCACGCCTCTTCCTTGCAGGACGCCAACGCTCCGTCGTCGACGAGCACCGCTAGGAACGAAGCTGCCACTTCAATGCCGTAGTTCACCCTGTTCTCCGCCGGACGTTCGTATCGATTTCCCGTCGAAAGAACGCTACAATTCCAGGCACATTGGGGCTGTAGAACTATTGTAGAGGGAACTAAGACTCATAGAATAATATATGGACTGGGATTGTGATACATCTTTGCTTTACAGGTTGCCCAGGTGGGGGGATCTCCACACAGAACTGTGCCTATTTGGTAGAGGCCAGTATTCTGCCAATTGTTCAACCATCTTGCTTTCCTTCCTCTCTCTACTGCTGGTTTCCTCTTTATTTGATGTGTGTGCCATTCCGACAGTCTAGTTGATGCACTTTAATGAGATCTGATAATATTTGTGGTACCACTGTAGAACTGTACATATTTACCATTGTTGATTTTCTGACCACAAAGTGAGTTATTGTGATAGTGTACATAACCTTGAATATTAATTATATAAAGATTGTGTTTTAACCAATACATTGTGTGGACATTCCTTTGTGGGGGGTTGGGGACTACACTGTACTTAAGAACCAGCCTGCATCACCTCCTGAGAAGCTAGGCCTTGATTGCTCGACCACGATACCAATAGAGAATCTTGGCTGGGGTCCTCTGTGCCTCTCCTCTACCATATAGAGAGCAGAAGTACAGACACCCCCTCCAGTCTTTACAGTGGCGAGATGCCTTAATGCCGCCGGGATGCCACTTTTCCAATCCGTGACTTTACGAATATTTGGCATCTGGTGCTTAGGACAAATTTGTTCCATGCAAATTAACGAAAACAACAACTCACAGAATGCATTTCTTTGTGAAACAGAAGCAAAAAGTGGTTCCCTGGTGATCTGATGCCACTGGTATTAGCTGTAGTGTTCAATTTGATCATGAGTGGAACTAATCCTAGAGCAGGACAACATTTTGTGATCTGGGATCCTCCAAATTGTCTTATTTTCCCTGCTCAGCAGACCTCATAGGCTACGACAATACTTAACACTTGTTGCTAATTAACCAAGAGATTCGGCCCAGAGCCATTGATCACTCGCCAATGGTTAGTAAGGAGTGCAAACTTTCGGTCTTAACAAATATACTCAGCTACTCTGGTATTGGTGCCCGATTGGAGGAATCCGAAATGGCATGAACATTATAAACACCATAGAGTTTGGAGGGGCACCACCTTGAAATGAGAGTTAAAAGTTTCATTCATACCAAACACCTTGGAGTAAGCCTGAAAAAATCTTTGAAAACCTGGTAGACCAGCACGTCAAGTGCTTAATGCATCTACTCTACTCAAAAGAAACTAACTCGACCCATGAAGTTTCTGGCATAATCTATTTTGCATTGAAAAAACATGGTGGCTCAGGAAAAAACATTGCCAGCAATGTCAATGTGCCTTTTGAATAATCTTCACCTGCATCCGTTGTAACACAATTTCCTACACCCTCAGAAAGTACAGGATCCCGCAAGCGAAATACCTTTACGAGAGGCTAATAGGAAGGTTATACAGGGATTAACATTTAAGTTGCAGGTTACTAACCAGGTATAAAAAGTCACTTGCCCCCTCAATTATTCACATGCATAGAGCACAGCATGTGTTACTTGCCTAGAGTCAATTATCACTCTCCATTGGCTAGTGGCAGTGCACATTTTGAGCCCTGATGGAACAATACATTTTGACAAGCACAGAGTTTGCAATAACCAGACTGGTTCAGGTTACCGTTACAATAAATCTAAAAGTTCGAGTTTTACTTCGAATTAGGATAAATTATCCCACATATAATGGATCAGCAGAAGCCCCGCATTGGGTTTGAGACAGTGAATGGTCTTCGCATCCTGCATTATTTAGTGTTTTGTTTACTGCCAGAAAGAATATGGTTGGCTGCAAACTGATGCAGAATTATATTAATATGAGAAACGGTCAATTGTTTGTACCCTACAATGCTGCATCTCACGAATGATCTGTGTCTTGTACTAATGTGGTTTCTGAATCATGCAGAAGGGGCAACAGGACACTGCCTACTATTGGCTAAATATGCACTCATGAAAATTGATGAGCAGTGCACTCATGAATATAGGAGCTGCGAGTCAGCCGCCTCCAAGCTAAGTAGATTTAAAAGTCAACACTTTACGGACATATTTTGAGAATCAACATTCAGTAACTTATCTGGCCCCTCCACAGGGGTGGGCCTGGGTGCGTGGGGCCGGACATAGCAAGGAATACTTCAGACTCAGGGCTTCACCTCATCTGTCCCAAGTCCCAGCACCTCACTTCTGATCTGTCCAGTCAGGAAGATACAAAATAAAAACATATGTCTAAAGTCTAAGTCTATGTTCATTTTGCGTACCCCTGCTCCACGTTTCTAATATTCGGTCTATTGCAATGGAAGCTAGCGCGCCCAGCCTCCTTGCTGCTGCAACCGTTGGAGCCCAGCAATCAAGAGTGTCGCTCTCTCCATCACTTAGGATCTGGCAGGTGCCACCAAGACTCCAGTCAGCACCGATGTCCAGCAAGCCTTCTCCCTTTCTGGATGTACCACGCCTCACCGCCCTGGTCCCATCCTGAGCTTTGGCCTCTCTCAGTTCTGTGACCCCCCCCACCAGCAGAAGGCCATTATAGAATACTGTTCCGGTCAATAAATTCATTTTCCAAACCCCTCACATTGCTTTTCCTCCACAACACCAGAGCTTGGGCTTTCAAGGCTGCCACACTCTTAGGTACAAGTTCTGAATTCCATAAATACATAAATGGATATAGGATAATTTTTCTGATTTATTATTAATGAGATAACAATACACATTTACAAAATCTAATCCTGCGTAGGCTTGGACTGCAAAGCCAAAAATGTAATCCAGTAAATTGCAATGTGGACATTAAGGGGTATTTGTAGATACTTATTAGTATAATGTAAGATCTTTATTTTACCACACCAATTGTAGGCCACATGGATAGTTGTGTGTGCTAAATACTTAAAAGGTCTCAGTGACCGCTCTGCTGAAATCTCTACTTAAAGGAATCAGAAGGAGGCCAACCCCCAGGCAGGCAGATGCCTTGGTTCTCACTACACTTCAGCAGACTGTGCAATTAGTGCATACAAACAGTTCAGAAGGGACACTCAACCACATGGTCAAGTATCAAAAAAGGTACCAGACCCTCTTAACAAGTGCTCTATTATGCTAGTGGATTGTGTGAGGACTGTAGAGGTCACATTATTAAAGAGATGTCTTCAACAGCATTCGCGAGGTTGGATTATTTTCCTGTTTCGTTTGAGAGTTGATGAGAATAAGATTCTGGATGACGCCTGCTGCCTGAACTCTGCTCCATCACTCAAGCTATGTTAACTCTGATGGGCAGCACATTACAGAAGAATGACGTACATTTCTGAATTATATCATAAATTAAGGGTTTTGCAATATGTGAAGGCAATACAAAATGAAGATCATACCAGATTGCCAAGCACTATAGTCCAATTCATCAAAAGGACCGTAAGTGCTTCTCATTTTATGCTTTAAAACACAAAAATTCATCCACAAAAAGAATTGCACGTTGCCATTAAGAACATCAGAGACGAAATACATTATGATTTGGATACAAAAAGTCCAGTTGGTCACAATGTGGATGAAGTGATTTCAACCTTCTAAGCATAAGTGTATTTTATGTAAGATGTGTGATCCAGAAGCGTCATTTACTCTTCATGAATATCAGCTAAATGCATGGGACAATTATTATTTTTTTTGTTGTTCTACATGCGCACATTGAAGAGCTTTATACCATCTCAGGATAAGGGTATTTTCATAAGATGCATGATCCAGAAGTTTATTTATTGTTATTCAAGAATCTCGGCTATATGCTTGTAACAATTTTTTTGTTAATTCCACAAAAACAATACTCATTTACCTTATTATAATTAAAATATATTTTGAAATGTTGCGGGTTAGTTTTGTTGATATAGGGTTTTGGTGGAGTACATCACATGTTATATGCATCTTTATTTTAATTTACAGCCAATCTACATAATGTAGGGATATTATGAACTTAGTCAAGTAGAATTTATGGAAACGAAAATTGGCAATGGCTCCAATGTCAGTTTTTGAATAATGTATTTGGAGGAGAACTGTAATTTTCATGATACATGCACTTTTAATTACTGAATGCAGTGCCATTAGTACCATATTAATTTTAACTACATCGCTGCATTTTGAGAATGTAAATGTAATGAAGAATTATAAAATTGAGATTTTGTGATATATTGCAGAGTTAATTTATTCTCCTCCTGTTTATATGAACAATTATTTTCGGATTGATTCATGTGTATTGGATTGAGAGGCATATTTTTTGCCACTTCACATGAATTTTTAATTTCTTTATATATTTATACACATGGGTCAAAAGGTCCTTGTTGATTCATTAGGTTAAATGAGAAATATATGATAGGATTGAAGTTTTCAGATCGAATGGGGATTTTTTCCTACTTAGGATCTGTATTTTTAGTTTATTTAAATAATATCTTACATCTATGTGCCGAAAGGATTGCTGTGAGATACTTTACTCTCTACAGCAAGTGTGATCGAGAAAGGACTTTGAGGTGTAACTGTGTTGCCATTTAAACTGAACCCACAACCTTGTGTGTTGATGGTACACCTGTTTGCAAGCTTTCAGAGGAGGGCGAAGCACCTCATTTTTTTTTACCACGCTTGAATAAAATATTGTATTTTTTCAAAAAAGTGCTGCTGACCATTGTTTTGTTGGATTCCTGGATGCGGATGCTTTTAGAACGTGGAGGTGACATTTGGCTTCATTGTTGAGAACATCTATATATACACCCAATATATGTATAGACACACCTTACATTTGTAGAAACATACTGTACAGATAACCATCAAGTGCAGAGGAAATGGGAAAGAATAGAAATATCAGGAAGGGGCATTTTTTTAAAGCAGGGCTTTTTAAAATCTCCTAGCCCACCCCCCCCCCCACGTTGGTGGGGAGATTTTATGAAAGGAGAGTACCATTTACATGGGACTCGCCCTCCATAAAATCTTCTTGCTGCCGAGTATGGGGATGTTTGAAACTTATTATGACATTTACTGCAAACAAACTGTTTGCAGTAACTGGCAAATTAAGGTTTCACTGTGTATGGCAGGCCTTTGGGTGGCAGCATTTCACCAAATATGAAGTTTGCTTATTTTGACAGGCACCTTTTTACAGAAAGCCCAGGTAAATATTTCGTTACCATCTTTTCTCTTAGGTCAGATATGTAAACTAAAGAACTCGCCCTGCAGGTCTGGTGGGATTTTTAACAATTTTCAAAGCACTGCAAAAACCCAAAGTACCAATAATACTACAGATTCTTTGCATGAATTCAACTTTTTAAAAACACTAGGATATGTTTGCAGTTATCAAAACAGGATACCTGGCCCACAGCTCGGAAGTCAATAGTCTTCAAGTCAGCCAAATGCAGCAGTCATTTCTTGGTGCCCAATGCTTTGTCAATTGTACACAAAGCATTGTTAAGTGACTTCAATTCAGCACTCCAACTAAGTCAATGCCTAGTCTGGTACGCCCAAAGGAAGCCCTTATTTATATATTTTTATGACAAGTTATAATCTGGATGATAAACCCTTATATAACACCCCTCTCTTTGAATCCCCCTGACCTCACTGAGCCAAGAAGTAGGTTTGTTTTGCAATTTAAAAGATTTATTGAAAATTAAACAATATATATATATATATATATCACACTTTTATAATAAATTAATATTGGATAGCACACTTAGGAGTACGTTACTCTTGGACACTGATTTAATTACTTAGGAATTGGTATAGAAAGGGTAAAGTAGCAGAGAATACCTTTATGGTTTCAAGGAAAAACAATGATGGAAAAGAATGCAACACAGGAATAACCTTGATTTGATTTCAACAAAAGACAATGTAAGCACTTTTCCCCTTTTGGCAATTCACCCCCCCCCCCCTTATGCAATATAAAAAGAATGAAAGGAGAGCACACAGTTCTCAAGAATACAATCAAATGTAGTTCAAAGTTCCAGTTCCCCCCAGCGAGCTTAGAGGAAAACAGGTATGATTTTAAAGCAGGCAAATCCTTTTAAATGTGGTGGCAATGAAGTAAAATATGCTTAAAATGATTTTTAATTCCCTATAGGAGATTCAGGGTAGGCGATAGATATTTATAATTAGTTCAAGTCACACTGGCAATGCTCAATGAGGGATTAGCAGGTTGAAAACGAATTTTAGCAGTTCAAGCAAAAGACGGCTGTGTTTGACAGGAGCTAATTTTTCAATTTGCGGCAATTTTTCCGAATGCGTCATTCCTAGCACCTACGATTCCAGAGATACGGACGATTTTATGAAGGTAATTATTCAGAAATGAAATAATGATTCAAAATGGCAAAATTACACTTTTACAGGTTCAAAATCGGAGAAGGGACACACGATTCTATGATGCAGTTCTGATAGGTTAAAATAGTTTGAATTAGATTATCTTAAACTAAGAGATTGGTTTTGCACAGTTTTGGCTGAGTACTCGCACTATAAATTTGAAATAGGCCGTCAAGGTCTGATCAGGTTTGGACTGGACTCCTGGCGGGTGGTTCTGAAGTCACAGCTCTCTGGGTCAGCTCTGCTCTGCACTTCACAGCAGTCTGGTCTCTGGTTCTGCTGGTCTGGATCAAGTGGATTCTGGATATTGTCTGGTCCGGCAAAATGTATCGGAAGAAAGTGGAAAGTGAATGTCTCGCCTGTCCAAGCAGTCTCTTTATGCGTTTTGAAAGTGGGTGCATGCGTGGGCATAACTAAGCCTGCCCCTTACAACTTATCATTGGCCAAGCTCTCCTCTCTCACTTGATTGGGGGAAGGAAATGGAGTGTCATCGTGATGAGGTAGTTTATGGGTCAGAGGATCCACCCCTGGTCAATTTGCACACAAATCTTTTCTTGATCCAAATGCATATTTATCTACGCACAATGTTTCTAATATATGTCCAGTTAACATATTTTCTGTAGCACCAAACCATCCGATCCCTGTCTTTGTAAGATGTTGTGTCCACTTATGACAGAATTCTGCCCTTTTCATCAAAAACACAACCTCTAAACTTTTCCAGAATTTACACAAACATGCACAAGGAATATGGGCATCAGATGATAAAGTGTCAGATTTTTAACAGACAGACATTCGGAGTAATACCTTATTTTCCACTACTACCCCCAAGAACATACCATAGAGTCCTAACACCTCTTAAAATGTGCACAGAAAAATCACAAGAATAATGATATTAATTATATAATTTTGACAAGTCCGTACTATGAATTATCCATCTTTTTAAAATTATGCTCTGGCCCAGAGGGGTGTGGTTTCCCAAAGCACATGGTGGAATTTCTGGTTTGTCCACTTCCTCCAACTAAAGTTGCTCAGAGAGGCACTGCCCCTCCCAGTTTCTCTCAAGAGGAAGCCATTTACGACCCCCCCCCCAATTTAACATTTGCCTGAGCCAAGGAAGGCTCATTGTTCTGTTTCCCTGCTCCCAGGTGCTCCTTCCCTGATTCAATCAGGGAGGTGTCATCTCCTTTTGGTGGGAACAGCAGAAGGCAGCCAGGCCTGGGAATGCAGTGGCTGAGCAAGTTTCCACTCCTGTCGGGGGTAGTTGCCAGGCAGAATTCAATCTCTTCAAGCCAGGCTTCAGCCAAATGTCACTTCTATTCCCAGTTTTTCTTCATCCAAATCAAACTTACAATTTTTACAAATGCAGCTAGAATGCTGATTCTAAGTTCAAAACTATGACATTTAAACAGTTGCAACCTGTGTGACACTCAAAGTAGGTCACTCATTTATTTTAAACATTTCGATTTTAGTGGCTTTAAGTCCAATTTCACTTCAGCTTCTGACATCCACAGCTCAGCCAGTTTTGTTTTAAACATTATTTTGGGCTCTTCATCTTTCCAGATTTTGTATGCACACAAGGCTACATTCTGCCAAATGTCTGCTGGTGTTCATTGAGATTTTTGAATATCTTGCAATGTTTAAAATAGGCATTTTTAGCTTGCATTCAAGAAAAACAAAGGTGATTTCAAAGCGCATTTTGATCTAACAACACTGCTGTTTTTCCTTTGGTGCCATGTTTCACTCATGGCGCTTCTGGCCCACCACGCTCGCACTGGTGGGTGGCAGGTTAGGCGACCATTTTGGTGTGCGCAAAAAACTGCGCGGTTTTCCTGGATCCTGGCGCAAATGTGGGCTTTTCCGCCATCTTGGATTTCCTAAACCCACAGCACCAAATGTTGCAGCATAATAGTCCAAACGTGGGTCAGGACACCCAACAGCATCATGCCAACAACCAGATGCAAGTATAACCCACATGGTATATAGCTATCCAGGGAGTCATTTTGAAACCCACATAACCTCTCTTTAACCTCTATCGTTTGATGCTGCAGTGATGGTCGGTCTGCAGCATTCCTTTCCTGCAGCAAGTGCAAATCCCTCCGTTTCTCACACGCTGGAGAGTTCCCAGGGGTAGCACTTGCTTTAGAAGCCGAAAGCCTAAATCCGGCTGACAATCAGAGCATAAAAGCCAACATTACCCCAGACATCCACAACATCTGCATTTCTAGTCAGCAATCTGGTCTATCCATAGCCAGTAAATTAGCATGGCTATTTCAACCAGGTTCTGGGGGCATGTGATCTTCAGGGACTGGCGAAATATATTTTGAAACAAAAAAATTATCAAAACCTTTTTTAATGACCTTCTTGGGGCGGGGTTGTTACATTGTCAGGACTTGGGTGCCAAGAATCTGCCGCCTTCTCTTCCAGTCAAGACACCTCAATGTTCTCAAATATATTCTCACGGAATCACGGGTGCCAGAATATTTTAGATTTTCCTAAAGTAATGTAATTTGACCGTGCAAACTGGAGTCACAGGAAAGGGGCCACCAGCAGAAAGCAAGCCCGGATGAGGCGCAGGGGCTTGGGGCACAGGTGCACATGTTCTCAAATGACGCTGGTTATCCTAGGACAAACCATTTTCGGTCCTCTGACCTGCCTTTCTCACTCAAATAGGCAGAAACAAAACTTTCAAGTTGATCCTTGACAAAATGTCCAAGAATTTCAGCTCATGACATTGTACATACTTAAATGACTACAAGTGCTGCAGTGCAGAGTGACGAGAGCCTAAAAGCCAGGTCTGTCCGAGAATTACGCACCTATTATGGGGCAACTTGAGATCTCTTTCAACTCTCCTTTGGGTTAAACAAGCACAATGCTGTCAGCCCTTTTTAGACATTTAAGGCAGGCAATTCAACATGTTCTTCCTGGGGACTACAAAGTGGAATCGCAAAAACCTATAAAAAGATTAGGGGAAATTGACTAGATGACTATGTAACGAAATCAGTATTCTTTAGTAATTGTCCAAGGTTCCCCTGTCACTAATGACCCAAATATTCAGTGCCTCAGTCCTCTACAAGTAAAGGAGCGCCTAAAAGACAGGCGTGGAAAATAATGATACAAACACAAGAGCAGCTCTTCTTTGGCACACTACCCTGCTCCAAACTTAGGGGGCTCTCTGACCCCACATTATTGCGGCACCTGTGCTGCTCCAGGATGACAAATATTTTAAGAAAAGATGTATACACTTGCACACGTTTTGTGGCACATTATATATACACTTTGTATTCGTTTTTTTTATATTGTTTACCTAGAAGAAAGGCTTATCAATTCCTCCTGATGTGTTGTTCTATCACTGGGTATTAGTGTGAAATTAGTCCACGAGTTCCCCCTCAAAGAATAGATACATGTCATGTTATGTTAATGAACCTCTGGTTGAAGGAATTGATGAGTCTTTATTTTACGTAAAATATTAAAAAAATCAAAGATAACATTTTTGTACCACACCGTTTGTGCAGGTGTTTAATTTTGTACTGAAAGGCCCACCTGAGAGCGTAGAACCAGTGCCCCCTCAAAAATGCTCTAAAGGCCACTGGAGTGGGCTCTTCTACTCAGTATAATGTAGTAAAAACATGCAGTCCCTAATGAGTTGACACCTCTGAGCCCAAATGCATAACAGGGACCACAACTAATTGTTTAAGATAACCTCACATAAGCTATTTTGGAAACTGGAAGGGCGTGTTGCTGGCGGAAACGTACGTTCCTCGGTCTAACACTTGAACCCAGAAAGCAGGACTCATTCGCCAATCCAGACACCATGGCCATGAACAGGGGCTGAACCATATTTCCAGGTTTCACTCCCCTTCACAATAACATTAAGCCAGAGTTTAGCCAGCACCAAAAGGGTGTGCATTTTACTCTTATGCTAAAAGACACTGCCTAAGAACTCGAGATATGTTTGAAGCGACCAGAACAACATATTTGGCAATGCAAGCAACACTTTAGAGTGGACGACGGCCACCTCAATTGTGCTGCATGGGAAAGTAACTTTGGGATTACTCCATTAGTAATCCACAATCCTTTATATGTGTGCTAAAAACACAGACAGAGCTGGCCCTAAACGTACTCGGGAGGCTGTGCGAATTTGCTGCTTCAGAAGGCTTTGTCAGGAATTGCACAACTTTATTTGTGCAGGTGTCGACAACGCAGGCACCACTGCCGCATCATGCCGTGAGCAGGCACCACTGCTGCGTCGCGCCGTGTGCAGGCACCACCGCTGCTGCTGCGTCGCGCCGTGTGCAGGCACCACTGCTGCGTCACCCCGTGAGCTGGCACCACCGCTGCTGCGTCACCCCGTGAGCAGGCACCACCGCTGCTGCTTCACGCCGTGAGCAGGCACCACTGCTGCGTAGCGCCGTGAGCAGGCAATACTGCTGCGTCGCCCCGCAGCGATTCGACCTTCAACACGAAATGCAAACAATGCCATTTTTCCCATATAGTACTAACAGTTGTTTCCACTCTGGGGTCCCGAACGCATACGAGAGAATGCCACACATATAACACTTTGCAGCCCAAAACTATGTGCGGTAATAAAGAAAATGTAAAAAAAATGGGCCCCCGCTCGGTATTGCCGTCATGATCAACGCCTGGCCTTGAGGTTTAGCCAAGAGTAAAATTGCCTTGCTAATCATACGGCAGGCAGAAGCCAGCACTGCGGAGAGCGGAATAATAATAAGACGGAACTGGAGCAAGATGCACATTTATGGGGCTCCCAGGCGACTATTCCAGCGTAATATGGCCAGAACCTGGATCGTGTAGGCTGCAAGCACGAGCCACATGGCTCCAAGCTCCCACTTACCCCGATCTCTGCAAGCTCTGCTGCCAGAGCCATTAAAAGGTGTCGTAGCCTTGCCCCCATTCCATAATTATGGCTGCCACTAACACTTTAGGAAAAGAAAACTCGGCAGCCATCAATGGATACAGACTTCTTCCTGGTGGTAGGCAGATTCGGGGGACGCCTGGAGTTTAATGCAGGGGGGCAGAAGTGCAACCCCACGTTAAAGCACAAGGCGGACATTGAACATGTTTCTGCAACAGTACAGAATGAAGGTTTGCCATAAATACCAGCAGCTGGACATGCATCATTAGACGGGTATTATGCATGATAAAATCCCCCTACCGTACTTGTACTGTACAGTGAAAGGCACGCACTCCCATATACTGCTCGCAATCACGAGCACGTGTATTATCGTGCACTTGCTATGCTCCAGTTAGCATTTGCATTCGTGTACTTGCAGTATTGCTTTTTTTCATTTGGAGTTGGTGGCCTACTGCACCCTGGCAGGGGGAAACATACGCGCTCTGGGGCTTTTCATAGATCTGGACTTCAGGTAAGGGCCATCCTGCCCCTCCCACCCAGGCTAATCAAGGCTGCCCACTTGCCTGCCTGCTGTAACATCTTTCTGTGCGCACGTGACATGCAAATTAATTATTACACATCTATTGATGGCAAACACGCAAGGGGGCGTGCGGAATTGAACACGCAGAATCCGCCCATACAACACGCAAACCGGTGTAAATACAAAAGAAACGAAGGCACAATGGGAAATCTCCACTCGGGTACCCAGATTCCTGGCATACGGCAATAGAGGCCCCCCTCCAGCCATACACCTACAACGTGCAGTAATGGACCCGCCTGGGAGCCGGTCGATACCTTATAATGCAGACTAAAACATCCAGACGCCCCGTTTCATGCGGCTCTCACGTCAGATGAAACACCCTTAAACAGCCGCAGTAAAATCCCCCTGGCCCCTTGCTTTCCTTTGCCTTACAGCAGTAAGGGAAGCGCCCCCTGCAGGCTACTCTGGGCGCCGCTGAGCGGAGCGCCGCGCTAGCCCTGGTGTACACTGCGGCCTTTGTGCTGGCGGTAGGGATGCCGTTTCCATGGAAACCCGGTCCTGATGGTGCCGGGCTGCGGATCTATCTGCTGTGCTCGCTACGCAGCCCGCAGAAGCCTTCTAATGTCCCCACGCTCAGGCGTGCGCTGCGGCTAAGCCTCGGGGCAATTACCCGTCCCTGGCCCGCTCAGGCTACAGGGCGATGACAGCAGATTCGTGACGAGCGTCGCGAAAAGCCGCCTGCGAATGAAATGTATTCATCTGTGTAATTTCCCCGATACGTCGTGTGATCCCAACTCCTATCATCCGGGCCTAGGTAGCATTCTGCTGCGGTTAGCCAGCCAGCAAGCCAGCCAGCCAGCAAGCAAGCCAGCGGAGGGTTCCACATTCAGAACCTCAAGCAGCTGTAACAATGCCATCTTTAAATGAGAATAGATGGTATGCATGACCCATCCATCGAATCACGAACACCACTGGCCATTGATCATATAAAAACAGGTGAATCCGAGAACTGCCCCTTTCCAGCACTGCCAGTTTATTTTGGCACATCGCTTTTCTGATGCAGCCTTTTCCAAAAGCGGACCTGCTGCCCAATGGCTCCAAGTCGTTTTGCAACTAGGACGAGGTCGGCCATGCATGCAACACGCTGCGTGGGCCCCCTCAAAACATCGCCCAGATAGAAAGTACTGGGGGAAAAGACAAATGACGCTGCGTGCCACTGGTACAGCGCCCGGCAACAAGGGAGCCTGTTTTCAAGGTATGAAATATCAGTATAGCTACACATTTAGCATTTGGACCTGCCAAAGTAAAACTGAGTAATAATAAATCGGGCATAAATAATATAAGAAAGGTGATATTTTGCAGTAAGGCTGAATTAGCACAGGAACTGAAAAAGGCCATTTGATTTCTTAGGATGCAGTTCACAATTGTTGCTAAAGGACGGCTAGACCATTCCCTCCTCTCTCCTCACCTGGGTCCTCTCCGCCGTCTGACCACACCTGCCCCAGCCCTTCATAGCTCGTTCACGAACATCTGTCCGATGAAACGAATGTCAGCTGCTGCCTTCCCCATCTACCTTCACCCCCCGCCCTCCCAAGTGCAGACTCTACCGCTGACTCCGCTCTCAGGAACCTCCTCTTGCCATCACTAATACTCTTGACATTCTTGCCCCAGTCATGAGGATCAGCCTGAAACATGCCAAGTGTAACACCTGGTACAACTGTGAACTTGCAGCTCTGAAACGCAAGTGCAGGGCTGCGGAACGGAAGTGGCAGACCTCAGGCTGACCGCAGCAGCAGCCAAAAAAAAAAAAAAAAGAGATAAAACTCCCATTCTAAGAATAGGGACTTTAATCAAAATAGCGTTTCCCAAGGATGCCCAGGCCACACTGGCCACACACTTCAAACACCCAGGACATCCTGAGCACCCTCACTTCCCCTTTTCCCACCAGTTTCCCCACACCTCTGCCACCTATGGCCTCCCATCCCCCCCTCTGCCTTTCTCTCCTCCTCCCCTCCTATCACACCTGATGAGGTTACTAGAGTTGTCTGCTCTATGAAGGTCTTCTCCAAAGAGGGTTTCTCACTGTTCTTCCAGAACCATTAACAATAATATTGGCTCTCTTGCCCCTGCACTTGCTGATTTCTGCAATCACTCTTGTGCACCCCCTCCTGAAAAAACCTTCTGCAGACCCAGAAGGTAACTACTGACCAATCTCTATCACCTCCTTCCTTGGGAAACTCTTGGAGAAGCTGGTCTTACCCAAACTGACCGAGCACACTGAGCTAGTTGGGAGGCCTACACAGCCATCAATCCGGATTCCGAGCATCCAGAGGCACAGAAACTGCTCTTCTGAACACCCGTGAAAAACTGCTCGCATCTCTTGATTCCAACTCTCCAGCTGTTCTCATTCTACTTGATCTCGCCTCTGCATTTAACACGGTCAACACTCCATCCTCATAAAACGACTCCACAATACCCTAGGTATCTCGGAGCGGGCAAAGGACTGGCTGACCTCCTTCCTCAATGACCGTCCCTCCCAGATTATCCAGCGCTCTTTCTACTCTCCCACCTCTATCTTCACCTGTGGCGTCCCCCAGGGCTCCAACCTTTCTCCCTGGCTCTTTAACATCCATCGTGCTCCGCTGACACCTAATTTCCATCTTCTCCCCTTACATCCAGTGTTCTGCAGATGGCACACAACTCTTCTTCAAATTTCCCTCTGATCCTCTCCTTACTTCCGCCATAATTCCTGATTCCCTATCTGCCATCCAGTCCTGATGTGCCTCCAATGATCTCTGCCTCAATGCCAGCAAGATTAAGATCCTTCCCATTGGGACTCCCACTCCCTCCTTCTTCCCCTCACTCTGGCCACCCTCTATGAGCTCTCCCCTTTCTCCTACATCTGAAGCCAAAAACCTTGGAGTCATCTCCGACTCCGCTCTTTCCTTCCTCCTTCATATCCAGGACCTTGCCAAGAAGGCCTACTTTCAACTCCAACTCCTCAAAGGAATCCTTCCTTTCCTCACTTTCCCCCAGAAGCGCAATGTCTCTCGAGTTCTGGTATTCTCCACGCTAGACTACTGCAACAGCCTCTTCCTTGATCTACCCTCTTCCTCTCTACGACCCCTACAGCTAATCCAGAATAGGGCTGCAAGATTTATCCTTGGTCTGAAGCCCAGGGACTGCATCTCTCAAGCCCTAAAATCTGTCCACTGTTCCCGGTTGCTGAAAGGAACAAATTCAAATCCCTCTGCATCATCCATAAGGCTGTCTGGGGCCGTGGACCACGCTATCGACAATTGGCTCTCACCAAATACCCCACTCCCCCACCCCACCAGATCTTTATGTTCCTCTGGCACCAACTCTGTGTGGCAAGCGCTTCGCTAAACAGCGAGCTGGTGTCCAATCTCTCTCCTCGGCTGGCTCCCTGCTATGGAAACAGCCTCCCCCTGCCTCTTCATCTTGTGCCGGATCTCCTCAAATTCTGGAAGCTCCTCACGACTTTCCTCTTCACCTCCTCCTTCCCTCTCTCCTTCCTTTGCTTAACCCCAGTCTCCAAGATTGGTGACCAGGCCCTTAATGTGTCCACCTGGATCCTGGCCTCCCACCCCAATTGCCTTCCGCCTCTGCCCACTCCAAGCACTTGCCTTAGCGCCCACTGGCCTGTGCTATCACAGGCCTGCACTTATTTATTGGCAGTTGACCACTCTTAACAAGTGATTTCTGCCAGTCACTTAACAGCTGCTTGCAACTTAATCCCTAGCACTTCCCTCAGTGGCACTCCCAGCACTCCCCATCCCTTTTCTCTGTCTGTGCACTTGCATGTTCTGAATGCTCACAAGGCCTATTAGGACCGCCTCTCACTTGCATTGTGATATTTGACTCTAAGAGAAAATGTGGAACTTCTGAAAGGTGTGAGATCTCAAGAGAGGGGTGGGGGAGGGAAGGAAAATGGAGAGGATTGATTGTAGCAATGGAGTAACAACACTGCAAATCCAATTATCAACAGCCTTATTTTCATTTGAGCTGGTCATTAACGCTCGCTATTGCCCTTACGCTCCTTATGCAGATTCACATGGGACTCGGGGAGGGCCTACACCTAGTGTTACTGACCAAGATCTTGTTCAATCATTCAACACTACTGGGCCTTTCACTTTTTTGGGAGGTCGAACTCAAACCCAGAGCTAAAGAACAATACATAGAATTATGAGATGACTGTGTTTTAGGTGGGCTTCCGAGAGGCTGCACAGGGTGGTAACATTTACAGACAACAGTGAATACATTGTTTGGCTCCATGGCAGCCTGGTTCCTGCCCCCGTTGAAGGGATTTTCTTCAGTTTCAGTGTGGTCTGCAAACCAGGGGGGTGTTGCCACAGTAATCCACTCCCTGCTCTGCAGCTCTAACAAAAAGAGGACTGATCATTAATCAGCAGCAACCATCTAGGATTAGACTCGTTGCAGCTGAAGTCCTTACTAGCAACCCACAACAGGCTATGGTGACACACTACATGTTTGTCCGACTGAATCTACATTAATGGGCACAAACCCACAGTATCCATGCATATCGCGATGCAGCCAGCGTCCTGACGACAAGTTGTGAGCTAAGCTACTGTGCTCCACCTTCAAATCCCACAAAGAATGCAAATAAGCCTGATTTCAGGAAGTCATAGTCAGAGTTAAAGATTCAGCTGGTGATGCTAAAATGTGTTCTACCCGTGCTTCTACATACCCTCCAATCCTCTTTCTCCAATGCAAGGATGCTGAGAGCCAAGTCTCCTCCTTCGTAATTATCATTTATATTACAGCTGCCACCCTGAAATCTTTCAGGTCCTCCAAGGGAGTTTTTAGCCAAGGTAGTAGTCTTAAGAGACACCACTTGGACACACACCCACAAGTCAAAACAGTCCCCCAGCATAACCTCCTAGCAAAACAGCCGTCTCCGCTCATGAATCTTACCCTAAACTTCATCTTGGCCTCAAACACCAGCTCAGTCCGAAACAAAACTTTCACCATAACCATTTGATTCGAGCAGGCCTTGCCAGTTGCCACGATCAGAGACATGGTTTTCTGAAAAAAACCTTGAGGTTCTAAATTACATCACTGTTCCAAACCAAATCATCCTCACTTTAAGGCAAGCAGCAGAAAAGAGGTTGAGCCATTATGAACGCAACGGTTGTCAAATAAAACCCCGTAATCACAAAACTGCTTGCTTTAAGCAAACTCTTACCCCTCAAAAATCTCCTCCAAGGTCAGCTGCAGACCACCGAAATACAAGTCTGCCTTCCTCGCAGACCTATCTTCTCACCTCAAGGAGGTATCAAATCGTAGTAACAAAATATTTTAGGAGTAACACCTGGGCCGATAATCGTCAGGACTGTCCCTCAACAGAATGGCTCCACACCTTCAATACATTCAATTGTCTCATCAATTAAGAGGTTCCATCGCATTCAAAAGATATTGTCCTGATATGATTTTCAAACTCAGCAGTGAAATCGGCACCTTTACATCTACACCTATCTCCAGGTCAAATGGCTTCTTGATTTGTTCCATCCATGCCTCTATCCACAGCCATGTTCCCCTTTGCATTTCAGCAACTTACGGACAAGGGAACAGTGTCATGTATGGAACCTTTTCACCCACCTTCAATCCCATCAACAACAAACTCAAAATGAGCACTGACAAATTATTAACCTACATCATAATGAGATCATCAGAACAATGGAGATTCTAGACCCCTTTCCAAAACCAAATTAGTTAAAAGCCCATCCAGTAAAAGAACAAACAGATTTCAGAAGACCGTCAGCTAGAAGACTGCTGAAAACTACTGCCGTTGGTCGAAAATATCCCTTCCCAAGAACAAACTTGCTTGTTAAGTCCAACAATGCAGTGTCAAAAAAGCAATTATGGAAAAGAGCAAGTACTTACCCGGAAAAAAGACTAGGCTTACAACACTAAAGAACTAATGTATTATGCCCTCACCAAATCTTCTTGCATAACCAACCAACTACACCTACCTTGGAACATCTTCACGATTTCTTCATATAGATCCAAGATCAACACTGCCATCTGAAATGTCCTCCGGGTTCACCCATACGTGCTGCTCCACCACCTCATTGCTATCCTCTCCTTGACTGTGCCCTGCTTCATTTCATCCCTTTGCCTTTCCTGCTTAATTTCTTGACATTCCGAAGGACACTTAACATGCAGGCCCTCGATGATCATCCAATGACTCGTGGGTTCTCAGACAAGCATCAAATTAGCTGAAGGGCTACTTCTAGACTACTACCTAATCATCAAGTCCTTTAAGGATGCATAGTATGCTTTGCTCCTAAAATATGCAACCAGAATACCCGACTTCTTTCTGAATATCCTTGAGACCTCCAGACCCATTTCCAACCAAACCAGTCTTGGCATGATATTGGAAAAATTGTTAGTGAGAGAAAAACAAAACTGATCTAGGATGATGTCCAGAGTATTTGTCACTGAAACATTTTTTTCAGTGTTCTTACCACTCATATTACTATTAAAAAGTGGAGGAAGACCCCCAAACACTACCTCCCCCTCCCTTTTATATACCAAACACAAACTTACCATCTATAGTTTTGCAGTAAAATAAGTGACATAAAAGAATAAGAGAATACACTCAGCAACATTTGTTACCCACAAAACTATATTGAACCAAACTTTAGTCGAAGGGATCTTCTGCTTGCAGAACAAAATCATAAGATCATAGACATTTTTGAGTTATGAAAAGCTAGACAACCATAACCACTGCCCTCATGCATTGCACTGTAGCGAAACCTAATTCATAAGAAAAGATGCAAAGCAAGGCGCTGTGTTCAAAATCAACGTTAGCTGCAGCGTGGGCGCAGCATAAAAGTACACATGAAATGGTTTACAGTCACTCAAATTAAACTATAATTGACAAGGCAAGAGATGAGGATGCTCAAGGACAAGAAATTATTCTGCAAATATTTATTAAAAGTGGATAAACTGTATGCATGGAAAATGTAACATGGAAAGGGCATAGAAAAATGTCTTTTATGGTGGCAATGGGGAGAAAGCAACCTGAATCGAGCATCAGCCCAAATTGAACTCTTCACATCTGTATTCTGCTCATGTCACCTACCACAAAATGAGATGTGAAAACAGATCCCATGCTTTCTCACAGAGAAGAATTGATGGGGATAGAGCCATAAAGATAACAACTGTTCTGCAACTTAGTCGCAGGAAGGGTGGACCAGACCGTGAAGCCTAAGTCAGCGTTTATGGGTTGCATCTGCGTAGAGAGGCCTTCAGATAAGGAACAATTAATGGGGGGGTTCAGCGTGACCAGCCAATCTATTTTGCCTAATCTGATCTCCATGGCTCTCATGAAGGCAGAAAAAGAAAATACCTGGAAAAACTAAGGTTATCGGAAAAACTACATATCCTGTTCAAAGTTCAAAAACTTATCACTGTCAGGCCTCTGGGTCGTAAATATTAGTCCTGAACTAACCGCTTAAGAACTGAAGAATCCAGATGCTCTGTTAGGGACTGACCCAAATGCAGATGCTATTTAATATTTTGTTTTGGAAAAGGGCATTAATGCACAGTGGTATTTACTATTTCACCTATAACGGAATGTCACAGCAAAATAATTATTTTTCTGTAATGCTCAGTTTGAGATGATCTATTAAGGGTTTGCAAAACAATTTTGCTAATGTGGTTTTTCATTATGCAAACTGGACAAATTTCAATGTTGTGTTCTGTGTGAATTAAAAGCGTAGCTATCTATGTTGAAGTGTGGGTTACAAAAGTCTACTGCTATAAATGAGGTGACTAGTGTGTTGATTATAAGCAGTCATGTATGTATAACCTATTTATCTTTAAACTGATTCAATTATTTCAATTTAATTAGTAAATATACCTTCCGTGCAACCCTGCGTTTCTAGTCCCAAAAGGGGAGGGAAGCTGTAAGGAGTCAATGTTATTAAATTGGGGGTCCCAGATTCATAACTGGACTGAATAAAGTAAAATTGTGCGTGCCTGGTTTGGGGGGTGGGGTGGGTGGAAAGTTCTCCTGAATTAGATGTCACCCGATTGAAATATCCTACAGCTCGTTCTGATATCACAGATGACATCACAAATATCATCACTGATTACTTCACATATGAAATTAGCAATCAGATGAACATGTTGACAATTCAAGAATACTATGCAAAGGTTACAAAATAAATTCAGCCCACACAACGGCTATGACCAATGAAGCTCTTCTTGTTGCCTGCCAGAAAGCACAGGCTGATCAGGTGGGAAAATCTGACAGTTCCCGGCATCCAACTAGCTTCTCACGGTCTAATGCTGACCCCAATCTGAAGATCCTGGGGTAACCGGTCAGGGAACCCCCCCCCTACAGAGTCCATGATGGCCAACGGATGACCTTGATAAGATGAGAGGGAATACATGTTTGGAGACCCTGATGAGTAGGGTGCATCCCATAGAACAGGTTTTTTGAGCTATGTTTATTCACAGTAGAGGGGCTCCCACATCTTTGTACATTTTGACAACAACAACAAGTTTGGGACACTGTCTCCCAGAGGCTAATGGTGACTGTTTTATCTGTAGAATTGATGGGCCTAATCTAAGGGAGAGAGGGAGGGACTGAGGACGACTATCCTAGGAAGAATCTGGGGGTAAATGAAGAGTACCGAGTGTTGCCCCCAACCACGAATGCCGGTATGATCTGCATGTATCACCAGGTCTACCATGAGTCAGCATAGACAGATTTCTTTTAATTGAATGGCACGCATTATCTGGTATAATTGTCCTATTGCGCTCTGTGCAATATTTTGACCCATTCCAATGGGCCCCACTGCATCACTTTACAAAGGATGAAACAGCCCAAAATGGATGCGCTGACTACTGTGCGTGCCAAAATCTTCAAAACAGCGTTTGGGTCCCAAGTAAGAAAAGGCTGTACACCCTGCCTCACACAGTGGGGGGTGGGGGGATGAAAAACAGTTCTCACTGCAGGAGCATGCCAGTGGACTCTGCCACATTCAACATGGAGTAAAGCAGCAGAATAGTGCTGAAAACCGAAAATGCCTTTTAAAATGCTAGCTTTGCAACCTTCAAAAGGTGCCGTTTTTGGTGCTAGATCCACTTATTTCCATTGAATCATTGAGACTAAAATGGTACTGAAATGCCAGGTTTATCCAGTGTGGCTCGAGGAACCGGGTCTCATTGACTGACAGCTTTAGAAGATGTATCTGAGGAAAAAGCAGCCCAGGAACATTGTTTTCAATTCCACAGGAAAAACGTGGCTAAAATTGCAACATGTAACAGAATCAGCTGTGCAGACAAACTACAAACAAAGGCTGGATACATGTATCCAGACTGCAAACAACCCAAGCACTCAAGGGAAGAAAGAATGAGGAAAAGGTGCATGTGCTGCATAGGAAAATCTGATTTAAAAGAACTCCGTTTAAGCTGTTTTTCCATGAAGAAAGTGCAAAATCACCTGTTTTTAAAGCATGTTTTTGTTGAAAGGTCTAATTCTTTAAGAAATGTCAAAGGATTCATAATGTAAAAATCCACCTATAAACTCTGTTCATTCTTTATGTTTTAAATGAAAGATGTAGGTAAAACTTAAAGTAACCCAGCTTGGAGTTAATTACCTATTCAAAGAAAAACAATTCTGCTTCACAGTCCTTAGCCTGGGAAAGGTTGACACTTCACTGCTGGCAGGAAGGCCTAATTGCTGCTGGGAGACCTTGCATACTCATGACAATGCGCTTCAATAGACATTTGTCTGTGCCTCAGGCAAAAGACAATAAAAGGCTTGGACACTCATCCTTGCAGGGGAGGGGCAGGATGCTTGGGGAGGCTTCTCAGTGAACTTCAAAGGACTGGCCATTTGCTCACATTTGGGAAGTAAGAAAAAAAAAACAGACCTGTGATTTTGGGTTTAAAATTGCTTATTTTGCCACAGAACTTCATGACATTTAACTTGGCAGCACAAATAAGTCAAGGAATGAAAAGTACATACATTGAAATCTGAAGTTATGATGGACGTGTGAAGACTTGGTAGGATTTGTTACTGCGTTAGGAGCTGAAGTTTTGAAAAAGGACTAATTGCGCAGAAGCTATTAATGCTTCAAATCTAATATTGTGTACCCATGTTCTAGGGCTGATTGCACATATATGTATAGGCCAAAACTTTATGATTAAAATTGGCAAAAATCCATAGAAAGACAAGACCATGTCCCACTTGGAGTTGGATGGAAATGTAACCCACAACATATGTAATGTATGTGTCCGATTTTCTTAGAGGGCATAATTATATAAATATGTATTTGTGGAAAAGTTAAATTTTGGTCCAAATAACTGTGGGAGGTTCCCTAGTCACATCATAAAATATGACAACCCTTTCTGTCATCCAACCAGCAAAAAGCAAGGCGGAAACTGTGCCTTTGACTAATCACAGCCTAGTGGGTTGTAAATCTGCCCCTACCATAAACTTGGCTATGTCATTTGGCAGGATAAATAAGGGACCCTTACAACACAGATTCCGCATGGTGCTCTGTTCCCGAATTCTTCATCTTGTTCTCGATTCCTGACTTCTTTGCAAAGCCAAGGCCTCAGCACTGCTGAACTTTTTTTCAGGTAGGCCCAAAATCCTGAAAACATCCCACAACCAAAGGGAAACCATTTTGATCCAGTTTGGTTTGCTACCAGTAATGCGTGCCTGCTGAAACTCACCATACCACTTATCTACAGTGTCCAGCAACCAGAAGGGCCAATCCAATCCAGTGTGCAGTCCAGTGACCAGAACCGCCCAGCTGACTTATCCCGCCAGAAGTGCCCTGCTGTCTGTAGACCCGATCTGTGATGACCTGAGCCCTTGACGGTCCAATCTTGATTTAAAGTGGACTGTACGTATCAATAGGAATCATACTAAAGCATAGCATATATTGCCTTGTCCTATCCCAATCCATAACCTATCCCATCTTTAACTTAAGAACCATAATATTGTCAGAACCATTCTTGCAACTCCGTCTGTAATTCTTAGGTTTAGCACCAACCTCATCTCATTTTTGTTTTACCAGACCATAAATCAGTAGTGATTTTGAGTAACTAAAGTAATTCCCATAAAGAACGGGGTATCCACCACGTGAAGGGTTACAAGAGACCGTGTATAACTTTGGAGATTCACGGGTGGCATTCTCTTTTTCTTAGCCATTAATCTAGTTTAAGTAAAATCAACCTGTCATTTTAAAACTGATTTTCTGTTCTATTTTTCTAAAAACACCTCTCATTGAAACTTGCATAACTTTCTCAATTTTATAGCTACAGACTTGTTTTTCTTAAAAATAGCATTGTGAAATTTAGGCGGGAATTTGCAATTTTGCAAAAGTTTTACACTTGCGTTTTCCCATTCAAAGTATTTCCAAACTTCCATAAAGATTCAAAGTGTGTACTGTTGCTCATATTATAGCTTATGTTTGTTAGGAACTTTTCAGTGTTGCTCCCATAGAAATGTATATCAATTTAAGGATCTTTGCACACTTTTCATTGTTTTTCTAAGCCATTTTTCGAATCTCGTTTTAAAAGTGTAACATTTCCAAAACGTTTTTCTCTCTTGTTTGGGGAGGGAAGATTGTATTCAAACCCTATACACTGTTCTTTATTCGTGAATACCTGCTGCTTACTTACATCTGTGTAGAATTGCTTCTTTGTGAGTTGAGACATTTTCAGGGGGAAATCTTAACTTAAGCGCTATTTTCCAACAAGCCAAAACAGTTCTTTTCTCTGATATTATATATTCTGTGTTGCTATAAGTGAATTCAACTGCCTTACCTACTTTCTGATTTGTATTGTCACCACATTGGTGATTGCTGCCCCGTATATTAAAACATACGTTTGATTTGAGTTTTAAATAACAAAATAAATATTACCTTTACCAACCAGCCTGATTCCTGGTCCATTGTGACCTGGGGCTATTTTGAGAAGGGGTGTGATATGAGTGGTATATCAATCAGAATATTGAACCTATAGACACAATAAATAAGTATTTAATTTGTGCATTGCATGCTAGGCGGAGACCCGGGTGTATTGCCTGATTGAAATCCTTAACATCTCATATTGGCAACATTAGGGGGAACCAATTCTGCCAATTGTTTTCTAGCTGCCTCTGTTCCATTGGGAAGGTCTGCAGGGGATAATGTTGGCTCTGAGAAGTGCTGAGAGGCAGGGCCTCAGTTTCCGCTATTCCCTCAGTTCCTAAAACAGATTCTCAATCATGTACTCCTATGCCAATTAGAAGATATAAATGGAAGACAAAGGAGAAGGAGCCAAGTCACACAACCAAACTACTCTCCCCACTCTCTAAAGAAACCTGATCTAAGCAGCAGGTGTAAACAACCCTTTAAGATTGACGCTGCTGATCTTCTGAAGCCAGACCTAGCTATTTAGATCCACATTGATACTCTAGCTACTAAAAACAACTCAAAATAATGCAGAGACAGAGGGGGTAGGGATCGAAATATGCAAGACCAACAATGTCACCTTCGATGAGAACAACCACAAATATAGCCCCCACTGAGATAAACTTCTTACCGTCAATATTTTTTAAAAAGTGTGAAATAAATTTAATGTATGCCCAAAAAGAATAGTAGAAAGGTCAAGTAAATAAAGTCCAGAGTTGGGTACATTTTCTTAGTTGTCTAGTTCTATATTTGACTTATCTGCCCTGCAAGCTAGTAATAGCCACTTACCAGCTAGCCCGAAAAGAAGCGAATCCTGTAGCTTTGTTAGAGTTCGTGTGACAATCGCACCACGACTATGCATTGCCACGTGCCTACAGTGAATGGGATGTCTCCAAAGGAGCCCACTCCATCAAATGTGGCTAACCCATCCCTTTCTCCATTTTACCCAGCAAACCCTACTCTGCCTTCAGAAAGCAAAAAACAGTAGGAAGCTGAAGTACCCAAGCAATATTCTCACAGCCTCACATTCCTCCCAAAATAATGTATGCTCTAGTTCCAGTTGGGAGTAATGGTTTCCTTAATAAGCCTACTAGAACGGTTTATCAGGCAGAAGTTACAGATCAACCCATGTCTCAGTCATAGCGTTGACGAGGCCATAGCTTTGACACTTGTAGTCTCTTCCCCTCCCACCAGTTCGTGACAGTCAAATGGAACCCTAAAAGACATGGGTAAAATGCCTAAACCGATGGATGTTCGACTTAAAAACCATATCCAGAAAAAGAGGACCATTATCATCACCAGTGTACCCCAGAACGCTGGACAATTACCCCTGGAGGCCCTTTGCAATAAGAATCTTTCCGGTCTACGATGAAAAGGTGGAGCGTCCTCTAACATTTCATTCACAAGGATTCATATCCCTGAATGAGACTAGAAAACAACAACCAGAACTGCCATGGATAAAAATATTTTTTTTTACTTTAGGAATCTTTCTTTTTTTATCTTTCCAGATGATGTGTAATGGCTATTTGCTGTATCTGCCTCTATGTATAGTTGTACTTGATTAATTTCCCCAGTTTCGTTTTTTCCGTTTTCCCAGTTGGTGGATTTACAGTGCTTTGATATCCTGAGGGTTGTAATCACTAAAGAAAAATAAAATTACCCCACAATGTGGGGCTTATTAAAATCCAATCACTACTTCCTGTGATCTGGAACAAATAATCGATTAAAACGTCTAAATGCCTTGAGTTGTCTGTTGATCTGTCCTGAACAGTGTTGAATTAATATAATTCAGGAAGTGAAGGAATACATTAGCTGTAGCTGCAGTTTACACACAGACGAGGAGACTAGCACTTCGCTCTCTGGTTATTTTACAAGCTAAAGATATATACTGTATCATTCATACACCAATTAACTAAAAATCATACGACAACTAAAACTCAGTAACACGACCCAGTCAAGAGGGTATAGGGGCTCCTCTCAGCCTGGGGTGCGAGGACCATCAGGGAGGAAGTCAGAGCCAGTCCTACCCTTGAGGGTGTAGGTGACCGTTGGGAGGGCCCCAGTTCCTATTCTTCTAATTGTACCTGCATGTATGAGAGCAGTTCCACTGTTGATCACCCCATGTATGTCTAGCACAATGGAGGCCAGTTTTTCAGAGTTTCTTGTAAGGAAATACAAGTACCAGTGTGCACTGCTGTGAAGCAACAACCATGTGGCTGGCCCGGAAGAGACATCAGGGAGCTACTGTGTCATGGAGAAAAAAAAAGAAACAAAAAAAGGACAGATCACCTGCACTATGCAACCCACACCAGCGCAAGCCTGTGGAGCGGTCAGCGCAGCGTTTCCACTCATTCAGCAGAAACAGATTTATGACAGGGCCGCGGAGCAGGCCACACACATCTCCAGCATACAACCGCTAGGGCAGACCGTCACAGAAACTGGGACATTGACTGATGAAAGTGCCTGCTTCCCTCCCCAGGCCCCGCCTCCCCACCTCCCTCCCCAGAAGAGGAGAGCCAATGGAAGGAGGACGGCAGGCATATAAAAGGGGACATATGAAATGGCTGTTTGGGTGAGGTTAGACATATGGCTGTTTGGGTGAGGTTAGAGGAAGGGGGACCAAGATACTAGAAAGCAGAAGGATGGTGCAGAGGGACGGGGAGCCAGTGTGTACAAAAGATGAAGTATTGGAAGTATTGAAGTATATGCAAGACCGGTGGTAATTGGTCGACGTCGACCAAATACAAAAACTCTGCCTTGTCAAGAAAGCATTAATCTAGGAACACATAAAAACAAATAAACCAATACAACTGATAACCACAGCTTAGAACATGGACACATGGACAAAATTATAAACTGTGGGTCATTAATATGCATGTCTATGTAAAGTGAAGTACCAGTGTCTACACGTTTGTTTGTATATACCAAGAACAGGATTCATGTATGTTCTTGTACACTTGATTGTTGGGTCTATGTACTCCGTGAGTGTGGACTATAGCATTATGTTTTTCTCATTGTCTTGTAAATAATGAAGTATATGATGGTTGATGGGAGCGAAAGAACCTTTCGCTACCTTCATTAATATGCTCTCTTTGTCACTATGTATGGAAACGGGTGGAAACAAGTAGCATGTCTTTCAAAATGTGAAAAAATGAAATAAAGATAATGGTAGAGATGGGCAAATAAATTCCCACTCCCATGTGCAATTTTATAAAAGATAAAATGATTATTCTTTCTTTTTATGTTTGAATTGAGAACTGAGTAGACATTTATTGTGAACCCCTATCAGAACATGTGTGCACAGTGCATGTATATATAATTGAACGGTTAGGACACCTTTTTGTTATAATATTTCTGCTAAACCCTAGGTTCTAGCTTAGAGGGGTTTGCTCCTTCAGTTACAATAATTTGGCCATGAAATATACAACCAAAAAAGCTTGCAGACCTGCATGCATTTTAATTGAAAACCAGGACATCCATGAACTCTTTCAGGTGCTTGCATGTTGATACATATTACGAGGTTCTATGAACCCACCAGCATTTATAGAGTTAAATAAATGCCACTCGAATTGGTTGCAAAATCTAAAAAAGCCAACACATGGCTTCCCTGTTAACTATCTGTAATCGTGCCTGGATTTGCTATGGACGCTAATAACATTCATCATGCTTAAGTACCTAGTTATTAATTGGCCTTGTAGTATATAATTAACAACTTCGCTCTAATGCAGGTTCAATTAATGCCCACTGTATTCTGTAGAACCGGACATATTTTCCTTCAAGTCTAGACCACAGATGCAGGGCGACCCAATTATATAAAAAAAAGAAAGAAAAACGGCTTTGCGACAAATTCCCCACACGCTTTGAACACAAAAACCATGCAAGGTCTATGTCATCACCCAGCATCTGCTTGACAGTCCGGGAAGTCATTCACAATAAAGGGTAATGTGTTATCCCTCCAGGAACAGCCGCGAGCTCTTGACATCCGCTTGACACAAGGATTGCCTTGGTGAGGAATGCAAGTCATTCACTTTCGCATGAAGTAAAACAAGCAGGGTGCGCTCTGCTCCCTTCACACATCATGTCCTTTCACGTTGCTGCAATAACCGCGAAACCTAAAAAGGTCAACAACATCTATTCAGCTTTTGTGACCCCGGAAGTAATAGGTTTTGTTACCGAGATAACAGAAAACCATTTCAGCGCAGCAAAAGGAGGCCTGGCAGCCTTCCAACATTAGAGGACGCTTGAGGTAAAGTAGTGGGGATTGGTTCACCCGCCCGGTGCCAGCCTTTTAAAGAACCTGCCAGGAGAGTGGATGACTCAGTGCTTGGCCAGAGCGCTACGCAATTTCACGTTGTAACATTTTCAAACTATTTTTGGCAATGGTTTTATACACAGACAACATAAGATAAACATTAAAATGGGAATAATAAATAGTAAAAGAAAACTAAAAAACATAGAATCAAAACAAAAAAAGGAGAATGCAGGTAAAAAGAAACAAGGGAACGTCGCCTAACCTGGAGGATCGACGGTAGGGTGGTCAAAGGGGCCAGAGCCACCACTAGCTAGTGGATGCTGGATCAGGAAGAGGTATTATGGGGGATTCCCCCAACCACCCACACTGGCCCCCTGTGCTAAGGCAGGGTTCAATCACAGACGACCAGCCCAGACCTCCAGAACACATGTTCTAAACTTCCGGGACCCTCAGATAAATTGCAAGGAACCGCCCCCCACCCCCATCGGCATGAAGAGTGTATGAACTTCTTTTAGGCAAACCAAACATCACAACACGCTTCCTTTCTTTCTCTTTAAGAGCAAACTTTCAGTTCTTCCAGTGAGCCAAGGAAAATGTTTTTCATTCTAGTCCACAGATTTTTCAGAGTCATTCCTTTGAATTTGAATGAAACCGTGGGGAATAGGCTCAATGCACAAAGATACTTTGTGCAGCAGAAGACCGTTAGAAACGAGCTTTAGTTATGATGATGTTTTGTTTATGGTGTTGCAGAGTCTTGAAGTTGCCTTTTGTTGTATAATATAATAAAAAGATTTATAAAACAAAACTGAAAGAGCTTCATCATCAAAGGTACATGGGTGAAACAAAATTGTCTTGTATAGACACTGCTCAGATTTTCTCAACGACAAAGACATCTACACACTTACCAAAGGAAGGCTCCAAAACTATGCTGGACAGATAATCCCAACGGTATCGATACAGGGCAACAAGGGGAGGGTCACAATACATTCCAAAATGGTAACTAGACCGTATGGCACCTCTTGCCCATCCCCCAGGACCAAACCACAATCACGTACTGGTCAAGGTAGTAGTCAAGCGCTTAACTAATCCCATTCCTTGACCTATCAGTGATCAAGGGGCCAAATCAAGACCCACCCATGGGGAGGAGTCTGGACTTTATATAAACCAGCAGCTTAGTCTGTCAGTGAGGGGAGCTTGAGCAGGAGTTGGAGGAAGCGGTTTAGTAATGAGTGGGAAGGATGAAGGCTTTGATAGAGGGGTTGTCTGAATGAGATTGGAGTGAGACTTACCACCATATGGAGAGGTGTATTAAGGAGGGTGGAAGGACCGGGCAGTCTCTTCACCTAGAAAGTGGAATGAGTAACATCTGGCTAAAAACAGAGACAGCTGCATTGCCAGAGATGGAGGTAGAACAGGCACTGCTACTATCCAGAGAGATCAAGGAGGTAACAGCGAGTCATGGCAGACTGCAGAGGTTGGGGGTGGGAAGGGGGGGGAGAAGGCAGTGCAAACTCATTCAGGAGCAGTCTGCTTACAACAGGTATAGCAGGAAGGAGTGAGTCCCGGGTGCCAGGTAACCAAGCCGTGCCAAACTATGCCCCTCGTCTCCTGGAGAAGCAGAGCCAGGGGCAAGATTCACCTCGGTCTAAAACTGCTGAAGGAAAATCTGAGGCTTTGCCTGAGCTATGTGCTGTGGCCCCAAGGGGGCTACCAATTCTACAGAAGCGAGTCCAAAAAGCTGCAACCTAAACACCAGGTACCCAAGCAGACAGACTCAGAAAGAGCCTTTTCTTTCGTTTCCATTTCACGACTCAGAAGTTTAACCCCAGTTTTGGTTATGAAAATACAATTTGTCGGTTTGGAATTGCATCCTTATTTCAGCCTCTAGTGCTTCCCACTCTAGTCTCTGTGGGAATAGGGACAGTACTGCAGAAATTGAAAATCAAAATGACAAAGTAAAGGTTATCAGAGTAATCAGACTTGTGGCCTCTAGTTCTCCAACATGTTGACCAATATACCATTGGAGGTTTGAGAGACTTATGAGTTTTCTAACCCACAAAAGAGGGCATCAAATACATTTTGGAGAAAGTGAATAAAGGGTAGTTTTACTATAGCGCACCCTGAGATGGCATTTATGTATATACACTTAAATATATGGCAGGTGCTCGTGCAAAGTATGTAGTGATTTAAACTGTGCACCATATGCTATTTTTTCAGAAGGTGATGTAAAATTAGTCAGGGTTCTTAAGTCAGTTCAAAATCATTAGGTGTGAACCCAACTCAGCCCCAACCATCACGAATGGGCCAATTTGTTGGCATTCACCATAAACGTGCCAAAAACAAAAGAAATTGAATGCAAGCTTGGTTGGTGGACGTTAGTTGCCTGTTCTTCCCTTCCAGCACCATGTACGAGCTATTTAAGTGTACATAGTGCTGTATCCTACACTTCCCTGCTTGATTAAGTATGCTGGCACCATGTGTGCTGACTGGATGAGTGTAGTTCAGAGAGGGACCTGCCAAGGGAAGAGATAGATGACCAATGGCTGTGACTACACACATATAGAAAAGTTGCTTAGATGATCACTGAGGTGTGCTATAACCGAACTTTCACCAGTCAAAACTTTGACTGTCGAAACAGTCACTATGAACCCTAACCTGTGTCCAGTCAAAGTTCCGTAAAAATAGTTGACAGGTAAAAGTTTGACACAAAAGTGCCGAACACAAAAGTTTCAAATGTTTTTTAAAAAAAATATGAAAGTTTATTTTAATTTGGCATAGTTAAATGGGTGTTTAAAAAAAAACGGGGGTTTGGGGGCCCCCCCATAAAAAATAAAATTAAAATGTTTCCATACTTTTGTGTCGGAACTTTCAGCAATCGAAACTTTGACCGTTGAAACAGTCACTATGAACTCTGTAACCTATGAACAGCCCCACATTGAAGATACCAATTGAGAGTCACCACTACGTGCATCACTCAATACAACATTTTGTGGCGACAAGGAAAACTCAAGCTATTATGGGAGGAGAAGGGGCAGCCAAAGCTACAGCCACAACCCCCAGAAGATCATCCAGTAAACCCTGGAATCGGAAACAGACCGCTAAAGGAGGGGCCCACCAACTACCAGGGTGAGCAGGTCAACTCGGGAGGATCGCTCAGCAGCAATGTGCTTGCCTTGGAAGCAAGATGACACGAAGCAACACAAGGAGCCAGTGAGAGCCAGAGAAGATCACTATAGTGCGAGTCAACACAGCTAAAATATGCCAAAGAGCAGAAGTGCCAGAGAGCACAGGGAGCATACCCAGAAATCGGAAGAGTGTTGGTGAGCATACAAAACCAACCAGAATGAAGTCAGAAAGATGGAGGGACCAATTAGGGCACACAGACAACCAAAGAGCAACCCACAACTTTAGCAAGCTCAATGAGGGATGGGGGGAGGCCCTCACCCGCCCTCACACCTTCCCGCCCACAGATCAGAAGACAGTCACAGAGACATGCCGCTGCTCCACACAGAGCCAGGCGAATGAACAGCCAAAGGAAGGCTCCTGCAGACAGCAAGGGCAGAGACACCCAACACAGATGTCCGAAACAACGAGGTAACCCTAATAACCCATCTACTAAAATAAAAAAATAAACACAATCTCAACTCTCCGCTTACACTGCACACCCTAAACAAATACAACCACTTACTTGCCCAGCAAACCGCATGCATTTCACTACACTGCAACAACAAAACAAACCACACAGTGTTGCACAACAGCACATGGGAGTCTACCAAACTGAAAACCACACCCATGCTCAGCAAAGAGTGTTAACCGAACTGAAGCTGCCAACAAGAAGACCTCACTATTCTCGCTCTACCTTTAATCCTGCTACACCCCTACTAACCCACCCACTCTCTTACCTTTCAGATCCGCCAGAGTGCCAGAGGACCACTCCGGTGGTGATAGTGGGGGGTATAAATGTCCTTTAACATTAACAATGTGATGTGCAATAATAAGTACAGTGCAGAACAGGCAAACGTGTTGGGAAGGGGACACAATCTTCCCACACACCCAAGCGCTTCAGAATAAGGCACTGACTGAGACAGGTAATGTAAGAGAGGGTGGGGGAATGCCCTTAAAGGCTTCTATACAATTACATTATTTCATGCTTCGTAGAGGTAGTGCACATGTTGGAATAGCAGACGTTTTACACATTAGCAGTCATGTTGGAACACAAAGCTTACATGCAGTACAATAGTCAACATCCCAGGCTTAGATCACAAACATGAGCAAAGGGATAGGTTGTATCCCAGGCACTGATGATAAAGGCCAGAGCTACAGAGATACATAAACCCTTCATTGTCTAAAATGTTGCCAGCCTTTGCGCCCTGGGAAGAATGTGCCGTGCAAGGACATGGGAGGAGAGCGGAGTATCTTTGACGAAACAATTCCACGAGAAAAAGGGCACAGGGCTCTGACCCCCACCAGCTCCAAATGCCCAAACTTTAGGACCTCCGAATTCCAAGGTCTAAGCCAGGCCCAGACCACCGATCATAATCCTGTCCAACACCCGATTGATCAAAACGATTAGGAAGCAGTGCTTTCCTGCCTTCACTTCTGGGTCACATGTGTGCTGCGAGGTGCAGGCAGAGATGAAGGGTGTTAGACCTTGGAGAGGTGCCGGCCGGTCAGAGAGCGAGTGAAGTGTGTGAGTTAGTATGACCTCGGCTTCCCCGCCACCCGAGGGCCCTGTCGGCTTGTACCAGGTGCACTGCTACACAGATAGAGATGGGTTGTTTAGTTTGCAAACAATTGCCAATTATCTGGCTTGTAGCCGGTGACGAATACAGCATCCCCCGCATGGAAGAAGATGGACAGACAGGGCTGGGACCAATGGCCTAGCACCCCCTATGGAGCAGGTGACCTATGAACAGCATCTCAGACCAGCCACGTGGGTTTCTACTGTAGGCATTGAGGTCACTGATGATGCGGTGTACCTTCTTGATGTGCTGCTCATGCAGATTTTGCCAGAACGTTCTGCGGCAGCAGAGTTCTTTGCTGGCGCTTCACATTTTTGTGTTCAAATAAACCTGGTTATCCTTACAAGAGGTGTATTGGACCTTTTTTCCTAGTCGGTGTGATCGTCTAGTGGCTTTCCTACATATGTTATTTGAGAAGCTCCAACTGAAAAGTGATTCTATACTTCACAATAATGTGTGTTTTATGCAATTAATGAAGTACATTAAAAGTTTAGATTAACAAGGCTGGATTTCTTGAAAAAGGGCATTGTTTGCCACATGGATTGGATGAGCGCCTACATGGTAGGACCATCATGAGTGCAATTTATGTGCAAGGTCAAATAATGATGGATATACTGAATGCAGCATATTTATGAAAGTGTACCTGGTTGCATTGAAGTACATATAAGACAAGACAGAAGGCATGTGAATTAGTGTCTATATACAGTAAAATGTACGACACGTGAGGTAGTCTTTACATTTCATTAGATACACTGAGTGGGAGCACAGAGACCCCAGCCCAGTATGTTGTGCCACATGCGCGGGAATAAGGGTGGCACACAATGCACAACCGGGCATAAGATTGCAGCATGGTTGGAGCACAGACGCATCCCAGGGTCAAGTGCCATGAGCATAGTAAGTAAGCGGTGCTACAGGATGAAGATATGAATGCACAGTAACTGTGAAACAGTTCTCAAGATAGGAAGCAATAACAGTGATGGCCAGGCTGTACAACGCAAGGAGCGTGAAAGAATAGATGCTAAAGGATATTCACCAGCGCATGTAAATATTTCAGGGAGAACAATTGTAGGGATCAGCAGGGTGCGGCCAGCGAACATTTCCTTTGCGTGGGTAACTGCAGAACTCACACCGAGGCATATCGGTCTGTCCAGCTCTTTACACCAATTCTCATTGCACATTTTTCTAGATCTCGCAAACTCCCAACATTATTTTGATCATCGTGTTGGAATATTTTCTTCCCCTTTAAATATAATAAAGTAAGATGGTGGCACCACTACAGTCTATTCAACCAGAATACAGCATTTGTTAAGGAGAAACTTCCTTTAGACGTTTTGTTAACTTTAGTACTTTACGCACTTACTGAAGTTGCTATTTTATTTAAAATAAAAAAGCCACATAGACATCCAAAAGTGACTGAATAGGTTGAAGATGGCCATGCACCACTTAGCTCTAAGGCACAGCTCTTCTTTTCCCGAAAATGCTCCCTTGGCTTTGGGGTGTTGTGTGTTGCACCAGTGCTGCGCACCTTCGCTGAGCCAGCGGACATGTGGCTACCCCTGTTCTGAACACTGCCTTGTCACAGATGGGCTTGCTCTCCTGCCACCCCACTAGGATGCCTAGCAGTGAAAGCAACCATGTTACCTGTGGATCTCCCTTGAAGGGCCAGAAGCCATGCTGGCTTACCTGCACTTGCAAGAGATGACAGAAGCAGATCGGTTTGATGGGAGAACTCTGTATAGGGAGTGCTTCCCCTAAAGTAGAATGGAAGCCATTCCTTGATCTCCCAGGATAGGTTGTGGAGAAGGGGATGAACAGCCATGAAGACAGGCTAGGTGGTGAGAAAAGCAGATCATCAGGCAGTGTGGTGCATTGAGGTAGATGCAGGATTCTGGATGTGGAAGTAAGTAGCTGATCCCAGGCAACCTTCAGAGGTACGCTGAGGGCATTCTTCCTGTATTTTGTTGAGTTCCCCATCCATCCCTTCAGTGAGAACAACGGGAAGACCAACTAATAAAATAAGGATTTCTTGAGGTGCAGTGGCTCCAAATAAAGGGCAAGTGGGGAGAAAAATTAGCTCAGCGCGCACTGAAGGTGAAAGTCCACTGATGGGCCCCTGTGTAATCCTCCATAAAAATAGAGGCCATACAGATGACATACAGTACACCTTAAAAACCAAAGTGTTTTATACGAACAAACAGGTCAGAGAGTTGGAAAGTAAAGCGAGTCAAGTCACGACAGCTAACAAAGGCTTGCAGGCTTTCCAGCAGCGTTCAATGTTCTCCCTACTGCAAAGGGAAGTGGAATTGGAAAATGAAAGTGGAAAAAGAATGCGCAAAACTGCAGCCATCAGAGTGTCAGCTGTTCCTTTGGGAAGCCTCAGTGAGAAGGCAGTGTGGTGGAGAGGATTCCCAGGCCACACTGGAGAATCCGGACTCAGGCCGAGTCCCGGTGATTTAAAGAAAAAGGGGACTTTGGTTCAAGAAAAAGTGGAGTTTTTATCTTTGTTTTACTTTTACCGTGTGATTCTTCCTCGGATTTTAACAGCTTATAAAACACAAATTAGATTGTTTTATTATTTTACTTAAGTTTTATAGCTGTTCTGAAATGTATGCACAATGCGTAATACAATCTAGAGGATAGTAGCATTGTTTATATGTTTATACTCTTGTTTTTAATATTCAGTGGAAATATTCATCATTTTATGTACACATTTGGAAATGCAATTTATTACATTGTAATATGCATACAAAAAAAAAGAAGGGGAATGTAACATCCTGCAGAAACCACCCGGAGACTGAGGCATTCATTCAACCAACTGCATCAGACAACTGGGCCGAGTGCGTGGGTATCGGCAGGCAAGGCCCTCGATGTAAGGTTGTCTATGCAGTGTGTGCGGTTGGTAGTAGAGTATGGAAACCCTGCCTGCCGAAGCGATAAAGACATCACAAAGACACCATAGGCCGGATAACGGAAACGTTTCCAATGTGCCATTACAATTTTGCACAGTGTTAGTAGTAGGGCAGTAACTGCCCCAGTGCAGAAATATACACTTGCGTGCATTTTTGCAACAGTTTGTCTTGGTGCTAATGCCATTCTGTATCAGCACTAGGGCACACTTTGCCCTGGTGCAAAAATAGATTGGCAGCATGTTTCTGCAGTAGGGCCTTTTTGTCCTAGTGGCAATATCGTGAAAAGTCAGACTTGGTTCAAAGTTTCTGTAGTATTGCCCCAGATTGCTTCTACAAGCAGACTGTCGAGTCGGTGGTAAAATTCAAATTTTTATATAAGACTCCAGAAAACCTTGACCCCAATTTATAAACACTGCTTATAGTGTATATAGGACAGGGACAATATCCCTTCAAAGGTATCCAAGGTTACTTTAAGACATGAAAGTTACAAAAGTTGTAATCTTTAAACTAAGACTCTGAAATTAAATGCTTATTTTTACTCGGTGTGCTACTTTTCTCTCAAAACATGGAGATCATTGCAATCTCCTCACTAACAGAATCGACCGCATTGAAGGGGCAAAACACTCCCTTCCTGATGAAACACACTGTCTCCCGAGCCCTGTCTCCCGAGCCCTGGTTCTCTCGAAGCTGGACTACTGTAACTATCCAGGAATGGTGTGCTGCCAATGACCTCTGCCTTAATGCTAGTAAGACTGAGATCCTACTCATCGGCACACCCACTCCCTCCTTCCCTGCAGCTCTCTGGCCGGCCTCTCTTGGCCCTCTTCCTGCTCCTACCTGCAAGGCAAAAAACCTTGGGGTCATCTTCGACTCCACACTCTCCTTCTCTCCTCATATATCTGACGTCTCTAAGAAGTCACATTACCAGCTGCACCTCCTCAGAGGTATTCTTCCCTTCCTCTCCTTCCCCCAGAAGCTCACCGTCTCCCGAGCCCTGGTTCTCTCGAAGCTGGACTACTGTAACAGCCTCTATCTTAATCTGCCTGCCTCCACTCTCCGCCCTCTGCAACTCATCCAGAACAGAACTGCGAGGCTTGTCCTTGGCCTCAAGCCCAGGGGCCGTATCTCTCCAGGACTGAAATCTCTACACTGGCTCCCAGTGGCTGCGAGGATTAAGTTCAAAACCCTCTGCATTGTCCACAAGGCCTTCTGGGGCCTGGGGCCTAAATACCTTCAACTCTCTCTTCCTAAATATCTTCCTTCCCGAGCCCTACGCTCATCCGTCTCCAACTCCCTCAGGGTCAGCCGCTTCTCGAAGCAACGAGCTGCGGGTAGATCTCTCTCCGCGGCAGGGGCCTCCCTCTGGAACAGCCTTCCTGCCTCCCTGAAACTTGAGAACCATCTCCGGTTCCGGAAGCACCTCAAAACCTTCCTCTTCACTTCTGCTTTCTCTCTCCCTCTCCCCTGCTAAATTCTTCACCAACACTGCACTGATTCTGCAACTGGGCCACTCTCACCGACCTCGGTCCTGGGCCCAGTCACTCTTCACTTGCACTGCCTCCCTGGCAACCCCTGCACTGCGGGACTGTCTCTGTATCACTACAGCCCCCCCCTTCCCCAGCACTTGTCTGCACTTACCTTGCACTTGCCACCAGCTGGCCCTATTTATTTAATATTTTATTTCTATTCTACTTATTTGTACTGCACTCCCCCTCCTCCCCCTTGCACTTTTTCCCTTCCCCCTACCCCTGCACTTGCGCGGTCTGAATGACACCTGGCCTAGTAGGATCGTTGTCAGTCTTCCCCTTGTTCCCCCCTCCCTGCCTCGTCGCGCCTTGAAACACTTGTGTATAGGCGCGTTACAAATGCCATGTCATATCATATCATTGGTTCAGTGGTGTGGTCACCAGCCTTTTCCTTTCCTCATTCATTCTTTGTATTGTTCTCCTGCTTTCAGCCAAGGCTTGAGGGTCCTCATGATGCACTATCTTGCACCCGTTGGCAATTGTAGACAGCTAACCATCTCATTGTAGCCCTTTGCTTCTGCAGAAGGGATTAGTGGACTTCATTCCTTTACTGCTCACCCACCCTACACCACAAAGCATGAGGAAAATGCTCATGTTAAGTTCAACATTTTATTCCAAAATGGTTTCATGATTTTGAATTCAATTAATCTCCAGCTTTTTCCTCTATCCCTCATTCTTCATGTATTTTGAAATGTGGCTTGAACTGATTATTTGATTTTTGTCTAGCGCTGGCACTACCCAGTGGGTTCTAAGCACCTTCCAAAGTTCAAAAGGGAGTTGGTGGAAGAAGCTACAATGTTCTCAGGGCAGGATAGGTATATCAGGTGTGAAGGCATTATTGAGTAGACACAGACAACAGGTTCAAGTTTTAACTCACAAACTTAAATGTCAGGATGGAGTGAGGCCCAACTTGCCCTATTCTAAGGTGGGATGTGCCTGCCTAAAGAAAAGATCGGGATAGTCTGCGTCAATCAAATCAAAATGTCTGTGCCCAAAACCTCTACTTGCCCTCACTATTAGCTGCATACAATGTGTAAGGTTGCCAGCATCAACATGAATAGTGTTCAAAATAAAGTTCTGAGCTTCTTCCAGCTCTTGGCTTGCAATCAGCTTCCACTTCCCCAAGTCCAAAATATTTCACAAAGTATCGGGGTTCCCTTCCCCGAGAGTTCAAATCTTCCAGCTCTTCAAACCCAACACCATTCCTTGGGACACTTCATAACTCTTGCCAAAGTTCAAAACAGTTCACAAAATTAAGTCTGTTTCTCGACTTCCAAATCACTGAAGCACTTTTGCAAAACCCAACCTTCCTTATAGTTACTTTCATTGGCTTTTTCCAAAAATGCAGGGGCTAGGACTAGGCGCAGTTGTCGGACAACACGGTCCACCCATTGCATGTCACGCAACCGATACCGATTCTTACCTGCTTTGCGTCAACAAATGTCCGCTGCTTTCCTCTGAAGTCTGTTCCTTTCATTGGGATTATTCCCTTCCAACAGTTTACCGTGGCTTGCTCAGCCACCATTCACTTTGTTACACTTTCTGTTCTCTTCTGACGCTTGCCAATACAGGTTCCCTCTTAACCTGCAGTTCCTTGAAGACTTGAGCTTGTGTTAGTACTTGTTTCTCCTCTCGTATCCTTCTTGGGATTCTATTGGCTTCGCCCACATTTGTATCTCACAAAAGTAATTCCGTGGTATTTACCACATATGCCATCTTGCTTTCATTCCATTCAAAGATGCTCATAACTTGCTTTGGTTCTGTGCGGCATTCAGAAATGCTTCAAACCTCTGTCAGCTCCTTCAGTTTTCAAAATCATCTGTTTCGGCATTCAATAGTGTTTGCAATTACTTTCAGTTCATTCGAGATTGAAAATCACTTGTTTCAGGATTTAAGAGTGCTTAAGACAACTTCCAGTTTGTTCAATATTCAAGAAATGTTTGCTTCAGGTTCCCGAAGCACCCCACGGAATGAGTGTTCCCGGTTTCCACTCAGCGGATTTGTGCGGCAACTCCTGTCTGCTTCGTTTTGTTCCTCGATCGGCATTCAGTCTCCAGTATCTCTGCTCTTCCCTCATGGAGGTTGGAGAGCGCACTGCTCACTCTCATGGCCGTCTCCGGCGACCCGAGTGCTTCAGCACCCCACAGCTCCTGCTTCTTGCACCTGACAGAGGTTGTGCTGGTATTCCAGACCCTCTCTTGGCCTGCCTCGGCCCAGGCGTACCTAGTCCCTGCTCAACACTGCTTCCAGCAGCCATATCTCCTGCTCCTGTCTCTCTGGTCTGTCTCTCCAGCTCCAGCCAGCTCCATGCTGCAGCCTGCGGTCTCACTCCCTTCTCATGCTGTGTAGCCTGCCCTTTTATGGCCGTTACACTGGTTGTTATATCTGAAATCCTCCATAACCCTTCGTCTCAGTACCAGAGCGGTGTTTGGGGAGGCTTATATTAAAGGAAGTTTTCACACCTCTGTAGTCTCCTCCTCATCTTGGTACTTTGCTGATATTTGTCTGCATTAATAATATGAGGCTGATATGTGATCATCTCACCCAAATGAGGGTGTGTGCTCTTAGTTGGTCTCTTTCTTATCCCAGTATGCAAGTCGTATTTTGGGGGGACATTTGGTGGGGAAGAAAAGGGAAGGGGCTGACAGTAGCCCATAAAGGGTATAGGGACAGAAGGTTCATTCTGAAAAGGGAATGGGGAAACCATGTCTCACGTAAGGACGTCCTCTCCCAAAGTTCACTCCGCCCAGGTGATCCTTCCTCGCATAACCACCCCCCAGGGTTTGGATCCAAAAGTGATGGCCTTTCACTGGCCACCTGAAAGGAGGATCCCGGGGAAAATGAAGTGAGGATGCACTCAGGTCCCTCACATAGGACAGAGGATGCTAGGAGAGGTGGTCTGGCTAGATGTGTGGAGAAAGACTTATGCAGTGAGGCATTTTTGGAAAATGACAGGTGGTGCAGTACAGATGTGGTGTGGTCAGGTATTCCAGGATTGAGATGCCCAGTGGATGAATGTTTAAACGTGTGTGCAGGTTAGTTTGTAGAGTGGAATGTGTAGGATATATTGGTTGCTGTGTCTGGTGTTCATGTGGTTAATGGGTTTCAGTTTGTTGTGAAGGCAGGATGGGGTTTTGAGTAAGTGCAGATGGGCGAGAGCTTGGGTGATGTGCGTGTGTTTGGTAGGTGTAGAATTAGTACTTTTGCTGCATTTATTATGGCTTGCTGGTAGGGATGGGGGCGGGGGGTGAGCATGCTGTTGGGAGTCCAGTGAGGAAAGCGTTTTTTTAGTCCAGCCTGAATTTAGTGTGTGAACAGCGATGCACAAGCCTTTAGGAGGAAGGATGTGTCTCATCTCTTGCAAGGGGTGTAGTTGTAGGTTGCATGTTTTGGTGACAGCAGCTGTGTAGTGTGTCAACATAGGTGGGAGTCGATGGTGAAGACTAGATTTGTCAGGCGTAGAGAGGAATGTGGGTTGTCTGTGGTTAGTTCTTTGATTGAGGGGGGGTGAGGTTGGATTGGGGGGGGGTGAAGAGATGGTCAGTTTTTAATGGGTTGAGCTTGAGGAAGTGGGTAACCATCCAGGTGGTGATGGTGAAGAGACTGCTTCCGAGGGTGTGGAGTTGTGAGGTGGAAGAGCGTTTTAAGTACATTTGTGTCTCATCTGGACATCAGTGAAAATGGACTTTTTGGTGGATATTGGTCTGCCGAAGGGATTCAACATATAGGTTTAAAGTTTAAGAGGAGGGGGCGATCGGGAGAATCCTTGCGGAACACCGCACTTGACTGTGGTGGGGTTGGCTCGTTAGGAGGGCATGGAGACAAAGAGTATCCAATTAGTGAGGAAGGCGGTGAACCATTCAAGAGCAGTGCCTGAGAGTTCCATCCTAATGGATAGCAGTATGAGGAGGGTTGTGTGTACTTTTTAAGAGACGTTATAGAGGTCAGTGTGGATTTTAGTGTAGTAGTCTTGGAGTTGTGACCAGGTCAAAAGCCTGATTGAAAGGGGTTAAATAGGTCATTTGTGGTGATGTGTTGAAGTTGGCTTGTGACGAAACATTAATGACAAGACAATATTTTCAGGGAGTGGGACATCAAGGGAAGGTTTCTTGTGGAGGTGGGAGATTTGGCGGTTTTCATTGCGAAAGGCATAGTACCATGCGAAAGGCCGGAGTTGATATTCACTCAGTGCAGAGCCAGGGTGATGATGCAGTCGGATGTGGCTTGAGGTTGGCATGCGTCGAAGAGGTTTACTGGTTTTGTTTCACCTGTGAGGCTAATAAGGGTGTTTTGGTTGATGGAGTGGAATGTCCCATGTCTTGGAAAGTTTGGGAGTAGGAAGTGTAAGTGGTATTGCAGAGGTGAGGGCTTGTCTATGTATATTTTAGAGCTGAGGTATTCCATTTTGATGTGGGAGGGGACACCCTAGGGGTGGATGGTGGTTTGGAGAGTAACTTCACGATGTTGAAATATCTCTGAACGACTGGTGGTGGATTGGAGTTCTTGAAGATAGTAGGTAGCTTTGGCATTGAGAATGGCCATCTTGTATTTATTACGCAAGTGTTTGAGGTGGGGTCCTGGTGGATGGGCATAGATTCTTTTGCCAGCCTCTTCCAAGACGTCCGGATTCCTGTACAATTGATGGGAGTCAATTGCTGTATTTATTGTCATGGTGTTTAAGAGGTTTTTGTGTTTTGAGGAGGGGCTATTTCGTCAAATGGCTGGGTGATGGTAGTGTTGTAATTTTTTATGTATGGAGGAGTGTGTGTGAGGAGAGGAGTGTTTGATGGGACAGGTTATGAGTGGTGCTAGGGCTGTTTTTGTAATGTGTTTGATTTGTAAGTCTGGGGTTAAAGGGTGTGTTGCAGGGTGGGGGGGTGTTTGGCTGAGGGTGCAAAGGGAACTGCTCAATGTTCAGACCATGATACTGGGATTCAGTTTAGATTTGTGCATAAAATTAGAAGATCAAGGGTGATGTTTTGGCTGAGATCATTATGGATGAGTGAAGCGAGGATACTGTTCAGTATGGGGTAGCAACTTTGGGTGGGATGGGAACTACCTGGGTTAAAAATCGCCAAGATAGACGCTGGTACAGAGGAAGCCTTGGCAGTTAGTGGAGAAATCTGATCATTAAGTTTGGAATATAGAATTGTGTGTAGATGCAGTAAAGAGAAAAGTTTCTCCCCGCAGTAACTATTGCACTCCTAGTCTATATTCCTCTTACCTCCATAGTTTTGGGGTTATTCCGTCCCTTGGGATGGGACTGGAGCTTTCTGTAACAACATACAAAAAGATTGTCCTATTTTTTATGTCGCGGGCCCACGCGCATTCTTGACCGCAGGCTCCCCCTAATCAAGCCCCGCCTCTGTGCCTTGCACCTCAGTCCTTTTTGACCTGCATAGGTCGGTAGAACGTAATTAACTGAGAACATTTCAGGGAAAAGGCAGGAGGGTGTATAGAGGAAAGGGGACTAGGAGTAAAGTAGTCATTACGGTGAGTAACGTTTCATTACGCCTAAGTCCCGTCCTCTTTCTTCCATACTTGTGCTTGTGAATCTCCCACATGTCTCCCAAGGGGTGGAAGGTACCTCTCCTTAATTTAGCCAAAGATATTTTTTAATGCCACCTGACCAAACTGATCATCAGCTCTTGTCGAAGCAATAGTGTTTACAGAAGGCTGATGGTGAAGCCCAGGTTGAACCCTTTGCAATAGTGTCCCACAGGACATGTTTCTGAAATGCCACTGAAGCTGCCTTAGCTCTAACAAGGTGGACATGAAGACCTTTTGGTGGTGGTAGCTCTGGCAAAGAATAGCTTTCCAGTGTTGCCGCACAATCCACCTAGCAATGATTGATTTTTAAGCGGATGCACCCTTTCTTGCCCAGTCCAAATGTAACAGCCCCCCAAACGTAACTAACAGTTGAGGAGAATTACTAAATTCTTTGCTCCTGTAGAGGTAGAACATAAAGGCTCTCCTAACTGCCAAGGAGTGAAGAAGTCCGATTCAGAAATCTCCTGGTTCATATGAAATCCAGAGAATATCTTGGTAAGGAACGATGGGTGTGTGCATAGTGCCACCTTGTCTCAATGAAAGGTTGTGAAAGGTTCATCCGCCGCTAGGGCTTCTATTTCACTTATCCTCCTGGCTGATGCCATGGCCAACAAAAAATAAAACGGTCTTCCAAGACACCAGTCTGTTATCCGCAGAAGCTATTGGTTCAAACGGTTTGTGACACGGTTGTTAACAAGACTTTTGAGTCCCGATTCGAATGACTAGGCTTGACTGCTGGAAACAACATGTGCAGTCCCTCAAAATGACGCCTTATCGCCGGATTCCCGAAAGAGAATATTGCGCTGTCTGAATTCTGATAGGCACCTAGTGCTGACAAGTACGTTCTGCAGGTGTCAGGCTTATTGCCAGAATCCACCAAATAGGAAATAAAGGAAAGTAAATCATGTAGAGATGCAGATAAAGGGTTCTCGTGTTTCCTCAACGACCAGTGGCAGAATCTTGGACACTTACTTAGCTACGGTGGAATCTTTGCAGGCCGCCTATACGAGTAGCATGTTGTCGTCTGAGTGTCCCAGGCGACCTAGGGATCTAACCTCTGCAACCATGCAGTCAAGCTCAGAGATTGTGGGGAGGGGTGAAGAATCTTACCCACCTCCAATGACAGCAAGTTGTGGCAAAATAGTAGAGATACTGGCATCTGATTTGTTAGGTTCACTAGATCTGCAAACCAAAACCTGACTGGCCACCATGGTGCAACCAGAATGAAAGAACAGTGCTCTGCTTCCTGAAACTTCCACAGAGCCTGTTGCATTAGCAGGGGGAAGGTGAAAGCCATCATCCTATCCCACTAGATCTCTAGTGCATCCCATAGAGAGCCCACTCCCTGTGCCCCACCTTGACCGCTAAGGCAGCTCAGTGCTTGTTGAGGTGAAAAGATCCACCTGGGGAAAACCCCATCAGTGGAATAATTCCCTTGCTATCTGTGGGTGTAGCTGCCACTCGTGGTTGGCTCCTGCGACCCATCTCATTTGGTCTGCTTCCACGTGGAATGTACCCGGAAGGTGGACTGCCTGGAGCCACACCTTGTGAGCAACAGCCCATTTCCACAATTCCAGGGCTAGACGTATGAGGATGGGGATCTCGTGCCACCCTGCTTGTTGATGAAGAACATTGAGTAAGCATTGTTCGTCCATATGGGTACCACTTTGCCCTGAATGTTCGCAGAAAGGCCCTTAACGCCAGAAATATGTCCTTCAGTTCCAAATAATTGAGGTGACAAGAACAATGCACATCCGTCCACAGGTCATGTGCTTCGGAGATCGTTCAGCATTGACCCCCCATCCCAGCAGGGAGGAGTCTGTTATGATGGACACCTGGGGAACGGATCATGGAAGGGTACCCCGTGCTATACAATCTGGGGATATGCCCACCAGAGAAGTTCCTCAGTCAAGTCCTTAGGAATTTGAATCAACTGCAATATTATCCACCCCCTGCAACCAGGAAAGCCTGAGCGTTAGAGTCCTCCTCATTTTCAACCTGGCTAGTGGGACAGCCTGGATATCGGAGGCCATCAGCCCAAACAGCCTTTGAAACCACCATGCTGTGGTGCTGCTGAACGAAACGGGGAGGAGGTTTCCTGACTTTCCCCCACTCTCTCTGCTGTCGGGAAGACTTTGGTCTCCCGAGTGTCCCAAAAGAAGCCTATAAAGACGAAGTGTTGATACTGGGTCAGATTGGACTTCTTCCAGCTGACTGAAAGATCCGGTAAGTCCAGGAGGTAATGAAGGTGAAAGTTCACTTTCTCCAGGGATAACCCCCTTAACAGCCAGTCATCCAGGTATGGGTAGACCTGAATCCCCTGGAAACGGAGGAAGCAGGACACTGCGTCCATCATTTTTGTGAACACTCTGGGTGCCGAGTTGAGAGCAAAAGGGAGGACTCAAAACTGAAAATGGGACTCCCCCACACCCACCAAGAATCTCAAAAACCGAAAATGCGGGTCCCGTATGGGGATATGCAGGTAAGCATCTTTCAGATCCACTGCACGAATCCAGTCGTCCTGCTTCAAGACTGAATCTGCGAGAGGGTGATCTTGAATTTCTGAAGTAGAAGGAAAAAATGGAAGTTTGCAAGGTCTGAATGGTCCACAGGCATTCCTGGTTAGACTTTGGCACCGGGAACAGATGGGAATAGAACCCCTGTCCAATTTCTGGGTCTGGAACTCTTTTTATAGCCGTCATTTCTAGCAGCTTGGAAATCTCTGCCCCCAAGCGAGAGATACCCAGCCTGCTTCAATGGAGGGCGGCAGGGAGCAGAAGAGGGAGTCTCAACCCCCTGCTGGTGACAGAGCACCCACGAGTCCTTTGTTATGGTCCTCCAGGCCTCCCAGTGGAGGGAGTACCTTCCCCTCCACACGAGTCCCGTGGGAACGAACGAGGCCATCATTTGGTTGCCTGGTCAGTGGAGGAGCTGGAAGAGCTGGCTGATGTAAATTGGAGGGATTAAAAAGAAAACGGTAGCAGTTTTCTGCTGCTTCTTATGTTGAGTACTGGGCGAACTCTCTCCTGCAGTCTCGCCTTTCATTCTTGGAAAACTCGGAATCCTGGAACGCCCCTCAGACTGGAACTAAGACGTCTGGGACGTGCCGACTTTGTAAGCACCAACAAGGACTTGACTGTCATGGTACTGGCCTTTCAGCTCGTCTGTTGATTTGTGGAAAACATCCATCCCCTCAAATGGGAGGTCAAGCACCATATCCTGCACCTCCTTGGTTAATTCTGTAGCATGCAGCCACGCCTGCCTGCACGCATCTGAGCCTAACGCTGCAACCGTAGCGGACGTGTCGACATGGTGCACGGCTGCTTCGAGTAGGCCCTGCCCGCCCATTCTCGCATCCGCCAGACTGCCGTTGAACTTATCCAAGCGGTCTTGAAGAATGAATTTCGCAAACTCTGAGATCTTTCCACAGCCATTGGTTAGTGGCTGCGAGCAGCGCTCTGGCATTGGCTTGCCTTTGCGCAAGAGCGGAGTTTGTAAACACCTTCTTGACAAGGCCCTCAAGGACACGATCCTCCTTGCAGAGTACCGGTGGCGTTGAAGCGGACGACACAGTTGCCGGCTTTTCAAACATCACCACTGCTGCGACAACTGAAGAAGACTGTTGCAGGCAAGCCAATAGCGTGACCTTTACTAGGACTGCAACAGCCTAGAACGGAGGTCGATTTCTTTTTTTTTGTTGTGGGAGTGACCGAATGCGATTTACTCCAGATTCTCTTTGCCTATGCTAGCACATTCTTCCCTGTTCTGTCAGACCACTTGATTGTCTGTACCCCCGCCCGCATCCCCTCCGCCAAAGGTGGTGGGGCTGGGACTAGGATCACCAGAAAGCCCATAAGGTCCATGAGCCGGTCATGAAATCTGTCTCAGACAGTGGACCTTCTTCCCACTCCTCATTGAGGTCTGAATCTGCTGGGGATTGAGAGTCCAGTGCCAGCAGAGGAGTTGGTTCCTGAATCAGAGGTTTCACTGGAGGTGCAGAGTCATAGGGGAAGTGGCATTGGGGGGTTGAGTTCCACCAGAGACGGACCAGGGATCCTCAGGTGTTGGCATTATCTCTCTAAAAATGCCTTTGAAATACTCCTTCATAGGGACCAAATGCATCAGCGTCTGCAACCTTTGAAAAAAATACCTCCTCTGATTGATGCGCCTTTTGCCGAGGACCTGACCTATGAGTTGGATTAGGCCGTGACCATGACTCAGTAGAAACGCACTGTCCCGTGGGCCTAATACAATGGTGAAGAGGTGACCGGCAAAGACAGTGTAGGTGGCAGTGACATTTTAGTCAGAGCAGACGAGGCGCAACAGGATCATTCTCCCTTAAAGACCCATGAACTGACCCCAAAGGGTCATGCACCAACAACGCACTAGGGGTGGTTTTGTGTAGCTCCTTTGGCACTAAAGACGCTGACGAAGTCACAGAAATGCAAGATCTCAGGAGGCATGTTCCATTTTGAACTGCAAGCGCACCGACTGCCCTTGGTTGTTGGAACCTTGTTGTGCTTAGCCCACTGATGGGGAACCTCTCCGACGCCGGTATTAGACTTGGCTGAAACGTCTGGCCCGACCGTGTGGAGAAAAGGACTGAGGTGCGAGGGTGAAGACAGGGCTTGGGGAGGCGGAGCCTGTGCTCTGGCCTGTGACATAAAAATAGGACATAACATTTTGGTATGGTGACACAAAAAGCTTTGGCCCTGTCTCGAAGGACGGAATAACCCCACAAGTATGGAGGAAAGGGGACGGAATGTAGGAGTATAAGGTGGATGAATGGGGGTGTGGATTACATGGAGGTAACCAAGTGAGTGGTCCTTAAAGGATGTGTATGGTGGATGAGTGGGGTTGCCTGTTGTGAGCAAGTCTTTGTAAATGTTGCCATGTCACCAACTGCTTTGTGTGGGGAGGTTCCCGGCATGTCTCTCAGAAAAAGCATGACCGGTGTATATGTAGGGAGGAACTCATTGATTTCGTGGATGTGTGCATGTGCAGAGTGGAAGATTAGGAGAATGTAGGGCTTGTGCGATAGGGACCAAAAGTCATCTCTATGCTTTTGGGCTGATATACCATCTATATCATAATATTGTTTATGTGGATTAAATGCTCAGTTGTAAACCGCCATCTAAATGCGAGATGTCACAAACACCTTTATTTATAATACATTGATTAGCGTAAGTGCAAATACAGGGTTCCTGGTTGAAAAGACACACAGCTGTGTAAATATCAAAATGTAAATAAAAATTGCAGTATATGTAATGTAAATGTATGTATATATCTCCATGTTAATGATATTGTCTCATCCTATATCGATTTTTAAAATATATCGACCAAATTAAAGTGCTTAAATTCCCAAAGTGACAGGCAAGTAGATCACTAGGACACTGATAAATAGGAAATAATGAAGCAGTCCTCTTTTCACTCTCACTGAAGGAGCAGCAGGATCACAGAATGCATGGGGAGTTGTGAAGGTTTTTACGCAATCATAACATGTCCCCATTTTAGGTGGGGCTGCTCTAATTAAATAAAAAAGTGGAGAAAAAAAGTCTGCTGCAATTTCTGCACATAAGCCATTCTCGCTCCATTCCCTTTTATGGGACTGCCCACGTTTTAGTGTTCCAATTCCCTCTTTAACATCTACAGGTGAGGTGGTCAGAGGATAGGAACCCACTGCACACCAAGACTCCAGGTGGCACAGTTATCAATAAGTACACCGCACATTGAATAACGGCATTATCCATGCATATTCAATACTGCATTTATCTCTGCCTGGGGGAACATGTCATGTTGCAAGCTACTAGCCATGCATAAAAAGTCATGCATCCCTTCAGTTCTGCACAGGCACACAACACACCATTTCTTACTCACCAATGGCTATTAGCGAGTGCACATTTTCAGGCTGATATCTCACCTCCCACCCTTAGTATACAGATACCAAATATATGATTCAGAAGCATAAGTAAGGTAAAAGCTGCCTGTTGAAACAACATATTGGTCCCAGTTTACCATTAAGTATTGAACACAGACATATGCTCATTTTACTGCATCGAGGTACGAGCAAACCACACAATCACTGATCTGAGTCGAAATCCCAAAGGACACGCAGGGATTCAATTTATGGGGTGTAAAATTTCATTAGGACCCATTCACTATGTGGCAGATTGGATAATGAACTTCTGTCATCGCACGGAATGAAGACAGAAATGCAAATGGCAAATTTATCTCACAAGCAGCCCTCTGCCATCTGTGGAATTCAGCTTGTGTTGTTAATACATCAGTGTCTAGTGGCCTCTGGTGCACGTCTAGAAGCGGGCGACCTTCTCAATCAGAGGAGGTGAATGGCTACTAAGTACGAGCAGCTGGAGCAGAGCACTGTAGGCACATCCTACACAATGAGTAATTACGCCCAACTATCTCTTAATCAGGGCGGAAATGTAAGCACTGTGTTGGGTCTATGAGATCATGCTTGGAAGTTTTCCAGGACACTGAGCTGGATCTAGGACTATTCCCTTTGAGCCGATTTTCTGGCACTGCGTCTCCAAAAGAAGCCAGTTCTGAACACGCTTCATAAACTGTGAAGTGGAAATGTGAACGGGTATCAAACAGGACATTCAGCCATCATTGAACGTTACATGGCATTGAACGTTACATGGAAACTTGTAAGGCAGAAAGATGCCCGCAGCATTGGGAAATTCTGCCTAACTTAGTAAAGAAGAGTGATTTGTTACTTGGGACGTGTCATTCATATATCAGGTCTAAAACTGTGTTCTCAGAAGCAGCCATTGTCGCATGATAATGGACTCTTGGTGAATAAGAAATGGTGTGATGTCTGCTTGCGAAGAATTGAGGGGTCAATTTTGTATTTCTGGCTAGTAGCTTGCAACTTGGAAATGTTATCCCTGCCTATATTATGTTTAAAAGACATGTTTGGAAGTCTAAAGACTGAGCATAACAGAGGGTTATCAAAACGCAGATAACAAATGGCCCTGGACCTCAAGCTTGAAAGAGGGAATTTAAGTGGGATATATGGGTGTAGACACCCCAGATACCTAGTTGCAGCTTTCCATTACAAAAAAGGTTTCTTAAAGAAACCCAAGGAATCACTCAACGGGAATACTAGGTCCCGGAACACCTGGCAAAGTACCCAAATTAGTAACCAACAAATGGTGAGCATTAATTTCAGCCCATCAACCAACAGATCAGTTCCCAGTAACTCAACAGGAAGAGTCTCGACGTAAAACTATACTTACTAAAATTAAAGTATAAAACATCTACACCACCCTAATGAAATATATGTATCGGTCACGGTGTGAAATTAAATCACAAGAAATAAATGTGACATTTTGAAACAGAGTCCAGTACGTCCACAACCTTTATGCATGCACCTTTTGTCATGCTCAGCATCACTAGTTACGCAAATTAAGAGATGGGTCTTTAACTTACATTAGCATGTAGCTCTAGGGGCCGCAAGACTGCATGTTGACATATACTTTTCTTACACAATGTTAAGCCCAGACTATCTGATAGGTCATTCTTGGATTCAAGGTTTTGGTACACCCCAAGTGTCAGGAGGGTGTCAGAGTATTTTGTTTTTCCCCACAACAATGTGACTCGATCTACATTGGAAAACGCTTAATGGATGTGTTCAATCATTCCTGTGTGAATTAATGTGTCGCAATACTAGATGTGTATCCTATATTAAATGTGTTCTATAGAGAAAAAGTCTGATATATTTTAAGAAATCAGGTGTCTTATATGTTTGAGATGGTATTAGCCAAATTGTTTGTTTATAATTGATCGAATGGGACATTTGAGTGAATTCGGCCAGTACCATTCAATCGATTATAAAACCTACTGAACAATTGGAGTGGGGATTGCGAAGGTGTCCCCCGCTCTCCATGTTCAGTATTTGTGGCCTTGGTGGACCGAACAAATAAAAAAAACAAAAAGGAAAAGAAAAAGGGACCCTGCAGCGTCGGATCCGACCTGGGTGAGAGGGCCGGTTCGGACGTTGCAGGGGTGCAGAGGATGTGGATGCGAGCAAACAGGTAAGTAGGGGAGGGTGGGCAGGGGCGCCCGCATTTCGGTTTCATATTTATTGGGGTTCTTTATTCGTCTGATAATTGTTCTAAAGCATGCAGATTTATTGCGGACAGTTCAGTGCGAACAATTATAAGACGAATAAACAACCCCAATCCTTCACGATAATTTTGTTTCATTTATTTTTTTATGAAGATTGGTAAATAAAATGTATGCATTTTTAATTTCTGGGTTTTGTAACAATTGTAGAGCCCATCTAAACTTCACCCTGAACATTTGTTGCGACACTCTTATGCTATGACAGAATACATGTGTTCAAAAATTACTAGTTATGGTTGAAACGTAACTTTCCCAAACAAAACGTTTTCTTTGCCTCAAATCTTGCCAAAAATGTAACAATTGTTGCTGACTTTGGAAAAAAATACTAACATGCCAGACAATTTGTGAATGCCTGACTCAATGCCGATTGGTTGGACTAATGGTAAATTTACAGCTACTTCAGTCATCAAAAAGGTTGAGAAGTGCACAAACCTCAAAGTCTCTGGAGGCTTAATCTGGCTGAAGTTACACTCTTTAGGTGCCGCCCTCTGGAGCAGCCTCCTTGTCTCTCTGCGCCTTTAGCCGGATCTCCTCAATGTTATGTTATGTTATAATTTTTCACAACCTCTAAGAGGTGTAGCGCAAACACCCAAAGGCAACTTGACGCTAATGCTGAAACCAGCAATCATATGAAAAGGACAGAGAGAGAAAACCTAAAACAGCAGAGTTTTTAGTGCCTTCCTAAATGGAAAATGTTCCGAGACCATACGCAAACTGATGGGAAGAGCGTTCCACAGAGAAGCAGATCTGATTGAAAAAGAGCAGCCACCAAATCTCGCATGATGGACCCTGGGGATTGCCAAAAGTAAACGGCCAGCTGATCGCAAAGCGCGGGTGGGGACATAAGGCTGAAACCTTTGCTGCAGATACTCCGGGCTAATACCATAAAAAGCCAGATGAACAAGGCACAGAGATTTGAAATGAAAAACGCCTGGTCACCTGGCAGCCAATGAAGAGATCTCAGGACAGGACAGAGATGCTCATGAAAGAGTACTGGTGGCGAGCCGGGCGGCAGAGATCTGAAGAACCTGCAGACACTGCATCAGATAATCAGGCTGAGCCAGATATGAGTTGCAGTAGTCGATCTTACTCAAGACTAAAGCAGAGACCACTGGAGCTCTTAAATGAACAGGGATGAATTGAAAAACGTCCTAATAATCTTCAGTTGGTAATGGCCAGCTTGACAAACCACACCAATCTTAAGGGTCATAGATAGAGAGGCGGAAAGTTTGACTCCCAAATTCCTGACCACTGGCACAGCTGCCAGGAAAGGACCAAAAGGAGGAAGGCCAAAAGGAAGAAGACCACAGCGAAGAAGCAGAAGAGCCCACCACCAGAACCTCAATCTTATCTCAGTTTAATTTAAGCCAATTATCGGCCATCCAGCAGCTCAGGGCTCACAGACAATCTTGCAGCCGAGTGGCATGGGCTAGATAACAAAGATCCAGCCTAACCAGGATCTGTGTGTCGTCAGCGTACGAGTAGCATCTGAAGCCGTGGGCGCGGGTAAGTGCAATATGAGGCCGAATATAGATGTTACAGAGGGTGGAGGACAGGGCAGAGCCCTGTGGAACCCCACACAGCAGAGCAGAGACTGCTGAAAGAAAAAGGATGGAGACAAAGACGCTGTGACCGATCAGACAAAAAAGAAAAAAAAAAAGAGAAACCAGGCAAGAACCAGGCCCGTCATGCCAGCAGCTTCTCAAGTTCCAGAAACTTCTCAAGACCTTCCTCTTCTCCTCTTTCTCACTCCCTCTCACTTGCTAACCCCCTTATCCTCTCTCCTGCTTTCCTCCCAACTCTGCTCAGTTTCGCGGACTGGTCGCCTGGTGCACATCCAGAGCCACACAGGTCCCAGGCTCCCCCCACAAGTCCTACACTTGCCCCCGGTCCTCTGCACTCTGCCTCACACCTCTGCACTCTGAACACAGTCCATGTGAGAGGCATCCTCTTGTGCACTTAATCCAGGCCCCTGATGGACTTGGTGCACTTGTTCCCCGCCCCCCTCCCTTGCACTTCCAGTCTGCGCATTTGCACGACCTTGAATGCACCAAGTCATTTCTTTTTCTGTCCTTCCTTTGTTCTTCCTGACTATTCAATATGAATGTCGCCAGGCCTAGCACGGTAGTTTATTGCTCTGTATGTCCTTTCCCTCTACACTCCTTGTCATGCACCAACTATCTGGCAAGTCATTAGGCCTAGCACGGCAGCGTATTGATTGTTTGCTCTTCCTCTCTCCCCCTCGTCCTTCCTATCATGGATTTGTACTGTACTAGGAAACGCCTCTGGCCTAATCCACTAGTTCATTTTTGTTAGAAACTTCAAGGCCTAAGAATGACTAATGTTTTCCCTGTTCCCTTCCCGGCTTGAAGCGCTTTGAAGCACTTCACCTTTACAAGCAAAGCATTACAAGTTAAGTGGTCCTAAACTCATTGTTCAGTCGTTTTCAGTTCCAGGCGCTACATTTTCACCACGTGCCTCTCATGGGGGCTTGCATTGCAATCTGATCTGCAGTCGTGCAGCTCGTGTGTCTGTCTTACTGCACGATTTCTGGACAGAAGCATACCACAGGGTTAATGTTACGCTATGCTATTTTATCAGTCTCCAAAATGCAGAGCGTGCCAACATGAATGCCCCTTTGGTACCAAGGGGCACTGCAGGGCTTTAAATAAGGCGTAGGGGGAGTAAGCCACGGTTGATATCGCCAGCTATATTACACAGCTTCTTTTACATAATTTTTGAGTGGCTTGCACACGCCACATTGGAGTGCCTCAGTGTAAAGCTGTGTGCAAGTATAACGTGTGCTTGTTCACATTCAGTGTGCTATAACTTTGCTCGAGCGACAAGCAGCTTTTAAACTCGGCGAACATCAAACGGGCACAAGTGAGATGGTCACTCTCCTTTGCTTTTAATGTACTCACATGGAAATAATATCCCTCTTGAACTCGGTCACCTACACAATCATGCAGTCAGCAGTAAGGACATCTAAAGCTTCTTGCAATGACATGTTGGTCTTGCCACAAACATGTGCGTTTGGGCCCGGGGGTCGGGCGATCTGCAGAAAATACTAGACTATTTAGTTCCTCCCAGAGAAGGTACTCAATTGAGGCCTGAGACGGTGGGACTATTCTTGCAAGAAGCATCTCAGCAGAGAGACTACATTTCATGCAGGCTCTCATTTAGTTCAGGATTTGAAATAAAGAATTCATATGGACCAGCTAAATGTAGCTCATTGATGTAGTGAGGACTTTACCCAGTTGGCAGAAACTACTTCTGGTAAACAAAGAAATATGCCAGAGCGACCAAGGGTAGCGAGGGAGCCCAGACCAACCGGGGAGGAGGGGTTCAGGTGGGTTTTCCTCTTCCCAAACCTCTCCTACGAGAACATATGTTGAATAATGGGTTAAAATTGAGCACACAGACTATGACAAACTGAGTGAAAAGCCAGGCAATTCACAGGTGGTTTCGTAGGATAACTGTGAAACAAAATGATTTTGCATTTATATAGCGCTACGAACCCTCAGGCATCTGAGCGCTGCTTATTATTAACCACGTGTGTGGTGCTCATTTCTTAACCTTGGAAGGATGAAAGGCTGAGTTTTGGCCTGCCGGGATTTGAACCTGCGTCAGCATGCTCTGCACAGATATGATAGGATATTTATAACGTGCTTAATACCCAGAGGTTTCTGAGCACGGAACCGGGATCCAACCTGTGTTGCTACGTGTCGTATTGCTTCCAAGGCGAGCACGTTGCCCCTGAGCCATCCTCCCATTCTCTGCACAGATGTCAAAGCAAGCGCTCTACTCGCTGTGCTATCGGACCGGCAAGTCACTAACAGTGCACATATGCGTTTCCTAATGCAGATGTCTTTGCCCTGAATATATGCCATTATTAAAAACATTTTCATGCTGGCTGTGCCTATACATTTCCATGCTGGCTGCACCAATATATGTCAATATTCCTATGGAAGAACATGCTCACATTTGCTTTGCACCAAATGCCAGGAAAATATGTCCATGCTGTCTCTGCCGATATATGTCAGCATCCTCATGTAAGAACACACTCATGTAGTCGTTGCCTTTAAAAATGCGATGCCACAATAAGAAATCTTGTCACAATTGCTTGCACTATGTAGGCCAGTCTAGACATTTGATATCACTTACCACGTTTGGTTTACCCTTGAAGTCCAGTAAAAAAAAAAAAAAAAAAAAAAAAGTCCATGACAAAGTAAGAAATAGCTACACTGGCTGCCCCAAAATGGCATTCTAGCCACGTAACAAATAACATATACCTTGCAGTTATGTGGATATTTGCTGTTTATGAGACTGGGCATACAAATGACCAGGGCAGGAGTAAACCGGACCCTTCAATAGTATTTCCGCAGTGTTTAAATACCCTAGGAGTGGCATCACAGATACAAAGTGCAAACCAATAGTCCTGCATCTCAAATGAGGGCCTAAATAAAAAGGGGGCCATGCCAGTAAGTCAACCTTTTTAAAAGTACCAGTGAACGCATGGTGCTCTCTGTAAGGAATTGATCTGTGCCTGCATGTCGGACACCCTCATCTGTGAACAGACGATCAAGTGCACTTGCTGGAACTGATAGTCTTCCATTCTGACAAGTGTTCATGAAGGAGAAGGTAATTGATAGCCTAAGAGTGAGAACAGGCGTCTAGTGCTTCCAAGAACATTTGCGTTATCGGGCAGAGAGGAAGAAATCCAATGCATTAAGCAGTTATGGTTCTTCTAGTATTTTATCCCCTAGCACTGATCTAAATATTTTGAATGCGCATTTATTTCAACAGCAGCATGCAATTTTCAATCAAAAATGCGTTAGACCTCATTTACAGATGGAGGCATACCACAGAAGGGAGCCTGTACAATATCACAAAGATGAGAACAAGTGTGAACAAAGTGGGACGGACCAGACACAGAAACAAAACAACAAACGGTAACAACTTAGGGGGGCAAGCGTTGAAAGCGTCAGCAGATTGCTGTAGAGCTATACAACATGACATTACATGGCAGTGGAAGGCGTGTTGGCGTCAGTTAGATAGGATTGGGGAGAGGCTGTACTACTTCTCTGGCTAGATGGTGAAGTTTACAAAAAGGAACCTGCAAAGGGAGCATCTGTGCATGGGGAGCCAATCAGCATCTTGTTAGTAGATAAACGTGTGGGGGGGATCTAAGTAAGCTGTAGAAAACGTGGGTAGCAAAGTTGAGGACTTTGTCTAGCAACAGGAAGGGGTAGAGAGGAAAGTCAATGAGTAGCCAGGAGCAGTAGTCCCGATTCTTGAACACGAGGGTGGAGATTATTTCTTACTCCTCACTTTACAAAAATTCTAGACAACTTTTCTGAACGTTGAGAAGATAATGAGAGTATAACAGGGGCGGAGGTGGCGATGGCTTGTTTTATTTGGAGGTTGGTATATAAGAGGACCCCATGGTTGTAAGCCTTAAGCAAGGTAGCATGAAGGTCAGGCAGGAGGGGAGAGTGTAGTGTAGGGATGGCGTTGAAACCCAAGAGAAGAAGAGTTCAGTTTTCGAAGAGCTCAGCATAAGGCAGCAGGCAGCCAGCCAGTGATGGATTGCAGTGTAACAGTTGGTAATCTGTTCTCCGAGGGCTGGGGTAAAGGAGGTGATGGAGAGAATGTTTCGAGTGTTGTAAACAGAGGTGCTAGTGAAAGAAAGTATCATATAACTATTTCTTGCTTTCGGTGAATTGTACCAGTCTGTGCACTTTACACGTGGTTTATTCCCTTGTTTGGATTCCTTTTTGTTGATGCGTTTGCTTATTAACTAACTAGTCCAAATTTAGTTGGATATCAGTGGCTGCATGGCTCAGTAGGGAGCGATATGCACCTGTTGGTCTATTGTTTAAAAAGGGTTGTGCTCTTATGCAAGCCTTTGCACTTTCTAATTTTGATTTTGCTGTCCTCACAGGGTCCCAGTTTATGTAATGATTGTGAGGTTTCACATTTATCTTTAAAACACAAGTTACTTCACTTAGTGTATGTCTTTCAGTTATTTGTTGTGACTTTTCATAGTGAGAGATGTATCATTCTTAAAAAAGCAAGAATAATGCATCTTACCCCAAGAAAAGTCACAACAAATATCTGAAGTACATACACCAAGTGAAGTAACTTGTGTTTTAAAAGATGAATGTGAAACAATTTGAACAAGCACTAGGTGAAGCAACCTGTTATGAGATGAATGTAAAACAAATTGAATAAAGTGCAAACATTCATTGCATAAGCTGAGAGAACCTGTGAGGACAGCAAAATCAAAATTCGAAAGAGCAAAAGGCTCGCATAGGAACAAAACCCCTTACACTTTATCATATAACTTTACATACGTTTGGAGGGTATAAGGTCAATAGACCTGATTTAGAACGAACGCTCTGTGCTCCAAAATTGAGCAACCAAATAACATGGGTTTGACCCGATCCGTAATGTTTTGCAATTAATATTTGATATATAAAAATGGAAAAAGAGAAAACTGCAAATGTGTGCATTGGATAAGTGATAAAATGAGTTGACCAGAATGTATGTCATTTATTAACACATTGAGAGCATGCATTTAAATTGGGGTAAGGATTTGAATGTCTTGTTTAAGTGTATCTGACATAGCAAACTGCATTTCTGACGCACATTTGTTCTCTTTTCCAAATACATTCTTACTGAAGAGTTACTTTTCATCTAGTTCTGGTGAAGGGAGTGCGCACTTCCTGGTCAGACAGCAGTGTTTTATATCTGTGCTGCTGGAAAATGGCCCTAGTCTTAAGTGTGAAGAAAGCTTATGTCGTTGCTGGACAGGAGTCTGCAACCAGCGGCTCTCCAGATATTTTGGACTAAGAATCCTTGCTCCCTCCCCACTGACTACACAGAGAAGGGCTGATGGTAGTTGTGGTCCAAATCATCAAGAGCCAAAGGTTGAAGGCCCTTGGTTCTTGGATGATGTACATTTTTCTGTGTGCGTGGGTGAATGGGCAGACAAGCTGCACTCCTGGGCATGGACTGTCTGCACACAAAGTCTGCATACAATTTATGCCAACTGTAGCCTTTTGCAATATCAAAGAATGTAAAAAGGGAAGCGGCTTTGGATTGCTCATTCCGTTTATAAAGCGCCAATTATTTATATCGGACCTCAGCTGTTAATATAATAACCAGGGAAGGGGAGAGAGAGAAGGAGGGACCAAGTAGATTATGCCTGAAGATACACTTTCTTTTGTTTTTATTAGTTTATAAAGCACTGAAAGCCTGCATGCATCAGAGCGCTATACAAGACGACACTTAATGACATACAATAAAATGAACACATGCAGGCATGAAACAAGGACCAAAAAAAGAAACACCTGGTCACAGGCAAACATGAGTGAGTTCATGGCACGGATTGCACAATGCCTCTATGTTCCAGAATTAAAACCCAGTGTCATGCCCAGGTAGCGTCCCCTGTTGCACCTTGTTTTATCTTCCAAACACACCATCTCTCTTCCCTCTTTCCCACAGCCTCACTCTATCCATTCCCACTCCCAGGTTTCGCAACCTATGGAACGTAAAATCGAACATGGTTCTGATCATCTCTAGTGGGATTTTGTTTAAGAAACAAATTCAAATGTAATAAAAAGGGAGGAAAAACGCATTTTCACTTATTAAACAATGCAAAATAACAGTGAAAGTTAACATGAGAAATGCCAATGTTTGAGGCTGAACTGTCCTGGAAAAAAGGGTGCAAGAGTAGGAGGAAAAAGCACATATCCGGCGGGAGTGGGTGAGGTCATGTGGGAATCCAGGAAAGGGGGAGGTTAGGCATAGTGGAATAATTTACATCTCCCATTGCATCTCCTGGACAGGCGGTTAAAAACACTTAATGGGAAATATATTGCATGAATATTATATTGTTATTATATAATATAATAATATTATATAATATTATTCACTTAAAACAATCTCTAGATAGAAGATTCACTTGTTCTCAACTCCTTGTCGGAAGGGAACAAGGTCTAAAAATAAATCAACAGAAGGATATCACACAATATGGGTGCCAATTAGGCTTCCATTGCTGCCTCCTGTCGGTTTATCTGGCTAGCACTCTGCATAATATCTTAGCATGAAAGCACAACATTTGCTTTTTTTATTTTAAAGTTATTAATTTTAGATAAGAGAAATAGAAAACAATAAAATGTATATTTAAAAAGTAGCACATGTAGCAGCATCCAACGATGAGTAAATCCATTCACAATGTAATCAATTACAGGAAGGACAAAATAAAATACTGACAAAGTGCAATGAAATAAGTTATTTCAGTTTTACCACTTCCATAAATGCCCAACTACAGCGTTCCACCTTAGTTTTTCCTTCATTCAACGTGCAAAGAACAGGAGTTTATTTAACAAATATTACAGAAGAGACTGTGACATGCCTAGTATCAGTCCATCATTAATTAACATGCACAACTGAGAAGTGGCTGGGTCACTCCCAAGAACAAAGGTAAGGTACTCGGGTAAGGGAGTAGGATTGATGAGTAAGTCGGAAGGGGTGAAACCTGTATTCCCTTCCAGGTTGGTATTCATGTACCCAATGGCGGACCCTCTACGCTGCCCCACCCCTCCCCACTGTACCAGAAAGGTCATCCTCCAACCCAAAGTACAACAAATGGGTTGTCCTCATCTTATTAACTTTCCGTGGGTGATAAATGGTTCTCTCTGTACCCACTCATTGCCAATCTGAAGTGATGACCAGCAAATTAAACGTACTTCCAGCTCTTTCAACAGAAAGGTCTTCAGATATAGTTTAGGATACACGTGTCTGGGGCCATCCCTACTAACAGGCTTAAGTTTGGCACAATTGGCTCCAAATGTTGCACAGGCTTTTAATGGCCGACATATCCCCTCACCTGCATCGTACTACATTGTACTTAAAAGATGTGTAAACACCGTAGTTGTCTCTGAGCCCCCGACTCCTGGGGGAGGCACCCTTGCCGCAGCTCCCACCTCTCATTTAGTCCCGTCTAACCATCTCCTCCCTCCAGGTATCTCTGCACCAACACCTCACTCCCCTGCTTTCTCTGGTCCTTCTTTTGTAATGTCTCACAGCAGTTTCCTGGAACTGCCCAGTTTGTTGTTTGCCACACAATGTTTCTCAGCTCAGAAAACTTCTCTGATCTATTGACAAAGGACACAGGCTCTGCCTTTCTCTGGACTCCTTCCTTCTTGGTGCTCCAACTTGCCTTTCCTCTCAGCCCCTTTAATCCTGCTCTAATTTGGGGCTTTATTCTTCATACCTTATCTAGCAACCATCAGGCTGATGTCTTGCCTCCAATCAGTTCTTATTTGCTCTATTAGCAGTCCTCTCTTGTGGTATCCCCTCCTGAACTGACTCGTCATTCCAGCCCCAATACATTGCTGCTATGCCTGTTTTGCCTGCACCATTGCCTCTCCTGCCGCAACGCCACAAGACTACAACCACTCCGAAGACATATATCAAGTCTTTTCCCAGACGTACATCCTGTCTTGGCAGTTGTGGCACTCTTACACTACCTCCTGTAAATCCCTCCTTGCAGACAGTGTGGAGTGTCGGTGGCTCTATCCAGGGCACAAAATGTGCACTTGTCACTAGGCATTTGCTACTGATAATTGAATATTGGTGATTTAGAAATGGTTTGCTGTTTTTAAAGTTGCAACCTACTAACCAGCCATATAATGTTACTTGCCACCTCAACTCTAGCGTTCCCACCGTGGACTCTATAGCATCACATACACAAATCCTGTCCAAAGCCTGGCGAGTTGGTCTTCACAACACGTGAGAGCTGCTCCATCAACAACCTCCAAATGGACTGAAACCAAGACATAAATGTTTGGGCATATATGTACTCCCCAGACATTGGTGGAACGAGTCAAAATGAAAACAAAAAAGGGGTGTGGGCTTGTCCAGGAGATACATTTCTAAAAGGTACGAGATATATCTGATACATAAAATACATGCATCTTGTGGCGGACTATAAATAAAGAGAATTCTATAAGTACCCCATCATAACCCGATGTTTTTGCTAACTGTTAAACACAGGGGTAGAAATTTCAATAAAAAGAAATCACTTGCCACCTTAATTCTACATATACACTCAGCACACAATTTCGTACTCGCTAAGATTCAATTATCACTAGTCTGTTTAACGATTGTAAAGTGTTTAGCATAAAGCACTTCATAAGTACAACATGGATTAATGCTCAGATTAAATTCTCAATTTCAGATGGATTCCGCCTATACACTAGAAGCTGTGCACTTTCTTTAGAATATGGACCATTTCTTAGAGAGAAATAACTTTGTAGTAGGCATGCTAAACTGTTAGCCCTCACCCTCAGGGCCATCAATCACCCACCATCCATGCAACATCTCACGATTTACAAATGAGGCTACCAGAAGATGCCGGGGTTCTCAGCATCCACAGTATGGCGCATCATTTTTGGAAACTGCTATGATGTCAGAAATACTGCTCCAGGCAATGTACTATATTCAGAAAAGAGCCCTTCCACGGTGTGAATCAAGCCTTCATCCTCAATGAATACCATCATTAACTTACCAGGATAAGACCATTATTTTTTAGCCAGAATCATAAAACCTATTGTAGCACAAGGGTTTGCAATGTGAAATAATCTGCATGAAAAATACTGCCACAAACTCTTCCTCAAGTATAATGTACAAATGTGTAATAAGTTAAGTTTCGTGAGGTAACATCTGGAGGCTATTTACCATGGAAAATGTATTTATTTACAACATCTTTGTTCATTCTTGATTATTCACATCAGACTCAGAGTTCATTTATGCCGCCATTACAGCTCTGCTGCAGCAGAAGGTGATTTTGCATAAACGTATCAAACAGTTGGAGTCACAAATAAAGAAATATAAATTTCATCGTTACAGGACGGTATTATGGAATGCATGCTCTTATCTCCAATTCGAGTGCCCCAACAAGGTACATTTCGTGGTGTTCAGACATTAGAATGTTTTTGGGGTGGTCAGGAAAGGTCCCAACGATAAAGAGGGGTTCATATTGCACGTGCCATATTGGTAATTGGGGATACAGCAAAGTTGATGCAATGCTCCAATTTCATATATATCCAGGGTAGTTAAATGTGAATGGGATGTTTTACTTTAGCGTTACTTTGCGTGCAAGGTTCCTACATATTAGATTTGCACACGCATAGAAAGATAAATGCCAAAACTGCCAAATGAAAAATAAAACATGATCCAGATATGTGCAATGAAATGCCTAGTGTTTTATAATGTGCATGCAAGGAAGGGGACTGGTCATAGAGAACCCACTGTGAAGAAACATGACAGTTATTAAACATGCATGCACACTGATATACATACAAAGGGAATTATGAATCTACATGTAGTGGGCTTTTTTATAAATGGATTAATCTCGGCAGTCAGGGTTTCGTAAAATGAATTTTAAATGATTTTAAGAAAACGGTTTTGCAGCGTTTGAGGCCAGAGGAAGGGTATATGAGTATCTACGACCTTTGTAGATGGTCAGCTCAGCTAACAAACCAGGCAGGCTCTTTATGGCCCAGTAGTTCCGCAGCAGGCAGATGTAATCTCTTAAATGCATGGGAGTTTTGCCGAGTACCCCAGCCATTTGTTTTGACCAGCAATAAACATTGGGTGAAGCAATGCTCAGGGCCAGAGTGACCGATACCCAGGGATCGCAATTGTATTCTCAGGATGTGCCGTGCGTGCTGAAATGGTAGTCATTGGGATTAGAGTATTCTGGGATGGCAGTAAAGTTGGGGTGGATGAGATAATTATTGCTAGTTCAAAGGGAACCTGTTTATTCTGCTTTCCTCATGTCATTTGAAGTATCTACGCGAACCATGTGCAATTCCATTTAGGGTTAAGACGTTTCAGGACAGTTGTGACCTGTAATTAATTATGTTTGTATATGAATGTGTAACCATGTGCTGATAACATGACCTACCACAGACTAATCCCAAAGAGGGGTGTGCTATTAATATGATCAGAAGACGGTAGTCAAGATAATAATGGCCAATGAGAACGGAAAAATTGGAGACAGATGGGATTTATTGGTATAGTTCTTGACCAATCGTGTATGGCAGGGTGGATTGTAATAAAATATCTGGGAGTGTTTTAATTGTATATAATGTGTCAATTTATGTGGTTCAGTGAGAGTTGGATTAGTTTGACTCAACAGGGTCATCTAGCTCCTGTCCGGACTGTCCCATTGTACAGTAAACTTAAGGTGATTAGGGGCCCATCCAGACAGAGTTGAAAATTAATGGGGCTCCGAGCAAATGGGTCAACAGTGTCTAAAGCATTTGGGAGAGCGTGGCGTACTGGCCCATTCACCTGTGAGAACCAGGTTTTGATTGCGTCTATTTTTCTAAATTAAATAAATAGTAAACCTCTTCATTGAGGCTTTGCTCCATGCCTCACTCTCATGCCCCTTAAACTGTTGGGCTCAAGGTACCTTATGCTTGCCAGCCCGGAACTCCAGAGACCACAGAGGTACTAATTTTAGCAGTTTACAATGAAGTATGCATAACTACAGCAGCTGTTAAGCCGGAGAGTTGTGAAGACACACAGCTCCACCCCACGAAGCGAGAGAAGAGCTGAGACATTCAAGTGACAACCTGGCCGTATCCAGGTATAGGGGCCGGTCAGAATGGTAGTCTGCTCATGGAATGCCAGGAGAGTCTACTGCGGTAAGCCTGCCTACGTATATATCAAGTAACCTAGCAGTATGCCGTTACCAGATACCATGTTACATTTTCTTTAAATATCTGCAATCACCCCAATGCCTTCATTGCGGTGAAACTGCAGCTAAAGCATCAGCAAAACCTGTGACAATCACAGACTTCTACTGAAGAGTGTCATTTGGGACTGGATGAAGTTCACTATAACAATGACTCACTCCTGTTACTATACCAAGATCAAATGGATTCTTTGATCCAAAATGTTAATTGTTATTGTGCTGGTAATACTGCTGTACCTAGGAAATCTCTTGTTCCTTTAATACAATAAAACGACATGCTTCGCTCTACTCACTCTCGTTATTTATATTTGTATTAGAGTGAACTTTAATTATGAGGTCAATGCACTGTCAAATGCTAAATTACTGTATAACCCTGCTGACGTTCTACAGGGTTTCCCCAGAGGCACCATAGCACTAGCTGGAAGCACCAGCCTCAATCTCTCAGTTTGAGTAACGTTTGAATCCATCACTTTGACACTTTTGCTGGGGGAAAGCACACTTGCAGGCTTTGGTGGGGTGGGGGGCACCTTGGTGTCTTTTGTAACCAAGCCTAAGACAGCATATACCAGACTGCCACTGCCCCATACTAAACTATATGCAAATTGTCCAGTCTCGTGCTACATTAAGCTCTTATAACCAACAAGACAAAATAAAATACCAAAGACAGCTCAAACTATACAAATCAACAGTCCTCAGAGCAAAATAATACTATTATGCCACAAGAACAGAATCAGCAAACAATCTGCAAAAACATCTCTTCAAAATCAAAAGAGATTTAAAAACCCTCATCCTGCAAGAATTCCACCATCCCGACACAAGCACTTTGTGACATCACCAACCACTTGAGTTCAAAAATAGACAATCCAGGTGACCATCAACACAGCCCGGGCAAACACAACCACAACTGCCAGGCCACAGACACCAGGCGAAACTCAGACTGCAGCAAAGCTCACGTGCATAGAACAAATCACAGAAGAAACCTTCACCACACGGATCAAGGACACCAACCTTGCAGGATCCCCAAGGGACACCTGCTCCCCTGACATCTTGAAAGGAATCTTCAACCACAGAAACCCAGCAACTCACTTCCAGAACCTAATGAATCCATCACTCAAAAGAGGAACAGTACCATACACATTCAAATCAGCATACCTCAAACCACTGATAAAACAGTTATCAGAAACCGCATAAGACTTGAGCATCTACAGACAGATCTCAAACCTGCCCTACTCGGCAAAGATCCAGGCGAACTTGTATACAAGATCCTACTTAAATACGTCAAAACAAACGGAATACTCGACCGGTCACAAGTTGGCTTCAGACCAAAGAGGAACAGAATCAGTGCTCCTATCAATATGGGACAACCTGAAAATAAATGCAGATGATGACGCCCAATCGGCCCTCATAATACTGGACATAGCGGCAATTGACACAATGAACCACGCAAAACTAATAAAAAGGCTGATGGAATGTGGCATACAGGAATCTGCACTAAAGTGGCTTACCTGATTAATAACAAACTGAACCAAAAGAACCTACCTACCACCGTTCACCTCAAACACCAAAAATATATCCTGCCGAGTCCCCAGGGATCCAGCCACTTTTCTCTACTTTTCAACATCTACCTGTGCCCACTGATGAAAATCATTCGAATCGTCTACAAATAAGCAGATGACAACCGATTGTGAAAACAAACAGAACCCAGAACAAAATAAATGTCTCTACAACTGCTTCACAGACATCTACAATTGGATGTCAACGAACAACCTTTAACTGTACCCGGCGAAATACGGAAATAATGCTCTCACCCGCAGGATTCGACAGAGGGAACAGACAACTGGACTGGCCGGCCGTCATGGGAGCGCAACCGGAGACTACCGATGTAGTAAATAACCTAGGCATTCTAATGGACAATGGACTATCCCTGGAACCCCAAGTCAACACAATCGCCCAAACAATACTTCTTCCTACTAAAACTACTCCGAGGATTACTCCCATACCTCTCCTTCCCCCACAGAACCATCACAATCATGCTTCTACCTAGGAATGCTGGAAAGGCTCGCCAAGACACTCCAAGGGGTGCAAAATACAGCAGCCAGGATCCTATTAAGACTAAACAGAAGAGATCACATCACGCCAGCACTGAAAAGTCTACACTGGCTTACCAGTAATAAAACGCAGCAAGTTCAAAGCACTCTGCATCGCCCACAAAGCCTTGCACAGACAAGGAGCAGAATTCCTCCAAGACCAGATTAGCCGGTACCGCCCAAGAAGGGACCTAAGATCCAGCAACGACCTACAAATAGAGGGAACACATTACAAAAAAAAGGAAATTCGGAACATCATTCTCGCGTCTAATTGCTAACATCTGGAACACATACCCAAAGAAATTAAAACCACAGAAGGCCGCATCACCTTAAGGGAACGACTCAAAACCTGGTTATTCAACAGACAACTAACGCAAAGCAACACCGGCAGCAACATCACAGATAAACTAGAGAGGAGGCGAGATGTGCTAATGAACCACAACCAAGAACCTGGGTAGATATCATCAGGCGGCAACCAAAGAATCACCAGAATTACTAACCTGCTCCTCCCTCCCCCCCCTTCCTGCTCCTCCGACATTACTATTGCCACTACTCTAGATCTTGGGCTAGCCACACTACACAAACCAAGAATCAATTCCATGTTCACACCCACCATCTCTGAGATGCTGGGTGAACCACCCCACATAGTCCATATATAAAGCATTAACACACGAGTACACACCAAGACACCAGATAGTCTTACAGCTATGGCCACACACGATTATGGATCCCTTAAGGACACTATCTAACCAGTGTGCACAACCACAACCCACCATCACACAGCACACCAACACAAACACAAGGACACACCGGAGGCACTGAGTCTTACCCATACGGTTATAATGCACGGAGCCTCCTGCGTCAACTCCTACATGCAAAACAAGATTCACAGAAGCCAGTTGCTCCCAGTTCTGAAGCTATACTCTCATCCTATCCTCTCACTAGCCTCCCCTCCCAAACCCCCTTTTTCTTCCAGAGCCACGCAAGTGCCTAGAGACTGCCCCTGGGTGGTAGCAGTGCATGGTATAAAATCAACATAACATAGCTGATATGTTAAATATCGATTGTGAAATTGAAATATTATAAAAAAATAAAGACCTCCCTTTAACCTTATACCTCTTCTAGCCCCCATTCCCAATGATTTTTTAAAAAACAGACAGGTTCAGGCACTGCTTTCCCTCCATGTTCAAATTAAATCTACTGCAAAACATTCAACAAAGACATCAATTGGATGACAATCAAGTTTATTGCTACTGTTTTTGCAGAGCATTAATGAACAGTATGCAACAAGGCAAGCACCGGGGTAAAAGGTGATGGTAAAAGGGCTAAGTTTCTGGATCGCAGGGTTGTAGGGAGGGCACGGAAGAAGAGCAATATTCACTGAGCCTCACCATCAGCTGATGCGACAATGGTTGACAGCACGTTTATGGCATGGGACTACAGTCTTTTCCACAAGGTGCGGAGCAAGATCGCAGCATGCAGTGAAGCACTCCATAGGAGCATGAGGTTGTGGCTTCCATTTCAGCTTGCAGGGCAGCTGAGGGGTGGGGGGGGGGGGCTTTTGAGCTAGGATGGCATGGAGCAGAGGAAAACGTGGGCAAGGCCTTCTAGGAGAGCAACATTAGAAGTCAGTCGGCAGCCACAGTGGCATGTCGCTCGTCCAAACAAGCGAGGCGCAAAGTCAGACAGCCATGGAAGAAGGACGAATGGCAAGAGGGGGGCTGCCAGATTAGAGCAAGACAATCAGAAAGTTGCCCAGAGGCGTTGCATTGAACAGCACATGGGATCTTGAGGTGTGCTAAAGAAAAGCCGTGGGGGAGGCACTGGTGCAGTGGAACGGGGACACAGGGGGCACCATACGGTAATGGAAAGAACTGGGCACAGAGTTGGATCCAAGGCTGCTGGGTCTGAATGACCAACTGTACTGCAGAATAGTGCTGGCGGAGAATAGGGGGTGTTGTGGAATCCCTTGGAAAGTGGGGAAAGTCCTGAGCTGCGGGGACTGATTAGCAGAGCCTCCCAAATTATCGATCACCATATGGTGAGCATGAGCTGAGATGAATGGTTTCAGTACATAGGTAAACATGAGATGCAGGATGAGAGTGAAGAGTGGCAGGGAAAATAGCAGAGTATATACTAGGAAGGAGGTGTACAGAGTACAGAAAGGGCATGTTTGTGGGGCTTCTGGTACCAGTGGGGGCGGTAGGAAAAGGTGACAGCAATGAAGAGGTTTGGAACCTGCCATACATGGGCATAGATAAGCCATTAAACGCTAATTTGCCAACGGCCACAATAGATGTATAGGCAGAGAAGCTTGGGTTGATATCTGATTTGGTCCAAAGTAAGTTAAGTGTAAACAAGACTCTGGAAGAGGAGAGAGGATGGACACAGAAGCTCTGGGTGCCGATGGATACAGAGAAATAGGCATTTATTGCAAGATATACAGCTCAGCACTGATGCACTATCTATACACATCTCCTCTGGGATGTATGCCGGCAGGCTTGTATGAAGAGGGCCCCCAACGTGCCTGACATTTCATCATGCACACGGTCACGTGTTTTGCGCAATAAGGAAGCGGACCCTCGCAGCCATCGCTTCCCCTTAGTTCCCAAGGCAACCATGGACCGCTCGACACCAGCGAGCACTCACAAATCAACCTAGTGGCGATACACTCAGCGCATGACTGAGAGTCCCCCTTTCCATTCACTACATTCAACGTGATACTGTAAGTAAATATGGCGATCAAATATATATATATATATATATATATATATATATATATAGATACATTACTCACCGTAATCGCATGGACGTCACACTAGGGATAGTATTACTGGCACGCCCTGTGTCGACGCCCATTTTCGAAAAACAAACTAATACTCCGCAGCTTCCACTAGATATCGGCCTATGCACAGCATGTGATCTAAGCAGATTCCACAAGCCTCAGAAATATATATATCTTAAGTTTTTCACTGTGTGGTGTCATCCAGCCACTCCACAACAACGAGTTTTGGAATAAGTTACAGCACGATTTTATTTGTTTTTATTGTTCTCTCTAATAGATACTTGGAATTGATGTGCTGTTTAGAACACATTCTTTCACTTTATCAGCTTCCTGTCTGTTGGGCGTGAATCTACATGCAACAGCAGTCGCCACCCTGTTTGTGGCTTTTGTCTACTTCATTTTGTTTTTACAATGCGAGTAGGATACTCCCTACTCCATTAGGTCTATGGGTCTGCATTACAGATTTGTCTTTTATCCACCAGAATTAAACTGTCCAGTCTTTGGCGACCAACTGTATCTCCTGCCAAAAGCAGAAAATAGAAAACTAGTGAAATGTGTCGCATCCTGGCAACTCTCACTACCTCAGTCTAGGTATGTGACATTTCTTTCAGACTCTTGATTCTATTAAACATCTAGGCATTGGGTAGTATTAAGAGGCACTCTTATCTTCCCTCCCACCCTCCTGTTTTCCCTTTTTTCTCTTCCTAGAATTAACACTAGTGAGAGCAAAGACGCTACTGACGAGCCATTCATTGACTCCATATCTATAAAAAAAATCAATATGATTTGATCCTGAATGTGTTTTGGTGAGAAACCCAATAGTTGCCTAAATAATGTATATTAAAATATGACCATACAACCAGGTGTATGACGAAAAGGTTATTCATTCATTCTCCTTACTTTTCTTTTGTATGTTCCCCTCCATGGCACATGGTCCTGGCGAGGGCGGTATATCCCTCTCCGCCGAAATGCTGTAAAAGTGTCTTGTAACAATAGGAGGTTCCATTTGTTGGTCACTTATTGTCCAGGGTTTCATCACTATTGGGTGATGGGTATTGAAACTATGCTATTCTGTTAATGTGTAAATATAAATATGTCCATCAAATAATCATTGAATAAAACATTTGATTAAATCAAAATGTTGAAGGTTTAACCCTAGCTATCATTCCTGAGTGACATAGGATTGATTCATGCGTAAGAAACAGATCCAGATGAATAACTAAAAAATGAATGAATCCGTGTTTCTCTGGTAGGACTAACTTTGTTGTATTGATATTCTCATTTCCCCAACCCTACCAGTGTAGAGGCGACCCTCCTTTGTGTTATAACAATATATGGACTTGGCATGGAAGCCCCGGGTGAAATTTGTCATGTTTGCTTGGCTCAGTTAATATGAGGAGTTTCAGTCTTGGATGAGGTTGGGGGGGGGGGGGGGGGGGAGTAAATCGATGACTTGCAAGGGAATGGTTTCTGAGCTTTCGTTGTCATGGATAGCACCAACTAGCTTGCTGGCCTTTCAACAGAGGAATGATGTAGTGTAGGTTCAAACATAAGTGTACAAGGTATCAGGGAAAACACTGGGCCAGTATTACAAGTAGCAACAACAGGGACAGGATTGGGCCTAACGTTGGGGGGGGGGGGGCAACACAATACAGCTGGAAAAAGGCTTACTCACACACAATTGGATAGGCTGCAGGAATAGCTGGCCCACTAAAAGGTCAACATTTATTTAAAAAGGGGTATGCATTGAAAGGATTCCAGACAACATTTCAGATGTTGAACCAGGAAAGGGCATATTGGCGAGAAATGGATTGGCCTTTGATCGCGCTAATTGATCGACACTATGGTCCAAGCTAAATGGATGGGGTTGTCCATCTTTATTGAATCTTTTAATTCATCTTCATGAAGGTACAAAAATTAAGATCAGACTCTATAAAAAAAGACATTGTTCCCGATATATAGAGAGGGGTGGTGTGGTTTTAGCCCCTTTTCTCAGATTATCATTTTTTATTTTCACCAATAAAGTTTGCAATACAATCAGAAATAAACAAGCTTCATAAAATTACAAACCTGGTCACAAGATTGAGTCAAAAGAGAAGAAAAAGAAGAAAAAAATCATCTCAATGCATAAAACAACACAAATAAGGAGGAAAAAGTAGAAAACGAAAGAAAATTGAAAAGAGTCCAGAAAAGGAGAAGAGAAAGAAACAGAAGAATATCTAACTGTATCATTTGGTATTACAATTTATAAATAATCAATAAACACATCCCCACGTAACATGGCATGATCCTGGCTAGCATAAGAGCAAATCAGAATACATTTCAGGGTAACAGTGAATTTAGACAAAACACACCAGCATATTGAGTCACCATGAGACTTTAACCATACACATTGAGAAAGATCCCCCATATGTCCATAAACTGTTCAGTCTCTCCTTTCAGTTTGCAAATTGCCTTTTCATAGGTGGAGATCGTAAGCAACTCATTCACCCACTCATCAATGCAAAAAGAGCTGGACGACTTACAAGCCCTAAGAATCATTTTTCGCAATCATACAGGCCCCTTTTCTATTTAATGTATATATTTCGGGTGTAGGCCAAAATATCTTGCTTTAGTCCACTCTTTCCCTCCACGTTTGGGGTCTCGATCGATACCTTAAATGTTGTATGCAGATCATATTGTCCTTTTTGATTGGACTCCGATTGGGCAACTATTTGAAGAAACTAGACCTAGAGATAAATGTGTCAAAAACTAAGATAATGATTTTGAATCACCACAGTATTAAAAACACACTAGGTTCAGATGTTTCTTGGATGGGGTCCATCTGGACTGCATAGACAATTTAAAAAATTTGGGAGTAGAAGTCCAAGCCAAAAAGGATTCTAAACATTATTTTAAAAACTTTTATCCAAAAACAATAATCAATGCCTCGCAGCTAAAGAAAGGATTTGAAATTCGGCAGATTCTCATGATGCCCATGTTAAAATTATATAAAGGTATAATTGTACTATGCATTATCTTTAGAGCTTAATCTCTATCACTGAAAATGCCTGTTTGTGGTATAAATGTCTGAATCTCCCCCAAGGTGCTCCCATATCAGGGCATGAATTGGGCAGGCCGTAGCTGATTGGAAGAGGCAACAATTATTACAAAAGATACCGAATCCTCCCCTGAATTCGCTTTTAGGTGTTATACATAAAGGATGAGGGGATAATTCTTGTAAGCCATTACATGTATGGATCTCTTACAGCACTATGATATTATCTGGATTAGAGGCTGTCAAATGGCACTGGATTGCCAACCCTGACGAGATTAAAAAGAAATTACAGGAGAATGGCTGGATACCAACTAGACAAAATCTGTTATATCGTCTCTTTTTGCAACCATTTTGGAGATTAAACCTTATAATTGCACATCTAGATAGGTCCATAGATAGACAAAACGTGCTAGCCATAAGAATTATATTTGTGACATTTTGTACATAACAAATTCCAGCTTGCAACAGAAAAATATCATCATTAAACCTTACTACTTTGACTAGAGACCTTCCTTACATACCTTAACGAATGCCACCCAACAATTAAATTCACACTATAGTGGGATGCTCAGGCATCCATTTCCTTGATGTTCAAGTGACTCCAGGCCTTAATAAATTGAACACATCCATTTACTGCAAACCGACAGATGTCAACAATATATTACACAAACTTCCATCCAAAATCTGAAAAATAATCTGCCACTAAGCCAGTTCTTGAGAGTTAGAAGAATTCTCTCTAATGACAATGACTATATTGAGGCAGCCAAAACCTTGACTGAGAGAGTTAAAACCTGAGGATATCCCGAATCTGTTCTGACACAAGCTAAAACCAAAACCACTTTACAGACCTGATCTAACCTACAAAACCCAAAGGGAAGAAAAATGACCCCACCTTTATTCACTTGACATTTTCTAGACAGAGCACCCAAATCAATAGACTACTGAAGAAAAACTGGAAGATTACCAGACTTGATGCAGAACTGCCAAACTATTTCCATGCCCACCCAGGATTGCTTATATGAGAGGAAAGAAGTTAAGAGACAACCTAGTGAAGGCAGAAAGAGCAGATACCTCCAAAAACATTTTTCTGAACACAATGAAAAATTGAACCTTTCCATGTTTAAATTGCAGTATTTGCAACAACATATAGAAAGGAGACCATATAAGACACCCACGTACTGGTCAGAAGATAACCCTTAAACATTATGACACGTGTGATTCGAAATTCAAAATGTATGGTCTTGTGTGCCCATGTGGGCCAAACTACAAGAAAAATGAAAAAGACTTAACGAGCAGAAGTCCAACATCAGAACTAAAAATATGAAGTCCCTGGTGACTAGACACTTATTATAGAAGAGACATTTGATATCCAAACTAAAATATCTAATTCTAGAGGTAGTCAAAACCCCAACGAGAGGAGGTAATCACAACCAACTCCACATGCGCAAAGAAATGTATTGGATCCACAAGTTGGACTCACTCGAACCAACTGGTATGAATGAGTCATTTAGCGTTATACCATGCCTATAATTGAACTAATCTGTACTTCAGATATTCCTATCTCAACACTTAAGATTATAACAAAGGTCTCAATGTCTTTATGTGCTAAACTGAATCAAAGTACCACCTTTGTTAATGTTCACTGTAATTTTCTTTGTACGACCAAGTGCACATTAGATGCAATGCCACAATATCTATGTTGATAACACCATTTCTTGAACTAAAGTGTACATTAATGTATTATCAATTCTACTGCTTAATACACTATCTTATGTACAAATCACACACTAATGTACCAACTGAATATGCACTATGAAATGTGAATATGTATTTATCATCACATTGGGATTACATACTGCACAATAAGCAACTAACCTTGCTAGTAACACATAAAATAACATTGGTTGGAGAAAATAGATATGTATTCAGCATATGTATAAGATGTTCATCATTACCAATCCTTGATTTACATTTGTTGAACATACATAAGTGCACAATATACACATCAAGTGGCCACAAGTTCACCATATTCAACCTGTATAATTGTATTTGTACAACTTATGTATAATCCTTTCCCCGGGCATCATTTGAATGCATTGACCACACAGTGTTTTTGGCCCAATGTTCAGCTAGACACCATGTCTTTTCACATGATGAGTCTAAATACATGTATAACCTTTATCACTATCTGATGACACGAATTTGAAACATTTCATACCCTTCCATAGGTATTCCATACTATCCAACTTTAATAATGTTCAGGCAGTTCCCTTGAAATTTAACAAGAGGGGCCCATACACCAAAGGCGAGATATCTCGTCCTTGGGATTACCTCCCTATTGCCAAGGACCAGATATCTCATCCATGGCACTTAAGGGGTTAATGAAAAAGAAAACGTTATATGGCATTGAATGGCGAAATACCAAAATCACCAAAAAAGGCCTTGGTACTGGGTGGGGGGTGGGGGGGGGGGGAGGGGGACCCATGGCAGTTAAAAAGGTTAGGACTTTTTATAGCAGCGTTTAATTTCATAACTATTTTTTCCCCAATTCCATTATTTTTCCCTCTCATTATGGCTGAATATGCCCTTATATCGCATCTGCAGGTGATGAATTTACCGTTGACACGGCGCCACCAATAAACAAAACAACATCACAAATGAGAAGACATTGCATGTGCGATGATGTGGCATATCGCTTTATATAGAGCGGCCATTTTGAAAAATTCGACGTGACGGCCCTCATTACTCATTGTCCGCGGACACGCTAATAACCTGCTCTATTTTTATCATTTTGTACCTTTTTTGGTTTTCTATTGCTAATTGAATTGATCTCTTCTGGGGATCCTCTAACATACAATTAGACACATCTATCCCCCATATCAGGTTCTACTGCAGGATCCGATAGGCATTCGCATCTCACTAACTTCCATGTAAAGCATCCTTCATCCATACCTTGTGAGTATTCACTCACTTTGCTAAATCAAGTGACTATGTTTATCCCTGCTTGGGTTATCCACCTACCCCTATAAACAATAGCAGACAGGATCTGGTATATACCCACAGAGTACTATATGTGACCTGTTACTGATGACCAAATTACTGGGGGACCCTTCATTATCTCATTGTCTTCTATTTGAAGCTAGCCACCTCATATGTTACTTAACCAATATAAGACGGCAGTATATATATATATATATATATATATATATATATATATATATATATATATATATATATATATATATATATATATATATGATACTAGGTGTAGCTCCACTCCTCCTATACAAAAGCGTTCAAGAATAGACCACTTCCATGATCCTGCATGAATGACTACGTTAATGGTTTTATGCTCTTATAACAATCTACATTATCTGTGTATACCATTACTGACCGTGTAAGAAATCTTTATACTAAAGAAACATTGTTGATTTACCTTGTTTAGATATATGAAACATGAAGTATGAAGACAAATTGCTACTTACCTATGCTTTTCTGCTCCTGATGAAGGGACTTAGATCACGAAACGCGTAGAGCTCATTATTTTGTATTTGATCATTGTTTATTACTATTTTGTGTGTGTAGTATTAAATTATTTCCTTGACCAGAAAAATCTAGAATTGTAACCAAGCCTAGGTACAAACTTTGACTGAGTTTTCCTCAGTTTACATGATGTGCAGGGGACGGGAGTGTCCATCAATTAGGACACTACTTTTCTCTTGATAGACAGTAGCAGCTTTTTGTGCCAGAGCTGCATTTTCTGCCTCTCTAATCCCTAATCTCAAGAGTGGTGTGCTTACTACTAGCTCTTTCGAGAGTGTAAAGGGGTGCCAAGACGTTTGCGGCCAGCGACAGGGGCAGAGCAGAAAAGCAAGAAGGAGGCGTCTGAACATGCTGGGATCCAAGTAGTTAAGTAAATCATGCGGATATACACTCGGATCTGCATATTTCGAGCATTACGAGGTGCAGTCGTCATTTCTGCACACAGCACGATGGATGTTATTTCAAAGTGCTGTTTTTGGTTAACCACATTACGTTCTCCAAACATTTATGTCTACATCTGTCCTGGACACAGGAATGCCTCCTGGACTACAGTGTTGACATACCGATGAAGGTTCTGTCAAATTGCAAATGTTGTAATTTTCAATCCCATCCTAACACACCTAGGTTTACCATTTTCATTAACTTTCCTACATGTTATAGTGTTGTGTTACGTGGCTTATGTCCTTCAATTTAATATTTTCTCTGCTCACCCTTCCAGCTATAAAGACGAGTGTGGTGAATATTGTACGCAGGTGTCGCGAATGCTTTGCTTGTATTGTGACATGTTCCCTCTTGTATGATGGTTGATGGAGAGGTGTGTTGTGCTCCACTTTGTGATGTGCCTTCCCTGGATGGAGGTGAGGTGTGTTATATCACATCTCCACTGTATTCCTGTCTCAGTGACGTCACCGTGAGAATGTTGTGTGCATGCAGTGAATGTTCAAGTGAGTTTTCTTGTGTTATCAATGTTCCACTCCCAGGCAGTTGGAAATTTAAGCCTGGGTGATGGGAGCCAGCGGGCTCCCGTTTTCCCCTACCCTGCAACCCTATGAATGTGCCAACTATATTCCTGAAGTGCTGTATCCTCAAATAACCTAATAAAGGAACTTCCTGAGAAAATATAAGCTGCCTCCAGAAGTGCAAGTTATTTCAGATATTTCATTAAATTGGTGGGGATGGTGATGGAATACCTCAAAGAGGTTTGAAGGTGTTGAGGGTGACAGCAGAACACCAGCTGGGGAGGGTGCAGTGGGTGCTTTAAGAGTGATGGGAAAGAACACTGTACAGAAAACTGGAAATGCTATGGTTGTTAATTTGGGTACACATTAAAGTAAGGTTACCTTGTCGATGAACATGACAGGTTAGCCAGGGAAAGAAACAGAGAAAAGGGAGGAGGAAAGGTTGCCAGGGGAATGGTGGGAAAGGGTCAATAGCATTAAAGGTATTTCTAGGCTGGGAGGGTCTAGCAGTGTAACAAAAGGGGGAACAGAATTGAGGAAGGCATTGTTTAAGGCCTCAGGAGGGGGGTCATTTATTGCAACGTGTTCGAAAATTGTCAGGGCATGTTTAGAATGTAAGGTTGGGTATTAATAGGATTGAAAAACAAACCCGTCTAATACTAAGCATCCTTTTAAAAAACATTTAAAATCAAGCACAAAGGGTAGGCGTGTCATTTGCACTGTTCTTCACAAATGCACCACAGCAGGGTAATCGCGGGAAGCAGAAGGGGGTAGAAATGGGGTAGGAATAGGGTCAGGGAGGGGTGGCAAACAGGGAACTGATTGGAAAGAAAATATATTTTCACTAACAAATAATGGAAATTTTGATGAATGTTGAAAGACCTGCTTTAGAAAGTTGTTTTTGCTTCGGTATTTTCACATGCAAGCTTTATTAATATTGCTCAAACGAAGCAAACTTGCTTGCTCAATGGCAACCCTTTCCGCCGCCTCTCCCGCGCAACAAAGAGACGACGACACACTTCCCTGTGGGCGTGGGTGATAAAAATAAAAGAATGATTGCGAAGTGATATTGCAGGCACGCACCGCTGCTGTATAACTGTCATCTTTTCAAATGTAGCCGAGGGATCAGGCTGCCTCGATTAGTCAAACGCGTGCGTGTTGGTAATGCACGCGTGGAACGGGATACAGAGGGCCAAGTGCGCCACATCCAACCTTGGCGTTCCACCCGCTGGGAAATGACCCGAGCACGGCCGCTCATCCATCTAGAAGTCACGTGAGCCTGTGCGGAGGGCGCGCAATCACTCGCCCTGCCAGGATCTCTGCCACGGAGCGCGGGAAAGAGCGCACACTTGTCAAGTGGCGCTGGCCCGCCATGCCAACCGCTGACAGCTAGCAGCTTACGCCTGGGAAATAAAAGGAAGCTTGCAGAATTGAAGCACAGGAATCGTACTCAAAGCATATTTTATGTTACAATTAATCCATGGCATCTGTAAGTAGACATTTTAAAACGGAGAAGCAGAATGTCAGATTTCGCAGGAGGGGTAATTTTTCTTTTTTTTTTTTTAATTGAAGTTTAAATCGCATCTACGGTTTGACCAAAAAAGAAAAAAAAATGTACATACAAATATTCACTTGAATACATCAAACATACATAATAGTCCAAAATAGTCCCAACATGAAACATTACAAAGAAATAAAAGCAATACATTTGTTCAGTCATGATTTCCACAAAGTTGGTAGCCATTTATACACTGCAGCCAAATGCGCTCCGTGTTAAGCATAGATCTTTTATTTATTTATTGGGTTTTTATAATGTGCCTATATACAAGTGTTTCAAGGCGCAACAAGACTAGAGGGTGGGGGCAACAGGGTTGGCAAAAACTGTCCTACTAGGGCTTGTGACATTCAGATCGTGCAAGTGCAGTAAACAGAAGTGCAGGGGAAAGGGAGGAAGTGCCAGAGTGCGAGTGCCTTGGGAGGCCAGGTGGAACGAGCCCAGAGAGAAGCAAGTGCAGGGGCAGAAGGTCCACCTGCTAAGTGCGAGGAACGGGGCTGGAAGGGCGCAGAGGGTGCAGGACCAGCCAGGTTAGTGTAGGGGGAGGGAGCGCAGAAAGGCAAGTGCTGGTGGGGGCGAGGGAAGAGACCAAGTGCAGGGGTAGACCAGGTGCCATGTAAGAATCAGAAGGAGCCAGTCAAGAGGCAGAGGGCGAACATTAGCAGGGGAGAGGGAAGGAGGAAGAGGAAAGGATGGTCTTGAGCAGCTTCCGGAACTTAAGGAGATCCACTCAAGTCTGAGAGGGGCAGGGAGGCCATTCCAGAGGGAGTCACCTGCGGAGGAGAGCGATCTACCCCGCGCACTCTGCTTGGAGAAGCATCTGATCTGCAAAGAGTTAGTGCTAGAAAACCAAAGGGCTCTAGCAGGGAGGTATTTAGGGAGAGGAGTTGGATGCACCGGACCCAGGCCCCAGAAAGCCTTGTGAATGATACAGAGGGTTTTGAACTTGACCCTCACAGTGGAGACATTTTAGGGCTAGAGATATGCGGTCCCTTGGCTTGAAGCCAAGGATCTATTCTGGATTCGTTGAAGTGGGAGAAGGGAGGAGTTAGGCAGGTTGAGGAAGAGGCTGTTGCAGTAGTCTAGCCTGGAGAGAACCAGAGCTCTGGAGACTGAGTTTCTGGGGGACGGTGAGGCAAGGGATAATGCCTCACCATGCCTTCTTGGAAAGGTACGTGATGTGAGGAGAGAAGGACAGAGAGGAGTCGAAGATGACACCAAGGGTGAGGGGGGAGGCCCATGGAGGGCAGCCAGAGTGTAGGAGGGAAGAAGGGAGCTAGGATCCCAATAAGAAGGATCTCAGTCTTACTGGCATTTAGGCAAAGATCGTTAGCAGTGCACCACGCCTGAATAGCAGACACAGTCAGGAATCAGGGAGGAAGAGGAGGAGGCAGAGGAGGGAAGCTTGAAGGAGAGCTGTGTGTTTTCTGCCTAACGCGAAGTTATAAGAGAAGTGGGGAGCAAGGTAGCTGTTGAAAAGCCAAACAAATTCTTTGCTAACGAATTCCCCTAAAACAATTTCCTTATGGTCTCTGGTAATGCCCAATCTACCAGCCAGTCAATTTAACGAAAAAAAGTTCATTTAATTTGCAAGATATACTTTACCTGCGATACTCTGTAGTTCTATTGCCTCCTTCAACATTATATGAGGCAGATTGTTTTTCGTCAATTTAAGCGTTATACAGAAAACTCTGATTGTATTCTGGCGCGGGGTGGCCAAAGAGAGCAGCCCAATTCGCAAGCAAACAATTGAAAGGGATTCTTCTTTGAAAAACCGATAATGGGGACTAGAATTAACCCTTCATTCTAGTTACCAAACTATCCGGGAGTTACAACTGACTCCACCCTCAGTATCATTGGGAACAGTTTTTGTTCCTAAGGAATAATCACGAGCTTAAGGGTGAAGCCCCACTTTTTCCCCCCATCATATCCTCTCATGGTCGCTAATGCCGGTTCTTTTTTTCCCTTTTTTGATTGATTTTATCTTCCCAAAGTCTAGACTTCAAATTGCAAAATGCATTGATCTTCTCAAGGATTCCTCTTGCATTCAACGTTTTTCACGTTTAGAAGCCTGATATAAAACATTATTTTAGTTTTATTTTACAAACATTTTTAGGGTTAAACGAAGTGACATCAAACCACTTTGAGCCCCCTATGACTTCACAGGAAGTAATATCTCATCCCCCTTGAGCCTGATAAAGGGGAGTTGTTTGTTTAATAAAAAACAAAAATACACATTAGTAAAAACAGTCGGCATGTTAATAAACAGTGATTGACAAGTGGAACAAGCTAATACTAGCAAAGACTAAGATACGGCAGGTAGATCCTTACTAGGGCATGGAATGGTCAACGGATTAGAAATTCTCCTGGTGAACTCATAGACCCAATGTCGATGGCACCAACAATTTCGACTGGGTAACAACTCATCTAGAAACAAGACGACGACCCACAATTATATGGGGGGCAGACCTTAATAACCCTCTTGACCCTAACAAAGACAAAACGCACAACAACAGGCTTCCCTGCTCCAAAGCTAGCCAGGAAATCAAAGAAATATGCAGGGCATACCACCTCTCAGACATATGGAGGGAAAAACATCAAGACGCCCGTGATTATACCTTTTATTCCTGGGTCCATAAATCAAGCTCGAGACTGGACTATCTACTGGTGTCAAATGAAGCACGCTCACAGTGGGGAGACTGCCAAATTCTTCCCAGATCCCTTTCTGATCACTGGCGGTGACCCTGGAATACATTCCAACTCGAATACCTAGCGCCAGACCACAATGGAAATTCAAGCCTAGAGCTTTGCAGGATCAGGGTTTCGCAGACTAACTCCTGAAAGAACGAACATCCTTCATTCAGACCAATCAAGGTTCGGTATCCTCAGCAGGAACACTTTGGGAAACTCTAAAGTGCTACATTAGAGGGGTTTGCTTAACTAAGGAAAGCACTATTCTCAAGCTAATACAGAGGGAACTAGACTTAAGCGAATCTCGTCTCAAGGATCTTCAACAGTCACTCACACTTATGGGCGACCCCCAAACACACGCAAAAGAAGAACTGGGAATGTTCAGGGCCGCCGCCACCGAGAGGGAAATCAAATTCCTGACTAATAACCACAGAATCCTGCAATATGGAGAGGGGCAAAAGCCTGGAACACTATTAGCCAGGCTTATATCCGCAGACAGAAAGCCCACAACTGTCGAGTCGATCAAGGACCATAATGACAGACCGGTCTACGGGACCAAAGACATTGTCGAAACATTCCGGCAATATTACCAAAAACTGTATAACTCACACTTTACAGCTGCTCCTCTGGAACTGAAGCATTACCTATATCCAAGCGAACTGTACTGGGTAGATGCAAGTCTCAGGGAACCACTTAACGCACCCATAGCCCTTGAAGAAATCCTCGAAGTGATCAAAGGACTCCCGACTACAAAAGCACCAGGCCCAGACGGACTAACAGGAGAATTCTATAAATACTTTGCAAATCTCTTTGCCCCAATACTACTACAAGTATATGATGAAGCTCTAGAAAAAGAACAGTTGCCACCCACACTGTATATGACCAACATAATTCTCCTTCACAAACCGGACAAACCTAAGAACGAGTGCGCATCATATAGACCAATATCACTAATAAACCTTGACAAAAAATTCTGGCCAAAATATGAACCAAACGACTAATGCCTGCCTTAGTCCTGGCAGACCAGGCAGGGTTCATCCCAGGAAGAACCACCACCTTTGGAATAAGGAGAATGTTTGGAGTAATTGAAGCCCTTGACCCAGAACAACAGGCCGACACAATACTACTAGACGCAGAAAAGGCATTCGACTCTGTCGAATGGCCCTTCCTATATGCAATCCTAGAATGTGTGGGCCTCGGCAAAAGATTCATAAAATTAGTCTCCATCTTGTACAAATCCCCCACGTCTAACCTTCTAGGAGCCAACCAATCTACGACCATACACCTGCCCGCAAGGGTGCCCGCTATCCGCCCTGCTGTTCGCCGTGATGATGGAACCTCTTGCTTCAGACCTTAGATTACACCATATCCACCGAGACCTAACCTTCGGCCCCCACAAATTGATCATATCGCTCTACGCCGATGATGTTGCGCTCTTTCTCCGTAATCCCAGCGAAAACCTAAACCCAGCGATGCACGCGGTTCTAAAATTTGGACACTACTCAGGGCTAAAAATTAACAACTCCAAATCAATAATATTCCCCCTAACCGCCTCAACAAAAGAACTGGACGATGACTTTGGCTTCCGGTGGCAGCACACGAAGGTCAGGTACCTGGGCATCTTTATGTCAACATCCAGTGGGGATATTCTACGCGACAACAACGAAAAAGTCATCGACACGCTACAAAACAAAATTAACAGATGGAAATCACTCCCACTCACATTCTGGGGGAGAGTATCACTAGTTAAGATGGTCATCCTGCCTAAGTTGTTGCATCTCTTCACAAATATTCCACTGATCCTAACGCAAAGATTCCTGCGACACATCATGAGCATAATCCTTGACCTAATCTGGGCAGGAAAGGTGGTGGCAAGGGTAGCCTACAACACCCTAACCCTTCTGGTGAGACGGTGAGGCCTGGCACTACCGGACGTGGAGCACTATTACTGGGCAGCCCAGGCTCAATTTCACAGCCACTGGTACACTAAAGACTTTTGTCAGGCCGCACGTTCAATTTGAAAGGGCTTTGGCAACTCCAAACCTACTGCACGCTGTCATCCATGGCACGTTCCCAATGCCCCGAACACCACTGAATGTAGTGTACGCAACAGACTCCATCTGGAAGACAATGGCGAAGGAGGGAGCAATACAGACCAGATACTCCCCATTCTTACCTGCGAAGTTCATGCCAGGAATACCCATCACAGGGGAAAAAGTTATCCAACAATGGGCAGAAAAGTTGCATATCCAATCGATGCACAACCTATTCCCAGAAGGAACATTTCTCTCACTACAACGGGCGCAAGCCATGGGGGGCGACAACGCACTATATACATTCATTTACTTCAGAACGCGGCACGCAGTACAAGCCTTCTTCCCTACATTCCCGCAACAACACCCTGTATGGCCGCTCTTAGACAACATGATACAGGCCCAAGGCGAAGGCCGTCTAACGGCCAACATTTACAAATCTCTACTATCAAACTTAGACTCACATAACACAAGAGCAAAAAAAAGATGGAAAAAGTCATTGACACTGAGCTCACTGAAGATGAATGGAACTATATACTGAATCTTGCCCAAAGGGTGGCGATTAACACCAAATTTAAGCAAACTCACTTGAACTATTTACATCAACTATACCACACACTAGCAAAACTCCATTCCATGCACAAATCGGTCTCAGCTGAATGCACCCGATGCAAATACCCGGAAGCTGACTTTTTACACCTGGCATGGAGCTGTCCCGCAGTTGCCACATTTTGGAATGCAGTCCTGGAAAAAACCTCCGAAAAAAATCAATGTGGTGTTACCCCCTGATCAAAAACTGACAATGTTGGGATTGACGAAAGACCTCCCAAATATCACCTGAAAACGAACAGACCTTCTGCTGGTCCTTGCTAGAAGGAGGATCGCATGCAGCTCAGGGAGGGCCCCACCACCGACCCTTCAACGCTGGCTAAAAGTCAAAACGTCAAAACGTACTGCCAGGACACAGAAGCCAGCTACATAAAAATATTACCCCTCCATGCGCATCCTCCAGACATCTGGGGACCATATATAGCCTATTTGATATCAGCCGCGGATGAGACAGACTCACAAACACTGTCCCAGGCAAATAGTCAAGGGCCCAAAAACCTAACGAAAACAGAGAATATACATATTGGACTTTCCGGCCAGATGCCAACTATCGGCCTGATGAGAGGACGACGCGAGGAGGGGAGGGGAGGGAGGAATGGGGGGGAGTGGGGGGAGACCACCGGAAGGCACCGGGGACTGGCTTGTACCGTTTTTACTTTGTCTTTAGATTTTGTTTTTCTTGAACGGTATGTTCGAGTATATGTGTTGACATGTTAACCAAAATGGGAATAAAGAAAGTTTAAAAAAAAAAAATACTAGCAAAGACTGAATAGATACTTACTTTTCAAACTTCAGGATTTAATATGATTAAAATAACATGGGCTGCAAAACAGTCCAAAGATAAATCGTTGGTACTCCTGGCGACCCCCCAATTGACGCTCATATGTTGCTCTCTAATGGCTCCACGTCAAGTTCCATTTATCTGGATCAAATAGAGCTTTTTTATTTTTACACATCATGCAAGCAAAATGAGGTTCATTCTCAGAAGCGGCAAAATAACTCCCTGTGTCCTTGTAAGCCTCTGTAAGGAGAACACGTCTTTCCTACATGCTTTGAATATAAACTATGCAGACTGATTTCCTTAGCTTTTTATGCGCAGGCCTTGGCTCAATGTCTCATCCAAGTACCTTGTTTAAAATAAAACATCTTTCGGCCAAAGAATGTTCTAAAAAGATCTAGTATGTAAGCACACAATGGGAAGAATGCACCAAGCTGCGAGAAAGGAAATGGGAAACTATCACAAAATACAAAAATCACTCTAAATACAGAAAAATAAACCACACAACACCAGCAAAAAAAACATTGAAGGTATTTTGCCCCAAAATAAGCAAACTATGGCAAGCCTAGTATTACATGCGATAAAGTATCCCAGAATGTACGTTATAAGACTAAAACAGGTCACTGAGGAGTTCCATGCAAGTGGCCCCATCTCGTGTTTGGCTCACTCGGACAGTCCCGAATTATTTTCCAAGAGCACTATGCATGCCAGGAATTGAAGACCTTTACCTGTTATGGGGATACACACCCATAATTCCCAGAATTCAAAGTGAGGTTGTCTGAAAATCCTGGCTGGTGCTGCATATGATGCAAGACCACTTGACAGCTGTGGAGTAACTCAAAGGTCTGAGATGCTTGATAAATAGATTGTGAATTAATGTGCTTTTTACATATGCCATAAGGGTACTTTATTCCACAATGTTATTATCTTGTAGGGCAGCAATATTTAATACATAGCTATTTCAATCCAAGACAGACAGCCCTACAGATGGGACTATTATTCTTCAACACATCAACGCCCAAAATGTGTAATAATTAATTTGAGGCTTTTGATAGAGTGTGAATGTAGCTCCATGGTGTAGTGGGGCGCTTCAGCCAGAATTATTACAGGAGCATCTCTAAAATAAGGCACTGTACTAAGAACAGTCTGGTGAGGGGAGGGACAGGATTGAGACCAGATTACCGAAAGCAGGGTGTGAAGGGAATTGGAGCGCTTAGGGAGGGTAGGTCATGCAATTGGGACAGTACTAGATGATATGATTGGTTATTTATAATGCGCTTAATACCCAGAGGTTTGTAAGCACGGACCTGGGGATCGAACCTATGTTGCTCTGCGCATCTTGCTTCCAAGGTGAGCACGTTGCCGCTGAGCGATCCTCCCGGGACACACTGTACATACAGTCTATAGCGTACAGTGTATAGGTTTTTACAAATTTAAATTAAAACAAACTTGCAATGTGGTATATCTTGTTTATCAGAGGGTTAATTACATCAACAGAAAGGGGGAGCAGTGAAGGTGACCAGGTATCATCTCCAATGCATCGGGGCTCTGAACTTTCAGGGATTGCTACGAGGTGGCGCAGGTGTGGCTTGTTACCGGAAATGGCCTATTCTACTCTTGTCCAACAGGCATAGTGTGAGTCTCATCTGTATTTCCCTGCCTGCTCGTCACTCCAGCCATCCCATATTTCCTCAGAGCGATGAAGGAACACACGGGCACTAATCGTTTCTTCAAAATGAAAAATATCCCCACACCGAATTATAGATTCAGTAAGGTTGAAGCATTGTGTTAGTGCAGCTCCCCTGTTGTGGTATACAATAATGCAAAGTCACAACCGAGGAAAAGTAGCCTATGAGCAGGGCTCACCATTTCACACTGCAAGCCACTAGCCAGGCTTAAAAAGGTCTCCGCCCCCTCAATTCTCCACATAGACACAGCACACCATTTCTTACTCACAAATAGTAAATGATCCCAAGCCAAGGGCTAGTGGGGAATGCAAATTCTGACACTCGCTATGAGGTACTACAAATTAGGGCACCTTCTGAAAGCCCAGAGATCTAAGTAAACCGCATGTACATTTAGGAAGGGACGGGAGCCTAACTGTACAACTCATATGGTCTTGTATCTGTAAAACCCATATCTTAGCTGCAAAAGTGTGTGTAAGTGTGTGTGTGTGTGTGTATATATATATATATATATATATATATATATATATATATATATATATATATATATATATATATATATATATATATATATATATATATATATATATATATATGGGATACATTACTCACCGTAATCGTATTTCTGATGCTTGTATCTGCTTAGATTCACATGCTGTGCATAGGCCGACATCTAGTGGAAGCTGCGGAGTATTACAGTTTGTTTTTCGAAAGTCGAAAATGGGCGTCGACACAGGCGTGCCAGTAATACTATCCCTAGTGTGACGTCCACTGTACCCAAGATCCCTCACGCGTGTAGGATCCTCAGATTGTATTTTTTCTGACATGAGGAAGCATGAGGAGTAGCGTGAGTACAGATAATCCAAGCAGATAGACAGAAAAGGTAAGACTACAAGCAATCATGCGCCTTCTCTCGGAGGGGAGGAAGGGTGGGTCGCATGTGAATCTAAGCAGATACAAGCATCAGAAATACGATTACGGTGAGTAATGTATCCCTTCTGAGGCTTGTGGAATCTGCTTAGATCACATGCTGTGCATAGATTAGCGAGCAGTACCAGAAGAAGGAGGTGGGATGTGAGAAGGGTCATGAGCAAACAGGTGTCTTAGAACCGCTTGTCCCACTTGTGTATCTGTCTTGGAATGAGTGTCAATGCAGTAATGCTGAGTAAAAGTGTGAATAGAGCTCCAAGTAGCCGCTTTGCAAATGGTGTCGAGGGGAACATTTGCAATGAAAGCCAGAGTGGCACCAATGCCTCTAGTAGAGTGGGCCCTTGGCGTAAAAGGCAGAGTCTTGTCAGAAAGAGAGTAACACAGCTGTATACAGTTGATAATCCACTTCGAGATAGCGCCCTTAGAGACGCGATCCCCCTCTCTGCCTGTAGCTACGGAGACAAACAGTTGATCTGTTTTCCTTAGCGGTCTGGTTTTATTTACATAGTATAGGACCGCCCTACGCACATCTAGGGTGTGTAGTTTCACCTCAGCCGAGCTTTGCGGGTTCTGGAAGAAAGCCGGAAGCTCGATGGACTGGTTTACATGGAACTTGGATATGAATTTAGGTGAGAACCTAGGGTGTGTGCGTAAAACCAGTTTGTCCTTGTGGATAGTAAAGAAAGGATCCTGCACTGACAGAGCCTGAATTTCACTGACCCTTCTTATGGAGGTAATGGCTACTAAGAAGGCCGTTTTATAAGTCAGGTGTTTGAGACTACTTTTATGCATGGGTTCGAATGGGGGTCCCATGAGCTTAGCTAGCACCACGTTGAGGTCCCATCCTGGCGGTGGGTTCGAAATAGGAGGGTGAAGTCTCTTTACTCCTTCCATGAAGGCTTTAACCACTGGTACTTTCCACCACGAGACCTTGTTATGGGATGTGGTGTAAGCCGAGAGGGCTGCCAGGTGTACTTTCAGCGAGTTAAAAACCAACCCTGCATCCAGCAGGTGGAGCATGTATGTCACAACGTTGGAAGGAGTGCAATCAACCGGGTTGATTTGTTTATTCTGGCACCAGATAACGAATCTTTTCCACTTATCAAAGTAACAGTGCCTTGTATTTGGTTTCCTGGACTCCTTTAGAATGTCCATACACCTCTGTGGTAATTTGAGATGTCCAAACTCTATGACTTCAGGAGCCATGCTGCTAGGTTCATAGAGTTGGGTTCCTGATGCACTGTTTGACCCTGTTGCTGGGACAGTAGGTTGTACCAGGCTGGGAGTCTGATGGGTTCGCACACCGCCATCCTGCGTAGGTGTGGAAACCATGGTTGTCTCGCCCACATGGGAGCAACTAGGATGAGCGTCATAGATTCCTTGTTCATCTTGTACACCACCTTCCTGATGAGAGGAGTTGGTGGAAAAGCGTACGCAAACATCCCTGACCAGTTCATCCACAGGGCATTCCCTTGGGAGTCCGGCTGGGGGAACCTGGATGCAAATCCTGGGCATTGTTTGTTTTCGCTTGTGGCGAATAGGTCTACAGTGGGGAAACCCCACTGAGAGAAGAGATTTCTTACTACGTCTCTGTGAAGGACCCATTCGTGTTCTTCTGGGAGGGAGTCTCTGCTTAGAGCATCCGCTAGGGAATTGAGCTCCCCTGGAACATGTTGCGATGACAGGAAGATGTTCCGTCTGAGTGCCCATATCCATATTTTCTGGGCAAGCTTGGACAGATTTGGCGAACGAGTCCCCCCTTGCTTGTTCAGATAGAACATGGCTGTCGTGCTGTCCGTCCTGATCTGCACCGACAAGTTCAGTAGATGGGGCTCGAACGCCCTTAGCGCTCGGAATACTGCCAGAAGCTCTAGCAGATTGATGTGGTTCTTGGCTACTGAGTGAGACCAGAGACCCTGAGCTGTGTGGTGGAGATGGTGAGCTCCCCACCCAGTCAGGCATGCATCTGTAGTCACCACGGCTTGTACTTCGGGATCGTAAAAGGGTTTCCCCTTTGCGAGATTCTCTCTTGTCCACCAGTGTAGGCTCTGTACGAGTGTTGGCGAAACGACCACTAGATCGTCCCAATGACCACTTGCCTGAGACCACTGTTTCGCCAACCATTCCTGCATGGGACGCATGCGCAGACGCGCGTGGGGGACCAGGTAAATGCATGACGCCATCATGCCCAGTAACCGCATAGCTTTGCGTACTGTTATCTGTTGACCTGACTGATAATGCGGAATTTGCAGAAGTATATTCCGAATTCTCTCTTCCGAAGGGAAGGTCAATCCTTTCTGAGTATCTAGGATAGCTCCTAGAAACTGTTTTGAGGTGCTTGGCACCAGACTTGACTTTTTCTCGTTGATGGAGAAGCCTAATTCGTGGAGGAGGTCGATAGTCCTCTGAATGTTTGACCTGCAAATTCCTGGGGTTTCCCCCGTTATGAGCCAGTCGTCCAGATAAGGGTACACCGGGATTGCTTCCCTGCGTAGGTGTGCAGCCGCCACCGCCAGTACCTTGGTGAATACCCTTGGTGCTGAAGCTATCCCGAAGGGCAGTACCTTGAATTGGTAGTGGCGACTGTCCACCTTGAAGCGCAAGTACTTTTTGTGCGCTGGGAGCATGGAAATATGAAAATAAGCATCTTTCATATCCAAGGTTGCCATGTAATCCCCCTTTTTTAGGAGGGGTATTACCTCTTGTAGCGTGGTCATACGGAATTTTTGGGGCTTGACATATTTGTTGGCAGGCCGTAAGTCCAATACTGGGCGCATTGTCAAATCTTTCTTTGGCACAAGGAAGTAAGTTGAATAGATACCCTTGTTTACCTGGTGTCCTGGGACGAGTTCTATCGCGTCCTTTTCTAGCAGAATGGCGATCTCCTCGAGAAGGATCCTTTGATGCTCTAGGGAGTGCACTCTTTGTCGTGGAGGATGATTCCGGGGACGCTGCAGTAGTTCTATACAATATCCTGCGGATACTGTTGACAGCACCCATCTGTCTGAGGTGATCCCTTCCCAAGCCTGGGTGAAGGTGGAAATGCGTCCCCCTACTGGGGTTGCGTGGCAAGGGACCCTGAACTGAGCGTCACTGTTTTGGTGGAGGCGTGCCACCGCCCTTGTTGGGGCTGCCTCTGCCTCTTCCACGACCTCTCTTGTTACCCCTGCCGTAACTCTGGGTAGACTGCTGGTTGTTATTCCATTGTGTACCTTGTCCCTGGGCATAGTTGCCTCTTTGTGAATTTTGGCCGCGTGGGCGACGAAAATTATTGTTCCCCCTCTGGTTAGGGGGTTTGTTGGTAAGCTGGCCAAGGGATTTGAGAGTCTCATATTCATCTTTGGCTGTACTCACGCTACTCCTCATGCTTCCTCATGTCAGAAAAAATACAATCTGAGGATCCTACACGCGTGAGGGATCTTGGGTACAGTGGACGTCACACTAGGGATAGTATTACTGGCACGCCTGTGTCGACGCCCATTTTCGACTTTCGAAAAACAAACTGTAATACTCCGCAGCTTCCACTAGATGTCGGCCTGATTGAAACAGAGCCCAGGCTAGCTGGCTGCATCAATATATTACAGCATTCCCACATTAGGGCACCATCATGTTGGCTTTGCCCATTAGGCCATTAATGCCAATACAAGTTAATAAAAGAAAGCATGACCATGCTGGCTCTTTTTTTTTTAATTTTTCATTTATAAAGCCCTTCGTACCAGCGAGTGGTTTCTAAGCGTGGGATCGAGATTCGAACCTGTGTTACGTCACGCTGTCTTGCTTTCAAGACAAACGCGTTGCGCCCCGTCACGATATGGCCACCAAGTAAGAACATACTTCTTTTGACTAATGCCAACAAAACATGTTCCATGAAAGAACATTAATCATGTTGGCTTTGCTCATAATGCAGGTGAAATATTCCACTTTAAGCAAACCTCTATGATGGCTGCACCAATACCCACCCCTCCCAGCTTCATTCCCCCACTTTCATGCACACACACACACTCATACATGCAGTCGCACACCAATTAAACTTCTCTCTCATTCACACATGCACCCATACAGAGCATTCACAAAATTCACACTACACTCATTCACCCATGAGCTAACAAATACACAATTCCTGCCATGCACGCATGCATGCATAAATTATTTTGTAACTGCTCCACACTCTACGCTGCCTGCTCAGCTTCTCCAGGCCCAGAGGCTCCTGTGCAACAGAGACAGGGAGTAGCTTCTCCCTGGGTCCCCGCATGCACAGTGGAGCCCGAGCACCAGAGAATACTGCCACAGAACCTGTAAATATGTGGAAAGGCACAGCCTTCCACACCCTACATACATATGGACCTACCGTTTGCCCAATGAGTCATGCATGGTTCGGAATGAAAACTCCCAAGGCCTTGCATGGGCCATTGAGCATGCTTGCTGGAGTCCTGAAAATTGTAAAAGGAAACAGGGTTTCGGCGCATTTTCTGGCTCTGTGCCCAGTCACCCATTATAGATCAGTTGTCACTGCAGTTGTAATTTATAGAGCACTCCTGTCCAACTGCACCTACCTCAAAGGCATAGCAATTCAGCCCCATCTCAGTCAGGCGATCGGTCATGCCACTGTTTAATCCTAACCATCGCCTCCTTATTGTGTACTATGCCAACAACAGTCAAACGTGCAAGTTGAGCAGACAGTAACACCAGACGTCAATGGCATGCCGATAGTGTAGACACCTTAGCTAGTTGATTGCCCATCTACTGAGCCATCCAATTATTTTTGAAGATCCAAGGCCTGAGAATAGTGGTAGGGATGGGTATGGAAAGCCCCTCTAAATTTCTAAAGATCAGAGACGGAGGGACCCCCCAGGTCTAAGAACAGACAGACAGACAGAGACCTAGCCTATGGGTGCTGCAGCCGTGCCAACAAACTGTCAGAATATACATGAAGGCTCCAACCAACTCCAGACAACATTTCCCATCACAAATCGCATCACACAAACATTCTTAACGGGTACAATGGTCTATTCTGCCATCACATTACACATAGAATGTTTTTTTCTTGCTGTTTTAAACGGACCATAATGTTGATGGCGAGTGGTAGACATGCCCTAGTAATGCTCCAATCTCAAGGATTGGAACCAACCCAGCACCATCTATCACCATTGATGGTGAAACGTGTATGTGATTGGCTGCTGCATCTTTGATCTTTGTCAATCTTGGGTTGTTTAAGCTATTTATGAAATGGCACTGACCTACAGGATAACAGTAAGCTCCTCCCTCATATTTGGCAAAAAACAAGCTTTCAGCTAATTTACATACTGTGTTACGTCAGATATAGGAGATATAAAAGAGGACATGTCCAATTCAATTGGTTTATGAAAGAAAACCTCCTCTAAACCGCACCTCTATGAAGGATTCCCCTTGCTAGAAAACAAACCGGTACTTGTCAGAATGTCTCTCGAGCAAAGTCTGTCCTCCGTCCAAATCTATGCTAACCTACCATCTGCCATAACACTATGAAAAGAAATAGAATCTATGCTTCAGTTTAGTATAGGGTTACCCCACCTCCCCCCCTTTTTGGTGGCTGGTTTCTGATCTCCACCAAAGAGTTCTTATGGTCTCTTCCAGCTCTGGGTTTCATAGAATGTATCCAATAAAAAACCTATGTCCCAACTGTTCTTTTGGTTTGGATAATGACCTCGCCAGGTAGTCCAAACAGTCTATGGTTTATCCCTTCTCGATGTTCAGAACAAAAACAAAGTTCCCTCATTGTCCCTTCTGGGTTGCACACAGTGTTAGCCTCCGGAAGTTACAAGCCTGTTCTGCTCAGTTTGAAGATTCTCTTCTGTCACCCCCTCGTGGGGTAGTCTGCATCTCAGCCCCGGGTGGGTTCGGGCCTGCTCTGCCCTCCTGTGGTTGCTACTTTTCTCTCTCCATCCTGGGGTATTCGCCTTCTCCACCTCGCGTGGTTTAAAGGCCTGCTCAGCCCTGCATGGTTTGTTGCTTTTCCCAACCCCCTCCTGGGGTATTTGGATCATTGGCCCTGTGTGGGCTATGCGCCTGCTCAGGCTGTTGGTCTGTTGCCTCGTGGGGCATTTGACTTCTCAGCCCGGTGTAAGCTTCGGGCTTCTTTAGCCCAGCTTGTTCTGTTGCTTCACTCAACTCCTCCTGGGATATTCAGATTGTTGGCCCTGTGCGGCCCCATTTGATTTCTCAGTTTGCGCACCCACTTCTGTGGTATTCTTATTCTCTGATCAGCCTCACCACCTCCAGCTGATCCACAGATGCTGCTGCATACCTTCTCTACAACAGCACTGCTCTATAGCAGAGGCAGTCTCTCTGGCTCATGCAGGTCCTCAACCTGGACTTTGCTTTGGTCTGCGTGGTCTCGAGTTCTGCTTTGCTTCCCCTTCTCTGGGCTTTGGCATCGACGGAACAAGACGGTGGTACGTCCCGTTTCCTTCGGTTCTGCTTCCTTCGTCAGCAGTCCCCGGCTAATCTAGGTTTCTGCCTTTGTTGAAGTGGCAGCGCTCCATTGGCTCTCCACCCACCACGCAGACTGTGTGGCTCTCAGCTCTGCCTGTGACGGAGCAACTCTCTCCTCTGCAAGTTTGTGCATGCCAGCGTTACTCTCTCCAAGTGATTCTCCTCCCCTCGGTTGGTGTCTGGCTGTATTTAGGTTCCTCCCTGGTCTGGAAGGGAAGATTCCATTGGTCCTGGTCTTCATCAAGAGGCAACAACAAATACAGGTCAGAAACTGAACCATCCACCTTAAAGGGGCCCTGTACGTGATTGCCATGTTCAGTTCACATCTAACCAAATAAAAATGGGGATTATGAAGCGAAGATGTGGGATGGAATGCTTACTTGGGCATTCCTTGTCTCTAAGGGAGGGTCACCCTCAGCGGGATCCCGCTTTTCCGTAGAGAGGGAATTGAGTAGCGGGCTAAACTGCCTACTATCAAAGGGGCGGCTCCAACTTGGGGAGAAGGGTTGAATTCCCTGGATACATCACAATAACCATAGTGGATTGCTGTGTGGTTCTGATCTGGAGGTGAGCTTTCAGCGATAGTTACTGTGCATAAGGCCTTTAAGCGGAGATGGCCTATTCTATTAATGCCTACAAAAACAGCAAAGGAAAGTGTCATTAAGTCCCCTTTTCAAGAAAAACTATGTTGCTATTGCCATTATATGTACACAGCTCAAAACAAGCATCCCAACTGATGTGTTCCACTTTAGGGCAATTCATGAGAACAGTGATGCTCTGAGCTGCTCACATAATTGATAAGAAATCGCCTGCATTAATTGAACATCAAAGCACTCGTTTTCTCAGTATTAATCCCAGGCTAAACAAATGTTAAATGATTAAAGAGTCTGATCTTTCCCTGTTGTCGCACTAAGGCATATGAAAAAAGGGGATCATGCACAGATTTTCATGCTGCTTTGTGCGCATCAGGAAGTGACCCCTGGAGCTTTCCTTGGCAACCAATTAAAAAATACTCTCCGACTGTAACGCGACGGCTCTCGAAGGCACCATGACGGCTCTCCCCAGTGGTGACAAATTCAGAGTTCAATCACCACGCAGCATGCTCTTCAGCAAAGGAGAGCACTCTAGGATGCAAGGCAGCGATTCATAGAGTGTGGGCGGGTGCGCAGCAATTCTCAGAGCGGCCGGTAATTACAGGGAAAAAAATAGAGCAACCGCTGCAAAGGAGGAAATGGCACGCAGTCAACGCGTCTTTTCAATTTCATCTAACACATTTCATTGTGACTGCTATGTTTTTATTTCTTTACTTTGTTACAATTTCAACTCTCAACAATTTAATCTAAAACAATTTCATCCAACAGCAAGGGACAGTCGACAAGACTCTGGTCTTTAAGGTAATGTGGGATTTGGGGCCAGTGGGAATAAGTGATCAATTTATCAATAGAAAAAGGTGCTGGCTGTGGAAGTAGTTGCATGTTGGATGTGATGAAATGAGCGCAGTTCTGGAGGTAGATATGAAGAGGGTGAATGTTGGGTTGGGTGGGGGGTAATAGAATTGTACCACCTAGCATTTTTTCGTTTGTTTCAGGAAACTCCCGAGATAATAAAAACGGACATATGGGATTTAAAATGAGATATTTTTACTTGGTCAAGGGAGTTGCCTTATGTAGCCGTTAGCTGATGCCAACTAGGTTATGGGCGAGATTAAAATAAACAGAACCAGTAGGATCCCGGCCCCTTGGGACACTTAAAAACAGAGGTCTCCTAACTGGGGTACAGAAAGAAGCAGGAATGGTGGAAAGCAGGTTGGTGGGTGCCCAGAATCAGTTGGTGGTCAGCAGCCTTAACCTAGCCCATTTAGAATTGTTAGATGTTATCCTCATTGGAACAGTGGGCACTACAACTGATAGTTTATTTATTGTTGCATTTATTTCAGCACACAAAACCCTCAGGCATCTAGGCGCTTGTTACAGGAAGTGCGTTATACATTTAGAAAAGAGCATGATTACGCATATAAGATTAGGTTGCAGTAAGAAATAGGGAGTGTATGCAGAAATGGCAAAGCCTCACCTCATGGTACGAGGAGCTACATCAGGCGTGCAGATAAGCAAATGAGGCATGTTAGGTAAGGGTATGCAGAACTGGCAACACCTCACATGGTACAGGGGGCTATATCAGGCATACAGGGACACAATTAAGGCACAGTAGATACGTGAACTGGAATTTGAGAACCTCGTCAAATCAAAACAACATTAGGAAGTACAGTGAGGAAGGACCATTATAAAGGGGGTGGGAGCAGCGATGATTGTGATAGGGGGCTGATGTAAGCCCGGGTAGTGCAAGTAACAGATACTACAGTGGCGAACCAGCCTTACCTTAGTGAAACAAAGGTGTAGCGGCAAGGTGCCATCTCATGCGGCAGACTAGAGATGACATTGTTCTCAATGTCACTGGACCTAGTAAGATTGTTGTGTTTGTTCTCTCCCCTGTTCCTCTCCCTTTGCCTGGTTGCGCTCTGAAACACCTGTGTATGAGCGCAATATAAATAAAATGTCATGTCATATATCATGCAAGAAGCACGGGAGAGACAGGGCACACCGAGCCACAGGCAGCCCCTGGCAGGCATTAGACCTTATATGAGGGCCTTAGGTGAGGGACACCGGCACAGCATGATGAGTCACAGCAATTAAGTAACATAATCTAGCCTCAAGATTGTTAACTACAGATGCCAGCATACTGTGCAATATCGTGGATGGCTCCCGAGTCATCCACAACCAAGCATTAGATAAGCTGGTCATATCACAGGTGCTACTGACTCACTAAACTTTCATAAGAGAAACTACAAGGAAGCCCCTTTTGACCAAGAAAAATTTACCAAGATTTGTTCTCGGAATGGAAACAATCACAAATAATCACTTTGCTAAAATAATGTAGACTGATTTGTAAGTGAATTTGAAGGAAAATTAGAAAGTATATCAATGTCAATGAACTAGGACTTCGGTTCATCAGAGGATTGTTGTAGGTAAGAGAAACTCCATTTTGAATCTTCCATGCTTGTCAGAATAGAGGATTGCAACTTGGCACACTGAAATAGTATTTTACTTACCCACTAGCTTTCTAAATGCTGAACACATTTTTGTGCAACCTCACCTTCCTTGCCAGAAGGTTTATGTACTAACCAGAATGTCTCCAGCGGTAAGGAAGTGTGAGCCTTAACTGAAGTACGAATACACACCTGTGTGGTTATCTTTTGAAGATGGCCAGAGTGATCCTGGAAGACCAGTATTGCTTGCCCCCAAATTGGAAGTAGTATAATCCTCTCTAGTGAAATCAAAGTCTTCCCTTTACTGTTTTAGGGTCTACATACTATGCAAACTACATACACTCCAAGACAGAAAGAGGTTTGTTGCTGCAGGTCTTTCAATACAATAGTGTTTTTATATAGTAAGAATATTTGGTGCATAATAAATATTCTGTTTTTTCACGCATTTGGAATCTCTGTATGAGGACGATACGTATCTGAGAATTAGCAAAATAACACTGATAATTGAATCAACTTGCATGTCTTAAGGGAATACCAAGTAATTAGCTGGTAAAATACTAATGGCAAAGGGGTTCTGTGTGAAAATATCCCATGAAAAAACCCACTGTAAAAACAAATAGGTAAGAATTAAGGTTAATAAAAATGAATTTTACATTAAACTTCATTTAATCATGCATAAACAATGCAAACATAAAAAGGAAAGGCTTTGCAATTAGATGCAATACTTCAAATTTAAAAATGTGTTTGTGCAAAACATTGTATTTTAAAAAGGGAAAAAATTAATTGTAGACTACCATTTTAAACTTGTTTCCCCGTACCTCTATTCCCCTACAGCAGGGCAGAAAAAAACTCAGTGACACACAAAATAGTGCAAAATTAAAAGGGGTGCTACTGCTGCAAATTCTACCATCATGTTCATTTTTAAAACTTGAATATTTCATTGGTTTCTCACTTTTTAAAAAATAAAGTGACACTGGATCCATTTCCTTCAAACTGCTCTTATTCGCGGTATTTGGCCCGTTATCCATCCGTGGTTTAAGCTCCACCTTAAAAAATGTAAATACTAGGATTTATGACCTTTATTAAGGTGTGTTATTTTAGAGATTTCATTTAAAGTTGCATTCTTCATTTTTCTTGCCTTTGTTTTAAGTTAAAATTATATTCAATGTCTTTATAACTCTGTGGGATAGATTATATGTGTTATTTCTGACTGTTTACTAGCAACAGTGCCTTCTCTGGCAGACCGTATTGGGTGGCAACTGCCCGCCGTCTGAGCTTGCGGGCCTGAGCGAAACGAGTGCCTATAAAAAAGGGAGGGCGATTTACAACCTTGGTATGGCCCACTAGAGACTGCACTGGGTAACATTCAGGTTGCAGTAAGAGGATTGTTTTGACAAAGTATGTGTGGGGGGTATGAGCTTTTTTTGTCAAAACAAAAATAAACACAGTCAAGGGAGCTTTCAGGGGAGTCCATTTCCATAGCCTGACGAGGAGACTGTGGAAGGAAATTTACTGGCTGTCCAGTATGACAAGGCAGACAGATGCAATGTGGAAACAGTCATGGGGAGTACGGCGTGGGGCCATTGAAGTAGTTCCAGTGGTAAATTACTCAAACCATGGGTCATTAATGGTGCAAACTGATTCGCTGCTCACCTAGTCATGGGCATTTATGAATGATAATGGATTCAGAATAGACTGGATTTGGTCAAACACTCTGCTTACATTATAAAGATACTTCTCTGAAGTCGGTTAGTTTTTGCCTTTCCAGTAAACCTGCTCCGCATTCACCGGTACCTGCAGAACTCTGGAACCGGACTCTTCCTCCATCTCAACCCATAGGGTCACATCTGTCCAGCACTAAACCTAGGCCTTGCACACCAGGTACACCAAGGCACTGACCCTTTAGTTACTACAGTTACAATAGCGCAGTTTCTGACTGCAAAGGAGCATCTTCGGACAAGAAAAAAATCCACTTCAGATAAAATCCTGTAGAATCTTGAATCCCACCCGGGTAGCGATTCCTTTCCAGTCCACAAACCGCAAAGCTCCGGAACTCCATTTCATTTTGATTTACTTCCTAGAAAGCTCTTAAAAGCAGTCAACTGCAACTAGAAGATATCATTGGCCAATCAACGACCCCCTGGCATGTACAGATATCTTTTTTTCGTTATGTTCACGAGATTTAAACTGCGTACCACTACCATGTACATCTTGCTCCTACCAGAGGAAACGAACTGAGATGTCCGTAATCGCGCTCAATAACCGGCAAGCATCGTAGCCGGGCACTCTGGCACAAAGAGTCTGCACAACACAATGTTAACACCACAATTGGAGCACAACTCTATCCATCACCCATGACAACTGCTAGTGACACCTATTGGCCAGCAGCACACCCGTAACCACGTCTCACACCCATGCACTCCCGGCATCGTCCCCAGCAGGATAGACTCTGCTCGCTCCTGTTCAGCTCCCATTGCCTTTTCCAGGGATACCGTCACACTTTAGACACTGCAGCAAAAACAAAGGACCATTATCGTAGCCTATCTCTGGCCCTCACAGACAACATATAACATAGGGGGAGGAAGGATAGTTCAGGGGCAATGGGTTTGTCTTCGAAGCAAGTCAATGCAGTGCAATACAGGTTCGAATCCCACGCTTAGAAACCTCTCGTTGGTATTAAGCACGTTATAAAAGAATTATAATAAGAATAATACCCACTTAGGGCACACCCCAACAACATGATCTTTGACACACACCTGGAATCTGCCTACAATGCTGCTCGAAAAACACCTCAGCACTACGAGGCCACACCAATAACATGCTATAAACATATGCCAAACATAGCAGAGCAAACCTGGAAAGAAATGCACTGTACAAAAACCCAAACTATTGTCTTTGTCAATGCTTATTTATCAGTGTGTCTGTCCAGGCTGATCCAGTTTCACTTTGCCTTTGTGCGCCCTCCCCTCCCCACCCCTTCACCTCTGCCAGAGGGGACAACTTTTTAATTAGTCACTGCCACAGCAGAAAGTGACTTGATTTATGGTTGAAGGAATGGGTATGTGAAGGCATGTTCGGATAGCTTCCTTTCCTCGCAGGTTCTCGGGACAGGGCGCGCGCTACCCTCTAGATTGCCAAAGGCGCCAATTATTTCAGGTAAATAAGAATACGGGCAAACGATTCATAATTTGTGCGAGTGAGCTGTCCTCACAGGTGGGATAATTCAGATGGCAGCTGCCTGGCTGGGATTAATCATCACTGTTAACTTGGATCCGGAGATTGGGGGAGGGGGAATACGCATTTTCTTGGAAACGGGTCTCAATTGAATAATTACTCTGCAACCCACCTCGAGGTGTAGGAGAGCCTCGTAGAAACCTGGCAAGGCTCAGTCTGGGCAAGGGGTATTTGTTGGGGGTCGTTACGGGCTGCACCATGTGAGGTTTTCAATATAAGCAATAGATATACAAAGGAACCCGCTATAAAGGCGGTTCTAAGTCATTGTTTCGATTTTTTTGTAGGTCGCCTAACCAAAAGACAGATTTTTTTTTTCCTACAGAAATAGAAACAAGTACATTTCTTCACCCACCCTCCATTGCCGCATTTGCTAAAAATCAGGGGGTTCACCACCCGAACCCAGCCCCCCCACACCATTAGACACACAAACACGTACACCTAACAAACACACATGAACTGTTCTCCCTCATGCCCGTCAGACCCTGAGCGCACTCGTGTGCATCGCAGGGGCGGACAGTTCGATTTAGAAAGACTGCTCTGTGCGGTCACAGTCTTTCTAAATCATTTTTTTTATATCGCTTAAAAAAATAAGAAAAAATAAATAAGTCATTTGGCCTAATACCATATGTCCATTGTAAGTAAATGTACCTTATGATCACTATTTGTATTTTGTTTATTTTTAAAGCGCACCAATGCATCTGGACGCATTTCTTAAGTTCACAGCGTTACATATTTACATTACATGTTTACATATATTATTATTATTATTATTATTATTATTATTATTATTACCTGAACTTGTAAAGCGCACGGTCGCCCGGGGGCATCATGGCGCTGGTGAGGAAGCTATCAAACAAGAGGAACAGTAATAGTCAGAGAGTTAGAATAGAGTAGTTTTGAGGGCTTTCCTAAAAGCCAAATGGTTGGAGATAGACTTGAGTGGCAGTGGGAGGGTGTTCCACAGCCTTGCCGCAGCAATGGAAAAGGCTCTGCCACCGAGTCTTTCCCGGTTATACTTAGGGACCACCAAAAGATTGGTGTTCAGGGAACGAAGGTTGCGTTCTGGGATATACCGAACAAATTTGGTTTGAAGAAACTCAGCACCTAGGCCCTGGATAGCTCGATGGACAATACACAGTGACTTGAACTTAACTCGCTGGGCCACTGGGAGCCAGTGGAGTTGGCGAAGCACTGGCGAGATATGAGCTCCATAGGGGGAACCTGTGGCCAGTCTAGCTGCCAGGTTCTGTATACGTTGGAGGCGTTGGAGAAGGCCCGTCGGCTGAGCGAGGTATAAGGAATTGCAATAGTCCAGCCGTGAGAGGACTAATGCAGCTACCACAGGAGGACGCATAGCCTCTGGGATCATGGGGAGGACCTTCTTAAGTACCCTAATCTGGTGATGGGCGGATTGACAGACCGTAGAGACCTTATTAGTCATGGACAGGGAGGTAGAAAGAATGACTCCTAAGTTCTTTACTTTGCCCACTGGACAAGGCAGAGGGCCCAGTGAAGTAGGCCAAAAAGCAGGGGTCCATAGTGACGGGCAGGGAGGACAACCCACCAACATCACCTCCGTTTTATCGCCATTAAGCTTGAGCCAGTTTTGGTCCATCCAGACACCAACTGATGTCAAACAGTCATGAAGAGAAGCTGAGACCTTGATATGATCCTGATCCAAACGGATCAGGATTTGAGTATCATCCGCGTAGGAATAACAGTTAAGTCCATACGAGCTTATATACATTATACATAATTATATGTTACAAAGGATTTTCAAAAGGTGATTAAGCAAGGCAGTTTCGGTATTGAACCGTTTTACATTAGGCCTATGTACAAGTTACTAAATGGATTCTGCTTGCGCCAGGCCAGAGTGTCTGGGGTGGGTCAGCTAAAGTAGAGCTCACCCAAACGATGCAAGGTAGGGGGCTCAGCAGAATTCGGGAGATGATGCAACACTGTTTTCTCAAGGGGAGCAACTTATAAGCGGACATATTCGGGCCAGTGGCAATCAAGAGGATTTGCAATATTACTTCCTCGTGCCTAGCTACGGATACCATAGTGTAAAGGGAGGCGGGGGGAGGTTGGCTGGGCCATGTATCTGGGACTCCCTGTGCCTCATAGATGGTAAAGGAAGTTTGTGGCTAAGGCAGCTGAGGGAGCGGTAAAGGTGCAGCAGGACAGCCACATGGGCTTCTCATGGACACGGATCTCGTGGTTCACTAAGGAGGCATGTTGTGGGAAGAATTATGGGGGTATTGAACAATTACAGGCAGAACGACGCCCTGCCCGATGTTTGCGTCATTCATTTGCGGGTGTGGGGGGCAACTTGATTGCAACAGGGAGAAGGAAGCTACTGGCCAGAATGAGGGCACATTGACCTAGGTGGGAAACTGTTTTCGGGGCACTGGTCTACTTTGGCCAGAAATCATACCCAGACAGTCATGGCGGGGGGCATATTCTCATAATGAGATAGAGGAGTCCAGGAGAAACCTGCATGCAAAGATAGGACATTTTTGGGAAATCGGGGGCATGGGCTGGATAAAACACACGCTGATCACTTTTAAAAGGCCGGGCTACATAGGGACAGAAAGTGCACATGCCTGAGGTAGGGGTTGGGGTAAAGTTAGCAGATATAAAGGAGGCCTTAGAAGGAGTGGGCTGAAAGTACACAGGGGTTGAGGGGAAAAATTGGGAGAGGAGGGAGACAAAGTGGGAAGGCAGTCACAGAATTAAATAACGCCATGCCATCACGCAAGGGCCCTCCTACAAGGGAGCACAATGGCCGTTAAGGGGCCCAACACGCCCCCTGTACGGGGGGGTGGGGCTCCTACAGAAAGGAACCACACGGTCAAGGGCTGACCTCAGGCCAGCATGCCACTGTCTATGACAGTGGTCCTCCTGCCAGGGAGCCCAGACATGCTCGAGCAGCATTTTCCAAAGACGCCATCACGCAAGGGTGAGGGTCGAGGACGGGGATCACCAGCACAAATCATCATGCTGCCAGCTTAGTCCGGTGGGCCACTTTGATTGTTGCATGAGAGGAATTAATGGGGATGCGTTGAGTATTGAATGGGGCCGAGTGGGGGTTGCTACTACTGGCGACCAGGTGTCTGGGGGGCTGGGGGGCTCACTGCCCCTGGTTACCCGCAGTGAGTCATGGCAGAGTCACAGGTAGTTCCCTTCAGAAAGTACTGGCGAATACCACAAGGGGACTGCACAGCCATCAGCTTAGAATAAACGGCACCCAGGAGTATTACACCGAGGGGAGAGCCCAGGTGAAAGGGGAGGTCAAGGGGGCTTGGAAGACCTTCCAACCCCCAAACGTGGGTGGGGGAAATTGGGGAGTGTATACGAATGAGAAGGAGAGAAAATAACGAATCCTAACAAGGGGAGGAGGATGAAAGAAGGGAGTTAGGGGAAGACTTGGCTCTGGGAAGTAATGAAGAAACAAAGATTGAGCGTAGGGAGTGTCAAGGTCAGTTTAGGGAGTTAATTGGGTATGCCTAGTATGGGAACCTTGGAATGCTGTGGGAAGTGGGCATAAGAGAAGGAGAGTTGGGAAGATTAGGGGAGGACCTTTAGGAACTGGGTAAGGGGATGAAATGGGGAAGGGAATGGGGGCGGGCCTCGGTAGAGAACAGTATGGGGATAAGGGAAGGAGCTGGGCAATGAGAGGCTCATTGGACAGCACAGGGTTGGATGAAGGGGGACGGGAGTCCCGATAGGCGTAAGGGAGGAACGCAATGGGGATCAGGCTATTGTAGGCGAAAATCGAGACTACCAAAGGGAAAGGATAAGGGGGTAAAGAAGAGGGTAAGTAGGGGAAAGAAAGGAATAATTTAAGGGGACAAAGTGATAAATTGAATGGAACTAAGTAAAGAAAAATGAAAAACAAAGGAGAATGTGAAAAATAATGATTAAAGTGAAAAAGTAAAAGAAAAAATGAAAAAAAAAAGTTGGCTAGGGGTACAAAGGGACGGATAGGGAGGGACGGGGCCCTCGACGGTTCCGCAAGGACCCTACGTGGGTGGGGGAGATAGGCTGCTACTCTCAACACAGAATCCTGAGGGTAGCGGCGAAACGCAACACCTGTAAGATCACTCCTGACTATGCATTTTAATAAAGTTTGCTGTGGCAATTTCTCTCCACCCAGCCAACTGGGCCTGCCTCTCATTTGGTTATCGGGGGTGGGGAATCCAATAGGGGGAATGGAGTGTGAATGGAATGTGGACATAAGGGGGCATAAGAGTTTGCAGCATCTCAGGACATGCAGGGTGTCGGTGCTATGCAGGGCTCCCGCACCATTTGGGAAAATGGTCCTTGGCAGGGGCCACCCTTAGTGCAGACGCCCCCACTTGCCATGGCCCAGGAAATGGTGGGTTTGGGGTTGAGGGTGGGGGCGGGGCTCACAAGTCAACACCCAGGGTGAGGGAGCTTTTGGGGGAAAGTTGGGAGTCATCAGGGGGCGATATGGGGTTGAGGAGGCCTGGGACCACCCCTATATAAAGAGCACCAGCACAAAGGGGCGGCCTCTGTCTCCTGTACCTGGTTCGTGATGCCCTCCCACCCGCCCTTTCATTTTGTTATGGATATGATTATATGTTTTTTCTTTCAGGCATGCCCAACGAATGTTACAGGGTGTTCCCTTCAGAAAGTACTGGCGGATACCACAATGGGACTGCACAGCCATCAGCTGGGTGCTGTTCATTGTAAGGAGTATTACACTCAGGGGAGAGCCAAGGTGAAAGGGGAGGGCAAGGGGGCTTGGAAGACCTTCCAACCCCAAACGTGGTTGGGGGAAATTTGGGAGTGTCTACGAAGGAGAAGGAGAGAAAACAACGAATCCTAACAAATGGAGGAGTTTACTAGTTATAGCATTCCTGAATGCCCGACTGCATTTGGCTCGTAGGATCCAGACTGCGTTTGGGTCTTCTGACAGTCAGTAAATACCCTCTTACTCTCTAGATGTTTTGGACTACCACTCCCATCAGCCCTAGCCATCATAGTCAATGGTGAGGCGATCACAAGTTATAGCCTAAAATAAGCGAAGAGCAGCACAGCAGAATTCAGTCCCCTGAACTAATTTCCGGGCACCTTCGTAGACACCAGCAAATGAAGCAGGAGGCCCTTATGAATCCTAAAGAAAAGGCTTATTGCACGTCGCCAGTGAGATCAGTGCAGCCAGATTGGTTAGTTCGCGTCATAGGCTTTTGTAAAGACCACACTCCTCGACCGCAAAGCGCTAGCAGCCGCTCATGGAACACAAGAGTCAAAGGCTAGGGGTCTTTACTGTGGGCAGCCTAAAGTAGTTTCAAACAGGTGCGTCGACAGATATCATCAAGCATATAGCGTTAGAATGAGGCATTTGCAAAAGTTGAATGCACTACAACACCCCTAAATAAATCATTGGAGGGGAGCAGAACAAACAATTGTACTAATGAAATAACATGGCACCGAGGGTATCAAAACCTAATTTCAGTCTCCGGATGTTTTATTAGTTCAGCATCCTAAAACTGTTCAATGGTAATTTTATTTTTAATAATTTCATGTCAATTTACACCGCAGAATACTTCTTGGGTCAATACCCCATTTAGACGTTCAATGGATATGTATTTCTTAACTTTTGATTAATATCACTGGAGTAAATATTCATGGGGTATTAAATCCCACTCTTCATTTGGGAAAATGTACTGAGAACCCCCAATTTAAAAGTGAGTTTTGTATAGAAACCTCATCTGAAAGATTGGATCAAAGGAGGATTACATTGGCAGGGCAAACCTTCCATTATGTTTTTGAGAAAGGTGCTGTGGTGCTGTGTGCAAACACTACCCCAATAAGCCCATTCCCACACAGCGCAGACATGCACCAAAACTATAGTTTTACAATTCGGACATAGGCAGATATAAAGGGGAGAACAAAATGTGTTATGCAAAATAACCCTTTTTAATTCCCGCTCAAAGGTAGCACTTTAGTGCCGCCCAGTGTGAGGCAAAAGTAATGAGGCAAGAGTACCTCTGGCGTGTGGAGATCGGAACATGGAATTGCCATTCACATGATTCTTTGCTCTTGTTCCCTCCAACCAGGGCTGCTGAATAGTTGAAGGCTTCTGCTTATTTCCTAACACGTCTTGTGCATTTTGATTCCCCCTTAAACCCTCATCGAGACATCCTCATGCAAGTGACAGCTCTGGTTTCCTCTTCCCAGGTCATGTTGACTCAAATTGAGGAGGCCCCCTGGAATGAGCTTTCATCATAATAGAAAATAAGCCCAAGGGAGGAGGGTGGGGTAGGTGGGGGTGGAATTTATTGCCGCAGTTTATTTGATAATTCTTTCCTTTCTAGGGCACATTATGTCTTCACAGGCCTTTCAAGAGGATATGAAAAAAGAGTATATGATTTTGCCTATCGTCTTTGCTAGAACCGTCTATATTGCCTGTATTATATGTCCATTTAAAGCCCAACACAGTTTTAAAAATAGATTTGTATTCATTTGTTTTTGCATGTATAGCAGCGGACAAAGCTCTGTGACGTCTAGGCGCCAGTTACAGCAAATATGGAGTTACAAGATTTTGAATGGGTTACAGTTAAGTTGCATAAGCAGCACTAGGCCGCAGAAGTCATAATATTGATATTGATATTTTCTTTCTATCGCGCTCGTACAAAAGTGTTTCAGAGCGTGATAAGGCATGGGAAGGGAACAGGGGAGAACAAAACAGCGATCTTACTAGGCCCAGTGACGTTGAGAACGCGCAAGTGCATGGGACTTATTATGTATAATAGGTGCAGTACATGTAGTTGAAACAGCAGCACACAACTGCCAACGTCATAATAGGTGAGTTACAAGTAGTTGCAACAGCAGCTCAAAACTGCACCAGTCATAAGGTGCAGGTTGTTACATGAACAGAACAAAGCTGCAAAATACATGATAGGTGAGGTACATGTAGTTGCATAAGCAGAAACCAGCTGCAGAAATCATGGTTGGTACTTTTTGGGCAAGTTGCCAGCAGTACAGCAAGATCCTTGCGCTTACCGGAAAAGCCTAACCCCATGAGGGAGGGGGCTACATCGGCTAAACCAGGCGTTGGCAGCAGGATTAGGTATAGAAGTGCTTCAGGTGCGATAGTTGTTGCGAGGTTAGGGAATACGTGCCAATATGAAGTAAGATACAAAGAGTCAAATAAAAAGATATTTATTAACTAAAATGTCAGAATGGTTAAAGGCCTAACTTGCCCAATGCTAAGGTGGGATTTCCCTACCTGAACGAAACTAAGGAAAATTGGTGTCAGAGTTCAACTTAACAGTCGGCCTGTGTCCAAAACCTATCCTTGCCCTCACAACTAGAACAAACAAATATGTAGGGATGTCAAAGTCAAAAGAAAGTGTTGAACTCAAGTGACGATAGCGCTGAGAAGGGCTTCGTACTACCCCAGGCTGAACACACAGGTCGAAGGGAGTAAACAGTTGCAGTGGTAGGATAGTTTGTAGGTACTTGGGAGTCAGAGAGGACAGATTTTGGAAGGTCCAGAAATGTGGCACAGAAGGTGCGGAATAGGCACCTGCCGCAGCAGACAGTGTTTAAGGACCTGATAGAAATAGGCAGGTGGTTAATCAAAAGTAGAGCCGAGGTAGGTATGTACAGTCTGCTTTCGATGCGTATGGTATGGATCAGTGGCATTATCTAGTGAGCAGCGAAAGAAGAAAAATCATAAGAGCTGAAATGAAATGGGAAAGGAAACTAGTCAACAGAAGTGTCACAGCGGGATAGGGGAGACATAATAGTAGTGCAGGGAGAAGGAGACAGAGGTACCAATCACCTTATCTTCCCAGTGTGAAGAATTGCACTGCTGTGAGGGCAGGAGGGTTCGTGGATTCCGGCGTAAGCTCTCAGGGTTCCAAAAGTATGGTAGTGATAAGCATGTCTGAAAAGAGGGGACATTTTCTCAGGAGCACCTGCACAGGTCCAGACAGGGATGGTGAGCCTTAGACTTGGGCCTTGGAAATGTTTCCAAGGACTCGGTACTCACCAGAGGGTTGTATAGCAATCTCTCCTATTCAGATTTAGGAAAACACTTAGCCATGTTACAGTTCCATTGCCATATAATGACACCCATACGCTTCAATTCCAACGCCCTATTGTTACGAATGATAAATTGAGACAGTATTTACTAGCCTCTCCCCAGGACATGAACACTGGATACATTCAAAAACTCATTCAAAAGCCAATCCTATGTTTACTGACATCCTCCTAGGATGGAAAGTAATGTTAACAGTGGGAAGACATTTCACAGAGGTAGTTGGGGCAGAAACCCATGGGGTTCCTCCTTACCAGAGTCTGCAGAAACCTAACGATCTAGTGAGTAAGTGGGTACATGAAATGCCAACATTCACTGCAACCGAAAAGAAAACCCTATTTATTTCACTGTACTTATGGGATAGTTCATCCTATGGGACCGGAAATATTTCTTAAAGGGAAAGAGAAAAAAGTTGTCCTTTTCTTTTTATACAAAGCTGGGCCAATGTGTGGCTATGGCTCGCCAGAACCCTGGCCTTGCCCTTCAGTTTTTTTTTCATTCGGCCAGGCCGTAACTTGACTGCTGGCTGGGTTTCAAAGGGAAGGGCGGGTGGTTGTATGAAGGAAATCCGGTTCTTGGCTAGGGGTACAGTTGGAACTATGGGGAGTAAGATTTTTATTACTCCTATGTCACATCCTATTTCCTCCATACTTATGGGAGATACCCAAGCACTAAATACCCATTGAGGAGAATGGGTCCTACTATTAAATGTGAAGGAATCATGAAGTAAGATACAAAGAGTCAAATAAAAAGATATTTATTAACTAAAATGTCAGAATGGTTAAAGGCCTAACTTGCCCAATGCTAAGGTGGGATTTCCCTACCTGAACGAAACTAAGGAAAATTGGTGTCAGAGTTCAACTTAACAGTCGGCCTGTGTCCAAAACCTATCCTTGCCCTCACAACTAGAACAAAAAAATATGTAGGGATGTCAAAGTCAAAAGAAAGTGTTGAACTCAAGTTCTAAGCTACTTGCATTTCATAGCTTTCTCTCAGCTCCTCTTCCTCAAGCACAATAAAGTTGCATGAAAACGTCTTGAGGTTTACCTTTCTCCAGTTCAAGGCAATATAGTTCCGAACCACTCCTGGTGTTCCCTTCCCCAAGTTCACATAACACAATCCAAGCAAAAACGTGGAGACTCTGTTCCCAGGACAATACACCTATAGGTTGCCAAGTCTTAGGGTTCCCTTGCCCAAGACTTCAAATAACACAATCCAAACAGAAGGGGGTCTTGAGACTCCGGTCCCAAGACGACTCATATAGATTTGCCCAGTCTCAGGGTTTCTTCCCCAAAACCTCAATGGTTCACACAGGTTCCTTGGTACATGCTCCTGTGCACCAAGTCACCTTAATTTGGTTTCCTTAATTGGTTTCTGGGGTTAGGGTGTGCCCTGTGGCTACCCTGGTTTCTCCTTAACCTCTTCTTGTCTCTGCCACAGTGTGTTACACACCCTTTTGAAACTGTAGCCTTGCACACTGTGTTCACTTATTTAAGGTTGGTTGTCTAGGTTTCATTCAGCCTTTAATATATTCAGCTTCAAAGTTTGGCTTCATTCCTTGTGCAACAATCCTTCAGTATTATTCCATTGTAGCTTAAAGTTCGATGCAGTCTTATGGTGCTTCATTATATTCAGATTCAAGATTTGAGTTCATCTGTTGTGCCACACGTTTTTGCTTGGATTGTGTTATGTGAACTTGGGGAAGGGAACCCCAGGAGTGGTTCTGAACTATATTGCCTTGGCCATAAACTTGGGGACTTCCATTCCCGCTGTACTTTCTCACCCCTCAGGCACTCTTGCGCTCTTGCAGCGCCATGGGGAAACGAGCAATCCCTTTGATGGAATGAATGACTTCCTTCGCCTCTGCCCCACAGAGCTTTTGCTCCCACTTCACACTTGCTAGGACCCTCAGCTTCTTCAGTTCTCAGTGTGCTTCTTCGGCAGCACCTCGCCTCTCCATAGCGCACAGCACCTCGCCTCTCCACACTCATCTTCCTGTTCACACTCCTTTTATACATCTGGCTTGTGTAAAAGGGTTGCAGTTGTGAGTCCTTTCTCGATGCGGTAGTGGGATTACACAAGGGGTCCAGCCAAAGCCCTTCATCTGCTGTTCCAATATGTCAGTGGTGAGGGGGCCGGAACTAGTGAGAAAGCATCCACCTGCTCCTATACATATCCACTGTAGCCCTGGGTTCAAAAGGTTTGTGGCAAAGAGTTGTGAAAACAAGATTGAGAAGCCAATGCTGGTTGAGACTTTCTAGGAGGGAAGAGTTCATACAGCCCATCAAAATGCTGCTTTACTACTGGATATGAAAGGGGAAAGAAAAGAGGAGGCCTCTTAATCATGGTAAGCTCCTATGGCTGCTAGGTAAGTTCTGCATGAGTCAATCTGAAGAGCTGAAGAGGCCAACTCTAATAAAAGAGGGGGCATTGAAAGGGTTTCCTTTTCCTGCCCATACTCCAGTAGCAAAACCTGGACCCTCCCATCCCAAGGAGAGAGGATCCTTCATGTCAGGAGACTAACTGGTGGGGGATGGGTCTTTTAATAGGGTCATTCGATCAGAAAACCCAAATCTTGACTGGCCACCATTGGGCTACCAAGAGAAGCAAACAATACTGCATCTGCCAAAACATTTGAACTGCCTGGTAGATCGGGTTTAGCAGGTAAGATGCAAACCAATATCCCTCAGAGTCCAGCAAGATCCCCCAGAGTTTGCAGACCCTACCCCTTGTGAGAGGTGAAGAGGGGCCATTTCTTGTTGAGGTTTGATGCATATGGGTCTGTATGAGGCGGTGCACAGTGTAGAAACACAGCCGCCACCATCTCGTGTTGCGGCTGCCACTTGTGATTTAAAGACTTAAGACAGCTCAGAGTCTGCTTTGGTGTTTGGTATTACTGGAAGATGAAGATCCCACAGCAAGATGCCCTGGGCCATGACCCACAACCATATTTCAACTGCCAGAGGCAGAGGGGAGGCAGCTTTTTCCTTCACTCCTTGTTCACATAAAACTTGGTGGCTGATTTGTCAGTTAAGAGTCACACCACCCTGTTTTTGACTAAGGGAAGAAAAGCTCTGAGCACTAAAGAGTCATCACTCAGTTCCAGAAAATTGATGTCGTCCAGTGCTCCTAGGTTGACCAAAGGTCGTGGATGGGGCAATCTCACTGACACCCGATCTTATGTTAGGTAACGGGGGCAATCATCCCAGGCCTTCAAGAGGTTTTGAATGCGCCTAAGGCCCAACAGTGCAGTGTAGGGGCGCGGGAAGGTTGCAGGGGTGAAGGGGGTATCAAAAGAAGCTGCCTTTATAGTACATCATTATGCAACTGGGAATAGAGTGCACAAGAAAATGAAACGCCATTTTAGGGAACCAGCAGCCATCTTGAAATCGAGGCCTGGCACTACGCGGCTGCCAGGACAGTAGACCCATGCGCAAAATGTAGCAATGTGTGTGAGAATGCAGGAGCTGCTTGCAGCTTGGCCAGTAGTGGGGAAGGCCAAATCCATCGGGATTCATAAACCTCTCATTGTCTCATACCATCAGCACATGTAACTGAGAAGGAATGCGCCCTGCGAGGCTGTAAGGGGGCCGAGAGCTCCCTGTACGCAGCTATCCAACGAGAAGGAGGGCACAAGCCTCAACTACCACAGCCGAAATCTTAAGTCATAGTGTCCAGATGCCCCTGTCCCAAAACCCCTACATTCCAGAGTCGTGGTCCGTCCCAGACCACAGACCATAAAGCGGTTAGGTTCTCAATCTATCCGAGAGATCATAGCAAAAGACCTTAGGCCCCTGGGATTTATGCTGCGAGGTGCCAGGGAGAGAAAGTAACAAATTTAGGTCCGAGGTGGGTAGAACTGGAACGGCGCTGACGCGTCTGGGATTGAGCTAGGGTTTGTTAGATAGTGTGACCTCGAAAGTAGCCTTGCGCCCTGTCTGCAGTACCAGGCGCACATTAGGCCAACAGATAGGGCATGCTATGATTTGTAAGAACTGGGTGCCCAACGGCGTGCCAAGAAGAACCCCCTCATGAAAGACGGAAGGGAGAAGCTGGGACCAATGACCTGGCATCCCCTATGGAGCAGCCCGCCTCTGTAGAGTCTCACCAACCAGCTACTTGAATTTGTAACTGATGTGATGTACGTCAATTGTGATGTTTTTACCCTTTATAAGCCATCACCTGTGTGGATTTCGTTGGAGTGCTCCACGGCAGCAAATTTCTTTGCTATCGTATGCTTGTTTTTTATGAGAATAAACCTTGTTCTCCTAGTAAGAGGTGTGGCTGGGCCCTTTTCGCTAGCGGGTTTTATTTTTTCTTGGATGAGCATTGAGAGGCTTCTCTGAGAAATTAGTTCCGATAATTACCATAGAGGGGGGCTCTGAAAACAGTACTACTCAGATTGTCTGTGCAACCCCACCACAGGTCTGGGTGGACTTTCTATGAGATGGGAAGAGTTTTCTACTGCAGATCTCAAACCGAGACCAAAAAGGTCCTAATTGGAGCTGAGCTGAGCCCTCCACAGCTTCAGGTGAGCGAGTGGAAAAGCAAAGTCCCATGAGCATTTTAAACCACCATGCTGATACTGAAGTCAAGTCAAAGAGAAGGTCTAGGAGACTCTGCAGTTACTCCCAGGTCACCAGAGAGGAGGATCTGTCAGTCGTCCAGGCAACCGATATACGTGGATAGACTTGTAGACTGAGGTGAACAGCCGCACCCGCCATCATTTTGTTAAAAATGCAAGGAGCGAACATCAAGCCAAAACGGAGCACTATGTAGTCTACTGAAATACAGAAGAAACAACTCTGTTCAGCCCGATTAGGGACATGGAGAAATGCATCCTTCAGATGCATCACAGAAATCGAGTCTCACTCTTGTGGATCTGTGCCCACGTGCTCATATTGATCTCTTCTATGGGGAACACAGACGGAGTACTGGCAGGTAAGAATAGTGTGTAGGCCAGCTGAGATGGGTTTCAGCACCATGAATAGATGCAAGTACTACCCTGATCCCCTCTCCTGAAAAAGAACCAGTTTGATGAGCCCGATCAGGAGATTCTTGATCTCACCTATGATGGATGGGGGCCCAATCTGCACCAGAGGAGAGTGGGATGGAGGGGTAGGTGAAAATGGAACATGAAGTGTCAACGTGCTACGAAGATGACCCAGAGGTTGGAGGATATGGTTCCATGCCCCTATATGGAGAAGCAGAGCCCCGGATCCCAACTGGGGAGATGTGGGACCGACCTAAATCACTTGGAGGATTTATCTGCAAGGGATGAGGATGGCTGCGAGGAGAAGAAAAACTGCCTACTGTCAGTTGCTGTTCTCTACTCCGAAGGCTTGAAGATGACATGCCCAGCTGTCTCACCTTGTGGTCTTTGTACCCTCAAATCCTGAGAAGGATTTGAGCGGGGAACTCTTAGTGGAGAGCACTCAGAAAAGGGTTTAACAGTGCCTTTGTTAAGAAAGACTACTTTGCCACTAAAGTGCTCGCCTCCTCTTTATTCAACTCTGGGCCAAAAGGATAGCTCAGGGGCAACACACATCTTAGAAACAAGACAACAGAGAGTAGCAGGGATTCAATACCCAGTCATACAATAAGAGGCTGGGGTCCAGCATAAAGCTCCCTATAAAATACGTTTTTTTCTGTTTTTTGAACTCATCGTTTGAGCTATAGAATAAGTACACTCCTTCAAATGGTAAATATAGCACCTTCTCCTGGACTACTTTGGGGCATAACGCCAGGCTTGTCTGCACACATACACTCTTAGGGCATGCATTGAGCTGCTGTGTCCACATGATGTGAAGCGGATTCCAGGATATCACATGCACTAAACAGCATCTATGAAACCTGCCTTTATCTGCTCCAGCTCATTGGTGGGCAGAGAAGTCTCAATATCCGCCAGCTCTCTCCAGAGTTTGAAGTTAGCAGCTGTAAGGGAGGCAACGGTATTTGTCCGACATAAAGGGAGGCCAGAATTGTTGCAAGTCTTTTTACCCACAGTATCCAGAACCATATCTTCCTCAGTGAGGATTGCCGGTGCAGAGTATGACAAAGAAGTTGGAGTGAAAAGTGGCATCTGTCACCATAGAGGATGACTGGACAGGTTGTTAGTCTCACCTGCTCTGACAAATAGGGTGATAACACAAGCCTATTAATGTGTGGGCTGAATAGAGAGCGGCTTTGCCCACAACTTCAGAGCCACAGCAAGAACATCCTTCTGAAGGGTAATTTCCAACGTCTGTGAGGTTTTAATAGAGAAAGCCTCTGCTAACACGCATGGCTCCATCTTCAGCAAGTCGTGAAGAGGAATTTCCAAAAACTCAAACAAGCCTGCGACTTTAGTGTCCTGCGTCATGAGGGTCATTACCATCCCCAAAGGGGTTAGGGAAACTCTCACCCAGATCCCGTGTGGAAGAGAAATCACAACTAGGACAGATGAAGACAGTGGAGAAGGTGGAAAAGGAGTCATTGTTGTCAAAGGAGGGAACTCCATAGAAGGGGCTTGTGTCTGCAATAGAAATGGCAGATCTGGAGTACTTGGAGGTGACTCGGGGGGGGAGGGGTGGAGGGCTGCAGCCGGTGTTGGGACAGGCCAAGTCCAGGAGTTAACCTAGGCTGCATGTCAAGAAGGCAGCCCCAGCCTGGTCAATACAATTCAAGGACAAGGAGGTCGCCATAAGGAAGATACTTTCAGCAACATTCTGGTCATGTCAACCATGGAGCAAAGGCATCTTTTCCTTAAAGAAGAATCTGGCAGGGAGGTTCGAGGCCTGGTTGTTTGAGGCCCAGTAGGGCTGACTGTGGTAAAGGATAAGCTCAAAATGGCTGCCTATGTGGCATGCTGAGTGTTGCCCATCTTAAGGCGCAGCAATCTGACCTCAGTCACACCAATGAGCCTGGAGGTTTGAGGCATACAAGATGCTCAGTCATTGTGGAATATAGTTACTGGACCGCTCTGGGGAACCTTGTGGCTGTCGGATTTAGCTTGCCATCAAAGAGTCTTGGTAACCGTCTGGTGTTAGCCGTTGATAAGGGAGTCTCGACTGAACAGTCATCTTTAGCCCTCTTTTTTGAGGGAGACTCAGAAATGCACCCAGTACCAGATTTAAACCTCCAATAGGGGAACCTCTGCACTGCTAGTGAAATATTTAGGCATGAAGTGGAGATCCTCTGGGTACCCCTGTACAAGACAATTTAGCCCCCAAGAGGAGCTTCTGGATCACTCCTGGCATCCGAATTAGACTTGCGACAGGGAAACTCTGTTTTCCCCTGTGCCAAGACCACGATAGTCCCTCCTGGTATTAACAAAACTAAAAGGGGATGGCTGTAAGGGTTTTCATAGCCCCAGCACTGCTCTGGGCAAGCCTCCAGATTGTTTTTTCAGCCTGCTAAGCCATTACAGAAGTGGAAAGACCATATGCAAATATGAATATAACAAAATGGGGGCTACACTAGGGAACACATGTGAAGTTTGCCCCCAGGACGTAGATCCAGACTATCAAGAAACCTTCACATCAATGTTTGTAGGTTTCAACATAGAGGGACACTACCACAAATGGATGAGAATTATATTCATAAACAATCAGAAAAAATGTTAAAATACACCTATAAACACAACTTGATGTACACTATTAAACACTTATAAAGTGGAAAAAGCCTGATAAAACTATCACCATTATCTCCACACCAATCTCTCTTGAAAGAAGATTTTAACTGCCCTTTCTTAGAATTTCCTAACTCTTGGTAATGTGTGTTTCAGTTTTCCCCCAAAATGATAACTTGGTATAGAGGACTAATGCACAAAGTGTCTCTTCAATGCTTCTTGACAACTTTTTGACTGCTGGCAGGTTGCGTTACAGGTTTCTCCCAGTTCATATCCAGTTGATATCCCAAAAAGGGAGAGTTGCAGCCTTGTCGCCTCTGTATGGTTTCACAGTCTCTTGGCTGTTGGCAATGTGGGATATACGCTTTCCCCAATGTATGCCTCCTGAAAGGTGATTTCTGCTTTTGTTGGTTTATTGCCATTTTCTCACAGCCTCTTGGGAATGCTTGTTGGAAGCCTGCCCCAATTGTAGACCCCTATGTGGGAACATACCTTCTTGCCACTTCTACTGTACTTCTTTAATGGTTCGTAATTTACAATTGTACGGCTTCTGTTTTCTTTCATTGATTGTTCGATATTCAAAATGATATGTTTTCAGCTTTCTTTCATTATCTGTTTGGTACTCAAAGTGGCTTAACAACTTTCTCTTACAGAGTCAGCACTGACTCTGCCAACTCACCAGCTTCCTTCTGCTGCTCTGTCTTGCGGTCAGGTGTTCCAGCGGTTCTTCAGTTTCTCGTCTCCACTCTCCCCTGCTCCTGCGTACCTTCAGTGAGTTACGCGTTGGAATCTCTTCTGCAGCCTCTCTCTCATAACGTGCTGTGTGCTAAATGGGGAGCATGTCTCCTCTTCAGCCAGCTGGGCTTCTTCTTGTCACAACGCCTCCCGCTGCGCGTTCTCTACAGTCAGTTGGGCCTCTCCTTGACACGCTGCTTCCTGCGGGGCATACTCTGCACCCAGCAGGGCTTTGTCTTTTTGTGGCTACTCTAGCACCACGGATAACCTCTGCCTCGACATTTACGCCATTGCAGGGAGTTCAGCTTCGCCTTCATCTGCTTCCTGCTCACTCTTCTTCTGTGCCTCAGCCTGGGATTTAAATATCCCGCTCGGGTGCCTAGGTGTATAATTTATAGAATGCATCGGCTGACAAAGTACTTTGAATCTTCATTGCCTCTGGGCTCTTCTTCATACCACGGCTAATGAAGTCCATATGAGTTGGTCTGACAATAGTCTGCTCTATTCTACCTTTAGGTAACTGACTGTTCTAAGGACTGAGAATTATAAGAGACAGGAGAGGTTGTGAGTAGAGTTTGAATTCCTCGTTGGAGTGAGGGGTTTCATTTAACATGGAAATAGAATGACTCAAGGGTTTCACTTTTGGCTCTTGAACCCCTGAGGTGCCATCATCATTGGGTCTAGATGATTTCCCATGATAGGTTCTTTGAGTACCTCTATGGCAGGGGCGTGTACATTGATAACATGCCATTAGGTATCTGGGAGTAATTAGACCTTCATCCTCTGAAGAAAAATACTGCATCTCTCCAAGCAGAGTCACCATCTCCCTTTGATAGCCGTCTCCTCCCATGTGATCCTCTGCCCCGATACCACCCCCAGGGCAGGATCAGCTAGCGGCTGCCTACCCCTGGCCACATGGGAGGAGACTTAAGGCTGAGGTTTGATGACTGCAGGATTGATCACAGGACCCTGCACCAGGCCTGAAAAGGAAGGAATGCAGCTGATTTAGTTGCAAGCAAATAAAAAGTGGCTTCCCAATACTGTCCCAGACAGCGAGACTCACCTTATTTACGCTTGCACTATTGCTATAATATGGCCTCTGCTCTGCTCTGGTATGGTATGGTGGGATTTACCCTGAGAGAAGAGTTTTTAAGTTACGAACGTCCATATGACATTAAAGGTATATTTGTATAGCGCATATGAGAAAAGCGCCTTCTGGAATTATAGATAGTCAACAGATGTTTGTTGCGAAACTCCCACCTTGACTTTCATTCTTCCCTTACTCTGTACATAGGCTTTGATACCACCGGGGTATGGCCGTTACATAAATGTAATAATTAAATATACTCAATGGTAATCATTTTATGGACTTCAAAAGGGGTTGGGGCAAAGTTGAATGTCTGGGATTCTAACCTGTAACCAGGATGTGAAACCCAACTCCCTGTGCAGATGCATTAGTCCACTGAGACTCCAGACCCGGCTACAATGAACAAACAATTGTAAGAGTAAAATGTTGATGTCTAGCCTCCTCATCTGTTACATGAGCTTCTTCATGAAAACCATCAGTGCCATAGCTCGCCATGCATCAGAAGGCCAAGACTAGGCAAGCTTTCTCCTACCCAAAAAGATACAAACTTTCCTTAGCAAACAAAATTGGCCTCCCCACAACTAATGAACCAATAGAAAAAGCTCCCCTGACCGATCGTCTAGACCTCAGTAGCAATAACACCAAACACAGTGCAACAGCATTGGAGAACTTTAATGGCAAATCGTTGAGGGAAAGAAGATTTGACGTTTATACTATAATCAGAAAGTGTATATGGCAGACCACAAGATACCAATATGGAACAAAAGGAGCCAACACGTTAGATGTTAGAAAAGAATGTAAATAAGTGGAAATAGAGAATATGTTCCTCTTCCCGTCTCCCCAGCACTGGCAGTGTGTGCAGAACACCCCCTTCCCTCTGCAAACATGAGCAAAGGCTATTAAATCTTGATTCAATGCAGAGAATTAGACTTAATGTGTATATGTACAAGAAAACCAATGCTTTGCATTTCTGAAGGTCACATCCACTCTGTGAAATTTAATTTTACTAGCCGAGACGGTATTGCAGCATGTTGCCCCAGGCTTGCTTTGAGTTACTTGTATGTGAGCCTACAGATTCTTCAATATGTACTGCTCGGGTGGCTACAAACCAGGGCCGCCACCAGAATACTAATGACAAACTCCTTCTACAAACAATCCACCATTACTACAAAGAGGTTCCCTGTTGGATCCTAGTGTAACCAAGCACACCCTCAATTCAATGAAGCATCGATCAAAGGGGGTTTTTGAGGCAGAACCAGGAGGCACTGCACCTCTTGTGACAGGGTATTGTTTGGAGGTCAATCAGAACATGAATCGGGAGCAGTGCAAGACACACACACACACACACACACTAAACAAAGCATGAGATGCAAGAATCTACCATTTAATCAAATAAGTGCCCTAGCTGCGGGTGCTTTTAATGATGGTGTGGCCTGTGTGTGACTCAATGGAATACAATTTCAGAGGAGCCCCCTTATCTATATTTTAGCAGAAAATGTACCCTTCCCCAGGTAATATTACAGACCATGATGTGCTGGTATAACATTTGACTTAAACATGCCAACTCCAAACATGCTTGCTCGAATGACGCAATTCCCAGACTACTCTAGTGGTAAATGGTGCCTGATGCTTTTAAATCACTTAAACACTCTGTAAATTTAAATGATAAAAGCAATAAATGACACTATAAACTTTTATTCATAAAGTGAAAATTCCCTATTGAGGACATTCTGGATATTTCATTACCTAAAGAGAAGGAATAATTCTAGAAATCTTGTGGGTTTAAAGTATTCAACCCCAGCTTCAACTCACCAACTATTTCACTGATGAAGTATCCAATATTCATTAAGACACCACTCGGAAACAAGCCGCCAATGTTGCTGCAGGTCTTTGTCCTCTAGAACTGCCTACCCGTGGTCCTTGAATTAGACCAACAGGACAACTCCACATCCTCGTCTCTTCTGGCACCTGCTCAACTCTGCTCTATGGTCAATGATATGATAGGTTATTTATAACGCGCTTAATACCCAGAGGTTTCTAAGCGCAGACCCGAGGATCGAACGGGTTTCTCTGTGTCATCTTGCTTCCAAGGAGAGCATGTTGCCCCAGAGCTATCCTCCCGAGACCATAATCATAAAAGGACATGTTCATCAGTCAACAGCCGCCACGATTTGTGAGATCCGATCCTCTCTTAGCTAAAGAATATCTCTCTCAGCCAAGCCTTTATTAAACAAACCTTTCCTGTGTACTAAAAATATAGGCAATTACAGACCAATTTCTTTTGGCTCAACAGGTTTACATTGATGGAACTGCCTGTAGTGAATCAGCACAATAGCCATATAGAAGCGGAAACCACTCTGGAGATTACTGCAACCAGGTTCTGGACACAAAAAGGTACCAAAGCTGTACAGGTGACTATGAAAGATGATCACAGGATGTAGGGGAGCAGACCATCCTCCTGGGATGCGTGGCAGAGCTGTCAGATCATTGCCTGCGTGTGGAGACGCACACCACGGTCAAGACTGCGGAACTCAGGCAGGCCATCTAAAGCCGGAGCACTCAAGAGGAGCAGGGCACAGTCACAACCGCACTGCAACTGGCGGGTTACGAGGCTGGCAACAGAGACCCATAGGAGACCCGTGGTAAAGCAGGGCCAGCTTTGACCATAGGGGATTACAGAGCAGAAGGAGAGGAAACGCGACTGACTGAGCCATTTTCCCTGAACCTGCAGTGGGGATATAGGTCATAGTACCGAATCAAAAGGATCGAATGACAAAAGGGTCGAGTCCATTTTTAAAGCTAAACTAGAGCAAAAAAAAAAAAAAAAAAGTTAGCTTTTTTTTTCCGATCCTTTGGTTTTCGGTCGAATGCACTCTCACCTTTTGCATTCGATCCTTTTGTTTTCTAAACTTTAACTGGACACCCTCCAGTGGAGCACGGCAGCAAGAGCAACGGTAAGCGATTGCTCTGGGAAAATGGGACAGGGGAGGCAGAGCCAAAAAAGACCCCCAAGAAGGGGTGACCCAAAACAGACCCCAAAAGAGGCCACACCCCAAGGTGGGGTGAGCCAGACCAGACCCCAAGGCAGGGCGAAGCAGAGCAGACCCCCAAGGCGGCGTGTACCAGATCAGACCGCAAGGTGGGGTGAGCAAAGCAAGACTCCAAGGCAGGGAAGGACACTTGAATGGACTACATGGAACTGTGATAATATAACATATTTGCCAACGGGATTACGGGAAATACCAGAGTGGAAGATCAGAAACCAGCCACCATTCAACTGAGAAGAGCCAAGGGCTTAAATATACTTTTGTTCTAGTTTGTTGTGCTTTCTTTTATAGTGGGAGGGTCAAGACTGAGGCTAGTGGAGGATTCCAGATGGAGGACTTTATTTTCTTTTTTTGTAAAGACATCCTGACAAGCAACTTTTTTAATGTTCCTTTTAGAACAGGGCCAAGATTCTTAGACTTGGATTAGGGCAGGTTTGTGTGTGTTAATAATGAAGGCCTATGTGTGCGTCTCCGAAATCTGATCTACCACACTAGTAAGCATCAACATCAACTACCAAAGTCTGCTGTGCAGAGGGAGTACCTGGTTTCACATCAGACTCTCCAGGGGGCGCTGTTGACTGGGCAGGGATGGAGCTGTTTGGTGGCAGTGCTGGTTGTAAGGCAGTTATGCTGGTTTAGGGAAAGTCTTGGAACTAAAAGTTCGCAACCAGTGACGGTGCCTCCTGATGTTGCGCTCTGCCCTCCTCCTCCCGAGGGCCCACTAGCAACAGAATGAGGCGGATATCTGGGATTTATCCGGAGGAAAGTTTCTACCTTTCTTGTAAGCTCAACAAACATGACCTAAGGAGAAGAGCCAAATTAACACTTTAGCTAGTGCAGTATAGCAGGCACTGAAAACGTATACATGGGGACTAGATGTGCATTTGTTATCTTTCAAGCAAGGCATTTTAATCATAAAGCATTTAAATGTTATGGAATTGATCATGTTTTATATTTTCCAAGAGATATTAAACAGATGTGAGATTCTGAAGAGACCCTGCGGCACCTATTATGTACTTTCACTTCACACTTAAGCATGTAAGAATGCCTCTTCAAATCACTGTACACTGAAGAGGACTGCACTTCCTCTCTCACACTCCCATTAGCTCTGAATCCCCAACATAAATGCAGCCATCAGGAAGACCACGAAAGAACAAGGAGTGCTTGGCTGCAGATACCAGGGGTAAAGATGGAGGAAAACTGAATGCCTGGGACTTCTGACCTAGTTGCCTTTGCACTGTGCTGCCTAGTTAAGCTCTAAGTCACTGTCAGACCCTGTTTCCCAGGATGTCTTTTCTACATCGCCTCTTCCTTCTCTTGCTTCTATTCTCCTCAGACGGGCCAAGACTAAGGCAACCACACACATGGTCAATGAGAGTCATGAAGGGAGCAGAACGGAAAATGGAATACACTACAGACGGCCACGTGAAGACTAGACAAAATCTCAAAAATGTGCCTAATCAAAAATTAAACACCTTACAGCCAGCCCAGTGAAGACAAAGGGAGCCCAAAGCCCAAAATACGGTCATCTTAAAATAAATAAATAAATAGTTCAGTGAATAGGTTGCAAACATTGGAACCCTGCAGCACACGGTCTAAATCCAACTCCGGCACCAGATCAAAGCAATTTGTGCAATTCTGGCCGAAGCACCATCTCCTTGCGCCTCAAATTGTAAATATGAGTAATGAAAATACTGAAGTAACAATTCTACAGTGTGGCAATTATTATATGTTCATCCAATCTCGGTTTCTGTGATCTGAACTCAGCCATGACCTACTGTTCCATGTACTGTCGCTCATTTTTGAGGCACTGCCGTCTGCCACAATAATTGTAAAAATACATTTCTCATCTTTGACCTAGATCTACGATATATCGAATGCTGGGACGCATCAGCCCTGGTGGAAGTCAAAGCAATATAGCCCTTAGTTCTCCAAGCACATGACAGGGGCGTGTCTGAGTTCTCCGGACAGTCTGTGGGGTTCCCCAGGTGAATTCAAGATGGAATACCAGCAAGGCAATACCAGAAACCGCATGTGGCGAGTGAGACTAGGACATTGAACAGGAGAAACACTGGAGACCGACCACTAGAGGTACATAAATGGGGTATCCAAAATGGCCGACTAGGCTCAGCTCACTTGGTTTCCCCCCAATCATGTGACAGACGTCAACATAAAAGGAAATTAGTCATCAATTTCTATATTATGAAAAAAAAGCAAGAACCGTTGTTAATAAGTGGGAAAGGCTGTTTTTGACCATGGCAGCGGGACTGATGAAGCGCAAGATTGTACAGAAATGGGGAGCCCCAGAGTCTCCGACGCTGGAACAATGGGTATTAGATATGGGCACATGTGCCATGATAGAGCGTAGGGTATACCACGCAAGAGGCTGCCCAACCAAAGCCTCCAAAGTATGGGGGAGGTGGGAAGAGGAGGGGTCCTAGATCCCCCCTGGCACAGGTGGTGAGGCTCCAAACACATAAGTAGATGTTTACGGGAAATGCTTCTGGTTATTGGTGGTACGTGTACTATTATTAGCCTATGAATGGACATGCTAGTCCCTAGTTCTTCTTGTGATTGTTGTATAAAACAATAAAAAATGTTTTATTAAAAAAATGTAAAAAAACATTCATTTTCATGGTAAACGTGTCTTTTGACGTTTTGATTAATTAAAATAACTTAATAACCCAAGTGGGAATTTCGTTCTAGGGTGCTACACAATTTGATGAATAGGTTTAATTCAGTCCGCTTTCTCATGCTTAATAAGAAATTCCCAGTTATATTACCTAATGGCCACTTGGAAATATAAGATTAGTCTGAACACCCCACCTCCCCGCATATAGCATGGAATCCAGGATTCGAAATTGCCAGGAGCTTAGAACTATTTAACTCCTGCTTGCAACCTAGAAGCACCTGGTTAGCTGGACACCAACAGGAGTTACCTTTGGCCCCGTAGGCAAACTACTACCATACAAACATACATCCTGGATATTATCTCTGTGCATGCAGGAATATGAATAAAAGGGGCATTCTGACACATGTAGAATACTTATAAAGCATAATGAGCCATACATAAACAAAGGTATAGGCAGAGCATGTTATGAAGAGGTTAGATTGGTGACTTGTGTACTAGCTCATCATTCCCCAGTGGTAGCTCCTGCTTACAGGGTGATACCAATGTACAGGGGCTCCTTGTGTCTCCTCCTCACTAAATGGCTCCCATATCATCATATGCCAAGTTATGGTATGTCATGATCTGATATGATGTGGCATCGTGTGGCATACCACAAGTTGCTTTATGCGCTCGACATTCACAGAAATCTTGATATTCCCAATAAGCTCCTAGTTTACGCAATTTCAGTATAGTATAATGAGAAATTAAACGCCGCCGAAAATCAAAAGGCGACAATAGCTTTTCTGTTGTTGCCTAGAAATAGTTTTTCCAGCCTACTGACACGAGCTCCTTAGATGTAATCCACTGGAAGCACAGGCAACCTCGGCTCTACCCCACATCACAGCCCGATTTCTGTAATTTCATCTCAGCTGGATCCCACGCAACCTACTTTTCTATTTATAGCCCATCCTTTTAAAGACGCGCCTGGCTGGCAACAATCCAATAGTCACTGCACAGCTCTGCGGAAGAAGGCAACAGCCATAAGCCAATCTTAAGGAAGGTTTAATAACAAACCTAAGCACAGTCGAAGAAGATGCTAGAATACTTAAGATAACGGAAGAAGAAACGGCAACCCAAATATAACCACAGGGACTAATTGAGTACTCTAAACACAGCCTATGTGGGCTAAATGCCAACTCTTAATATAGACCAAAGAAAAACGCTGCCATAATGATATCCGCGTGAGGATGAAAAAGACCGCCCAAAACACTGCTTAACGAATAAACAGCCATGACAAATAAAGGCCTACATCAAATCGAGATAGACCGCTTAGCTCGCTGTCGTTGGGTAGGAATAGGAAGTAAGAGAGCAGCGTGGCGACTGGGGATTTGAAGGCGATGCAGGAAAAGAGGACTTTGGTGTTACTTATCCTGCAAATAACACAAGCATTGTTAACCGGCAGAAAAGCAATTCTCTGCCGGCTATCTGTGCATACGCTATAGACCGCGGGAGATTGAGCAAATCCCCTTGAAGGAAGAAGTGGGATAAGGACTTGAAAGCCCATTATTGCCTTGAATGCACCAGGAACGATGTCCTAAAGACTGTCTGGTATGAATACGACACAGCGAAGACCAGAGTCCCCGACCTGCGGTGTCGTACGCTCTGCCTAGCAGAGCGGGACATTAGAAGAGCCATGGAGAATACCAGCAATAGCATGACAGTCATGCCGGAACATCAGTATGCCTTCGGAGAAATTTGAAACACTCATTAAGCAAAAGTGACTCACTTAAAAATGAGCTTTCATACGATTGTAGCATACTGATGGGGATTTTATATTTTACATAGTATAGTCATGGTTGTAAAAAGGAAATGGAAATGCTCAACACTCAATGTCCGTATACACACTTGCAATATGGCGCGGGTAGATGCAGGTCAGAATGGCTAACCCGACATGCCCAGTAACAATCTCAAAGACCTCAATAGACAGAGGCAGAACAAAACAATGTGACCAATACACACAAAACAGTGACATATGTAACCCCTGGCCCAAATAGGACCTGCCTAGCATGGGGTTACAGGAAACACACACACTGTTGTATTGTTCACACTTTATTCCAGTATATTATGGAATGAGCTCCTGTGCTATCTTGGCGGATGTACTTTTCGTCATATGGAATTTAAAACGATTGACTGTCTGGTGCAGTCTCTCCTTACTACCGTCTTTGACAGCGGTACTCAGAACACGGATAACAAGGGGTAAAAGAAAAGCTGCCACGGCGGTAAGTGGTGTGAATGGAACTGCCTAGCGCAGTGGGAAAAAATGTCGCGCAACTCGGGAAGGGAGAGCCAGGAGAAATAGCAATGACCCTTGGGGTGGCTGCTGCCTCGAGTGGTCCCCCCAGGGCCTTTCCCCATTGTGGTAGATAGAGGTGCGCAGTAGGACCTAGATGTGCGTCGCCCACCCAGAATCGCCCCGCCACCCCCCAGGAGATGGGAGGAGATGCCAGAGGGATCAGTAGGGATCCCAGATCATGGTGACAACAAAGCAGACTGGGTGAAGACGCACCCACATGAGGCTGTGGCGGATAGGCACGAAAGCAGGAGAAAGGTATTAATGCCTGGCAGAGAGGTGGATGAGGAAAGGGAGCCCCAGCATGGTGCGTAATGAAGCACTTGAGAACCAGGTCACCGGGGAGGTGTCAGTGTCCGGGGGGAAAGGGTAAATCACCCAGAGATAGTGAGGCACGTCTTGGAGACTTCAAAGTGGGGGTGCTCACCCAGTGTCCTAGCATTGCTACAAAGAACTGAGTGAGGCGTGTGTGTGTGCTGGGCCCTCTCCATGTTACCTATTGCAGGAAGCCCAATTGCATCCCTCTCAGTGCATTGAGGCACTGCGTCGGGAATGAGCCGCAAAGTGGCTCGCAGGTCCACAGGCACTGCAAAGCATGAGACGCTGGATGCTGGACTGCAATGTGATGTCACCATGGAATGGCAAGGCAGTGCCCAGCTCATAGGAGTCATGAGCTGGCTGTATGGTCACTTGCAGCAGGGTGGGTGGAAGCTTTGGATGGTCCAAGCTTGACAAGGGCTCACAATCAACTAGACACATCGAGTAAGTTGTAAATGAGGCGTGCTAATTGTTGCTAGAAGGATCGTTGTACCAGATGGTATTTGGGCCTCAAGTGAGACCCTAACATGAAAGGGTAATGGGCAGACTTATGCTGCTTATTAGAAGGATTCCCAACTTCTGAAGTCTCTGTGGGCTGCAACCCATGTTAGAACCTGGGGCGGGGGGCGCAGCCAATCGGGTTCCCGTGGCCGCAGGCTGAAATCCATGATCTCAGCTCGTGCTCCATGGAACCCGCATGCTGCCTCCCCCGCCCGCCATCTTGTCCCCACCCTTTCCCTTTCTTTCCCCCAAACTAGCCTACCACCCCTTCCTAGTCCTACTCACCCGATTGTGGTGGAGGTACCATGGAAATGGAGGAGGGGCTCTGGATGGAGCCCCGCCATCCATAACCATGGCGGCCAACTTGGCACAGTATTTTCATTCAAAGAACAGGACGCTGCGATGTCCCATTCGTCGAATAATTATTTTTTCAACAACCCAGGTTTCTGCTTTGGTAACCCGGGGTGCCTATAGTGTTAACACCCAGTTCCAAGGGTCGGGACCAGGGGAAGGGGGTAACACCCCAGTGCCCCTGTTATAGGACCTTGCTTCGATCCTGCCGGGCCGTTATCCCCGTTTTAGCCCTTGGAACAGGGTGTTAACGCTATAGTACAGTGTAAACGGATTGCAGAATGAGAGGAAAATCCTCTCAGCAACTCTGGGCAGACCACTCGTCCGCTCACTAGACAGGATCCACTTATTCACAAGCAGCAGACCCAGTGTGGAAACATTTAGATCATTCAGCCAGAATATTCCACACTCTCAGATTGGCTGAAATGCTGGGCATTCCAGTAAATCAGCATACATTGAAAATGCCATACCGATTGGTTAAAATATCGGCATGCCGCTCAGGGGTTGGTTGGGGGGCATTCCACCGCATAGAATTCACTGATCCCTATACAGGAACTGATCAATGTCGGATGGTCTGACGGGAGCATTAGTGTGTACATCTTTTTTGCGCCTCTCCATCTCAGGGACACTGACCTGCGGTAGCAAGGATGGCAAAGGTGGACATCAATATCTCCAGGTAGCAGTACATATTGAATGATGACCACCTGCTTTCCAATGTTCCTCCAGAAAGGATCAGATTTGTATAGAATGTTGAACATTCCATCATGGCGGCCCACGGCCTGGTCTGCCATTTAATGAAGAATGGTTCAGGTCCAAGCCCAACAATTCGTTTTAGTGATCCAGTTTGTTTCTCTATAGCTATAGTTCAGAATTACACCATTCACCTCCCATGGTCAGCAGCGCAATGGCTTTATTAAGATCAGTTTTGGTTTCAGGACCACGGATACCGCCACATTCCATTTTTAGGGACAAGTTTGGTTTCATGACCCTTGGCAGCACCGCATTACCTTTTTTGGGCCCATTTACTGCACACCATTTCATAGTATTAGGGCAATGCTTGGTTTCATGCCCCCGCCCCCTTTTTTCTGTCACATATATTTAGTTATTTGGTGTTTTGTAATACAGTGCACGTATACATGACATCTCAAAGGTAAAATGAAATTTAAAAAAATCGAGGAAGAAAAGTATATTAAAGGGGAAAAGAACAGAGGAAATTCAAACAGGTCACATGTTTCTCCTAGATTTGTGGTTCTAGTGAGCAGGCAAGGGACTGAACAGAGACCGTGGGCCCAAATCTTAGGAATTAGATCTGCTGTGTATGTCACCACATGACAGGATTCCCGTTTTGCCTCGTTTAAGTCAGAGCTGGCTTTGGGGCAAGCAGTCATGAAGTAGATGGGCATCTGGCAAAGTAGGCTTGATTGACATGTGCATCGGTATCTCGGTGGATTCGGGGCAGTGGGTCATCTGCGTATACCTTGTATACAATGTCCAGCATCTGTGGGATGTCTGCATAGCCTAACAGCAGCAAATAATGCCACATCCAACTAGTCTGCCAGTTTCCTTGCAGGTTCTAGACACAGAGCCTAAATGGCCTCTGGTGTAGCAGGTTTCCTATACTCCTAGCATTGAAGTATTATTTTATATAATTTGGCACAATGAGCATGATATTAGTATTATTAGCAGGTCTCCCACCTCAAATGAGGGCCATCTACCTTGGGAGGCAGTTCTCAGTGCCCTTCAAGCGATGTGGCTCCACCAGACCGGAACTCGACTTGGAGGGGTCCATTTAATTCAAAAATCTATTCTCTTTCCCAAAACACTTCAACTAACAGTCAACATGACATTTTGTTACATTCCACTGCTATCACACCACATTAAAAACATGAACGGCTACAGGCCGAGCAACACACGGGCAGTCAATCTCTACTGCAGACTCATCTAGCCATCCAAAGGCATGTGCAACCTCTTTTTAAGAGCTATTTAAGGCCCTTAATTATTTGACCAATGGTATATCAGGATCCTCCAACCTCACATTCGCCCCATAACTATAGTCTGCCGAACAACCTACACGGCCTAACCGTGCTTTAGGAAGTCACATGAAAACACACAAGAGCACTGGACCAGGGGATATTCCTAGTAATGCCTTGAGACTAGTCGCCACCCTTTCATTACAGCATGCTACCCATGCTACATTTGCAAGCAACTTGAAGCTATTACTGTGCGGAAAGATATGAATGGTGTCAATGGACTCCAAGTAGACCACATCTACCGCTCTGCCTTGATCAATCTCCCTAGTCGCAAAGTAAAGACGGTAAAATGATGCTGCTTTGGAAACGTTGTTCATGTTAAGTTAGGTTAGGTTATGTGTATGGATCCTAAACCCTACACACTCTACGGGCCGAATTCTTCTAATTGACCTCAATTGTAACATTGAGGTCACCGCCAATCTGCCCTGCCCTTGGATTGATCACCACGTCTTCCTATTCAACATTCCGATGTCCTCCAGCCTGCCAACAGTAGCCAATCCTATGCCCCCTCTAGAAACATGGAGCTCCTGCAACATCACAAAAGTAAGTATCCTACCTTTGCTGGATAAGCTTATGGGTCTTACAATCACCTAATACAGACCCTGCCACCCTTGCCGTCCTGTACAACGCAACTCTAACCCATGCAATCGACACACTAGGTCCCCTTACGCTGCGAAAAAACCAAAGCTGCATCGCATCTTAACACTTGGTTCTCCGATGACATCAAAGCCCACAGACTCCTAAAACGGAAGGCGGATACAAAAAGGGAAAAACAACCCATCGGAAACCCAACAAAGCTAGCTTCGTACTTGCAGCAAATGAGTACAGAAAAACTATACTGACAGTAGAAAGTGCTACCTACAACATTAGAATTGCAAAGGCAAACTCTAGTGTCAGAGAGTTCTTCGCTATATTGTGCGAGCTAGAATCTCCCACACCACCACCGACTACAGGCTCTCAGGATAGCACCTGGTGCACCAATATCCAAAATGCCACGATTCACAAAACTGACACCCTCCAAATTAAAATCCTCCTAAAAAGAAACTCCCAAAGCAGTGCCACTCCATTGTCAGCGGGCGCAGAACTACCAGCATAGACTCTCGATTCACCGCTATTCAACTTCAAACTGGTCTCTATGGTCGATGTCACTCAGCAGCAAAGGTCTCAACCCTCCCGATGTCCGGGGGATATCTGCCCAGCGGCTGTCACCAAAGAATGCATGGAACCCGTTGCTCCATTCCTTGCTACTGTAATCAATGCCTCCTTCACCTCAGGCATAGTACCCACCAGCCTCAAAGACGCCTGGGTCCTGCCCCTATCGAAAAACATATGCTTGATTCAGACATGCCCACTAACTACCGCCCCATCATCACTATGCCTTTCCTGCATATTGGACTGTGCGGCCTGCCTGCTAATCCAGCATCACTTGGAGTCCCACAACATTCTCGGCTTACGCCAATCAAACTGCCAGCCAGGCCATGGCACAGAATCAGCAATGTTGGACCTAAAAAACCAACTGGACGAGATTAAGGATGCCAGTAAATCTGCCCTCCTCCTAGTACGTGACCTATCGGCAGGTTTTGATCTCATAGACTGCCAAGTACTGTGCCAACATCTTGCCTCTGCAGCGTACCTTTCGCCTGAAGCAATTCCCTGGATCGCCACCTTTCAGACAGATCAATGAGAGTGTTCTCCTCTAATGCTGCTGCCCGCCTGCTCCAGTTACCTGTGGCAACCCACAAGAGTACTGTGTCCCCCCCACCCTCCACAACATTTTTACTAAGCCTTTATTCGACCTGTTAGATGTTCAGGGAATTTCCTACAACAATTATGCGGACGACACTCGGGGGCCTTCTCTCACTCACTGGCAACTACCATACAGACTGACAATTTACAAACGGTCTTCCAAACCATCCAAAGGTGGATGGCAACACATCGCCTCTGCCTTGATGACGATAAGATAGAGATTCTCCTGGTTGGATCATAAACTGCTCTCAACAAACTTGACCAAGCGTACAGCTCCTTCACTATAGATGGCATCTCAATCCCGGTCTCTAGCAACGTCAAGACCCTTGGTGTATACCTGGATGCCACATTGTCCCCATCAAGGCAGGTCAATGCAAATGCCTCCTAGGCGGTATATACCACCAAACTGATTAATACTTGCAGCCCTTTCCTAACCACTGAAAGCCGCCTTACCATCGCTATAGCGCTTATTTGATCAAGACTGGAGTATTCTAATGCCCAATTTACAGGGACTTCAGCACGCAACATCAAGAAACTTCCAACCATTCAAAATAACTCCCTACGGGCGGCTCTGATCATACCAAAGCGGGAGCACGTCTCAGCAGCAAGAAGTGTTAACTGGCTACCCATTTGCAAACATATTATCTTCAAGACCCTAGCCATTACATACAAGTGCCTCTCCAACTCAGCCCCGAGATCCCTCTCCCAAAAATTCTCCAAAGCTCAATCGTCTAGGCCTACCCAAATCCCCTACTCCCACCAATTTACCATCCCAGATTCTTTGAGGTCAGGGGTGTCAGCTTCCCGGTCATCGCGGCCAAATTTGGACCTCCCAACCATCATCTCTAAGATCAGAGCAAATGTACTGGACCTCTCGGAAACCCCTCAAAACATTACTCTTCTCCGGCACACCGCCATTAGACTGATTGATTTATCTTCTCTTTGCTCCTAATACTTGAATGACTGTCTTTGATTCAACTGCAGTAACAAGCGCATTGATGCCTTTGGGTTTAGGGCGCTTAAGAAATGCAAAAATACATTTGTACCATAGTTGTCGGAGCATCTTCTGGTAGAGTATTTGCGCCCAGCACGTCGAGGTATTTAACTATTGCTGCCTTTGAAACGTCATTTATTTTCCCAGCGTCAATGTGAGATTGAGTAGCCTTGTAAAAGCAGACATATTTAGCACAGACATGGCCCAGAGGAAGAGCTAGCTGGTCTGCTAGGAATGGGAGGGTTGGTTGAATTAAACTAGCACATCTTCCGTGTGGAAATGCGGCAAAATGGCTAAATTGCTGATGTGGTTCTATTCCCAGCTTTGCAAACTACCAGAGGTTGCAAACGCGTGCAATGTAAATATGTCAAAAGAGCAGCTGTACAGCATGTTTAGATGCAGCTGCACCAGCAAACGTTCTCTGTACACAGCACTGCTGCTCCAGGGAGTTGAAGATTTGCTTTTGCTGTCATCCAGCAGGAGGCGTGTGCACTATATGCTTTTGCTGTCATACAGCAGGGTGCCCCATTTCTTTGTGCGGTCATACAGGACGTAGCGTGTGCACCATTGGCTTTTGCTGTCATTCAGGACGAAGCGTGTGCCCCATTTCTTTTTGCAGTCATCCAGGAGGTAGCGTGGGCACTATTTCTTTTTGCTGTCATACAGGAGGTAGTGTGGGCACTATTTCTTTTTGCTGTCATCCAGGAGGTAGCGTGGGCCCTATTTCTTTTTGCCGTCATATAGGAGGTAGAGTGGGCACTATTCGCTTTTGCGGTCATCCAGGAGGTAGCATGTGCCCATTCAGTTTTTCACTATGGCCAGATGCTTTCAGTTTTCTGAGGAGGTGGCACACACTGCTGGCTGCAGTAGGGATTGTCTGTGCGTTTTGTCTCTCTGAATCTGAAAATCTACTTTGATTGGCCCATGTGCCTACATCCACATTTGCGACTTGCAGGTTACTTTACCTCAGGCAAATGGGTGCCCTTTTCAGGCTACCATTTCATAGCCGAACTAAAACGGCCTGGCACCTAGTTCCTACAAGAGGGAGTACACGTGCAAAGGACAGTCAATAATGAGTTCTGGGGAAAAACGTATAGCATGTTTCCCACATATCGCACAGACTGTAAATCCCTTATGCAATGTTCAATGTAGGCCTAACTCGGGACACGCACACGTGCAGCCATGCAGACATGCAGCTGGGGGTATCAGCCACTTTTACTCCCTAAAAAAGGCAAATCCGGCCAAAAATTTAAATAAGGAGTAAAAATACTCCCAACAAAAAACAAAAAAAAAGGAAACGACACGTAGAACCTTGTGCCCCTGCTTCTGCCCACACGGCTCCATAGATGTGTTTGGAACTGAAGTGCAAGTAGTCACACAGGAGGAAAGTATTGTTACTGTCGAATTGGAAGAAGTAAGCATAGATCTTTTAATATGCATGAATAACTTGGTGCAAAGAAATAAATATTACTGAAAATTTCTGTTTCCCAGTTAAAACCTATTTTTACCATCTTATAAAATACTGCCATTGGGAATTGAACCTACATTTTGACTCCCTAAAAACTCATTTTACTTCCAACTTTAAAAAGTAAGGAGTAAAATGCCCCCACTTCCCAATCTTAGTTGGAGCACTGCACACATGCCTGCGTTGAGTGGGTGTTCTTGCTGAGGGGTTGGCTGGCCTTGCAATTTTGAGTTCACTGATCCCTTTTGGGGACAAGATCAATAGACTCCTCTCAACACTAGTTTTCCATTCAATGAAATCAATTGTGCCCTCCGTCCGACCCCCGCCCCACACACTGGCTCGGAAATCAGCTCTCATAATACACATTTGCTCACGTTCATCAAAAATGATCTTCTGAATATGGGTGCAGAAGGGGAATCTAGCCAACGATTGATCTTCTAAGCACACTGTGGATCCTCAAGGTAAACTAATATCAGCAACTAAAGGTTCACAGCTGTGTTTACCACAACACAGCTCCTACAGCTAAGCTGCTTCCCTTGTTTACAAGAGTTTACTGTGCTAACTCAAGTAGACCACATCCACTGCTCCTCCTTGACCCAGCCCCCACCAACCTGTTAAGCAACTTAATCACAATGTTTTGCCATCATCTCCATATGCAGCCCACGGAGACCCATTGAAAGCAATCTACAACCTTACCCTTCACAAATAATGTCATGACCTTCTCCACGAAGACCACTAAATGCATGTTTAAATACATGCTCAACCAAGTGAATTGTCTGTAGGCATTGAAAACAGGTAATACAATACTATTGTCCATTTTAATGACAGATATGCCAACCTCGGTAGGATGATGGTACTGCAGGGTTTGAACCTGTGACATCCCTACAGTGGGAGCACTGGCATCAGAGACCCATATTATTGGTTTGGCCGGTCGCCTTTTAAATGTTCGAAAGAGCTTGTGCAAAGAGAAAGCCGATGCCATGATTCTCCGTTCAGGCTTCCGGACATGGCAGGGTAGAAGCCACCCGCTATTCAATACATCACGTATCTTGCAGGCCATAGTGGACAGGTTGAATTCGATCTTCCACTCTGCAGCCCTCAAGGGTTCATACAGAGTTTGCATTAAAAATGCATGGTCGCTTCTGCATTCTCATTGGGATGCCAGAGGGTGCAAAACTGAGCTCAAATCAAGCTTGGAGGCAATATCTTTAACCGTTTTTCAAGACATATTTATTTTAACATTCCACCCATGACAAGATTGTGTTTTTTTCTTTTTGAATTGCAAGAATATAACCATGTACTCTCGCACAATGTTCCCCATGAAACTGAAGGAATGTGTTGCTCCACCAAAAGATTAAAACCATTTCTAACGTGGCCGAGACCGGGTCCATTCCCACGCAAGATTCTGCATAGTGCGAGCTACCCAGCTTCACTCTACATCGGCAGAGGCAACCACAATACGAAGGCACAAGCAACAGCTTTAATCTGTGCCAACATTTCAAGAGCGTTACTGTGGCCAGCGTTCATCATCTCACACACACACACACACACGTCATTTTTGACATGCTATTTTTCAGTCATAATATGGAATTAAAATCCGGGTGAGCTCCTTCCTGGAAGCCATGGCTCCCTCTCCAAGTTTCTGATACATGCTCTGGAAGACCATGCGGCAGTGCTGCCACAACCATGGCTGGGTTTTTAAATGTTTTTATATAAAAATTATTTCCTTCTTAAGCAGGGGGTGAACAGCTGTGTTTTACCTAATTTACCACTTATTGCCTCCCCTTCACCATCAACCTCCACGCCTCTTGTATTTGCGTTTCGAGTAGCGCAAACCTAAATCGAGAGCAACGGAGTACATGCGTTAAAGAGAACAGGACGCGAACATTTACAAGACAATCCAGGAGCAGTGGTAGTCCGGGGACAGTGGATCCTACATCTCTTCAACAATTTGAGTTTTGCTACCTAACTAAACAAGAGTTGCACCCACGGCTCTTGGTTTTCCCACCTCCTCCTATTTCTCACTCAGCGTCTGCTCTGAACCTCACTGCCACCAGATCGCCATGTCTCATGCTCTCTGTTCTCCATGACCTCATCAATTGTAAAACATGGCAGGCGCACTACTGAAGCAACAAAGTAACTACATTGAAAGTGATGTTCAGATCGAATGAAAATGTTTTTGACTCGATGATTAATTCACACAAGTCATAAAACTAATGTTTTTGTATTTTATGGAACAAAACCAATGTTCAATCTACTGGAGGCATTACATACATGTTACATTAGATTGACACCTTCCTGATCACGAAAGAATACTACGACGAAAAAAAAAAGGGAGTTTTCTTTCTTCAAACTACTCTGCATCACAGGGCCATTGTGCATGGCATGCAATAAACAAGCAGCACGACACCTTCGCATGTGAAGAGGGGTGGGGGGCTAGGCGAGGCTGCAGCAATGGTGGAGGGAAAGTATAGGGGAGCCTCCAAAACAGCGGCCCAGAAACAGACTGTGCAAGAGAGGAGACTGGGCTACAGGTAAAGGGAACAGCAGCTCAGTGTGTCCAGATGGCAAGGGGGTGCAAATGATCCCAGAGAAGCAGATGAAGTGACCAGCATGGGGGCGGGCCAGGCAGCGAGGGGCCCAGTGGAAAGCGAAATCCACCTTATTCTCGGCATCTGCAAAAACAGGGCAGCAAGCACCATAGCATAGGAGGAGCACAGGCAGGGCCTGGGGACATTCACCAGAGAGAAGCAATACAGAAAACCTTCCCGTACGCCGTCTGTAAACTCTCAACGTTTATCCAGGATGACTCGAGAGGTGTTGTGAATCAAGGAGTCTCCAGAAGAATGATGAGTCTTTAATTCCCAGCCAGGAATATTCATCTTGTATCCTCTGCAGTGAGAATGTGGACACTAGGAGAATGGTGTCTGAGCCTGGGGTTGCATTCTACCATGAAAGGCTCCCTGTTAGGTTGCAGAGGATGTTCTCCCAATTGATCTTACTTGCCACTGTGGAGAATAAGGGACAGATCCGCTCGAGTGTTACTCTCCTGCCAGCGCTCTCCCCTCTGCCACCCCCATGTGAAATGCTTGATGTACTTGCTGTGCGCCTCTGGTGCCAGACACATTCAAATGCCTTGGGCTAAATTTTGAATACACCGGAGTTTGAAATTGCCTTTGGCGAAGGGGGAAGGGGGACGGGGGTTAGCTCCCGCTTGTCGCCATCAGGAGCCTGATACTAACAGCTACCAGCATATGCAATGACGTCCCCAGGCAAGCTGCAACCATGCAAACACCTCTCCCTTGCATTAACCCTGTGCTTTGTGACAATGACGAAGAAGTAGGGCACATGGCATTTAAAGCACGATCGGTCATATACACCGTTCCAGTGTGGATTACACATTCGATTTGCAGCACTCTGTAAATCAGGCACACACAGCATTGCACTCATAATATACATATACCTGCTCGTATACTCTCTAAAGGAAATAAAAATCAACAGCAAAGTCAACTGTAATGAATTAGTATATTTTCCACTTTTAACATTGCACTCGTTTCTCCAGAAACATTCACAGAGGCAAGGTAAAGAGTACCACAAATTGTAATTAGCGAGTGCACACTAAACGAGCACCTCCAAAATGCACTGTCAAGACTACCGCCAGTATCGAATTATCACCCCCTTACCACATCTCCCAATGAAGGGTGTGTGGCCTGGTGGGAAGGTGGTGGCAATGAGGTAGTTCAAGAAGAAAACTGCCATATACCCAACAGAGCAATAGCCCCACCCCTTCACAGCAGCTGAAAAAGGGGGTGAAATCTAGCAGAGCATACATTCATCCGCTGGCCCCTGTGGTGGTCAAGAGTCCGCCCCTTTTAACTACACTGTACTCTTCTAGTGCCATGAATATCATACACACAGAAACAGAAACCTTAGCTGCCACAGCCACAAAATAACAGCTGGGGCTTAAGTTCAGTGCAAAATGATTAACACCATTTTTCCCATGTTCTCATGAACACAAACCTGCGAGTCATTGTGCGGATACAGTTCAACAGCCACTTGCCAGGAAATGATCTGTAATGGGCTCCGGGGTGGAAGGGCAGGGATTTCTGTCAGAATTGGTTCTGGCTATATGGCACTGGGAGAGGGTCACAGGTGAATCACTGAATTAACTGCGATTCCCATTTAGTAAAGAGCTTTTAGCGCATAAAATAGATAAATCGCATTGTTGGATTATCAAAATGCTATATTAGGTGCAGCAAAACCGCTATAAGCCTTGTTACAAATATGATGTATACACAGCTGCCAAAACTCAATTTTCTCCAAACACTAATAGGCAAAAAAACATTGTACTTTATAGCGGTCGGGTACTATTTTTACTAACAACCAGGTATGAGACCCTCGGTGTAATGCTCAATTTCTGGGTTAAAAGGACTTCTACCTCGGGAATAGGGTCCGAGTCATAAAATATTTCTGGCTGCATTGTCAAACCTATAAAGTAACTTTGTTCAAAAAACCCTTTTTTTTTAGTTAACTCACTCTTTAGGAGCAGGGGTCTGCAACCTTTGGCTCCCCAGGTGTTTGGACTACAACTCCCATCATCCCTAACCAGCATAGTCAATGAAAAGGGATTATGGGAATTGTAGTCCAAAACATCTGGAGAGTCAAAGGTTGTAGATCGTAACTTAAGAGGGTGAACAATAGAATGCCCGTCATGGCAACGCCACTATGCTTGATGAAATGGCACGTGCTTGTTGGCGTTCGTCTTCAGTAGTTGAGCAGCATTATAGGAGTCCCAAACACAGAGTAGGTGATGCACAACATTAATGGTACAGGGCTCCTGTGGGAAGTATCCCCCAACAGGGGGATGGGGGGTTGGGGGGGGAACTGCACCACAAAGACAAGTGCAGATAAGTGCCCGCTACAGGTGCCAATCCAGGAACGACTGCCTCTGCCTTTCCTCCTCCTTAGTTTGAAAAAATTGAAAATCATCAAAGTCAGAAAACACTACGCCCATATCCACAGATTAATTCTAGACTACAGGCTTCCCTGATGAGGGGCAATGGAAATAAAATAAGAGAAACATGTTCTGTGGATTGGCACCACTTATAAGGATTGCTTTTACCAGTGGGATTGAAGGTGGGCTGCAGAAAACTATAGAAGAGGTCAAAGAATTCACTTTAAAAATAAAATCCAATTCATAGGAAAATAAATGCGACCTGGTCTCAGAAAGGCCAGTTGCGTGGTTATTGTTCTATAACGCCTTGCTGCCGAGCCAAGTGCAACTCTCTTATGGATGTCACAGCATAGGTGGCAATGCAACAACAAAGAGCACTTTAGCCCCACATGGTGATGGATAACCAGAGCCAAAATGGCCTCCTCTTCTGATACTTTGCCATTATTTAACAGAGTCTGCAGTTTCGACGGTAAAACACAGCAGGAATGAAAATCTGCAATGTAAACGTACCAGGGGGGCGGGGGGGGGGAGTGTAGTACAAGGGTAAAATATAGACACTTTAAATGAAAAGGGTAAAAATAAAAAGGTAATTTTTAATTATTTTCCTAAAAAACGAATTCTGTGAAAACGTATTTGTTTTAAAATGGGTTTTGATGTCTTATTTTTTTTTATTTTTATTTTTTTTTTATTTGTATTTAATCAGTTTTGATTTTCACAAAGACTTTTTCTGGTTGTAGAATAAAGAGAAGAGTCGTTTTCTGTACTTTAGTAGATTTCTCAAGCGGGTGCTTTAACGAAGAAAGGACTCTTTTACGTCACTTGCATAGTCTTCTCCATAGCGATGGTTATAATTTTGGCTGCCGCTATTAGCCAACGCGTTTGGGCTCCTGTGATGAGGAGGTTCCACCAGATGTTTTTGTCAATGATGTGGGATGCTTTATACACAGGACGGAGGAAGACCTCTCTTTCGAGGTCAATTGCCGGACAGACTATTAAAAGGTGTTTGATAGATTCAGTGGCTTGGAGGTCTCCACATAGTCTACAGGTTTTTTTCTTTAGAAGCGGATCTAATTGCTAAGACTTCCTGCGTCGGTAAGAGGTTTAGACGGGCTTTCAGCAAAGTTCTCATGAGGGATTTACTTGGATATTTGGTGCAGTTCTCCATCGGCTGTTTTAATTTGTTGAAGACTGGCGGCAGATGGGTTAGTAATTTGTTCGAGACTGCACTGTCGTTGGTTTTTATCCAATCAAGCCACTCCATTTTGGTTTTTATTCTCATAGGATTCTGGAATAGTTCTTCTGAGCAAGCTATTTCTTGCAATATGCGCCTTTGGTTGTCTGCCCAGTTGTTTAGGAAACTGTTGCTCCCTTTAGATATTTCCTCGGAAATCATCCTGTATATTTCCAGGCTATCTTGGCTCCGAATTTTCCTGTAAAGTTGGATCGTACTCTGAGCGACAACTGCCTCCATAGAGAGCAGCCCAAGTTCACGCCTTATGGGTGCTACAGCTGTTGATTTTGGTAAGCCTAATGTAGTTCTCCAGATGAAGCCTTCTAGTTTGGACCATAGGGTCAGTGGGATAGCGGGGTTAGCGTCCATGCCATATGTCAATGCTGGAATTACTTTTGACTTATTGGTTCAGCAATACCAGGTAACGGTGACCATGCTAACCCCAGATTAACACACATGGCCATTGTATTTGTAATGAACCATTACCAGTCTGGAAGGCATACCTTCAAAATAGCTGGGGGGGGTTAGCGGACAGCCCCAAAGCCCCATTTTAGCCATCTTCAGACCTCCTGCTCACGTCATTTTGGCCTCTTTATATTTAGTATTCTTCCTTTGTGCAGCGTTATTTTCTCCTGAGTATCAGTCCACCCACCACACACGAATAAGTTAGCACTGGGGCTTTTATAAGACAATGGACATTAGTAATGGAGAAGCGCACGCACTTAAGTAGATTTAAGAGAGTTTGATATACATTTAGCGTTTCAAAATAAAGGCTCATCAATGCAAGTTCCAGGGGTCGTTTTAAAAGAATTGAGAAAATGGTGTTCTGGAAATCAAAAGGAGGCATGCAACCCCAAAAGGAAAGTGTGGAAACTCTGACCACTGACTTAGTTTTGGTGTCGATCACAGATAATGGGCAAACTACCACCAAATACCTTGTGCAACAAGGAGCACCTATTCACGGGTGCCTTACACATGTTTTCTTATTATGTACATTCTGTATGGACAAAACAGAAACCTTCCCCAACACCGCCTTTGATGTTCCAAAGCAAAATGTTAGTTTCTATGTCCCTTCCATAACCCAGACCGCTCCACATTACACAGTGCTATTGGCAGTGTCGGACACATTTCTTTCACATAACAGAATTCATGAGGTCACCCATAAATTAATATCTGGGCAGTCGTATTTTTTTCAACTTATGTCCATAATGTCAAAATAATAGATGCTATAAGGAAAATCCACCGCGTGCCACTAAGATACTGCCTACGAGGAGGCCATCAGGAATAGTTGCAGTTTGGTGATACTTGCCCTGCGCTTAATGTCAGATGTCCTTCTAGATGTAGAAAGAGGCTCTTGGCAGGAAACATGTTGACTTTGCTAAGCAGAGCGATCCCGAGCGAGTGCACACTGCTGCTCTATGCAACCCCCACCTTCAACCTCCTGTAACCCAACAATCTACCTACTGCTCCCCAACCCCCCACGCGCCAATCTACTAACAGGTAGATTTTTGGCCAATAAATGCAGTGTTATTGAGGGAGGGTAGAAAGAGCGGGGAGGCTGGAGATCACCCACCAAACATTCTCTTTTTAATGAAAGAGCCCAAAGGTGCCTTCTGAAGTACTTTTGTCTGAATTTGTCAAAGCAGAATACATGTTTTAGAAACCATTTCAAAGAAGGACTTGGGGATGGTCAACCATAACGTAACATCAAAACCGTGTACTTTGAACAACTTCCAGTCCAGTTTTGAGAAAAAAGACGAGCATTAGAAAATCGGTATTATTCGTGTGTTTTTAACAAAGGGTCAAGTTTGGAAGATCAAGAAAACAAAGTTCTGGTCGGTGATTGAGAAGGACGTTTCAAAACCCTGTAAAACCTGTTTTTCAAAATTCCTTTTCTTCCTCAACAAATGATTTTTTGGGAGGGCTTGAAGAAGCATAGACGTCCTGGTATTTTGGGATCACCTCAGGCTGTGTGTCTATTTTATAGAGCGACAAAAGAAGGGTGAGCTGCGGACTCGAGGTCGAGAATTTACAATTTCCTGCTTTCAGAGACCTTGGTGTATGACATCACACCTGTGTTTTTATTGGATAGCGGTGAGTAAGGCTTCACCTAAGTGGACACTGGTGTCTCCCGTGGCTGTGTAATAGGGCGGGCCCATTGATATGAGACAGAGGAGTGACAACTTATTGGGCGAATGACAAAGATAGAAGCACAGGTTAGACAATTAGGCTAATGGACAGAAGGTGACTGGAGCAGACTGGTTACATGTTTGGAGAGGTTATAAAGATGCCAGAGAACACCTCTATCTCCTCCGCCTCCAACCCCATAGGAAGGGTTCTGATGAGTCCCAAACATGCAATTACAGACTGGCTAAATTGTGTGTCTCTCGCCCACACGGGAAAACCACCCAGGAGAGAGACTGCCTATGGAGTAGCCATGACCGAGCCTGGGAGACTTTGGTTAGAAAGAGCTCAGGGTTTGAACCTCACCATCTGACTGACAAAGGGCAGATCCAATACTGTTTAAAACCAGAAAAGAAATCGAGGGTCCATCAGCCTGTAGAGTCCCGAATCTTGTGTGTAGGAAAACCAGCGCAGTATTGCTTTCAAAATCTTCATTGGGCAAACTTAGAAAAGAGCAGGGGAAATGGTGCCTTGAGGGTCATTCAAGGGATAAAAAGGTGAATTCTACAATCCCCCCTCTCATAGCATGAACAGCCATAGGTGGAAGCAATGTTGCACACCCAGTTATGTATTAGGCCATAACGTCGCCCCACCCACACCAAAAGACTCATTAGACAGTCTGCCCCTCTCCTCCCCGCCACCCTGTACAGCTGCACCCCTCTGTATCCTACCCCCCTCTGTATATCTGTTCTGTTACCTCTGAAAAGCACTTCCTTATGCATCTGTATTGGTGTATACCTCTGTAAAGCGCTCTGTTATGTATCTGTATTGGTGTATACCTCTGAAAAGCACTTCCTTATGCATCTGTATTGGTGTATACCTCTGTAAAGCGCTCTGTTATGTATCTGTATTGGTGTACACCTCTGTAAAGCGCTCTGTTATGTATCTGTATTGGTGTACACCTCTGTAAAGCGCTCTGTTATGTATCTGTATTGGTGTACATACACCTCTGTAAAGCGCTCTGTTATGTATCTGTATTGGTGTACACTTCTGTAAAGCGCTCTGTTATGTATCTGTATTGGTGTACATACACCTCTGTAAAGCGCTCTGTTATGTATCTGTATTGGTGTACACTTCTGTAAAGCGCTCTGTTATGTATCTGTATTGGTGTATACCCCTAAAGCGCTGCGTTGCTTCTCAAAGCCAGGACCACGCTCAATAAATACATTACTAATAATGTATGGCAAGAGGATGAGGGTCCAGAAGCCCCCCGGGATAACAAACCTATGTTCATATATAAAAACAGGGAGGGGTATACAAGCCCACATGCCACCTCCTAATACCTACATGCACAAAGCTGGTCACTAACACTCTTGCCAATCAAGTGCAATCCCGCATGGGAGGAAGCGCAGTGCGGAGGTAGGGCCCAATTAAAGGGCACTACCCCCACCCACTATTTCGGGCGGGGGCGAGTATCAGCAGCCCTTAATTCACCACCTTTTGCACAGTTTAGTAAACGAACGGTTCCGTTCTAACATTCTCTCACGCTTTTTACGCAGCCTGCATTACCAAAGAAACGCCCCACAGGTGTCCTGCACAGGTGCTTCTGGGAAACAGGTGCTCCTCAGGTGTACCTCTAAGCGCTATCATAGTGCTCAGAAGCATTGCGAGCATATGTTGCTCTTTATCTGTAAGAGTGATAGGGATGCCTACTGCCGCCATTCTTTTTGCGACATCAGACAGGCATGCGAGGGCGCCGCACACTTCGGGCACAGGAGATATTTTTCCTACAGCGCCCACCCACCCAATGACAGCAGTGGGTTCCATAAGCTTCTATTTACCTTAAATGAATTCACAGCACGGGTCTTCGGCCAACTATGGCACCATTGCAAATAGTCTATTAGAATTTTTAAAGCCTGAAGTATAGCAAATATATATTTAATAACACTTAAGGCTGAGTGTGCGTCGTGTTCTCTGGTGCTGCTCTTTTGCTTATAGTTATTATTCGGTCGGGATAACGGGAGAGACTGTCACCAAAGGGTCATTCGTGCTGGGGCTCCAGCCTAGCCTCTCGGATGCAGGCTCTTTGCACGCCTTCGGCTTCTCAATATGGGATGGGCTCTGCGGTTGTCGTCATCACAGGTCCTCTGCCACATCAGTGATGTTAAGTTACCGAAATTCCAAGGGTTGTGAAAGTGACATCACAAGCCCGAGGACATCACAGGCTTATAGCCCCTGATCTTTTGGTTGTAGCCCCGGATAGAATCTCAGGAGCTACAGCCAAAAGACTAGCTAGCCCCCAATCCCAACAGTTCCGACATCAGCTTATCCCCGGGTTTTTTCCAGATCTAGCAACTCCCCTGCCTCGCAGGAAAATCTGATGGCATTGCGAAACTGGCATCACAGATGAAAAAGTTCAACAAGCTCAATATTGTTAAAATACAAATAGTTACTAAGCAGCCAAAATAATAGTTTAGTTAGCAAACACATAGCAACTAGAGTGCTGCCTTCATATGCTAGTGGTAAGTGTATTCAGCCCTACAGATAAGGGGTGTATCGGCAACTTTTACTCCCTTGAAATGGGCAAATACTCTTAAAAAAAAAAAATGAAAATAGGGAGTCAAAATACTCCAAACAAAAACAGGAAAAAGACATGTAGAATCTTGCACCCCTGCTTTCATCCTCACAGCTCCATGGATATGTCTGGTCCAGTAGTGCACTTAGTACCACAGTCAGAAACTATTTTAACTGCCTGACTGGAAGAAGTAAACATGCATCTTTCAATGTGCATGAATAAATAGGTGCAAATAAATAAATATTGCAAAAACATTTGTTTTTCTGTTAAAACATTTTTACTTGCGTAAAAAAGTACTCCCATTGGGTATTGGACTTACATTTTTACTCCCTAAAAAATCATTTTACTCCCAAATTTAAAAAAATAGGGAGTAAAATACTCCCACTTCCAAGTCTCATCTGGAGCACTGGTGTATTATATGATCGGGGTGCAACTAGCAGAAGCAACATGGGCTAGTGGCACCGCCTTTATATCACAGTACAGCCCCACATGGCTATTTACAGCCCTCTAATGCCAGTTGTAGCCTCACACACCAGTCAGTCAGTACATGCACACACATAAATAGCCCCACATTTCCATGTACTGCTATCATATGCCTAAGGCTAGCCTCCCCCATGTGTATCCTGCTATAGCCCCATAATATGCAAGACACAGAGTGTTTATATTCAGGTGCTGCTGCCCCCACAGCCTTGTCAACGATGAGTAGAGACGGAAAGTTTCCATTTAGCCAAGGCGATAAAGCAGCTGTGAGGATACAGCATACAATCTTCAAAATTACAAGCAGAATAGCTCCATTTCATGGTCTCTACAAAGGTGACCTGGAAGCGCAAAACATAGCCTATTCATTCGAGGTGGGTGGGGGGAAAGCTGTTCCCATCAAACCAAAAGGTGGAAAGATACTATTATACAAGTTCAAAGCCGAATGTCTGTCTCAGGGATTAGGCGAACAGAGATGGTAACTTGTTGGGAACACACAGCACCCTTGGGATCGTTCCCAACCATGTAGGGTTTAACTTGGCCTGGTAGATGTCCAAGGTCTCAAGGCTGGGAAGAACGGTCCTGTCCAATCCCAAACTACCTTTCATGTTAAGCACACTATGTTGCACTGGCCAATTAGTTTTATGCTAACTTGCAACTTTGTATTTTTGACACTTAGAGGTGATCCTAGGAGGAGTCACCAGCTATGGGGACCCAATCACCAGAGTAACCCATATGGACTGTAAATATAGTTTTCCTCGACTAACCAATTCCCTTCCCTGATAGGTTTTGTGGGATGCAACTTGTGTTGTGACGTCACTAGCAGTTAAAACCAAGTGGCACATGTTTGAAGGATGAAAGCTTGTGGAAACGTTATGCTGTTCCAGTTGCAATCCCTGGCATTTTGATTGATAATAAAGACAATACACTTTACCCTATGGTTGAGTCTTCTGTTCTTGCAACAGGGGATTTGTTGGGGCCCAAGTATCCTCTTGCTGCCAATCAGGATAGCTGCTAAGAGTGCCCCTGTCGCTCCATTACACTTCAATGTGCAATGTGACCATATGTCCTGCGTAGCCCCACTCTCCCAAGTGGCTACCATTGTATACCACGTCGAGCTCAGAATTCCCCAGTGATGACATCCAACACTAGCCAATGGTAAAGGGAGCCTGGATCCCTGAACCAATGGTCGCAGAGGCAGCAGCCCTTATCCCTAGTGACCCTCAAGTAACTTCCTTGCTACACATCCTCCCAGTGCCACTGGCGTTCCTAGCCGACCTCCCTCTTCCTCATATAATCTCAACCTTTCTAGAACGTTTTCCCGGAAGGCCACTATGCCTCCGCCCCCTTTTCTCTTAGGTGCTTGGCCAGGGGCTGTGCATCTGGGAAATCAGCTGAATAGGTTGGTGTTGGGGTTCATGCGAGGACTTCCCCTTTTTTTGCAAGGGGGGGTCGTCGTCTTCTCCCCCCCCCCCGAGATTAGGTAGTCAGGTAAGAGGGGTGGGGTTCTATGTCTTGTTCCCATAGTTTATTTTACTCTGTTCTGGGTTTTGTATCAAAGTAATGCTTGTGCTGTTATCAACAGTATCCGTGAGAGCACTCATGTTTTTTGGTTATATAAACAATAGCTCCTCCAATCTTCACAATGTATGCAGACATTCAATTGTCGCAGTCATTCGTTCATAAGCAGCAATGTATAAGTGTCATGTCCTAAAACCCCAGTTAATTGCCATCATTGTCTTACTGGACTTCCATGCATCACAGAACTTGCCCTGTGCTGCAAACTGGACTACTCCCCCAAACGGATGGTTCTAGCAAGACATAACAGGAAGACGGGTAACTAAGTATGTTGATCAGTCTAATCACCCGATTGCGCATTATACAACTTGGGTACATTACTGAATGCATCCTTATTGTCGCCCTATCCGGCTACTGTGTCGGTTGTCCAGATTTGGGAGACAAGGGATGAAACCAATAAGTCGACCTTGCCATTTTCAGACATTCGGTCAGGTAGAACCGGGAGTTGGACGGGTAACCCTGACAGTGGTGGACACACAGTCTATGGTTTCTAAAGACGCTCTCAAGCATTGAAGACCGGGAGACCGAACAGTTGGCCTCTCTGCCACTTCGCTATTATTCACTGTTGTAATCATAGACATGGGTGGACATTCGAGGTCTCTTGCTCTGCTAGATGCATGCTGTGCGTAGACTTTCCCCATGTCCACACAAAGCTCAGGAAAGTCCGTTTTCCTCTGGACCCTAGACGCCCTGCAGACTAGCATTTACTCTGTGTACTTACCACTTAGGATTATCCCGCAAAGCTGCTACTAGAGGATAGCAATGGTGAACGAAAGACGCTTGAACTTGCCGACTTTTCTTAAACTCCGAGGGCTCTTTGCCACACATGCAACTTTGCTCTCCTGTTAGATGTTATCTTCAGCCAAGTATCTTAAGACTGGCAGAGGGTTCACTGCAAACATGGATTAAACATTACTTTTTCAAACAATAGGTTTATAAATGGCACAACGCAACATAAGCAGTATGAGTGCAGCGGCTGCACGGCCATTGTCTAAAAGACAAGCAATAAACCAGTGGTCTCAGAGTCCAGTCCTCAAGAGCCATTCTCCTTACACGGTTTCCCGATAGCTACACGCACTCCATTTGGATACAGAGAATCAGAATTGGAGCCATTTACAAAGTCGAAGCGAAGCCTGAAAAGCAGGTGTGGTTGTGGACTCTAGAGGAATCGGCTAGGGCTCCTTATACAGAACTGTGCAAGCCGCAGCACCCCAAAGGACAGATCGCTCAAAGTCTAAACAGTGCCTTCAGAAGTCCCGTATACCACCGAATGAATAAGACTGCTTTCCTAAATTAAGGGATAAGTGACATCTCATGTTCTAAGCGGAAATACTGCGTCCTCTACTCTGTTGTTAAAGGTCTTTTCAAATCGTTTATGAATCTATAACCCCGGCGTTTCTCTATCAAATGTATTCAGCGGGCCTTTTTCTCCTCTCTTTATTCCATTAGGCAAATATACGGCTTTTCAGTGATTGCAGGGGACTGTAAAAGAAGGCGCATCACTAAGGAGTCTTTCAGGGCTCATTTATTTGAACAGTGCCGAGCAGAGCCGCTGATGCAATATTTTCTTGCTGCACTCTGAGCCAGGGGTTTGAGATTCCAATAAAGCATGGCTGGCCGCAGAGATATTAGCATTCTAGCTCAGTACTCGGTCAGATGAAATGAAGTCGAGTGAGAGCCAGCAGGAGCATCTCAAGCAGGCTGCGCGACCTGCGGTGTGTATGAAGGCAGCCTGCTCTGATGAAAGAACGCCAGTGAGGCGCCTTCACTTCAATATTTATTCATTCCTGAATAATTAGGAAACTCAATTTTCCTTTTTAAGTAAGAGCTTAACTGTGGTGTAGCACGAACACTTCCTGTTGTGCCTCCTTGTTTTGGTCAGTTGAGTGAACACATGTTGCTATGTGAGGGAGGGAGCCACTGTTGCACTGGGAGCTACACAATTCTGTCTCCCAGTGGCTGGCAGCATTGGGATTCTGCTGTCTTGCCATCCACACCAATTCACGGTATTACACGATCAAGGATAATAAAATCACCCTCGGGGAGGGACATCGAGACACTAACATCAAGGTTACCCATCCTCTCCAAAGTCCCATTATCAGGGACCAACACAATCACATTCCCCGAGTGTCTAAACCCTCACCACCAGAAATCTCCAACTCCCCAACATCACAAGTGTTTGAAACAAGTAGTTCAGGGAAAGACTGCAATGCACTGAACAAATGAGCATTGATCAATATGCACCATGTCTAACAACACAGCTGCAAAGTTTGCAGAAATTGTAGACAGAAGTTCAGGATCTTACTAGACGCTCAAAGCCAGGGAATGGAAAGTCTTTTTCAGTACTTGGCTTGTTTTTATTAGTTCAAACTAAAGATATTGTCTCAGTTTCCCTTTAAGTCGAAACAATGGTCTTGTCATGCAGTTCGAAGAGTTCCTACGTTAGCCCGCTTCTAGGGGTGCAATCTTGTTAGAAGGAACAGGGTTTTCCTAACCTTGGCTGGTCTGTATTCACAAAAACAAAATTATTCCCCCCTTGTGGGCTAAAAGTCTCTTTAGCCCAGCTCTCGTTGCCGCTTCTATCCACCACTCCTTGGGTATTTGGACTCTGTGTGGGCTATGGGTTTCTTCAACCCTACTTTGCTTTTCTGTTTTCTGGGCCCCTCCTGGGATATGCAAATCCATAGCCCGGTGTTGGCTACGGGCCTGCTTAGCCCGGCTTTGCTTCTCAGTTGGTTCCCCTTCTCGTGGGGTATGCAGAGTCTCAGCCCACTATGGGCTACCGGTCTGCTCAACCGTGCTTTGTTTCTCTGTTCTTTTCCTCTCTTGTGTGGTAGATGCACCCTGAACCCAGTGTCGGCTACAAGTCTGCTCAACCGTGCTTTGCTTCTCAGTTTGTTCCCCTTTTCGTGGGGTATGCAGATTCTCAGCCTAGCCTGGGCTCTGTTATGGTCTCACCACCCTCTATCCACTCTGTGTATGATGCAGAGTACCTGCTTTCCAATGGCGGGATTCAATTGCAGAGGTGGTCTCTCTGGCCAGTTCAGACTCCACCCTCTTGACCTGGCTCTGGTCTGTGCAGTCGGGTACCCCAAGTCAATTCATCTTCACCGGCACTCCGATGTCGGAGAGGCGGGACACCGGTACATCATCTCTGAGCTGGCTTTGCTTCCTTCCTCTGCGGCACCATGTTCGTCAGGCTCCCTGTCTTCGAAGCGGCAGTGTGTCACAGACGGCTTTGGGTCTCCACGCAGATTTTGTGGCTCTTCCATTCTGCTCCTCCTGCAAGGGAGAGACTCCCTCCTCTGCATGGCTCCAAAAGCTGTCGTATTTCACTCTCTGGCTGATTCTCTCTTTCTCTGTTGGCGTCTAGTGTCGTCATGTCCCTACATGTAATGGAAGGGGAGATTCCATTGGTTCAGTTCCTCATTCATCATGCAAAGGTAGTAACAGATAGAGGTCAGAAACCAAGCCACCCACTTTAAAAGGGCCCTCGTACATGATTGCTCTGACCAACTACCATATAACCAAAAAGCATGTAGGACTTTGAAGTCAAGGGAGTTAAAATAAAACCCTTACTTGGGGATTCCTTGTCCTAAGGGGGTGGGGAAGTTATACCAAGTGGGACCCCACTTGCCATGTCGCCAAGGCAGGGTATCGCGAAGTGGCTCACCTCCCTAGTTACAAAGGGGTGGCTGCCTCTTGGGGAGATGGAACGAATTCCCTGGATTGGTCAAGGACCTGTCAGAAGTCTGAGGGATGAGTGTAAAAGAAGGAAGACTGAAGAAGGGTCCTGACTGAGTAAACCCTGCAAGCTCCTTCAAAAGCACAGCTTCATTATTTTGTTTTTGAGATAGGAATTGACTTTTAAAGTAGCATTTGCAAACTCTTGTTGGCCAAGTTTTGGAACTATTGCGTTTTTTGTTGGGGACTAGCCTGGAGTATAAGGACGACTCAAGCATAGGCTTTGAGCTTTCTGTTGCTCACATCCTTCAAACATTGAGCTATAGGTTAGAAGGTCCCAGGAGGGAGAGGTTAACGTTTATGTTTTGGAACCTTGCCATCAGAGGTGGTGGGCACTGAATAAATCCTCACTTTATGTTACTCTATTCTCTAAACTGTTTAGATACAGACATCTTTTTCTATGCAGAGGCTCCAGGTTCCGACAGGCGTTTGGCCCAACCCCAGCCTTAAAATATACCATAATAAATCCACTTATTTGAACCAAACTCTGTATGGTAACTTGGGTTATTGCTCACCCTCCCTACACTTTCAGGAACTGGAGTGTCACTTTCCGTTTTTGGCTTAAACAACTTATACTCATGGCAAGGACTCCCGAGTCAGCTTGCCGATTTCTCTCAAAACAGGGCGATAAGGTCCAACAAGGCTGAAACATGTTTGAGGATGCTAGTGGTCTCATGCAGTTTAGGCTGTACAGCCTTTTTGGTGTGGGACAAAGCCTGATTAACATATAGGCTCTTCCCTTTTGTAATGGCTTGGCAGGCAAAGAATGATGGTCTGGAGGGTTGCCCAGAACAATCCCAAAGGTTACGATGAATTCAAAACCTTCCAGCCATCACCTATTTTGTTTTTCTGTAGTCACCCCGAGAGGGTCGGGTATGCCCAGAGGTGGGTCCCATTCCTGCTGGCCCTAGAGACCAAGCTACTCCTCACTGATGAGGCCCAACGAGGCTGAAACATGTTTTGGGATGCTTGTCATCAAGCAGTTCGGGCTGGACTGCCCCACTTTTGGGTTGGTACCAAGCCTGATTTGCATATTGTCCTCCCCCTTTTTCAATGGCTTGGCAGGCGAAGAACGACTGTCTGGACGGTTGCCCAGAGCAATGCCAGAGGTTAAGACAAATTCAAAACCTTCCAGCGATCACCTCCGTTTCACAGTAAAAAGGGGGTGTTGCTATGAAGCTGCAAGGAAGGGGTCCTGCAAGCTGTGCTCGTGCTACAAAGAATGCATGTCTACCACATTGTTTGAGACTAGGGAAAATATCCTTTCAGCGACCTTGAGCAAAATCCTCTATATGCAGCTTAATACATGGAAGCAAGCAATAGACCCATGAGTCTGACAATGACTGAGGTTCACGATGGGCCGTCCAGGTCTAATTTCTGTAACCCACTTTCGTGGTGCACTGGCTTGTCCAATCCCATTTCTCTCTTATCAATGCCACATTTGGTGCCCCACCACCCCCCGCCTCCCAACAATACTCCGGCACAATCTTCCCCATCCTTTGGCAACAACCCAAAATAAATCAGTTAATAAAGTTATGACAAAGTGTGGGTGTCATGTTCTGTTTGGTACATTTTCACAAGCCCACCCATTAATGCATTTACTTCTTAGATTTAATTTTCTTGTCTTGTGCCTGTAATTCTATCCCTCGCCTACACGCTGGGATTAAGAGTAAGTTTGTCTGTTATTAATGTGGTATTTATTATGTGCAGATCTGGCTTCGGGAACCACCACAGCGCTTTACAATCATAAGGGTTTTGGGGAGACAAGGTTAGGGAGCAGCAGTAATCCAGATAATATTTTGAAGTGGGAGTATTGTACTCCCTATTTTTTTTTTTAATTGGGAGCAAAATGATTTTTTAGGGAGCACAAAAGTAAGTCCCATTCCTAATGAGAGTATTTTCTAAGCGGGTAAAATGTTTCAACGGTAAAATAAACATTTTTGTAATAAATATATCTTTGCACCTAGTCATTCATGCACATTAAAAGATACATTTTTATCGCTTTGGATCAGGCTGTAATAATAGTTTTTTCTTCCTGAGGCTCTATGTGAACTACTGGTCCAAACATATCCACGGAGCTCGGTGGGTGAAAGCAGAGAGTAGTACGGGCACCTTATGTGTCCTGCTGTGGGGCCGGTGGTGGTTACGCTGCCGGCCTCATTGGTGCTGGGGGGTGGGCACCGTGCTGTGATGCCGGGGACACCCGGACTTACTTGTTGCTGCAGGCCAGGGCACAGGGAGGCTGTGGGGCACAGCCTGGGTGCTGGAGCACCGTGGATGCCTGGAGCACCCTGGATGGTGGGTGCCCCCGGGTACCAGGCTGGTCTGGGGGGCCCAGACCAGCAAGGCCGTGGTCACACGGCGTGGGGGCGTGCAGTCGAGGGTCGCAGGACCGTGGTCACATGGTGTAGGCCTGCGGGCCCACAATGAGAGACGGACACAGGTATTCGATAGTTGGAGTCTGCAGCTGTTCTGCTGCACGTGCCTGCAGGGGCTCCTTTTATGTCATGGACAACCTTAAAGGGGCAATACACATGGGAGGGTCATACATAACATGTCCGTTTCCTATTTTTTTGTTGGGAGTATTCTTATTTATTTAGATTTTTGGACAGCATTTACCTATTTTTAGGCTGTAAAAGTGGCCGATACTCCACTTATCTTAACTGTCAGTCACAAAAGGGAGAAATTACCATTTGCAACTGTGTGACACTTTTTCATTGGTGCCAGAGAAAATGGTATGCCCCAGTCCGACCCTGGCCACATGACCAAACCATCTTCATGGCGAGACGTCTGTTCTTACAATGAAGGTTCTCATTTAACAGATCGATTGAGCTCGCATATAAGTCATGAAATATAAAAAACATGATATCGGCGAAATATCTATCCCAACGCAGCTCCAAAGCATCGCTGGTAGTTTACCTAAAACAGTCTTTCTTTACGAGAGCTCCAATGAAGACAGTCCTAGTACCAACTCGTGTTTCAGTTCAATGGCATTGGTTCAAAATGGAGGACGTCTCGTTCACATTGAAACAGCGACAGCAGCCAAACGCAACAAACACGTCAGGCTTGATTTGAGTGTTAACCGCTGACTGGGTACAAAAATGCTTCCAGCTGCTTTTATATTCTGTCGGTAAATTATTTCCAAGGAAACCTTTACATCTGCCTTTTTTTTTTACTACCTCAAAACATGCAATTTGAATACACTTAAAACGACGGTTAAAAAAAAAAAAAGTCTCAAAAATAAACAAGGCATTTCCGATCCTGCTTCTTGGCTGAGGGATTGTTGGAGTTGGCCAGTTTTCTGCGTCATTGGATTCTCTGAATGAACGCGCCTCGCAGAATGGGTGCAGTGAGCGGTTCACGCTTATTAGCCCCTTAACTCTGACGCTGCGCGCCGTCGCCTCTGGACGAACAGTCGCAACGCAGGAAACTGCAATCCAGCAATGCACGAGAAGAAAAAGAACAGAGGGACTAGCACATTTTATACATTCAAATTCAAGTGTTAAATCAACTTAATTCCAAGTATTCACCAGAGTCTGGAACACGACATATGAACATTTAGGGGTGCTTTACACGGAGCAGTGAGGTCTGTACCCATTGGTCAATCAGGGCACGTGCCCTCGCCCCACCTTTTGGGATGAGGGCTTCTTGAAGAACTATGTGGGCCTCCGATTCCAATCTCAGTGGGTCTGGTTTGATGGGCAACAAGAACACCTGTTATTTATGGTGCTGCAAAACTAACAGTAATTGCTGCACACAAAACAAATCATGATTATTGTACACAAAACCCACTTCTTGTACGCCTGCAGATTTCTGCCATATGCTATCATAGCAAGACAATAACGGAAGGTCGTGTGTTGGTATGCAGCGCTTAGCACACTACCACGGCCTTGCACTGTAAACAACATGCGTTCCATTACCCAATGAAACCACAAGTTGGCCCTTTGCAGGCCCCATGCCAAGATATACTATACGGCAGTTTATAAAAGCTATTACGTTTATGCATGTGTGCATGCGCTTACAAAAACGCAACTTAAACATAGAATGGGATCAATTAAACAACCTTTTGCAAAAAAAGCCATTAATGGCAAGTCAGGCCAGTTATTGTTCCATGCAAAATTGCTGTATAAGCAAAAAAGTAGTGTACACGTTCTATATCATTATGCACGTTCTGCTGTTCTCAAACAATAACCTAGAACAGGGGTATGCAATGTTTGGCTCTCCAAGTGCTTTGGAATACAACTTCCATCAACCCTAGCATGCATTGTCAGTGGTGAGGGATCATGGGGATTATAGTACAAAAACATCTGGAGAATCACAGGTTGCAGACCCATGCCCTTGAATAATGTCTGAGACTAAAAGATAGAAACCATCAAAAAGGGCAATGCATTTCAGTATCTACAGAAAAGCAATACACAGGCAGGTGTATTACTTCTCAGAGCCGTTGGGGCACAAAGTCCATTAGTTTGCCACAAATCACTTCAACGTGACGTGGACGTCAGATAAGATAATGTGGCAGTGTAGACGAGTTGTTTCGGTGAAGCAGGACGCAGGAGCGTATTGCTGCCGGCTGAGCTGTGTTCTTTTTACTATTTCCATGGCCTGGAGGCGGGGTCATTCTCCTTAACTACGCCGGCTACAGCGGAGTGTAGTTGAGCGTTTTGGCTTTGTGGCAGCTGGGCGGCGACGATATCCGACGGTTTTACTAAGAGGATTGTTGCAGGTGAGACTAATATCGCTTTTACATCCTACCGGACTATTGGGCTTTGTGCATTGCCAGCCCATTATTGCTTCATTTTGATACAACTTGCATGCCTAATCCGCTTGTAAGAGATATTCGTGGGGCAGCGCCATACTTATGGGACTTTTCTTTCTAAGACCCTGTTGCTTAAAATAAGTTAATGCACGCATACAAACTAAGAAGCACTAAATTAAGGAATCGCAATATGAAGCCCGGAATGGAATATGATTTAGTACAGGGATTGGATCAGGTAAGAGCTCTCCCTCTGCCAGCTCCACCAGTGGAGGAGGTGGAGCCCTCAATGCAAGGGGCTGTTAATCCTGCAAACCTGCTCCAAAAAAAGGCCGCTTTAAAAATTACCTTTTTTTTTGCCTGTTGGAAAAGTCTCTGCAAAAGGATTTAAGTCAGGGATTTAAGTCAGTGATTGATGTCATTGATGTTCAGGTCACGGACACAGAACTATTGGGCCTAAATACTAGTTTGATTGCGGGAAACCACTGCAACTGATACATTGATACACCGCCTATTTTTAAGAAAAGTGTTACAGATGATGGTTACAGTGATAGTGAGAGCTCCCCCATAGATTCTTCTACGAAGGAGGACAGGAGAGGTTTATCTCGTCTAATATACCCACCCAAATGTTGTGCCCATAACATATTGGCTATTCCCCTGAATGGGGTTCTTACCAAATTTGTTTTATATGAAAACATGTTTGAGAAAGTAACCACCCATTCCACTCTTTTACAGGATTTGACTATTAGTCTGAATAGGCTTTTATCGGGAAGCATGAATGGACCATCAGAGGGTCATCAAGTTAAAGACTTGAATAGGGATAAAGAAGTCGTTACTGATGGCACTATTCATGCCCTGGGTTCTCCTATACCATTTAATGTCTGGGCTGTTGACAGTCCAACTCTTGCTGATTTGATGAATGTTGTGCAACACACTCCATAAGTGAATGGACCAATGGTGGGTGAGGAGTAACTTGTTCAGGTGGCCCGTGAGCAATCCAGTGGCTCTGGGATGAATAATAGGGTGGTCTCATTGAGACCTCCGGGGATGATTGATATAACCATCACACAGAATGTTGGAAAGGTACCGTCCCAGGGTAATGTTTATGTGGTTTGTGCACATCAGGTGATCTTTTAGGATGAAAATTAATAGGGTGGTTCCTTTGAGACCAGCTGTAGTGATTGATACGATATAATCTATGCACAATATGCTGAAAAGGCATGGTCTCAGGAGAATGTGGATACCCCTAGTGCTCCTTTGATATTCCCGGTGCCTAAAGGGGAAAAATGCCCAGGAAAACAAGGAAAACAAAGAACCAAGTAATAAAGAAGGGACATTCTAACTCCTCTAGGTAGTTTTTTTTTAAAACATGTTGCTGCTGAAACCTGACCCTCCCAAACAATTAGATGAGGATGTTGGTCTGAGCTGGATTCTTGTTCACCCCCCCTGTTAGGGCGATCATGCCGGTGGAGGACAAGGCAGTGGAAATTAGGTCCCTTATCTGTAATTTGGATGGAAGAAATTCAGTCCGACTTAGTTATGATATTGGAGAGTCAGTTTAAGGAGCAAAAGAAACTTATTAAGGACTCACTGAATAAAATGGAGCCACCTCATCATGTAACCAGTGTCTTACAGGAGACAAATAGTCCGGGTAGTGTTATGGGTGGTGCCACCGTTAGGGGAATTTAACGGCGCATGGAGGGAAGAGGCTCAGAGGACCTATTAGGGTGAGGGCATCCCCACTGGACCATGTGCTGTCAGTTCCCTTTTAATCTTGAATGTGGCTCAAATAGATTGGATGACTTTGGGGGCCAAGGAAGGTTGTTTACTCCACTGGTGATGATCATTCTAATGTCCCAGGAACTTTTCGACCTCTTAGTGGGGTGCAACCTGGATGCTCGGTGTTGGGTGTAGAAGACTCTTTACCCAAGAGTATTTTGAGAGGGGCTCGGTCATTAGCTAGAGAGCCCTGAGACGCACAGGGCTGGTGTTTGTTGGTCAGATGCTGTGAAATAGCAATCTTCTGTTGGGACTGATCAGCGAAGATTGATCTGCAAATATAAAAAGGGCCTCATGGCGGTTCTTTTCCTATGAATGGCAGTAACATCTTGGCTCTTTTCATCGCGATCCCGTGGTTAAAATCTCGGGACATTAAATGTATAGAATTAATGAATGAGGATGTTCGAATATGATATTCATCTTTCTTAGCTCTAAGCTAATCCCTTTTTGCAATCAAAATCCGGTTCTCTTAGTAATGTTCGGAAAGGGGTCACATTTGTCAGTCGAGTAAAAACAAAATGGAAACGTGTTTGTGGCTTTTTCGGTCAGTCATTACAAGAAAAAACTGGGCACGTGAAGAGGGCATGTTTTAGCCCCCTGGCCTTCACTGAAACTTCGGTTAAACAACATTAAGAACAGGTCTCCCATTCAGTGAAGTAAGAAAAGCTGTTCCAATATGGTTCCATTCTCTTAACTAAATGCTATAGAAAGACTGACCGCACCAAGCAGAGATTAGTTACACACTGAGCCATAGTGTTCAGCACTTCCACTTTTGTTAAACACACGAAAGGTATCTTTTAAAGGTCTTGCAAATAGGGTGACTATAGTTGGAACGAAGGGCAGGTGGATTCTGTGTTTAAGACCTCTAACATAAGTCACTGTCCGTGAACTGGGGGATAAGGTAGATGGTTAACTATAAGCAAAGCAGCGATTCTTGACATAGCAAATACAACTCTGTGGAAATGCAATTTGTCCTGCCCTCTTGGGTTCAGATATATTATTGTGTATGCAGTTAAAACATATTTGCATTATTATCTTTTGCAAATGAATAACAAATGACCTATGTTGATGCAGGCACCGTTTTTATATAAATAGCGACACAGCGAACCATTCAGGCACTTCACTTCTCCACTTTCCATGAAATAATGGCCGTGGATGAACCTGAAGTCCACTCAAGTGTATGATACGTGCAAAATAAATCTTACCTTGCAATTTTGAAACTCAGATGCTCTACTTTGTTTGTATTATAGTGCTTAGAAGTCTCAAGGATAGAATAGACATTGTTGCTATGGGAATTGTAACTGAGACTGTCTTATTTGATAGCAAGTGAAGTAGATTCTCTTAATCACTTTGGGGTTTGGGTTTCACTCTGTACGAAGAATGGAACAGACCCGGAGAAACTGCAAAGTTAGAACGAAGGGTAGTAATTTCACCATATGGCGAGAGGTGCCTTCTCGGAGAAATAAACATTGGACTCCCAATGTAGAACATGGGATAGGTTGAACTGGTCATGGATCGATGCTTTCCTAAATTCAACGGGTGCCAATTCCTCTTTTTGACGTTTCCTCCAAGTCCGTTGAATTGTCCCCGATTTCTTGGAATTTGAGAGGCCACATAAGTCTTCTAATTGACCCGAATCTTGAGGGTTATTTTAGGAATTTTAGTATTATCTTGATCCAGGAGACATAATTGTTAAGGCCCCCCCCCTTGATAGATGGATATGTGGTCTTCTCTCATCTCGCCCAAATGGGCCCTTTATGTCATCCGGTGGGTTGGCTTACGATTGCATTTAGGATGTTATTTGTTCTCCAGTCAATGAGGTGACTATACAGAGGGGGCTTTGTCTGTTTCTGTTTTAATAATCTGGCTTATGTGGAATTGTTTGATAGCAAATATTTATTGCAATGAGAGGATTTGTTCCCTAAAAGAATTCCTGACTAGGCTTGAAAATCAGATATTGAATCGGCTCGTTCAATGAGAGGATTTGTTCCCTAAAAGAATTCCTGACTAGGCTTGAAAATCAGATATTGAATTGGCTCGTTCAGAAAGGGAACACGTACCTCATTATAGCAGGGGATTTGAATTCAGATTGTCTGGTGTGAGACAGGCATGGTATCAAGACAAACACAGACTCATCAAGTAAAGTTTGAAAACCTTTATTAAACAAAACATTGGGGTTGGTAGAACTCCTAACTGGCCCCAACTCTAAACAGAAAGGTCCCTCAACTGATGTAACCAAGGCCCTCAAAGTCTGAGTCCCAAAGTAAAGTCTGTGTCTCAACCTATGCTTGCCCTCACAAACTAACAAAAGTGTGAAAAAGCGTGTCTGATAAAAGAAAAATAGCGAAGCAAAAACAAGGCATTCAACAGTTCTGGCCCAGCAATGCCTTACTTTTGAGGTGTGGTTCTCCTGGTTTCAGCGAGAGGTTGGCTCTTGGATTGCCCAGGTCAACTTCCCCAAGCTTTCCAGTTCAAAAATATATCACTATAACAGTTCACTGTAAGTATCCCAGGTTTTCCCCTCACCGGAGGTTCGATATGTCCAAAGTTCCCAAAACACCACACAGTTCTTTTAAATTATATCTTTGAACACCTCAGGGTTCACTTCCCCAAGCTTAGGTCGTTTTCCAAATAAAACATTCAAAGAAATTGTCTCAGCCACCAGTTCATACTGACTCAGGGGTTCCCTTTCCCAAGTTTCAGCTTATTCAACTCAAATACATACAGCATACAGTTCCTGGAGGACAGAGTCTCTTCAGAGACTTTCGAGAATGCAGGACATTTCTTTTCCTTTCTGTGGGACTACTATGACAGCTTTCCCCTGGTTATTCACCTCTCTTTTCCCTTCTCTTACTCCAGTGCTTCCTATACCTTTTCTCTTCATTCAGGCCACTTGCCAAGCTTTACTTGTTCATGCATTTCTGCACCTTTTTTCTCCTTTTTCTGATGGACCGGCCACTGGCCTGTCCAGGTTTCCACTTCCCTTGGTGCTCGGGCCGCTTACCCACTTTGCTTTTACTTTCACTCTTCCTTGAGTGTGTGTTTTTTTTCCTATATATATATATATATCTAGAGCGTGAGGCCGAGGTCAGGGTCTCACCACGTGCCCGTCTGACACCCTTGGGGTCGGAGTTCCAGCGGGGATCTGGCTGTTGGAGTCCCGTACACGGGATGCACAGCTTCCCCAACTGATAGCGGTTCGTTATTCTCACCAAATTGATGCTGCAGCACGCCGTCCTACCTGGGGTCGTTACAACAACTCCCTGTGCCATGGCTTTTCTGCTATGGGCCTCCTTCCCAACTCGCTTCAACCTTTGTGTCGAACCACACCTTTTATACCTACCTTGAAAGTTAATTGGAGTCACGTGTGGTCCACCTGAATTGCCCGACTCTGCCTGTCCTTGTTAAAAGGGACACATTGGAGAATGCCCATAGGTAATTTTCATTACTTCCGGTATGATGTTCTTCGTCCCAGTGATTGGGAGAGGGGAGGGGGGGGGGGGGGGTTTCAAGTGTACGTAACCCATGACAACTGGGGGCGGGGGGGTGATCGAAAAGAGGGATGAAGAAATACCAGGTATCAACCTCAAGCACTCTCCCACCAATCCCTGGAAGTCCCCCACTCACGGGATCCTCCCTTGCTTGTCCACCCCCTCGGTCGGGAACCAAAAGCAATGGCCCTTCCCAGGCCACCTGAGCAGAGGATCCCCGGGGAGAATACCTGCAGGTTTCTCACAATGGTCATACCTATAGAGGAGACAGGGGTGCGGGGGGCATTGGGTGTAAAGCTCCTGAAGAAGTGTAATAATGGTAGAATGTGGTTAGAAAGGTTAACCTCCTTGGGTTTCTTAATGGTTAATGGATATAATCCTGGTGATTGTCCTCCGAGGTGTACATGGAAAAGTGGTAATAAGCAGTAGATTATTGATTATATTTTTGTTGATTCCGTTTTACAAACGTTTTTATGCAAGGGTGGCTGATTTTAGTTATCACAGTATTCTTATATTCTCTCCTAATGTTCTGATGAAGAAAAAATAATGGTTGACAGGTCCCCTGAGGATTAGCAAGTGAGCACTGCGTATTAACGAGAATCTTGAACAGGCTTGGAATGTTGGTACTTATGAATGGAAATGGAGTACCATTTATGTAGATGTTTTTCATTATTTTTTTGAGAGACATTGGATAATGCCCTTTTTTCTTCTGGGTTATCTAGGAAAAGAAGGACTAATATCCACCCACATACTCAATAATTTGATCATATGATCGTGCAACGCAAGAAAGTGCTTAGACAAACTATTCGGCACATTTTACATAGTAAAGATCTTTTAGATCAGAAGATAGGTCTTATAAAGATTGCCTAGAATAGCTAGAAGAACTGGCTAAAGAGTCATATTTGCATTATGCTGCAAATAGATGGGGAGGCTATGCTCAGATGTATGATATGTGGAAGTTCCTCTGCCTTTTGAAGTCCTCCCTTCAGTTCAACCCTATGTCGGAGGATGCCTAGACCAGAAACATTTAGACAATATACAGGAAAGATAATGAGGGGTTGGATTTGGGCTTGTCCTTGGAGAAAGTCTCTTCTAGGGACATTGAAAGAACTGTGGATATGGTGATTGATTCAATAAGGAGGGCAAGTTCTTCTGGGGCAGCTGGTCCAGATGTGCTTAACAATTAGACATTCAAGGCAGCTGGTGAAATATGGGCCTTTTCATTGGATTGTTTCTTTCTGAATACTGGAGGAAAGAGTTCTACCCAAATCTTGGCATACTTCTTATGTATTGCCAATATTTAATTAAAAAGGGATCATCTTAACCCATGTACTTATAGGGCGTTGATTATTAAGGATGCTGATCCAAAGATATTGACGGCTATCCTTCTAAAACATCTGGAGGAATGGGCAATTAAGGCTGATGGAATGAAGAAATTCCATGTTGGGGTTTTCGAAAAAAAATTAAGGAACCTCTATGAATGACCTGATTAGAATATTGCAGGATGCGACGGTGTAAAAATAAGAAATATGAACCTATATGTGTGGCTTTTATGGACCTCACTGCTGCCTTCAATTCTGTGAACAGAAACTTATGGTGTAAATTGGCCATGGGGTCTTTTGAATTTGTTAATTTTGTTGCACAGCGATACATTCATTCAGGTAAGACTAAATCATGAAGGCGTGGTATCTCAGAAGATAGCTACTAATACAGGTTTGCGTCAAGGGTGTATCTTGGCACCATGCCTTTTTAATTTACATTGATCTGATCTGGATGAAATGCTTGCTTCTGTTAGTTTTGCCCCTCCAGGATGTGCACCCTATAGCTATTCTGATTTGGCTTATGCGGATGACATTATGCTTTTTGACACTGCACCAATAGGACTACAGAGAATGATTTCTGCATCGGATACATACACTCAAAATCATTTCTCAACTTTGAACCCTGAAGATATTAGTTTGTCTAAAAAAAAAAAGCAGAATACTTTTAATTTGGTGTTTGGGTTCTCAGAAATGGATTGTTTTGGAAAGTATTATGTATTTGGGCTTTCCTATTTTTTTTATAAACCTGCAAAAGGGAACATTTCATGAATTAGAATAGCTAAGGATGAGTGTTTGGGCACACAAATGTGGGTTATCAAAAAGAAATACTGTAAGTTTTCTATTAAGCCTTTCATGTTATTTTATGTGGGCAAAGTAATACCCAAATGAATGTATGGGCTTGAGAGAATACATATACACAAAAGAGAAAAAGTGTGTTCTTTAGGTGATGTATGTCCCACTCTTAAACATCAAAGCAAAACAAATAATTATATCAAGAAAAACATCAATTTATTATAAAATTCATCTCAATCCTAAAACAACCAACGTAAAGGAGTAAAGATGGAAACAATAGAAAAATAAACGCATCCACTAGACATAGCAAAATCTACATTCATTCACACCCAATTCCATATTTCATGATTTTTTTACAGAGAACATGGATAAAACAAATAGATTCAAGAAGATGGCCCAACTGTGTCCTATTACAGACGGCCCGACATGTTTCAGTCCCTGGACTTGCTTAATGAGACATTCTTCAGAGGCTCACCAACCCACAAAATATAGGTTGGCAACAGTTGGACCGCCCAAAACACTGCTTCTACTGCTCGGTATCTCTCTTCAGTGCACGTGTGTACTTTTGCGCCTCAAAAACTAGGGCAACTTTAAATCTACAGAAAGGATCTCCTAAAATGACCCACACCAGCAACCACTGAATAACAGTAAAGCTGCATACTTGCCCGAAAAAATGAACACCCCAGCTAATGGACATGGGACACTGCACTGGAATACGTCTTTCATGTAATATGAAATATTGGTTGATGGAGCCCGTTTTTGAAAGGATTAGACTTCATCTTTGAAATGGAGGACCAACCTTTGTTGAGCATATGAAAACAAAAAGGGGCTGTTAATTGTGTATTTATTTTATTGCATTTGTATAGTATTTGCACCAACGCATTAAAAACTGACAAACAGTACAGGAAGATTAAAATGAAATTAAAACCCAGAGAAAAATGGAAATCGCCTACACAGAAGAAGTCAGACACAGGAATGATAATCAATGCCCAATGGGAGATTAGGAAATAAGGTACCCAAGCATCTGAGAAGCTCATCCTACATACTCAGAAATGCTGCATGCATGGCACTCACGCTGCACAGCTTAAAGTTATTACTTCTACTTTTGCTAATTTAGGAACAGATCCCTACCCTACCCTTGGATGAATTGTGAATACAAGCTGGAGAGACAGACCTAGAGTGAAAGATATGTTCCAAGAACATAGAACACATACAGGGGTTCAGTTTAAGTGTTATGCCGATTCCATGGAAAGGACATTTTACGCATCCCACTGACCCTCTCCATGGAATTTGCTGCTTTTCAAGTCTGGCGTCGGGGGCACTGAGAAATTGGAGGTCATGGGTTTCCATAATTATTTACATCCCGAACGGTGGTAAACCTGGTCGCCATGTATGGTAGCAGGCATTACATTATTACCCAAATTGACCTTTTACAATTGCCCTTTTGCACAATTTACCTGATAAGGGCCCTAATTGACCTTTATACTATTTTATATATGTATTGGGTTGGTCTTGGATTATAAATAATATAATGGGATAGGGTGGGGAATTGCGGAGGGTTTTGGATTGGTTGGGGGGTTTCCCCCGCATATATGTCCTAATTGACCTTCTAAATTAGGTCAATTCTCCCGAGGTCAATTGTGAAAAGGTCAATTAGCATACAACCTTACATTACAATGAATCCCTATGGATTCCGCTTGGTATTTACAACATAGGGATTCAAGCATCTCCGGCCTGAGACACTGGTGCTTTTCCTGCACAGAGCAGGGGAAACCGATGGGGCAGATTGTACGCTCCATAACACTACTATGGTCCAGAAAATGAATCCAAAAGTAACCCAGATGTCTAGTCTATTAGATTATGTGTCTAATTGCTGCCATGAAAAAAGACAATTCATGTGCCAGATCCCTGAACAATACAGGCCAGCCCTAGATGACAAAAGGAGATCAGCGAACACAAGAGAAGTACATTGAAAATGGTTTCGAACAAATAATCTGACATCAAATGCACTCCTACTAATATTCAAATTTAGGACGAATAATATTTATATAGTGCAAAAACAAAATGGAAGCAGTGTCTTACAATAATGTAGCGGTTCACAATCGGCCCTCCAAAATATACTGGAAAGTATACGCCAAGTTAAAATGTCTTCAGGATATCAGTTTACGTAAGCAAGTACCAAATACCTCACACCAACAAACACAAAAAAAAGCTTGCTTGTGGTTTGTTAAAAATACGACTGCCAGCAAAACAGTGAATTGAAATCTCCTTGTAATGCGCCCAGATACCTACGGGTTTGGTGCGCTATATAAATTAATAAACAATCAATGCACCAACTAAAGCTGAAGACATGGATTATGAATATCAGTCATGCTCCATAAAACCAGCTAGACACGTGCCCTAAACTAGACCGACCTTCTTACACCCAACTTTGCACGTGCAACAGCTATCTGTAGGGACACTCCGAGGGTGCCCCAGGGATCTGCCTTCATTGAATATGAACTGCTCATATGCAGTTTATCGACAGTGACAATAAGTGTGCGCTGTGGCTCTCATTTGGAATGAAATCAAAAGACTTACATATTGGGGTATCTTTTAGCATCTATGCCAGCCCATCCAGATAAAACCAGTGACTGCAAACTAAATACTCAGTGGAAAACAGTTTGAAAGCTGAAGGGCCAACCTAATCATTGACCTCCCAAGAAGAAAGCGGTTCACTTTTTCAATCTGGGGCACCTACTGGCAGGGCAAAGCTGCCAAGAAATAGCTTTGTGGCGAAACACAGTTTGCACCATGCAGCAATTCAGGGATCAAAGGCTTTCTTAGTACACCCTGGGCTGGAACACAGTTCCCCCCCCTCCATGCAGCGTATCAAGGAACAAACACTTGCTCACTTTTGCTGTGGGTTAAAACACTCAATTGCCTTCCCAACAGTCGGCGTTACTTCCAGAAAGTGGGTATCCGCTTCTCTGTCTCTGGCCCTGCTCTCTTACCCGGGTCTCTGAGAAGAGTTTGCAGGGTCTACTGTTTGTTACTTCTGGCCATTGTCAATTTTGTCTTTGCAGCCCACTTCTGCTGGGGACCTTGATGCCGGAGCAGTTAGTAATTGAACTGGGTCAGCCTCTAGTCCCATCCGGGCTTCAGCACCTTTACTTCATGGTTGGTGGTCACAGGTCCTCCCTGGACTTCACAATGAGGGCTGCTTTTCTGGTTGCCTCCTTGCTAGATGTGTCCTGGGAATCTGAGATACACTGGATCCTCTGGTCTCACAGGGATCCACCGATTCCTCTCTCCGCTACCGCACTCTGAGGGTCCAATATGCACCTGGTCCCTCCAAATTCATGCCTTGAGCTCGGGCAATGCGACTTAGCTTCCATGAAACATTTGAATCCACCGTCGGGCTGGGTTACATGTCACCTGGACTAGAGGAAATGAAGTCCCCTACTATGTCCAAAACTGGCTCTCAGGTATTAGACTTCACTCCAGGATTTGAGGACCACCTCCCTAAATAAAAGCCCAACATGACATAACTATCGGAAGTCTTGAATTCCATGGAGGACAGTCAGGCTATCACGTAAACGCTTGCCTATTCGAAAGATTGCATTCTGCCCAGTATTTCATAGGCTATAAAAACCCCGATACCTCAATCCCCTTCAGTCCCAGCTGTGAACATCAGTGCTGCCTCAAGGAGTCTCTAAAGTGATTGGGGGAAAAATGTCCTAGTGCACACAGGTAAACTATTTTCACTGCCCACTGATCATCTTTAAACTAAGCCTAGCAGCAGGACCTTGACCTGCTCATTGAAGGGAAACAGGAACAGAATGGTCTCCCAAATTGATTCTATAGGATTGTTACATATGCAAGGAATATATAATGCAGAAGCAGCTTCTGAGGATTTTCCTGGGTAAGAGCCGGAAACAAAATATCTGTTGACTAAATAATCAAAGTGAAAGACATTCTTAAACTTGTGCCCATTTAAAAATACTTGGTGATATTTACAAATAAAACCTATCCCTTTGAAGATCATCATTGCTTCAGTGTTCTGGAAACTGACCGTGATCCCCTTGCTATCACAATATGATCAAAAGGTAAACATCAACTTCTGCAGCCTCACATCGGTCCTTGAGGGCACTGCATCATCTGCCAACAGGATCTGGGTGGTGGTCCAACATTACACAGTCAGCCAATACGTGCTGTGCTGCAGAACGACAGAATCATAAGACCCAATAGGGATGGGTGAAGGCAAGAATTTGCCTCACTCGTTGGACCACTTGAAAGGGAGTGACCAACTGTAAGACTGCTGTTCTTTGTGTTTTGTGAAAAGATCACGCTGAGACGAAATTAGATGGTTCTGTAACATATACAACTTTAATTAACTTCAGTTCTCCTTGTATTTATGAAAAAAAGGATACGTCTTTTCTCCTCGAAAGATTCTGACTTGAAAGTATTTCGGCAAGGCAGAGGATTGTCTCAGGTAAGTCTTATTAACACTCTATAGTGACCTACAGTTCTCCTCACAGTCGGTTAGCCTAAAACTCCTTTCCTTCTTTAACCTCTTTTGTTATTTCTTTCTGGCCTCGGTATTCTTTTAATCTTCTCCTTTTATTTTTATGTGTCTTATTTTGCTTAGCAGTATCTTTAGTCTTTAAATTTCAACTTGACTTTGTTCAGCCACTCTTTATCTTTCTACTAAATTGTCTTCTATCATCCGAATTATCCTTGCACTTTTCTTCTCATACTCTGGTCTTCCCTTTTCTTTCACTCCCAGAGAGACGTTCGTCTGACTACTTCTACCACTGTGTTGCAGTATTTAAATGTCTCTTCCCCACTCCACATAAATGTCTATTCAGCTGGGTCATATGCTCAGGAAGTGACAATCCCGGTCTTTCTCCCCGCTTTGATCTCTCTTACCTCGTCGGCGGCTAGGGGGAAAACACTCTGTCCCTCCGCATCGCCGGGGGCCCCGCCTCTCACCTCATTTGTCTTCTCCCAGTCACCGGTTATGGCTTCACTCAGCTGGAGTTTTCCTTTCGTCGCGGCGTCTCCGTGTGGACTCCGCCCCTCACCTCTCCTTCTGCAATAACAATACGATCCTCGGATCGAGCGTGTGCCCCTCTCGACTTTCTTCCCGTACTGGAAGTTGGCTCTCCGCTCTTCCTCTTCAAAACAAAACCGCTTCTCACCTCGGACGTCGGCTCATCACTTCGGTGAAGGTCCCGCTCTCAGGCACCCCGCTCCAGCGTTTCAGTCCGACGCTTCACGGGCTCATTAACACACTTTGAAAAAGGCGCAACGGCGCAACATAAGCTTCGTTTCTTTATAACTTAACTTGTTTCTTCTCTGCAGGAGCTTTCTAGTAAGCCCATTCGTAACTGTCATTTTCCAGCTCCCCTTCACCAGTCTCCTAGCAACCAACAGAAAAACAAAGCAAAAGTTCAGCACTTGAATCCCTGCTGTGATTGGTTAGAAAGCCTGTCAATTAACCTCCCCAGCTGGCAGAAACATTTAACCCTTTGAGTGCCCTGTTTATCCTGCTTATGTTGATATTGCCAGAGCCAGCGCCTGAGGAGGGAACTCCTGTGTATTTCAGAGCGGATTCATCACACACCCCCTCTTCTAGGCCCTTACGCTCGGGAAGGACGGTGTTACGAGACAAAAAATCAGCCTGTGCCAATAATTTTCCAGGTAGATGAACCGTTTTGAAGTTGAAAGGTTGGAGGGCAAACCACCACCTGAGCACCCTGGGATTCGTGTCCTTATACCGAGCCAACCATACCAGGGGGGCATGATCAGTCACCAATGTGAACTCTCGACCCAGCAGGTAATATCGTAGTGCCTCGATAGCCCATTTCACAGCCAGGCATTCCTTTTCAATTGTGGCGTAATGCATCTCGTGGGGAAGTAACTTCCTACTTATAAACACAACAGGTCTTTCCGACTCCCCTTTGTTTTGGTACAGCACCGCTCCAAGGTCTGTACCCGACACATCCGTATGTAGATAAAATGGCGCTGAGAAGTCAGGACAATGGAGAATTGCTTTTTCAGACAGAGCTTCCTTCAGGTTGTTAAAAGCTTTCTGAGTTTCCGTCGTACGCCATTCCTTCCGTGGTGGTGCGGCGGTCTTCAAAAGATTTGTCAGAGGGGTCGCCAACGTGGAAAAATGAGGTATGAACCTCCTGTAGTAGCCTATAAAGCCCAGGAAAGCCCTCACTTGCCTAGGATTCGAGGGAAACTGTAGATTTTTTATAGCCGCTAGTTTTTCCTCTTGGGGTTTTATGATGCCTTGCCCAACAAAATAGCCCAACTACTTTGTATGGAAATTAGCCATAGTCGAAGAACTGTTTCCAGATGCACAAGGTGATCACTCCATGATTGACTAAAAATAATATCATCCAGATACGCTCCGACATAACTTTCATGTCCTCTAATAATTGAGTTCATCAATCTTTGGAATGTTGCAGGCGCTCCATGTAACCCAAAGGGCAAGACTGTAAACTGAAACAAACCCGAGGGGGTGGCAAAAGCGGTCTTTTCTTTATCATTAGGATGGAGCGGTATTTGCCAATATCCTTTCGTTAAATCTATGGTCGTTAAAAACCTGGCCTTTCCCAGTTTATCCAGTAGATCTTCAATCCTTGGCATAGGATAGACATCAAATTTTGAGATCTCATTCAGCTTCCGGAAATCTAAGCAAAAACGAGTGGACCCATCTGCTTTAGGGACTAAAACTACTGGTGACGACCATTCACTCCTGGAGGGTTCTATGACTCCTAATTCCAGCATTTCCTGGATCTCTTGTTCTTTGCTTCGCCTCTGGAATTCTGTAAGGTCTGATCCTGACTACCTCTCCAGGACGAGTCTCAATGCGATGGAAGGCTAATTTCGTCCTCCCTGGTAAGCTGGAAAAGGTTTTCGAATATTTCTTGTTAAGCATTAGGAGTTCCATCTTCTGTTGTTCCGACAAATTTTCATTTATATTTAACTCCTCCATTCCCAGGTTTCCCTTCAATTGCGGGAATTGTTCCATAGGTATTTCTTTCATGTTTATCATTGCTATAGACGTCTCTGGGTCAGACCATTTCTTAAGTAGGTTTATATGATACGTTTGGGTTGGAAATCTTCGATCGTTCTGTCTTACTGTATATGTCAATGGTCCCAGGACTTCTTCGATCACATATGGCCCCCTCCATGCTGCCAACATTTTGTTTTCAGAGGTTGGTAATAATACCAACACCTTATCACCTTTCTGGAAGGTCCTCAACTGAGTGTTTCGGTTGTAATAATATTCCTGCTTGATTTGATTCTTTAACAAATTTTCTCGTGCAACCTTCTGCAAGGACTCCACTCTCTCTTTAAGCTGGCAGGCATACTCTGTTAACGAAATCTCCTGACCGGGATCTTCCTCCCAACTTTCCTTTAAAATGTCGAGTAGTGATCTCACTGGTCTCCCAAACATCAGTTCAAAGGGAGAAAACCCGGTGGAGGATTGGGGTGTGTTGCGCAGTGTGAGTAATATCCATGGTAAAATCCGATCCCAACTCCTTTCTCCAGGGTCCACTGATTTGCGTAACATCTGCTTAATTGTCTGATTATATTCTCTACAAGACCATCCGTTTGGGGGTGGTATACAGCCGTTTTCAAATGCTTTATCTTTAAAATTCCACAAACCTGTTCCATGACGGCGGACATAAAATTAGTTCTACGATCTGTGATGATTTCTTTTGGTATACCTTCCCGACTGAAGAAGGGTATCAATACGTCACAAATGGTCTGAGCGCTGGTTGTCCTGAGATGGAAAGCCTCAGGATACCTAGTTGCATAATCAACAACCACCAAGATGTACTTATGACCTCTAGACGAGGGTTCTAAAGGGCCCACAATATCCAACCCGATTCTACTAAAGGGTTCTAAAACAATTGGCATGGGTTGAAGTGGAGCTTTTTTCACATTTGCTCGATTTTTTTTCTGACATTCAGGGCAAGTCTGGCAAAATCGGGCTACTTGTGTATAGATTCCTGGCCAGTAAAATCTCCCTAAAATTTTCTGTATGGTTTTCTCCGTTCCCAAATGACCTTCGCCTAATTGTAAATGGGCCACTTCCATGACTGTCTGGTAGTACTTACTGGGAACTAATAATTGTTTAGTGATAATCCCATTCTCATCTTTACTATATCGATAGTACAAACCCTTCTCTTTGAAGAAGAAGGGACCTCTTCCCGACACTTCATCCCGTACAGTTGCTCTTGCATTGGCCAATAGCGGGTCTAAATCTTGGGCCATGCGAAAACTATCGCCACCTTCATCAATCTTCCAGTCGACCACTATCGGGAAAACATTTCTTTCTCCCCATTCTTTCTTCAACCTTCTTATAGTAGCTTTGGTTTTCTTTTCTTTAGTTGGGGATATTGGAATCTCCTTGTGAGCAAAAGGGGCATCTTGTAACCAACTCTCCTCAACCTTTTTCACTATTCTGGCAAAGTTCGGTACATCTGACCCAATCAGAAGTGGCTCTGGCAATACCGGCATCACAGCGGCCCGGACCTCCATTTGTTCTCCAGCCACCTTTACATTTATTTCTTTGGTAGGGTAAGATTTTACATCCCCGTGGGGACAGCATATAGGAATCTTTTTGTTAGAAAGCTTCACATCTCCTACTAATTTAGTACTTACTACAGTTTGTAAGCTGCCTGTATCCAGCATGGCTCTCGTGGGCTTCCCGTCGACCTCCGCCTCACAAGTATAGGAATAGGGAGATCTTGTCACTATTGCTGGTTCATGCGATACTCCTTCCCTGGTAACCTCCATGTTCCCCACATCCATCGGTTCTGTCTTGTCTCTTTTAGGGCACATCCTCGCCAGGTGCCCCCATTCTCCACACTCTAAGCACTGTATTCCTTTGGGTATCACACTCGGTGCTCGAATTCCGGTGGTACTTTCACTACTCGGTCTTACTTTAGGAGGTTCCCAATCTGTTTTCCTGACCATTGAATTGGGCCATCTTGAAGCACCTAGGCTTTTGGAAGTAGAGTTGTTGAAATTGATGCTCGGTTTGGTGTTTGGCAAATAATTCACTGAGCGTCCTTGACCAGCTTTTTGATAAGCGGAGGCGATGTTTACGGCCTCCACCAGGCTGGGCCGATGATGTTGACGGACCCAACGCTGCATAGGGATGGGTAGAGCTTCAATGAATTGATCCATAACAATCTTCTCATTCATTTCTTGAACGGTGGTGTTCGGGGTCTGTAACCACTTATCCCTCAGCTCTTTTACTCTATAAAAAAGTTGCCGGGGTGTCTCTTCCAGTTGTAGTTTGATCTCCCGGAACTTTAGTCTATAAGCGTCCTCATCGTGACCCAAACGTTCCAGAACCACTCTCTTCATTTCTAAATAAGTCGTCTCTCCCGTTGGATTGGCTGCCTGGTAGGCGCTCTGCATCTCGAATGTCATGAGAGGCGCAATATAATGGCACCAGCTTTCATTAGGCCATTGCGCATTCCTCGCCACTCTTTCAAAATTAACTAAAAAATGAGCGGGATCCTCTCCAGTGATATACTTTTGAAGTACTGAAGCGGGGACCTGAGCATGTCTGCGTACGGCAGTAGCCTCCAACAATTGGGCTTGTTGGACTTGAATGGCCTGCTGGAACGCCTGCCTATCAGCTTGCACCTGCTGATTCTGCAATTGCAAAGCTTGTTGGATAAGTTGTTGTCCCTCACCGAGTGTCTTGATGAGTTCTTCCAAGGCGTTTTATCACAATCCCACTTCTGACACCAAATTGTAAGACTGCTGTTCTCTGTGTTTTGTGAAAAGATCATGCTAAGACGGAAAGTAGATGGTTCTGTAACATATACAACTTTTATTAACTTCAGTTCTCCTTGTATTTATGAAAAAAAGGATACGTCTTTTCTCCTCGAAAGATTCTGACTTGACAGTATTTCGTCAAGGCAGAGGATTGTCTCAGGTAAGTCTTATTAACACTCTATAGTGACTTACAGTTCTCCTCACAGTCTCGGTTAGCCTAAAACTCCCTTCCTTCTTTAACCTCTTGTTATTTCTTCTGGCCTCAGTATTCTTTTAATCTTCTCCTTTTATTTTTATGTGTCTTATTTTGCTTAGCAGTATCTTTAGTCTTTAAATTTCAACTTGTCTTTGTTCAGCCACTCTTTATCTTTCTACTAAATTCTCTTCTATCATCCGAATTATCCTTGCACTTTTCTTCTCATACTCTGGTCTTCCCTTTTCTTTCACTCCCAGAGAGATGTTCGTCTGACTACTTCTACCACTGTGTTGCAGTATTTAAATGTCTCTTCCCCACTCCACATAAATGTCTATTCAGCTGGGTCATATGCTCAGGAAGTGACAATCCTGGTCTTTCTCCCCGCTTTGATCTCTTACCTCGTCGGCGGCGAGGGGGAAAACACTCTGTCCCTCCGATCAGCTGTTTTTGGCCGCTCCGCGTCGCCGGGGCCCCACCTCTCACCTCATTTGTCTTCTCCCAGTCAGCGGTTACAGCTTCACTCGGCTGGAGTTTTCCTTTCGTCGCGGCGTCTCCGTGTCGACTCCGTCCCACACCTCTCCTTCTGCAATAACAATACAATCCTCGGATCGAGCGTGTTCCCCTCTCGACTTTCTTCCCGTAATGGAAGTTGGCTCTCCGCTCTTCCTCTTCAAAACAAAACCGCTTCTCACCTCGGACGTCGGCTCATCACTTCGGTGAAGGTCCCGCTCTCAGGCAACCCGCTCCAGCGTTTCAGCCCGACGCTTCACGGGCTCATTAACACACTTTGAAAAAGGCGCAACGGCGCAACATAAGATTTGTTTCTTTATAACTTAACTTGTTTCTTCTCAGCAGGAGCTTTCTAGTAAGCCCATTCGTAACTGTCATTTTCCAGCTCCCCTTCACCAGTCTCCTAGCAACCAACAGAAAAACAAAGCAAAAGTTCAGCACTTGAATCCCCGCTGTGATTGGTTAGAAAGCCTGTCAACCTCCCCAACTGGCAGAAACATTTAACCCTTTGAGTGCCCTGTTTATCCTGCTTTTGCTGATATTGCCAGAGCCAGCGCCTGACGAGGGAACTCCTGTGTATTTCAGAGCGGATTCATCACACCAACTCACTGGTATAATGCTAGCTCAACCTTTCTAGATTGCCCTTATAGAAAAGAAGTCCAGCATATAAAAGCCCAGGGTCAAGGCCTGAACAATTCAGTGATGATCACAGTTGGAATCTCTGTTCAGTTATTTCTTTTCTATCCAAAAACCCCCACCTGGACATATTTCTAACATTTTTAATAAACCAGTAGTAATGACATGGGTTTTTTGTTTGGTCCTGACCTTCCTGGAAAAATCACCTGGAATTTTGGCATCTAGATTAGGTAACTTGATCAGATTGTATATGTTCATTCAGGGCAAGGGAAGAGTCCCCAACATAAAGACATGGATTATTATTATTTATAAGGTGCCGAAGCCCGCGGGCATCAGGGTACACCAAAATAAACACATGAGACAGACGCACAAGCAGACGCAAGACAGCGTTGTAACGGAAAGGAAGGTCCAGAAGTGCATTATTCAGAGAGGAAGGTCTTCAGCTTGCACCAAAAACTGCAGGGGTTTTATTAGTCCCGGGCAGCTAAACTGGGGTCTTAAAAAGCTGTAAAGGTGTAAAATAAATGACTGTAGGAGATTCAGGAGTGGCAAATTAGTCAAACCAAATTACACCAGCAATGGTAATATGAACCACTCATGCAGATGTTGGAAAATGCATGATCAAACCAGCACAGTTTAACACAGGTATCCAGTGATGATATTGCTGGAAAAAAAACATTGAGGGTTTTTTTTTTAGTTTTTTTTTTTTTTAAATGGCACTTTCCAACACTTTCCCCAAATATTCTGGGACATGAGTTAGTTTATATAATTGCACCAGTCCTAAAATATGTTGGTAAAGTTTTTTTATACCTTTATAAAATCACATATAGCCTTTAATACATACAAGTACGTTTTTTTCGCCGGCAAAACAGAGCCTAAAAGAGGAGGTGCAGTATCCTATTAATTCACAGAATATCTTTGCTATACAGCACAAAGCTCATCCCCAGCTAAGATAGTAGTTCACCATAAAGTACTTCTGCCATGCAACCCACGCAGGAGACATGTAAAATCAAAGTAAACTTACCAGTATAGGCCATGTTTTTAGGGTTTCCATAGGGAGCCCCTGGCTGGACAGGGCTGTAAACAGGGTTCATTGTGGAAGACTAAGAACTCTGAAAGAAGAAAAAAATTGCTCCATGAAACCAAAATATATATCATATTTTGTAACATTAAATTCATTTTCACAATCCATTTTCCAGTGATTCGAACTAATGAAGTGGTCAAGCCCCATGAAATATCAAAATTACACAAGAAAAAAATAAACCTCACCAAACACTTAAAGTTGATAGCTTCAAATTAAAAACACTGTATTGGAGTTTAATATGGCTGCACTAATGGGACGTGGGTGCAAAAACACCAGAACTAGTTTGAACCCTATTCCGCATGGGGTGGGCAATTTTGTGTTAGGAGGCAATAGCTGTAATTCTGAATGCCTTATGTTACTGTCGCTGTGCTTACTGGTATCGGTAGCAGGCCGGAATGACTACTGCTCTGCACGAGTGCGGTGAAGAGAAGTAAGTAAATAAAACTCCTACTCCGCTCCACGCTACTACTAAACCAGCAGTGATCCCAATCAAAGGTAGAACGGGCACAGCCCGACAGGCACACACCCTTCACATTTATGGGTACCGCAAGCAGAGGGGTGGGCTATACTCCTCAGGTGGGGGGGTGACAGGGGGGGTGTAAGCTAGCACAGAAGCAGAGCAAACCGCAATAGTCTGTGCTTCCAAAATAAACCAATGGCAAAGGTTCTATACAAATATGATATTTTAGCAATACAAACACACTAATGTAAAACACTATTACCCACAACTGTTTGGGAAGACACCAAATATTAAAGCAGACTTTGTAGCGAAAGGAGGGACTCTTGTCTGACGAAAGGGGTGCACACGAGCCAAAATGTCAGCACCAATATGGTCGCGAGTGATTTTATTTTGCACTTACCAAATCCTTAAACCCAATGCTGAAAAAGTTAGGACTATTTGCACAAACAGGCTGTAAACACCTTAAAATGTTTGGTGAAACCCTGGGATTCTGTTGTAAGGTGTCTAAACGAGCATAGCGTAATGCTTTGCGTTTCACTCAGGAGACTAGAACAAGCATTGCATAGAATTATGAATGTAAAAATACAGTTAATTGAAATAACACCGATTACAGGCAATACTTCCATGCAAATATGTTTTCACGTACGTTTGCTATCTGAATCTCATCAATAGTGGGGTCCATGTGCAAGGTGCAGTATATCAGAATGACCATTTTAAATCAAGAAATGCTGAGAACCCAAAATCTGCCCAAAGAGGTGGGCCATAAGGCATGCCCGTGCAAGTCACTGCCGCTCAGCACAGCCGAGACAGCAAACAATGAGGTTCTGGTAAGACGCCAATGTGCGATGACTTGATATAAAGCACAGGAATGCCGCTGAGAATGTAAACGTGTGTCACACATGCAATCATTCCTGATTTTTGATCGATAGCTGCCTAAATCGGGGTAAAATCAGCGACCATGGGCTGTAAGGGCCTCAGGATTAGGAAAAGTGAATACAAAGCATTAGTACCCGGCACGCGCGGATGAACAGAAATACTGTGCGGTGATTGGCTCATTTGCGAGCCATGCCACACGGTATTCCCGTCCACGCCGTGCGTGCCAGGTTCTCTGTTCCCGGCGAGGGGCGTGGCAGCCCCTCAGCCAATGAGGAGGCTCGAAACGGGGCAATCCCCGCTCCGAGCCTCCCCATGGCTGGAGGCTTCCTTCGTCGCCCGCCGGGGACTCGGGTAAGATTTTTTTTTCCCCAGCCTTTCCTCCCTCCTGCCTCCCCACCCCCCTTACCTTCGATCCCGCGGTCTCCGGCAGGGGACGATGGGATCCTCCAGCCGTGTGGAGACTCGGAGCGAGGCCATCCCCGCTCCAAGCCTCCACACAGCTGGAGGCTTCACCCTCATCCCCCGCCGGAGACCGCGGGACGTTTTTTTTTCTTTCCCCTTCCTCCCCATCCCCTCCCCTCTGCCCCCGCGATCACACTTACCTTCTTTTTTGTTCTGCTCTTGGAAGCGAACGCGCTGGGAATACTTCTGTTCCCAGCGCGTCCGCTCCCGATGGCCGCCATGGAAAGGGAAAACGGACTACGTTTTCCCTTTCCATGGGGGTGGCCATTTTGTTAGCCTTTCTTTTTTTAAACGTGTTTCGGAACAGAAAAAAATGCCATTAGCACCCCGATCCAATGGACCGGGGTACTAATGGCAATAAGACCCTCGGCGGCGGGCCAATACCACCCCAGGCCTATAACTACGGCCCCGGGCATTACCTGGGGCGGTATTGGCCCGCCACCTCGGGTCTTATTGCCACAGTCGGAAACTGCAAGGATGTCTGAAAACGTGTCAGGGCTGTTTGGGGCCCATTTCAAAATGATGTTTTGCAGGCCCCTTGCCTACATAGCACCAGTGGGGTGTACATCATAATGGAGTCAAAGGAATGCAGCAAGGTGGTTAATACATGCAGATTTTTATGGGCAAGCAGCCAGTGGGAAGCTGAAACACTACATGTCAACAGAAAAGCTATTCATCTCTATTCGCTAGCAGCATGCTAATGAAGAGGAAATCTGAGTAAAAATGCAACAAGGTTGCTGGATACTACAAGAGGCCCGAGGGAGGTGATGGATTGGCACACATTTAATTTCCAGAATTAAAGGAGCATATTGCTGTGTCATAAGACTGCCAACGTGGGACAGCTCCTAAAGCCGCCCCCGCCCCCCCCCCCCCCCCCCGGCCCAAGGCTCAGAGTTCATTTCAATTGAAAATGTTGAAAGGCCCCGATGCCTTCCCAGGGAAACTTACAAGACTCTCTGGCCATCAGAGTAACATTCGGGAGTTGGAGAAAACACCACAATGATTGGTTGGCATTTTCTCAGCACCGTTAGGAGGGCCTTGGAGAGGCCTTGTGCGGCATGTGGTTCTGCTGTACCATTTGGAGGGAGGCAAATGCCTCCATAGAACCTTGCAGCCTATACAGGGGCATTGATTATTTTCTCTTTCATGCCTTTTTTCTCAGGGTGCGTCTCTGTGTGTAAAGGTCTATGGGCAGAGATTCTACGCCATGAAGGGCCACTTCCAGAATCTACACGATCCCTGCATCCACCTTTCCACACTTACATTCCCTTAGCCCCCATTCTCACTCCTCCCAATATCCCTCCATCCTCCTACCCTCATTTGTCACTACTCTCTGCATCCTTCAAATGCTTAATTGTGTTGCACTTTACTCCTTGCATCCTTCCAACTCGCACTCCCTTCCTTCCATCCATCCTTCCCTCCTTCAATCTGTTCACAAATTACTCCCCAATGCCGCCATCATTCTTTCTTCCTTGCTCGCCGCTTCCCAAACCAAGTAACCCATGCTCTTTCTCCCTCTCCTACCGTGCCCTCACTCCCTCCCTCAATCCCCCACATGTCTGTCTCCAACACACTACACTCCCTGCCTTTCTCTCCCTTCTTCTCCATGTCTTTACGTACTTTTGCCTCTTTCCTTTCTTCCCCTCTCTTCCATTCCTCTCTGCCAGTCTTAGGCAGCTGGACTTTCTGGTTGTACACAGCGTTCAACAGCAGGTGCATTAACATGCTGAGTTAGCTTATTGAATTTCGAATCAGGGGTCTCTGGTTTTAAACATCCAGGGACATGTGACCTAGGAGATGGTGGGGGCTGACTCACCTCTTAAGAGAACAAGGGAGACGGAGAGAGACAGTAACAAAATCATGGTGTTTGTGTGGTGGGAGGCAGATGAAAAACAGAATAATTTAAGTCTTACAGGTGAGATGGCTGGAAAAAAGATTCAGAAAGAAACAGTCAGGAAAGAGAATAGAAATGAAGTGAGATGCAAGATGTCAAAGCTAGAAAAATAAAGCAAATGAAAGAAAAAAAGGCAGAAATAGCAATAAGAACGAGCACGCATGTCCACTGTCCCCACAATAAAGGCTGAGGTGATGATGAGGCTGCCTACCCACTTTGAAGTGAGCAGCACCTGCTAATTTTGCAAGAAGAATGCAAACACTTCACCAGACCCAAGCACAGCAGGAGGGGAGCTAGAAGCACTGCAATGCATAGTGACAGTCGCACATTGCTTGCCTTTTAAGACTGCCTTCACTCAAGGCAGATTTATTTTTGTTATTTTCGTTTTTGGTCGCACTTTCAGAGATCCACTATGCAAATACTTGAATAATCTTCACAGGGGCATAATTACACTCCTGCCCCCGTTGTTCAATGACAACGGGGGCAAATGCCACTTTTGCACACGTGTAATCGGCGCCTGTTATGAGAGTGGGGTCTTTAAATTCACTAGGGTTCTTTAAGGGAGGATATGGGAACAAAACCACTTCAAAGACAGGTAACATTTGTTCTTGGGGCTCAACGATATAGAGCCAGGCTCCTAGGGTCTTTAAGTGGGTAAGGTTTGAGTTGAGATCTTTTGAGTCGCTTGAATCGCAGGCATAAAGACAGGCGTCGGCTCAAGACGGTCAATGCTGCGCGGTCCTGTAGCAGCAATAGGTTTGAACAAGGTGAAGAACAGGCTGGTGATGAGTAGAGCCGGTGTCTCAAAGAGGTCCCACAATGCAATGCAGTTCTTCAGTGGTGATTGGCTCAAAAACTGCTGAAGCGCAATTTGGGTGGAGTAAAAGCAGCGAGTGTCAAAGGCAGCTCCGGAGGCTTCCACCAGCTCAAGAAGATTCCCGAAGCTGTTAAGCCGGTTCAAAACCAGATCGAAGTGGGCAAACAGCACCAAGAGCTGGTGCTAGACGTATGGTTAGTGAGGAGAAACTGTCCAGGGTCTTCAGGGATAAGATGGTTGTTGGGGAGAATTTTCAGTTCCTGTGCTAATTCCCTTTAACCTGATAGACGCCCAGCTCTTTTGCTGGAATCTTTTTGATTTTTAACCTCCTGAGTGGTACTTTTTCCTACTCATTCATGTGTTTTTCTCAGACTTTAATTTTTTAACTGGATAATGGAAAGTGTGGTAAACCCCATAGGTATCTGCTTTCTGCTTAGTGACACCCAGCACCTTCTGTGCAAAGGACTTCTCTTAATGTTAAATACATTTTCTTGGGTGAACTACCGTTCCCAAGAATCGTGAGATAGCTTTCATCTTACTTACCTTTTCCTTTGAGGGTCCAGCACAAACCGCCCTATGTGGAGTGCTGGGAGGGTTACATAGTAACTCCTTATCCCACGTCTCATGTAACTTTTTGTTACACTAACTAACTAACTTGAATGGCTGGTGGCAGTGGTTAATTTTTACTACCTTTTGTGCAGGATACTAGCAGGCTTATTTCTCAGCTGCAGTACAGCACCCATGGGGGACCCTTTTTCCAAAATGACCCGGTCTTGTTTTTTCAGCATTTCTTGTTTGTTAGATCCTTCTGTGCTTTTACTCTGTTTAAACTAGGTCTGAGCCCTTTGTGTGTTTTTCTTTGGGCAGACTTCAGCCCTGAAGCCCGCCCAGGCTCGATTGTGTCTGGAAAGGCAGGAAGTGAGGGAGGGTCACAAAATATTGCTGTCCTTTGTCTCTAGGTGTGCCTGACTGAAACCAGTACCGACTGTCCAGCTGGCTATCCTGAAGGACATCCACCCCCCACATAAATATAAATTGGTTATTTGTAACGCATTTAATACCCAGAGGTTTCTAAGCGCGGACCCGGGGATCGAACCTGTGTTGCTCTGTGTCGTCTTGCTTCCAAGGCGAGTACGTTGCCCCTGAGCTATTCTCCTGAGACAGCCCTTGGGCTGTCAATGAATGGGATTTCGCATGAAAGGCAAGGCTTTTGGGACTACAGGCACAGGCGACCGCTGTAACAGGCACAGGCGACCGCTATTTGTAACGACAAATAGGACGAGCAGCAATGCCAACAGCACCTTCCAGGACCGCAGAAGCGCTGGTGAAGACTTGCAGCTGTGCTGGCCCTGTTTTCGATTCGACAAGGAAGATTCATGCAGGACTATTTCCTTCCTTGCGCTGGTGGGACCAACTAGCCTTGAAACCTGCTTACTTATGGCTCATCCCCGACTTACTGCAACTTTCGTAGGCTGCAGAATCCCAAAGTCCGGGGATCCCTGCCCATTATCAAGTGCATCGTCTTCCAGAGAACAAATACAGCCACAGCTTCCTGGGCACCTTCCAGGATCTCCAGAAGGAGGAATTATTTGTCCAGAGTCTCCTCACCAGAGTTCAGCACAGCGGGACCAAGGAAACTCGAACCGGAGCTCTTCGTTTCTCTTTGGCGCTGAGAAAAAGGCACCAAAACCACAAAGAGCTGCTGAATTGTGAGGAATCCATTGCTGCCGAGTCCCTCTCCAGAGTGCTGCCGCAGGAGCCCACCAGACGTCCTCCCTTTTGTCACCACGACCAAGGACCAGGAACAAGGGTCTGCATCACTGCACCAGGAAGGCCTCCAGCTGGAACCTCTTCAATTCTAATCAGCTGAGTGAGGAACTTCTTGAGTGGGGATCTCATAAGGTGTACTCTCGCGACCCGTATGTCAGTGCTATTGAGGTTAGCAATGGTTGTTTTATTTTATTCTTGTGTCGCAAAGGTGTAGGTCAACACGGAGACCGAGTCCCTCAGCTCCGTTTGTAAAGTAAGCAGTAGTTTGTTTGTGCCTACATCTCTTTGCGCCAAATTTCTGATCTGAATGAATCAAAGTACGTAGGTCAAGTTTCTTCAAGCATATTTTCTTAATTTATTTGATATATATTCTGCCCAGAATTCTGGGCAGAATATATATCAAATAAATTAAGAAAACGCAGGCAGAAACACAACGCGGTTGTCTTTGAAAACGCTGCGGTTTTTCTTTCCGAAAAAAAAACGCAGCTAGTGCACTTACCGAGATTCAGCTGCAGCTTTCCTGCTCTGGTCTCCGGTCCCCGTCCTCCGCGTACAGCACCAATGAAGGAAAAGTCACCCAGCGGTAGCTTTTGTTTACTACAGCTGGCTGGCTTTTCCTTCTTTAGTGCCGCAAAAGCAAAAGCCAGCACAGGCGGGCATCCATTTCACAAAATGGATGCGCCCATGTGCTTGCTTTTGCAAATTTTGAGCTTGAATAGCTCAAAATTTTACATAGGAAGTTTAAAAAATAAAAGTGCTAGTATTTTTTTTTTAATGTTGCCCGTCTATTTTTTTTAAATAAAATTTTTATCTGGACTACCCCTTTAAGGGGGTTTTGAGGGGGCGTGGCACACAAAGTAGGAGGCTGCGGTGCGAGGAAACACGCTTCGCCTTCACTCAAGTCTCACCACGGCTTCCCTTCTGTTTCGATGACAGGAAGGCCAACACGCCCACCTCTACAACAGTGCTGGGGTCAACTGTCCTGCCCCAGCGACACCTTTGCAATGTGCTCCTTCTACCTTGTGCCCCACCTATGGCCCTTTGTGCGATCACTGTGAATGCACTCGAAGGTCTACTTCAAAACCGAAGTGCAACTGGGAAGCTGGGATTAGAAATCAAAGTTCAGGGTTCTAGACGCCACACCTAAACCTCATCTCGGTCCACAACATTGGAAATGGTTTCTTCCCATAAACTTCCAGTTTCCAGAAAGAGTATGGTGCTATCCTTTCCTATTTTGGTACAAACAATGGGATTGCAGGCATTGCAGTTGGGGATGGAGGGTCAACCTGTGGGCAGTGCAGGGTGTTCAGCTTGGGTGGAGGTGCAGGTCGGGGTGGCCGGGGGGAGGGAGCGATGGTTGGGGCTTCCGGCATAGGACTGATCATTTGCAAGGGGTCGAGTCGTGATAGAACATGAACGCGAGAGCCGCGTGCCAGTGATTAGGCATAAAGCGGCCAGTTGATGGAATAATGGCATGGGAAAGCAACCCACAAGCATGCCGCAGCATGCATGCGTGGATGGTTGGATGCCGGAAGGGCACTGGGGCCAGGTCACTCAGGGTTCATTTCTGGTCGTTAAGGTGCTCAGGGTGCAAACACTTTTTCTTATCAGTGGCAGAGCCTTTGATATATGCAATGGAACATTTCCAGCTGTAAGACCCCACAAAGCACCCATCACCTCGCAATATTAGGATGTGTATATTCCAGTATGCATTGGGTGGTAATTTAGTATGAAGGAGTATTCATAATAAGTTCCCGTGCGTACTGGGTGGTCATGTGCACCAGTATGCATAGCATGGCCATGCATCTTAGTATTAATAGGGTGACCACTTTGAGTACTCTTATCACTGGGTAGTGGTGTGCACAAATATATGCACATACATGCAGTTCGTCACATACAGCAACAATATGTAATGTGTTCATACAGCTGTGCTTGTTTGTTTTTGTTTTTTTATAAAAAGAGCGTTCTAAAATACTACGGGCTGGTGTCTGCAGCACCTCGCCTAGTGCAGTCATTAACCAGGCAGCACACGGAGATCCCGTGCCTCCCAGTGTTAATATTTTTTTTTTTTTTTTTTTTTTATTATTGAATATAGTTGTATTACACCAACTTTTTCAATTTTATACATGTTACAAAAATCCATTCTTACTTAAGTAAAAACATTAAATCAATAAAACAAACGTTTACAATTACAACCATCTTCCACATCAAGTTTTCACAATTTAAAAGTGTTGGTTAACATGGTGTATATCAATCATTCCAGGTTTAGAGATTTTAAAAAATTGATAGTAGCAATCCTTATACCCATACATTCAGTTGCAGCCAGAGCGACCCATCTATTACTTGGGTCTATTTGTGAAAAATACACAAAATATTTAGCAAAGTGCATATTTCTTAAACTCAGAAGTTTAGGGGCTGTGCACTCCAATAGTAAATGTTGCAAGGTTTCAACAATTGTTGTGTTTCGACAAAACCTGCACCAATTAAAGTCTGATGTGATTTGTCTCCTTCTTACTTTGACTTCCCTAGTGGGCCAGATGTTAAACCGCAGCCTCAGGATCTCAGATCTAATAGTTAATATTAACAGGTCAGGTGGCATTGTCCTAGGCCCTCGCACTATCCCTCTAACTGGTGATGTTATCATGGGTTTGCATCACATCAGGCTTTCAAACTTAACACTCTCCTCTTTGCACCCTGGTGCCTATAAATTAATAATGCAAAGAACAGTAAACGCCAAAACTATTGGCGTTGCCAAGGCTTGTTTTCCTGTGTTGCAACCAGAGTGTTAAATAAGGTAACTTTTCTAAGTTAAGGGGAGTGGTTTTCTCGCACGAACTAATCAGGTGGCGAGGTTTGCTGATGCATGCAAAATCAGTCAGATTGCCCAGTATATGCTGCACTATTGTTTGATAAATTAGGCAATTTGTAATGGTTCATTGCCATTCAGAGATAGAATCATGGAGAAACAGTTGGAATGACAAGGGAAAGCTCTTATCTAGCACCAGTGGGGGCCCCAAAGGTGTGAGATAGCCAAATATGGTGGCTATCCGAATGACAGTATTCTGAATGGCAGAGAGCCAGAAAATGGAGCCTTGTGCCCTTCTGCTTGGTTTACTGGCACTCTGACATGCAGAACCAGTTGCAGGGCCTTGAAAGTTTATTATCAGGCATTTTGTTATCCACAGCTGCCCGTTAATAGAGCATTCCTCTGGTTAATAAAGTGATTGATAAAAGGGCTTGTACTGTAGTTGACATTTCGAAGATCAACATTTTCACTGCTAAAAAGATAAGGAATTTGTAGATCTGGCCAATTGCACCTACAACGCAAACAACCTGTATCAAGCAGCTGAAATATTTCCTCGACAATCAGACCCCGAACACTATTTTGAATTGGTATCACAGGAGATTGCCCCAGGCTCGAAGTTAAGAAAAGGTTTAAAGAATGTAACAATGAATCTCTGGACACCCTTTTCCAACTGCAATTTTATAGGCAATTCATGACTTGTGAAGGGTCAGAAATGAGAGCCAGACAGAAGGTCTTTATTAAATGAAAATGGGTTGGAAAAATGCCTCTCTGACCCCATGCTATTAGTGTCCCTACCTGTAAACCAAAACGAAGGCATCGAAATGTCAATTGAAAAGCCGTCTTTGTTTCCAAAACATCCTATCCTGACCCTCACTACAAACAAATCAATTAAAATGTGTACGGAAATATCTTCAACTGGATACTGCCAAAAATGTTCACAAATGAAGAAAGAATATTTGCAACAAACATGTTCTCCAAGGTAGAAGCCCTTGGGTACAGGAGGGTGGGCCCCTTCCCCCTGGATTCTTAAGAATTATGGCAATAATCCCCATTACCAACTGTTCCTTTGCATCTTGCTTTTAATCACAAGGTTCCTGTTTAGATAAAGAAAGACTGTTACAGAATTTGTTAACACAACTTTTTGGTTTAGAAAACACTGTCTTTCTTTATTATTCCTGGAAGCTTTGCAAATTGCCACGTATACTACCCTGCCAGGTTTCTTTATGCAATGCCAACTCTCCAGTGTACTCTCCTGCATGGACTCTTCATGCAACATCAACTGCCTGGTGAACTCAACTGCCAGGTCTTCACTTCTGGTTTTCACTTGCCTGGTATACTGGAAGTCCATAGGTGTCATTGGACACATGCTATTGGAACAGTACATCTCAGTGATTTTACATGAAGTTATTTCAGAAGAAAGAGGTGTTGTGTTGGAGCTTTGTGTGTTTGTGTCATAGGTGGGTGTTTGACCAGAAAAATATGAACAAGAGGTTTATTTGCTTCTTCTACAAGGGGGAACAAGCAGTTGACCATATGCCATTAGGGACTTGGCCATCAGCGGGCCTTCCTCATGGGAAAGCGGGGGAGGGTGGCGGGGGGGAATACCACGTCCTGTCCAATGAAGTCATGACATCTCCCTGTTAGTAGTCTCCTCCCACGTGACCCTCCCTCAAAGCCACCCCCAGGGCAGCAGCCTCTGTCCCCTTGCCACACGGAAGGTCGTCACCACCAGGGAATCCGCGATGACTCAATTACATTCATCACATTGTCTCAAGTAGAGTAAAGTCTTTAAAACCTTATCTAAACAAATTCCTGTCTAAAGCCATCAGATTGTGGTTTTTGAAGTTTAGGTTGACTTGTTTATACACTTTAGAGGTTACTAAACCCCCGTTTAGGTCTACCTAGGGAAAAGAGGACCTGTAGACTTTGTAAGCAAGATCAGCTTGAGACATTACGTCATTTGGTGATGGACTGCCCAAGTGCAATGGATCAGAGAATTTAGTTGTGGCTAAATGTGTCCATTTGGCCTTTGCAGTAATTTCATTGACTCTATGGGAAAGAATAATGACTGATTCACAACCATCACTGGTAAATGCTCTTGATAGATGTTTAAACATGATATTCCTCATCTAGCCCAATGCTCAAGTCTATAAAGATCAATTGAAGTAAATCTTATATCCTTAGGTGGATTTGATTGGTTTAATATGAATTTTTTAGGTGATAATCTGGGCTAAATTCGTTTAGAATCTTTTGTGAAGAAATGTGTGGTAAATATATCAGTTTGCAGGATCTGTGAGAGCTATTCATTGTGTTTTATATTGCATTTTACTATTTGCTTGAATTGCCATTTGTTATTTACTGTTATTTGTATTTAATTATTCATGGATTTATATTTGCAAATGTATGTATCTATGTATTAATATTTGTAAAAGGTTTGTATCAGCCAGAACACAATTGACAAAACATTAAAATATAGACACTCATATACATACATATATATGCAATGGTATGGATACGGAAAATAGAATGCCCTAGAATCTATAATTGTACAGAGAATTATTACTAACAGCAGCCAAGTGTTAATTAATTTCCTGAGGGTTCACAGGAGCAACTATATCTAGACGTGTCAGCACGTGGAAACAACATGGCTCCCAGATTTGCAGGGATTGATAATTTCTTGACCTGTGAAAACCATAGATTACATTAAACAAATCAACGTGAATAGATTTTTCTACTCAAAGTGGAATAGGAAGGGGATGGGTTCCTACCCTTCATTCCCAAGAAAATAACAATTTAAATACATTTCCAAAAACATTGCACACAAACAAAAGATCTTAATGTCAGGTAAAAATATTGTGCAATGCCTTTTCTATCTCAATTTTAATACCATGCTTGTGTGACTATTTAATTTCTTTTTATTGTGCATTGTTTTACACGAAAACCTTAAGAAATTATTAAGAAAAACATTGCCATTTCATATACATTTCAATGCCTTTAAAAGAATCCACACCGTCTAAATCATACTTTATCTAAATATATCAAAACTACCAATCCCATAATAAATAAGATTTAACATTCCTATAATCCGCATCTCATTTCATATGGTTTACTCTGCCCATTTCAGAAGAATTAAAAACGGATACAATGCTTTACTCAAGTGGAACGACGAGGCTAACTACTTTTGATACCACGACACGAGCCCGGGGCTCATTCTAGCATTATCTATATATTTCACAAAACATCTTTGACATTAATCAAAGCCACAGAATTGAGAAATAAATGGGAAAGCGTCTTAGGTTCTTTTTAACAGCATCTGCACATTTCAGTATCACAATTAGTTTTTTCCACCTAAAACAGTTTGCCCTAGTTGTATGGGACATTAAGACTAAACCTTAGCAAACAGCTTCCAAATTTCCAAGACAGAAAGCAGGCGCGATAGGAGGCACGATTCCCTAACCGTTTATGGTCAATCGTCAGAATACTATAGTATTTGTAATCACCTAAAGAGTCACATGTTCGGCTCCAATCTATAAGCCATAATCAGTGTTTAAATGATCCAGGCTTCTTATACACAGCATTGCTATATAATTCCCAAAGATCTAATTTAGACCATCTAATACATCAAGTTATTTTGCTCTTCAAAAGAAAAGCTTCTACCCAGAAACCAAACCTTAAGAATAATTTTAGAGCTTAATCAGCCCTAGTATAAAGAAAGTCATATGCAAACCCAATAGTTTTCTCTGAAGGCAACACTTGTAGATGGCGGAGAGAAAATTAGGTGAATTGCATCATGGTAATGTTTATTCTAGCAACATTTTGTTTGTTTTCTGAACTCTAAAGTCCACTGACAATGTGTATGTTTTTATTGGCAAGTATTATACTTCTCTAGAATATTAGGTTTTGGAGGGGGCACATGAGCCCCGCCAAGATGGCCGCCCTAGTTTGAGCTCCCCGTTTGTCTGATTTCCCAGCCAAAATCCTGGGCCATCAGCACTGAAGAGATTCATGACACACTGCATTTATAAGCTGTAGGTCTTGTGCAACTGCTGACTGCAATTGCGAAATTCATTGATGCTGGCATAGTGCTGAATGCCACTCAGCCACGCGCGAGGGCCTGATACGGGGGAAAGTATGCAGAAATGTGTGCCACAACAGCAAGGTGGGCTGAAGAGGTGGTGGAGGAGGAGGAATCAAGCCCTGGGGGCAATTGGCCCTGCTGCCTCCAGTTCCTGTGCTGGGAGGACCGGCAGAACTAGTCGGGGTCTGGCGATGGCGCCCTCAGCAAGGCACAAAGATCCGCTGAGAGCTGGCCATGCGCTGAGCTGTAAGCGCCGGTGAAGAGAGGTCAAACTCAGCAACTGCAGCGGTGATGATTAGATGTTGGAACATAGAGCGAGTGCTTCACAAGCACACCTGGACCGCCCGCAGAGGTCTGTGATTGCAAGGGTAAGCAGAGGCCTTCTGATTGAGCCCAGATCTACATAGCTCTGAGGAGCTCCTCAGAGGCGTGACAGATACTGGGGATGCAGTCTTCTGTACAGTATGTGGTGGCCTGCTGTATTTCCCTGGCAATTATCTGCTGTAACGCCAACGGACTGAGCTGGGAGTACTGCCGGGCACACCACAACTTTCTACACAATATGGTCCATCCATGCCGATTCTCTACGGTCTATGAGGTCAGACGCTGAAAAAAAACAGCAAAGGAGCTAGCTGAGAAGCAGGACGAGCTGGAGTCCAGATCTCGCAGAAAGAACCTCAGAATTGGGTCCCTGAGGCGGCGGACAGGGGCTCCAAGGGGCTGTTTGTAAAGGCTATACTGCATGACACCCTGGGACAGGATGGTTTCTCGTCATTTGTAGTGTAGCGAGCCCATCGCATACAATGCGGTAGGCCTCCAGGTACAGGGTGCACCGCCTAGGTCAATCATCGCCAGACTCCTCAATTATTGGGACAGAGACTTTGCCATCTGCCGATCCAGGGAACAGGGTACCCTCACTTACAGGTTGGACCCAATATGGCTTTTCCCCAACTTTTCTAACAAGGTACGGGAGTCCAGAAGAAACTCTGTTGATGTTCAGAAGAGATTCAGGGTGAAAGGTTTCAAGTATGTCATGGTGTTCCCTGCGAGGCTACGTGTTGAACATAATGGGAGCGCACTGTTCTTTCAGACTCCGGAGGAGGCAGGCGACTTTCTGGACGTGAACAGTGGCGCTGAAGCATCAAAGGCCAAAAATTACTTAGGCAAGCCTCAGGACAGAGACCTTGGATGACAGATGCACACTATTCTTACATGATATTCTTATGTTCTTATCTTTGTTTGGCATCATTAGTGTCTGTAGTAGCTTAATGTTGAGGCACGTACTGATCTAACGGGCAGATGTGGGGGTGCCCAGGTCCTCATGCTTCAGTGGGAGCAACTATTGGGGGTTCTAACTGGCAGATTGGTGTTGCTGGTGGGGGAGGTTGAGGGGGTGCAGTGAGATTTGCAGTTGCTTGGTTTGTTAACGTTGAGCTGTTTTGGACGGCAGGCGGTTTCCACTTTTATATGGTACGGGCGGTGCGTTATGGACAGTATTACTCTGAAGCAGCGGAAGGGAGAAGGGTGAAAGTTGTATTTGGAACCGGGGGGGTTGGCATGAAAATTCATGTGTTAGAGATATCAATGCAGGGAGGGTTGTAGACACCTCAATCGTCTTGGAGGGTTTGCTGCTCTTGCAGGAACTGAAGGGGGTTTCCAGGGGTCGGTTGCTGGAGTCTCTCAATTGCCTTGAACCTCCTGGCCGCGGCAGATAGTGGCAGCATCCCTACCTTGCTGATTGTATCTTGAGTTTCACATGACCAACACTGGGGTTAAATGCATGACCTTGAATGTACGTGGTCTTAATTGGCCCTCCAAGTCTAGGAAAGTATTATTATATATTGTGAGGAGTCAGTAATGTTAGGCGTACAACTGAAGTTGGGTTCTTCAAAGTTTTACATTTTATTTGCACAAGAAAACAATATAAAAATCCTATATAAACCTACTTCTAAGATCTTAGGGAAAACCTAGCATAGACAAAACTAACCCTCACACTAAACAATCAAACAATAAAGCAGTAACAAATAAAAGATTACCAAACTATTAAGGACTTGGTTGACTTCTGCTGGTTGTGGTCAGATTCCGCTCCCCCAGAAATGTCCATAGTCACTTTTTCCCAACGAAAACAAAGTCTCCAAAATGTTCTTGAAAAGTTCCAAAGAAAATGAAGTCACTTACACAAAATCCAAAGGTAACAGTTTCTTCTTCGCTGGGTGAAAAGCTCCCTTTTCAAAGTTCCATAAAGAAAACCGCACCAACGATAATCCTGGATAAAGTTCAAACAAAAATGCCACTTCACTTAATAACAACTTTACTTCCTGCAGCGTCTTGTCTGCAATTGGTCAGAATGCTTCTTTATAGGAAATTGCTTTATCTGTGCCAATTTCCTTTTATCAGGGTTACTGTGAGAGTAGGCTTCTCTGTCTGACTATTTCAACTTCTTCAGCATGCAACAGTTCTGACAACATTTTTGGCAAACCACAATTCAACTTCTGCTGCTGCAACTTCGGGTAGTGGAAATGTTATTAGGCTACTTGAACAAGACTCTTCGACCTCTGCAGGTTGCCTCTGACTTTCTTCGAAGTCCTGTAGCTACCTCGAAAACTGCTTCAGTTTCTGACAGCCACAATGTCCGCTTAACTGGTATGTAATAGTAGGTCATTGTTTCTTGTTACAAGCACCCAGCTCCCTTCCCCAGCTTAATATGCTTCTTTGTATCTCCAGCGTTTACCCACAAAGTTATGCCACTCTCCCAGTTTCAGAAAATGTGTCACCCTTGTATCAGAGGACCCAACTTCGTTCGCTGGTTTCCTCTTGAGAAGGTTCTGCCTATTGACTTGAGTAAAGCTTGTTCTGCTGCTACACAACTTCAGCAACTTCTAAAAGTTTTAAAAGTAGGATGTTGCAAGAGTGAATTGTGACTTCACAATTGATTGATTTTAGGCACACACGATGACATCTTGATGGTGAAATGAGAGTTGCTACTTGCGTTCCCATTTACAAAGATACCTTTCGTCTGTACCAATATTCGGGAAACGGAATCTCACATGCGCGGCCTCTCTGAAGTGATGTTTCCTTGTAACACAGTGGCTTAGATTATTACCGCTGTCATTCTGCTGGTTAATAGGAGGCACATGAACTCGCTGGTCAAGGATTCTAAGGTAACAATGGGAAAATAAATACTTGTTTTCACACGCAAGCACTTTGGTTACTTCTGGATAAGCATGTGATACATTTCCCCCTTGTCTGCTATGACTTACCACAACTACGAAGACTTTCAGTAGCTTTACCTTCAGCGCAAAAGAAGTTCAGCTGGTTACAGTTACCAGCAAGGAATGTTTGCTGCTCCGAGGTTCAGTCCTTCATTCACCAATATTCAAGCGGCTGCGGGTTGCCTCGACTTCTTTTCCTCTGCTACTGCTATTACAGGTACTCTCAGAATCCACACCTTTCTGATTGGGCCTCATTAATGGAACATCTTCCTCTCTCCAGCTTCCCTTAGCTTGTTGCTGCACACGTTCCTCTGGTAAAATACAGGACTTCAGCTCTGCATTCAAGACAACCAGGTGCACCAGGAAAAACTGCCAGCTTTCTCCGGTCTCGTCCAATGCAGCCACAGCAATACAGGGTTTGTGAGCACAGGACCAACTCGGAGCCTGCAGATGACATCTGCGTGTTCTTTGCTCCGCGTCCCTTCCCAGGTCACACTTCCTTGTGAACAGGCAGCCTCCAGTTCCGTTTCTTCGCCTACTGTTGCAGCTGCCGCCGCTGCCCTTCCAGCTCCAGACTTTTATTCCCCTCACGTGGGATAATTGGCTTTAGGTGCATACCCTCAGTCTCAATTGCCTGACCTTACCATAGGGTTTTAGGCTTGCCTGCCTGTGCACCTCTGCATGCGTCTTTGGTCCTCCACTTTGTCACAGTCCCTGAGGGATTTTGGGACATGTAGTCCCTTTTTGAAAAACCTGCTCCTTTTACCTTTCTGATCTGGCAAAAAACCATCAGAAGGGCAGAGTCACAGGGAAAGTTAAAAAGGGGTTCCTCCCAGTCTTCCTGGTCCGATTCCCCACCTCAAATGAACCTCCTGCAGTACATTACCGCCAGGATCGGGATCAGAGCGCCTGCCTTCCCCTGGCCACACAAGAGGGTCCCAGAACAGGTTCCTGGGGGGAATCCCATCGGATTCTCCACAATATGCAGCAACATCATATGAATGTGGCTTTCTTGCAGGCGACTCATCTCGCCCCTTCGGATGAAGCTGCATTTGCTACATCTTGGGGTTGTCATTGGTACTTTTCACATTAATCAAGGGGAGTCTGTAGGAATCTGGTGTTCTAGTATCTGGATCTGTCCAAGGACTCTGAGGGGAGGGCACAGGTTCTCTCAGGGGTGTTGTAAAGATAGGGGATTACATTTGTCAACTACTATGGCCTCAATACAGATTACCTTCAAATGTGTAATCCGTGGAATTTGTATTGCCAAGGAAGCGGGGATATTTAAGACCAATACGAGCTGTGCTGGCTTATAGCGTGTCTCTCTTGCAGGGCATGCGGCTGTGGCCGAGTTCCTTATGGATGCTGAATTTCAAGCTCAATGTCATCGCAGTTTGGGCAGTTGAGAGAGAGCTGAGAGGGAGGTGAAGTTTCTCCACCAACAGGCGCCTTGAAACACTTGTGTATAGGCGCGTTACAAATGCCATATCATAGGACAGTATAGTGGAAAGACCACGACCGGGCAGGCTGCTGGTGCGGGCTGTGAGGGTTGAAACCTCGGGTTCCCATATTTAAGCTATTGATACGATATCATATGGCATTTATAACACGTCTATACACGAGTGTTTAAAGTTGCAAAAAGGTCTCCAGCCAGGGTTATACTTCACACAGATGCGGAGATTGTTGGTGCACTGGTGAACTATTACGGCACACTATATTCATCCAAAACCTGGGTGACTCAGTCAGCCTTGGATGCCTACTTGAGTCAGGTCGGGTTATATTGGTTTGCCCAAGGGGAAAGGGATTGGTTGGGCAACCCGCTTAACATGGAGGAGGTGCATCCTGCCATTAGGGCACTCCCCTCGGGGAAGACGCTGGGCCCGGGTGGGCTCTCCGCACTTCTACAAGGGTATGCAGTGAGTTTGCTGTCTCACCTGTTGAAAATGTATCGGCACGTAGTGGTGGATTGGTAGCCTCCCCATATCGATACGAGAGGCAGTGGTCACCTTACCTTTAAAGCCTGGGAAAGGTGCTGAGGAATGCTCGTATTATAGACCGAGTTTTCTTATAAATCTAGACAGTAAAATCTTGGCAAAAGTACTTGCAAACAGGCTTGCCCCACTCATGTCCAAAAACATTAAGGCTGATCAAGCTGGATTTATTCTGGTGCGGTCCACCTAATACGGGGTGCACAGGGTGTTTGGTCTTTTTTCAGTGCTGGATCGGCAGTGCTCGGTTGTAGCGGCCCTTCTTGGCGCTGAGAAAGCGTTCAACTCTGTGGAGTGGCCCTTCTTAATTGCGGTGCCAAGGCCCATTTGAGTTGGTGAGGCATTTATGTCTTTGGTCAGCTCGCTGTACACGGCCCCGGTAGCACAGTTAAGGGTGAATGGTTGATTGTCTGACCCCATTGGCATGGGGCACAGAACAAGGCAGGTGTGTTCTCTATCCCCAACTTCTGTTTGCCCTTGCAGTGGAACCTTTGGCGGAACTAGTCAGATCTATTATATTCACAGGGGAATAGGCCCGTTTACACAGTCTGGTGATCTCACTATATGCAGAGGCTATGATCCTGTTCGTCACTGACCCGAAGATGACCCTGGCACCGATTATGGCAGAGGATTGGAATTGGGGCCGTACTCTGGGCTCAACATTAATGCCCAGAATCGGTGTCGTTTCCCCTGACTGATGGAGTGGAAAGGTACTGTGATGGGCTTCCAATGGCACAAGGAGAGCACTCGTTATCTGGGCGTGGTCCCCGAGGTGTTGTACCAGAAAAACTATATTGCAAAATTCACTCAGGCTGAAGCAACACTGGAGAGGGCGAAGCATTTACTGTTGTCTTTGTATGGACGGATATGGTTGATCAAGATGGTCACCCTACCTAGGTTCCCATACACGTTCCTGAACAGTCCTATAGTGGCTCCCCTTCCTCTTTAAAACGAATGAAGGCTTTGATTACTGGTTTTATCTGGCAGGGCCGGATACGTTGGAACAAGTAGATTGCCCCACTGGATAGGGTTGGGCTAGCACTCAGATCTTGAAGCCTATTGGATAGCCGCGCAAGCATCATTCCTAGCATATTGGTATTACCCGCTACCTGACAGATCACATGCTCAGATTGAAAGAGCACTTGCAGCGCTGTCACTCAGGGCAATGATACGGACCTGCCTGCAGCGCATAAGCCAAAAACATGGCTGAGCTCACTTGCAAGGCTTGGTGACCCATCGAGGGGAGATTACGACAGGAAGTGTTGTATACCCACCTCCTGCCTGTGATGCATGTCCCAATGCATGGCTAAGCTGGGTATCTCGTGCTGGCAGAACGTCTTTCCCAAGGGGCAATTCTTAACAATTGCTGAGTTTAGGGGTAGAGGAATCACCTAAGCGCTGGATGTATTTTTAGATTTTAGGCTGTGAAATGTGTTGAAGGAATCGTTCCCCCTCCTTTCGCATGGCGCCCCCTACTGACACGGTTTTGCATGGTGCGATCAGCACGGAGAACAGCACCAGGTTGATGTAGAGCCTGTACGCAAGCATAAAGTAGTGCTGTGGGCGAACATCTCAGTCGAAAGGTGGGAGAGCGCCCTTGGGGTCCGTCCCTCTCACTGATGAGGTTTGGCAATACTGCTGTGCTCAGACGAAGCGGGTGGCCATCAATAGCAAAAGTTGATCCACTTTAAATTCCTGGGCTAGTTTTACTTTACCCCCGTTGACCTGCATAAACTCTTTACTGAGACGACCCATGCATGCCCAAGATGTGGTTTATCGCTGGCTACATTCATGCACTTGCCATCGCAATGTCCTCGTGTTTATGCTGTATGGACACAAGTCTTTGAAACTATAAGTGAGATTGTGGGGGAAAGAATTGCCCCCTCCCCCACTCCCATGGTATCTCTGTTGGGGTATACAAAAGAGATTGCGGGGTATATTAGATGCCGCTTAGGCCTCATACTAGTGCTGGCAAGAAAAAGTCGCCATGGTGTGGGGTAGGGGTCGTTCACCATTGCATGGCCAATGGCAAACTGATATTTTGTACTATCATGGTGTAGAGGTTGAATACTGCGTCAGTCTGCACCCTTCGGGTAGGCAGAAGATTGTCTGGGGGTCCTTATGTGGCCTACTTAATGTCCGGAACACGCTGCACTCTAACGCTCTGGAGGATTTGTCTGTTGATTAATCTCAATGTTGCTGCCGGTCTCGCTAGTGCTGGCTACGTTTTATATGGTATGTTTGGAAATGAACTGCTGTCATTGCTGGTTTTTGTTATGGTTAAAAAATGCTAATAAAAAGAGTCTAAAAGAAAATAGAATATTCAGTTTTACTTTTAAACGTATGGACGTTTGTGTGTATTGTGTACAAAAAAACGCGGGATAATAGCAGGCAGGATGTGTTTTTCTGAAGACAAGCTGCCTGTATTCATGCAGAGTTTTGTGGGTGACTTCCGCCAGCACCGACAGTTCGGGCCACGCCTTTAATGTCTTAATTTACTATATTAAATACAGATGAATATTCAGATTAACAACATCCCGTTTCTTATCAAAGATTTAGGGTGGGATTGTCATGGTGAGGGATGTTAAATCGGGGAAATTGCTAAATTTAAGAAAAACTAATATTAGAAATTCACATATATTTATATAGAGTGAACTCGTCACAGTCATTCATTTTACAATGCAATTAAAATCTGGTGTACAAGAAGCCATAAAATCCAGTTCCCCCCCACAGCCAGCAGAGGTCGCCTTTTCTCAAAGCAACATGGCTTGGCACGCATACGGATACATTTGGTACCGTGACTTAAGTGCAGATCCGTGTGAAAATAGATTTGACCTGCTGGGTCTGGTACAACTCGCTGTGGTGGGCTTTTCACCACATTTTTTTTTCCTGTATTTTTGTTATGGTTGCAAGTCCACCACTCCTTTACAGGCACCCACTAACCTAAAAATCCAATGAAAACTACACCCTTGTCCTGCACCCCCTCCTAAAATATGCTGTTCACCAAATGCGGTAAAACAGCCAGAGTGAGTTGGGCAGCTATCGAAACAGCTACCACGATGCAAGTGGGCATGTGTTAGGGAGAGTTGTAGCATGTAACAAGGTGGCACTTGCACGATAGTCTTGAATTTCCATACAACTGCCCCTTGCAAAGGTGGCAGGATTACTGCAGTATCAAGCGAATGAAGACGGAAGCACAAAGGCGTTCTGCAAACTTGCAAAGGCTCCCAGCGATATCGGCGGTGCGGGGAGAGACAATGATTTGGCCACAATCACATACATCTGTCGTTCAGTGTGGATTAGAGCCAGGGGTGGACTCGCAACCAAAAGAGGGCCTGCAAATATAGTGGCCCATGTTACACTTCCTGCAAGCCCATGCCTTGTCCTATGAGAACATTTGCAAATAAAAATGTGTCGCCCCACAAAAGAGGCCCAGGGTGCAGAGCCCTTCTGAGAAATCTCCAGAATTCCCCATCGGCCCGCGCACCCCTGATTAGAACCCTGGTCACCTTCTCAAAGTGGAGTGCAAGGCAGGGTCACTCTCCGACAAGATACATCTTCAGGCACGCAAAATAAGCGGGCCCTCTTAACTGGCAAATCTCAATATAGAAATGTCCGAAAAGAAACAGAGTGGAAGCCACCCTGTTAAACCCTGTGCTCCTCCTCGCTCCTTACAGGGAGCTTCAATTTTATTTCTCAATCTTTAGTGAACTCTGGATTCATACTCTAACAGTTCATTCTGTATTTCAATGGGTATTCTTGAATCGCAACCCTTCGAAATGATTAAGGTAATTGGCTTCCAAGTATTTTCTTCACAAACGTTGTGTACATAATTTGTGTTTTATTCACACAATTCTTTAAATGAATAAATAATTCCTCGATCCAGAGTGTAAGCTAATTGTGCCAATGCATTTCGGTGCTAGGCACCATCATCAGGGCTGTAGTTCACAAAAATAATACAATAAAGAGAAGAGGACCACACATGACTCTACAGCAACGGCTTGACCAGAGGGAATCCTTCTGGATTGACAAGCTTGGAACACTGACACCTAAAGGATTGAATGAAGAGATCAATTATGCTTGTTTTCTTTAATAACTAATCAGTGGGGCCTAAATTAAACCATGAGTTTGAAAGGTGTTTAAACAATACAACCTGTAGGTATTGGATGAGATGATGAAGGTTTAAGATAAAGAGAAACCACCATAATGACGCATTATAATATACCAGAAAATGTAAAGTATAGCTATAATGGTCATCTCGTACTAAATGGGAAAATATTGAAAGAGGAGTATTTTGGCCATATAGTCAGTGAAAGCAATGTGGGAATCGAGTCAACTTATAGATAATAGAGGTGATTGCTGCGGTACGTGTGCAAAATATAAGGATGAATAACTAGTTAATGGCTTAGCAACAGACAGAAGGTATTATCCAGTATGGGGTATTTTTTGAGCATATACACGTGATCAGTATCGTTACCATATTTTGTTAGTACACTGCAGCTTTAAGGGACAATGCCGTATATGTGAGTGTACTGACCATACTGTTAGAGTATGAATCCACTAAAGATTGAGAAATAAAATTGAAGCTCCCTGTAAGGAGCAAGGAGGAGCACAGGGTTTAACGGGGTGGCTTCCACTCTGTTTCTTTTCGGACATTTCAGTTACAGAGCCCGAGTGTCATTGGGCTCTTTTCAACCGGTAGCTCCATTTGCAATCAAAAGTATATGTAGAAATATTGAATACATTTGAAGACGAACGGAATCAAATAATAGTAGTGCCCACCTCAGCCCCACGTTTTTCTAAAATCTCAATATAGAACCTTTCAAAACAAACTGAATGCTATGTGTGGAAACTTTTGGAGAAAAAGTTTTTCAAATATTGCCTTTGATGCAAATTGGTCTTATAATATTCATCAAAACTACCAGCTGCACATTACACCAATGGGTCATTTTAACAAAAAGTAACTGTATGGACTTCAACTTACTCCTGACTTCCTTCTACTCCCGATTCACTCCTACGACGAGTTAAACGGTGGTAACGTACTTATGAACTGAATAGCCCTCTCCCGGTCCAACGTCGCGGGTAAATTGGAGTAACTTCTTTGTGAACTAGAACCAAAGGCATTACCTGGCGCATACTGGTACTGGCCCAACCCTCCAAGCATTTCACTTCAGGTCCATTTGAGCCTGTGCAAGCACAATCCTGGTGGAAGTATGCCTGATGTTTGCACTAAAGCATACACTGCACAGAACCATGCATGACTTTGTGTTCTAGTTAATCGGAGGCTTCCGCTTGGAGACTCTGCCACGATATAGCTGGACTGAGCGGAAAATAAGGCAGCAACAGTATTTAAACAAGTGCAGCGCCTCTGCATGCAGGAAGCAGAGAGACAGCCAGCGTAAATAAAATATCATGTCTAAGGTGACTTATTATTTCCGAGATTTGACAACCGGAAGCCACACGGTCTAATACGAGAGGGTCGGCTCCGCCTCATCTTTTAAAGGTGCAGTAGCACTGGTTTGGGTACTTTTTACCAACACTTCAATACAAGTAAACTGAAAAGTGTGCTACATAAGTAAAGCATTATTCAATAAATAAACTGCTTAAACATTGTTTTAAAGAATTATCCCTGTAAATACTTTATTATAAACATACATGGGATAAAGTGCCCCCTACCATACGTTACAGTGATATTGCAAGTCACTGAGGGGTTCTGTGATCAAATAGGAACTAGGAACGAGGCCGAAGGCCGACGTCCTTTATAAAGGCCACGAAACCCTGAGGTGGCTTGCAATATCATTGTGACCTTTCGGTGGGGGGTATTTTATTACTTCTGATACACGACCACACACTGTCATCTCCTTGAATGCCAGGCCTCCAATGTAAGAGATCTTTCATTTGCTGATCCATATCATCAATGCAGAATAGGTTGGGATTCACAAAAGGTAATATAAAGCTTTTTGTTTAATGTGCTGCAGAAAATGTTTTCAACACTTTAAAATGCATTGAAAAAACGTTTTAATTTTGTACTTGAAGGGGCGTATTGACATACAGCTTCTTGTTCATGTGGTAAAACCTCAGCAGTGCACACATTAAACCTCTACTATAAACAGTTCCCTGGAAAGTGTCTCAAAAAACTATTTTACAAGCAAGGAATGAACTGCTGGAGTTACAGGTGGAATTCCGACCTTAGCTGCTCGAGCAGCAGACATTGTGACGTCACAACTGAATACATAATAACCGATTACGGAGCAGTTGTGATGTCATTTTCTTATTACATGTCAGCTGTGATGGAACAGTACAAAAATGTCACCCTCAAAATGGCGACCATTTTATTACCACACGGTGATCACATAGATTCCGCCTTTGCGCGGTAATAAAATGCTGTTCCCCACAACACTGACTAATGGGATTGGGGGGGGGCTGTCCCCGGTCCCTTTTGTCAGTGTAGTAGGGGTCGGGGGGCTGTCCCCTGCCTCCATTAGAAGGGAACGGGGACAAGAAATTAAAAATAAATAAACAAACAAACAAATAGATAAAAGGACCTTGTGACGCCAGTTAGGACCCACATTAGTAGATGAGAACTGACGCTGCAGGGTCAGGGGAGGGACGGCAGCACACTTCACAGTGTGCCGCTGAAAATGTAAATGGGTAAGGGGAGGCGGTAACTGGTTTTGTAAGGGGTGTCGGCTGTAACTTAAATCTAATAATAATGAACATATTGAAAATTGAGGCAATAAAAAAAACACAACCCATATATCTAGCCTTCGTGGATTTAGCACACGCTTTTGATGCAGTAAACCGGGAGCTGCTTTGGAAAAAGCTAAAAGAGAAAAACTGTCCTGAGGGCCTTATTCGTGCCATAAGAGAACTATACCTGGAAACCAACATAAAAATCAGGCTAGATCGCGGTGGCACCCTGGCAAAACCAATAACCACAGAGCGTGGTGTCAAACAGGGATGCCCTTTAGGAGCAATCCTGTTCAATTTCTTTACATACGACGTGGGACAAGCCATGAGTAAAATTAGATCGTTCCCACCCAGCCTGAACGGGACTCCAATAAATTGGATTCTTTATGTGGATGATATTTTTCTCTTAGATTTAACTCAAATTGGCCTACAGCGTAAATTGCAAGCGCTAAGTAAATACACAAGCGAAAACGGTCTCGAAATTAATATTGCAAAGACGAAAATATGAGAACTAAAGAACTTATGCGGCCGAAAAAAAAACAACGAAAAGTTCCAATAGAAAATTGGTAACGAGAAACTTAAGATCGTCGACCAAGCTAGATATCTTGGTATCATGATAAGTTCACACAGAAACTATGATCCTATGATAAAAGAAATCAACTCTAAATGTAAAAACTTTGCCAACCAGGGAATAAGGATTAACAACAAATATGGAAAATTCAGCATTAAACCAGCATTGGAATTCTATAAAAGCAAGGTTGTCCCGTCCATAATTCATGGAGCCGAGACCTTGTTCGGATGTTCGTATAAAGCATGGGACTCGTGCTAATACAAATTCTGGAAAATAATTCTATACTTACCTAATGGAACACCGCTAGCTTGCATTAGGTTTGAGCTGGGTTTAATATCCATAACCTCAAAAATTCTGTGGAACTCACTATCACTATACAGGAAAGTGTATGGAATAGATTATTTTCCGCAATTCCAGATTCTGAATAAAATTTTCGAGAGAAATGATCAATCGATACAAGGAACATGGGTGACCAGCTGTAACAATTTGCTAGAAACTCTTGAAACTCCAAATGACACGCTATGGTGGAATACAGATAAGGTGGAAACAAAACTCTGGCAATGGGATTGGATACACACATTACAGCAAAGAAAAATGCACAAGTGTATGAAGTTGGTACCACCTGAAGTTAAATCTTATAACACCTTATCTAAGTATCTGATCAAATTTCCGGACAGAACCCAAAGGGATTTATTCTTGAGATTCAAACTGAACCAACTTGAAACAAAAGAAATATTAAAACAAAGGAAAATGAGCGGAGTGAACGACAAAGTGCAGACTATGTCAAAATACTGAAGAAAACTTGAAACATCTAGTGCTCTACTGCTCCGCCCTGCAAGACATGAGACTAAATATGTTTGGACAGGAAATTGAAAAAAAAAACGACTTGGGACGCGAAACAATGGTGGGCGGCTATCTTTGAAGGTTCAAACAACAAAATAACCTTCCCCCTCATCAATTTCCTGAAAATGATATTAGGAACACTTCAGAAGGAGTCGGTACTATCCGAGCATGCGTTCACCATTGATCATACCAGCTTAGCCGGAACTTGAGATCTAGATGGCTCTGTGACAATGAACTCAAAAATCAATACAGGACTACCAAATTAACTTGACTCCGCATACACTAACGAGCGTAAGGAGATCATGATGCTCGTTAAAGCAGGAGAAAAAATCCATGTAGTGCTTCTCTGTGTTTTTAGTTTTATGTCTAGTTGTTGAACAGGATTTCTCTTCAAACTGAATAAAAAGAATTTTTTAAAAAAAAGTAACGGGGGGATGCAGGGCACAGTGATCAATGCGATTGCCACACCATAATGGGTGTCGGCAATTTAATTGGCAACGACACGGGCGGCGGGGTGATCACAGATTTGCTGTGATGTCACAAGAACATTAGTTCCAGACTTTTATACGGATATTACAGGCTGCCATCAGGCTCGGACTGGCCTATAAGGCAATAGTGCAATGGCCGCACCAAAATCGCAAACTTTTTGTTTTGGGCCAATTTTTGAGGTTAAAGTGGGACACTTTTTTTTTTTTTTACCAGAGCGGGCCAGTTTGATGAGTTACTTCACCATGCAGCTAATAGTTTTAACCAGAGTTGCAGAATAAAATCTTTAAAATGCACAATTGCATCACATTTTACTGAAAAACGTCCCCTTGGGAACTATTCGGTCTGTAACAAAAGGAATGAATTTCTATTTGCAACTGTGGTCCACGTTTTCATAGGTGCAGGAGAACATTTGATGCCCCAGTCCGACCCTGCCATGTATATTATAAATAATCTGTGTATAATCGCACATGCCAGTGCTCACTTCACAGGTCTAGGAACCATCGGAAAGGAGAGTAAATGCTGTACCCTGCATTACCGCAGACCAGCCAACTGAACAGGGGGATAGGTTTTGTAACAAACGCGTGCAAAACAGATGATCAATAATCATATCTTCAGAGGGTTTACGGGGGTTTATAAGAACACTCTTTCTACCAGTAAAAATACCAAATAGGGAAGGAACGAAATAACAAGAATAAGTAACGTCTTCTTACCTCTGAAACTCGGGCCCAGGCGGACGGTGCAGGCTTTCCCAGGCGCTGTCACGGCCTAGCAACGGCGCCGGATGTCGTGGGGTGCACCTGCTGGCAAACACACCCCTGGGATGCTGGAGCCCGGTCACCCGAACGCCGCCTTTATCCCTGGCCCCTTCCGCACGTGGCGCGTTTCAGTCAGGCCACGAAATGGCGGCGTAGGCTGTGCAAGGGTGACCAAGTGTCGGGGGGCGGTTGGCACGTTCCTTGCGCGCATGGAGAAGAGCTCCATGCACGCAAGGAACGAAGGCACCAGTTACAGCCATTGAGCAGGCAATACGAGTTCAGGGAAGGGGTTTGAGAAATACAGGAGGTTGCCATCTAATCAGTTTTCTTTGAAAAACAGACTGGCTGTTTTTTAAAAATAAAATAGTGTAGCGTGCAGGGTTGCGGCCTGGGGCATACAACTGTCTCGGGCACCAATGAAAAAGTCACTCTCAGTTGCAAATGGGAATTCATTCCTTTTGTGACACTGTTTGAATTGTACCCAAGGGTGAGGTTTTTGATAAAATCTGATAACTATTTTCATGGATGACTATGCAAAGAGAAACAAATTGGAGAGGGTAGCTATGGTGTGATATACAAATGATCGTCACAAGTCCTCCGAGGTTGTTGACATGAAGACAATTATGCTAGAAAGTGAGGAAGAGGGTGTTCCCAGCACAGTAATCCTCGAGATTTCTCTATGGAGAGAACAGCAACACCCTAATGTAGTTCGTCTTAGGGATGTGCTCATGCAAGATTCACAGTTTACCTTATCTTGGAGTTCTTTTCCATGGACCTGAAAAAATACCTGGATTCCATTCCATCCGGCCAGTACATCATGGATCCAATGCTTGTCAAGAGTTACTTGTGCCAATTGATGCAAATTGTACATTTTAAAGAAAATGTATTCAGCAACACTGGTGAAAACTATTAGCCGCATAATGAAGTAACTCATCAAACTGGCCCACATTGGCCAAAAAAGTGCCCCACTCTGACCCCAAAAACTGGCCCATACAAACATTTTGCGTTTTTGGTTCGGCCATGGGCCTATTGCCCTATAAGGCCAGTCTGAGCCTGGTTCCGTGGTATGGGATATACGTTTCCCTACTACTGCATTGCTCCCCCCCATTGTATTTTTTTTTTTTAAACATTTGATTTCTTTCACCTCTAGTTTTATCCATGTTGGTTAATTTCTTAAAGTTACGTGGTCATTTTCAATGTCCTTACATTTAGTACTTCCATTATTATTATTATTACCCCGTCCGTTTTTATTTTTTAATGATTTTCGTTGGGTTATTGCAGCAATGCACCGTCGGAAATTAACACAGGCAGTATTGCACTTGGATGGGCATCAACAGGAATGTTTCTCACATGGGGGTGCCAAGTGGATAAGAGAAGGGGCGGGGGGAGAGGGGGTTCAACGCAACGGGCACCAGTTGCAGAGGCCACTTGGAAGCCAAAGGTGAAAAGAAAAACTGGGTTCTTTGGGGTCCGAGACACCTACCCCACACCCCCTTCTCCTCCTCGCCAATGGAACTGGCCAGAGGAAGCACACCACATCATCGGGGCTGCGCACACCAATTTCAGGAGCGGCACAGAAGCAGGGGTGGAATGGAAACCAGAAGAGGCCCTGGAAATGATTTTCAAAGTGGCCCAAATTACACATATTAAGCAAGCCCAACCCTTTTCCTATGAGAGAATGTAAAAATAAAATCCAAAAGAGGCCCAGGGTTCAGAGGCCCACCGGGAAATCTCCAGAGTACCCTGTAGGCCAGTCCACCCCTGCAGAGAGGTATACAAAAAAAACCTGTAGATGATCCCATCTGCAACCCACCCACATTTTCCCATGTAACAGAAGTCATTCTCTATCAACACACTGCAGTAACCCTCGCCTGCAGCCTCAGCACAAAATACAAACTGCTCTGTGCGGCCACCTCCCCTGCCCCAATCGCTTACTGCCAGCATCCATCACATTGGTAGAAAAAGAAGCAGGTTCTTCATGTAACCCGTTGCCACCTCACATAACGCACACTAACAGAAATTCAGTAATGGTTACCGCTACTGCACTTCCACACTTACTGCTTCCTAAATCTGTCTCACGGCCACCTCCCTGCTTAAAGAATACTGCAAAGGTACTGTCTTATTCGGAGGACCTCAAACTTTCTCGCTAGAAAAACATTCAGGTGAAATTGGGAAAAGTGGAAAGTGGCATAAGTGACAAAGGCAACGAAAGAAAGTCCAGCCTTAGTGCCACAACTCGCAGACAGAATGGCGGGACACGTTTCCTGGCTCCATGTAACAAATAAAAAAATACAAAAAATAAAAATTCACTTCCTCTTTGGGACCTCAAAATCATGAAGAAAAACGAATGTTTAGGGTGTAGAGAGAAACCAAAAGCAGACTTGCACAATGTATGGCAGCCCTGCCTTGTTCGACTGAGAAAAACACCATGATTTACTTGGAGCAATGGTCTAGGACACCTAATTGTTAGAAATGTGCATTCGCTCCCTCTCCAGGCCGGAAAGATAACTACAGAACAGGTTTTGTCAATCTTCGCACTGACACAAGATCCATTTACATTCAATAGAGCTGCTTTTGAAAGTGTCAGTTTGTATATATCAGATTTGTTAGGGGTTGTTGCGAAGGTCCGACACTTTCTACCTAAATTAGGGCCTTTGCATATAGGAGCTTTGATCTTTGCAGTCGATATTGTGTTATTAGATCAGACACAGTTGGGTTTGCAAAGATCACTTGATCAGCTGACATCCTACGCAGAACAGAACAATTGAAAAATAAATATTAATAAAACACCTGTAATGACATCTTGTAATTGGTTTGTAGCAGGCTATAGCCCAATGGTGGCACAATGCTACACATTTCTGAATGAGTGGCAGGACACTGGCCCATAACATGGCAAGCGGCAGGGTGGACAAGAAACCTCACCCTCCTAGAAATATTTCCCATCTGGCTTACTTTACACATCTGGGGCAGGCAGCTAGCCATATCAAGTAACTCTGACTCTAAGTCAATTTATATTACTCTTAGAAATAAAATAAACCTCCATAGTGGCCCAAATGAGTAAAATTAAGACTAAATATTGCTCACTCTTTCCTCCCGCTTTTACATTTTTTATAAAGCTGAAATTGCCCCAGCCATTACTTATGGTCTGCAAGTGGCGGTAGGGACAGAGGAGAAATATATGGACTTGTTGGAAGGTCAGACGTGGGAAAAAAATGATACTCAAACTAACAATGTTAGTAACTGATGAACCCATAGGCATGCATCGTCGTAAGCCGAACCCCGACCCTCACCCGAAATGATTTGTCTCAACATTTTGTAAAGTGTTGGCAATAAAAGGCTGTAGGATTTTATTGTACAGATATGGTTATGCAGATAAACAAATAATCACATATCATAATAACATCATACTTTTGGGCACCGGGTCCTGCGGTTACCCCCTCTGGCCCGTGCCGCCTTCTCATGTCCCACGACTCGTTGTGGACACCGTACAGTGCCCTGTACTTCTTTTCCTTTGTTCTTCTCCCTTATTTGTAGGGTGGGAGGGTTTTGTGGTAAAGAAGCAAAGTGTGAAAGACGCCGAGTGAACAGCGAACCTCCTGTCAGTTTGGGTCCCCGTACAGGGTCCACAAACAGATTGTGTTTTCTTAGAGCATTCTGCTCTTATTTATAAGACCCAGGGAAGCCCTGGGTCTTTGATGCGAATAGTAGTGGGGGCTGTGCGCCAGCCCCCGGCCGGATAGCCGACATGTCTGGCCCCCTGAGGAGGGGGCAGGTCTTTGAACCAGGACCCTGCGTGCCTGTTGGTTTTCCGTAGGTGCTTAGCACCTTGTTGTTTAGAGGAAGGGTGAGGCGTTTGTTCGCACCTCACCCTTCCTCGGCTTTGTGCGACAGAGACTGCGTGTCTCTGCACTTGTGGGGGAGAGGAGCAGGCGTAGGGGCCGGAGCTGCCCTTTCCGAGCCTGCCGGATGCTAACATCATTTACTCTGCCTCGCCTTGGGCGGCCCTGCGGCATTGCCCATAACTGATGAAGCCATATGCATGCATCGTTGTAAGCCGAACCCCGACCCTCACCCGAAATGATTTGTCTCAACATTTTGTAAAGTGTTGGCAATAAAAGGGCGTAGGGTTTTATTGTACAGATATGGTTGTGCAGATAAACAAATAATCACATAATAATAATATCATACTTTTGGGCACCGGGTCCAGAGGTTACCACCTCTGGCCCGTGCCGCCACACACGGGCAGGTTACCGGCTGGCCCTGTTCCCCCGAAAGTATCTCCTAATAACAGCCTCTAGATGCGAGAGTTGCCGAGATTTCCCGAAAGAAATGTTCCATTCCTTGGATTGATAAGTGGGTGCCGTCTTTGTGAAAAAGATCTGGATCACCTAGGGTAATGGCCGGATGTTTTATGAAACCCAGCCCTCTTGCTGCACAGAATTTCTCTATTCCCCTGTTGAGTTTTCTTCTAGCAATGTCTACGGATTTGTAACAGTGGGCACCCTGCCATTTCTTTCTGGGAAGGATGGCCGAAAAATATATTTCTGTTTCCTTCCACTTGTGGGAGATGCCCACCAAGGAGGAGCAGATTTCCTGGAATAGATTTCTCCTTCCTGAGTTCACCAGGTCATTGCCCAACCCCCCGCTCAAGTGTATTATGAGAAATTCAGGTGGGTCTCTGTATGCGACCAGCTCTGCTAGTGTTTCGTGGATGTCGGCCCACCGTAGGCCCCTGTAACCCCACCATGAAGCGATGGTATTTCTAAAAGGCGGACCTTCTTTGGTTTCTTCCGCCCATCGGCCTGTCCTGAAGACGAATGAGTTGCCGACAATCCATGCTGAGTTGAGCGAGGTCTTCCCGTCGCCTGTTGGTTCTGCAGGGGGAGGGGGGTGAGAGGAATAAAACGAAACAGGGATGACTATATTAGCTATGGTCTGATGTATCTTTTGTAGCAATCTGACTTCCATCCCCCTATGTTTTTTAGCTGTGCTGGTGCCAGGCCTCCCTGCCACGCCGAGGTGGCGGCACCTATTCTGAAGGAGTGGTTACCAAAGTCCTTTGGGTCCCATCCCGCGTTGCCGATCGCTTTCCTCAGCACCCCTGTAAATTGGTAGCGGCTTTGTGCCGAGGCATCTCGGTGGATTAAAAACCTCCCCCTAACCCGGGGCCTTTGTGCATAATGAAGGTTGGTAATACATACTTGGCAGTTTGTTGCATTGTCGATGCAACAAATGTTGATGTTTCTTTTGGCCACAGTTTTAGTTTTTTGGATTTCCATGTTGACGCTGTCTTGTCTGACACGGACTTCCATGACGCCTTTTTGTGGCCTTGGTGCTGGAGGCGATGAGCTCTCCCACCCGGAAGGCCCCGAAGTAGGCCAGAAAAAAATGCTGTTTTGAATAGTACGATCTCATATGGGTGCCAGCATATGGCTTCCAACTGGTCTGCTATTTTTACCAGTTTGTGGAAATCGAGGGGGCAGCGAGTGTCCATCTGGGGCCCTTCCACTCTAGCCCATTCTTTCATAGCGTAGGAAATGAGGGCGTTCTGGGTGGGATCTGAGTCGCCACGTAATTTTGAGAAATGAGATTGCTACTAGGTGTCTTTTTGCCCAGTCCCTCTTAAAGCCCTGCTCATGCACCCATTTTAAGAATATTTCTAGGTCTTTAATCGTTAACTCGACATGGTTTAACCCTGTGGCTCTAAATACCGTTTGTAAGCACTTACTGTACTGAGTTGCAGTAGTGCTTGCTAGTGCGCTCTCTGCCATCGCCATTAAGAAACCTGGGCCAGGATTCGAAATTTCTATGGGCAGGGAGTTGTTGGCACCCGTTTTAAAGGTGCCTGTACCATGTTGGACATCCCAGCCTGGGCGCTGGTGTTGATGTCGGTATTTTGTTGATACCCATTTTTGGAGGTGCCCGTTTCTTTTTGAGCACCCCAGTGATTGCTCTATGGCGCTGGTGTTGATACCGTTATTTTGTAGGCCCCCCCCATTTCTGAGGTGCCTGCTTTTTGTTGAACACCCCTGCCATTGCTCTTTGGCGCTGGCCTCTATTCCGTTATTTTGTTGGCACCTGTTTGAGGTGCCTGGTTCTTGTTGGGCAACCCAGCCATTGCTCTTTGGTGCTGGCGTTGATGCCGTTATTTTTTGGTTCCCATTATTGCCCAGCATTCTGCTGGTATTGGCGTCATCTGCTCGTGGGCATGCGGTGCTAGTTCCCGGAATCTTGGCCACTGAAAGCGAGATAAAGCATCTACAATATTATCGTCTGCTCCTGCAATGTGCTTTGCTTTGACCACAATGTTTTCTTGTAGTGTGACCGCTGTAATGGCTCGTAGGACTTTCAGCACTAAAGGGCATTTAGTGGATCTTCTGTTTATGGAGCCTACCATGGCCATGTTGTCGCACCAGACCAAGAGTTCCGTGTTCGCTAGCTGCATGCCCCAGATGTGTAAAGTAAGCCAGATGGGAAATATTTCTAGAAGGGTGAGGTTTCTTGTCCACCCTGCCGCTTGCCATGTTATGGGCCAGTGTCCTGCCACTCATTTTGTGTCTAGTATGGCTCCAAACCCCTTGCTCCCGGCTGCATCGGTGACAAGGACCCTTTTGTACGCCAAAGTGTTGTCCCGTTAAAATCTTTAAGGAAATTTCCCCAAATTTCCAGATCTTGTTTCACCTATGCGCCTAGTCGGATGTGTAGGTGGGGTTTGGTGTAAGATTTGATTTTTAGTTCCAGACTTCTGCAGAATACCCTCCCCTGAGGGAAAATTCAGGCTGCGAAGTTGAGGCTTCCAGCTAGGAACTGGATTTCTTTCACTGTGACTTTGTCTTTTGTTGTTAAGCTTCGTATTTTTTCCAGGAGTTCTGCTACTTTTGTTTCTGAAATTTTGCTTAGGCCCTTTGCGGAGTCTATTTCAATGCCTAGAAAGATTATGTTGGTGGCTGGTTTGGTCGTTTTTTCGAGTGCCAGGGGGATGCCCCATTGCGCGGCCATTTCTTCTAAGGTCGCCAGGGCTCTGCTGCATTCTTCAGAGTTTGCTGGCCCCATTACCATGAAATCATCGAGGTAGTGTACTATCCTGGACCCTGGTCTCTGTCTTTGAAAGGCCCATTGAAAAAAGGAACCGAATTGTTCAAATAGGGCGCAAGATACTGCGCATCCCATGGAGAGGCACCAGTCTACATAAAATTTGTTTTTAAAAGTGAAACCTAGCCATCGCTGCGAGTCTGGATGAACTAGCAGTAATCTGAAAGTGGATTTGATGTCCAGTTTGGCCATCAGGGCGTTTGTGCCGCATTCCTGTATGAGTCTTACCGCTTATTGCAAGTGTGCATGATACCGCGGATTCCATGTGCGGAATGCCGTCATCTAGTGATTGGCCTTTGGGATACGATCGGTGATGAATTAGCCTCATTTTCTCAGGTTCTTTTTTGGGGAACAGTACTAGAGGCGATATTATGTACTCTTTGAGAGGCATGGTCCCAAGCTCCCGCGATCCTGCCTAATAGTAATTCCTTCTCAATTTTGCTTTTGACCATTTGTGGTTATCCCTGGCTGACTTCAGGTTGTTTGGCACATTCAGCGACCCGATGCCAACCCTTGGTGAAACCCTGCCGGATTGTTTCACTGGTTTCTTTGTCTAGATAATTCCTGAGGGCCTCTCTAAAATTGTCTGGGTTGATGGGTGAGCAGCCCAGGGTTAGACTTGGGGTTGGCGGGTGCATCTGATGCTATTCTTTTGCATTTTTGGCTGTAAGTCTGGTGCAGTTACTTGCTGCGTGGTCACTGTTGCAGTTTGTGCATGTGTGTTTGTACCAGCATCCTTTTCCCGCATGTGCACTGGTTTTTCCCAAAGTTTTTACAAGGGGTGTTGGATTTCTGAGAATGGTTTTTGTTCTGCCTGTGGGTATTAGCTTTAGCCCCCCATGGCTGGTTCTTCCGAAAGGGCTGCTCCCCCTTTTTGTGGTTTTCATTGTCGGACGGTCTGGGGCCCTGTGAGTTTTTGCTATTTTTGGGGGTTATCTGCGCAATCTCTTCTTCTTAAGGAGGTTCTGCGTTTAACATGTATAAGTCGTTCTGGACCTCGTCCCATTCTATGGCTGGCCGCTCTGACATGCTTCTCCTGAATCTAATGTATGCTAGCCAGGTTTTCCCCTTTTGAGCGATTTTTACCTCTGACTTTGTCCACTTATGCCCATAATTTTCTGCCATCGTGGGGGAATTTTACTTTGTAAATAGTTGGCAAGATGGCGAAAGCATGTAGCCAGTTGTCCCAATTCTGTTCTACCTGGGCGCTCCTGGCTATGGCTTTCTCCTCTATCTTTTTGGGGTCCCTAAAAGCATCCTTTCTGTTGGGTTTCTATCAGCGAAAAGATCTCAATGAACTCTTTCGCCCATATGGCTTCTTTGATTGTAATATCAATGTTCCATGATAGAAACCTTTTGTATCTGATCAATATTTCTTCATGAAAAGATTTAAGTTTTTGATCTAATTGGGAACTACTAATCATAACCGTCTCTGCTGGGTTGTTGCTGCTTGCTCCTGACTGTCCTGCGGTATTTGTAATGGGGACTGACCATGCTTTTAAAGCACCCGTTGTGTCAGGAGCGGTCATAGTTGGCGTAGTTAACACTGGGACGGCTGATGTTGGTGTTGTTGGCACCTGCGTTATTGGTGTTGCTGGCATTGGTGCTGCTGCAGCTGCTGCTGCTGCTGCTGGTGGTGGGGGGGTGGTAACTGTGATGTCCGGTACTAGTGGTGAGGTGGGGTCTGCATGCCTGGACTCGGCTGTGTGAAGTGTTTGTTTGCCCCTAATTTCTAGCAATAATTGCTGCATCTCACTCATGTTCTCGTACAATTTAAACAGTTTTTTGTTACCTTTCTCATGCCTTCCGCAGACTTCCTTCTTTTTGACGGTGTCGTCTCGTCCCCATGACTGCTTGGTATGGGGACCCCTTCTTTTGGTAAGCCGTACATATTTTCTCTGACCCAGGCCCAGCCGTAGTGCTCCGCTGCCTCCATGGCTGCTAGCAAGTGGGGAGATTTCGGTTTCTGGGACGGTGCTGGAGGTTCCTGTGATTTTCGCTTGGGACCCATTTCGCTTTAGGGCTGCAAAGCTGAAATAGACACCGATGTCTGCGTCTGGGCCCTTTGTTTTTCCTCCGCGCTCGTTCGTGCCGGCCTTGGATCCTGCTTCTACACGCGTTCTCCCTGCGGTGTCATCTGTTTCAGTGTGGTTTCTCGCTGTTCGCCTATAGTTGAAAGTTTTCTGAACAGTACAATGTTCAAAGGAGGCGAGATAAGACGCTGCGTAAGCAGTTAACTTAAAGACTGCTAAAGAAGCAAAGTGTGGCAGACGCGGAGTGAACAGCGAACCTCCTGTCAGTTTGAGTCCCCGTTCAGGGTCCACAAACAGATTGTGTTCTCTTAGAGCATTCTTTTCTTATTTATAAGACCCCGAGAAGCCCTGGGTCTTTGATGTGTATAGTAGTGGGGGCTGTGCGCCAGCCCCCGGCTGGATAGCTGACATGTCTGGCCCCCTGAGGAGGGGGCAGGTCTTTGAACCTGGGCCCTGCATGCCTGTTGGTTTTCCGTAGGTGCTTAGCACCTTGTTGTTTGGAGGAAGGTTGAGGCATTTGTTCGCACCTCTAATTGTGCTATGTATAAGGCCCCTCTTTGCATCTCCATGCTGTTCCTATGGGTAATTTTCCTTGCTTTCGCTAAAGGCTGAGGGAGAGTGGGTTGGTGGGCAGGGGGAATAGCATATCTCGCCCTTGGGCATTCTCCTCCCAATCCACTACGACTCACCACTCAGGTGATCATATCTTGCTTGTCCACCGCAAGGGTCGGGATCCAAAAGTGATGGGCCTTGCCTGGCCACCTGAATGGAAGATCCCGGGGAGTAGGTGGGAAAATGCCATCAGGTTTCTCACAACCTACAGTCTACATCACTCTGCTGTGTTTAAACACGTATGTGATGCCTTGTGCAGTCCTGTGTGTAGCATGATGGAATATTGAGCACACAATGCAGCCATAGGACAATCACCAGGGCCTGCTCGTTCCCTGTGCCTAGGTGATGTCCCAACCACTTAAGATGGGCACAGCCATGTCGGGCAGGCTCATAGTGGGTTCTTCTGGAATGTGTGTGGCACAGCTCATCTGTTGCAGGAGCTGCAGTCGTGTGCCCAGAAGGGGAAACGGGGGAAGAGCCTGAGCGGGCAAGGACCACCCAAAATCAGTCAATGCCCACTCAGCAGCACTGTGTGGGCATTTACAGATGTTAATGTCACTTAGGTGTGCCCAACTAGATTAGCTTCAGGCACCACTTGTTAGACAATCCTGGCTACACCTCTACGTGTGCCCAGGGTTTTGCTAGTGAGATATAACTGGACCACTGATAGAGGGCCCAAGATGGAAACAGGGGAAAAGAGAGGTGTCCCGATCTCAGACTGGATGTAACATGGCACAGGGAACACACCCCACCTAGAGGAACATGTGGAGGTGGGATTTGCCGCATGCCAAAATGTACTAAAGGGTAAGGCATATGGGCGGCACTTAGTCAGAACACTGACGGTAGAAAAGGTACTGCTAGAAACCCACACTTCCACATTCACCGAAGGGTGGTAATTGCAGTACACCAGAATGTACAACAGGGGAAGGGCTATGGGCCAGTTAGTCAGAACAGAGTGGGTAGGAAGGGGTACTGCCACTAACCAACCCTACTAAAAACTCACCCATCTGCCTAGACCTCTCAAACTCTGAACTACACACAACCATACCTCTACAGCACAACAAACCGCACGCACATCACTGCACCACAACAATGAATCAAACCACACACAGCCTCGCACAACAGCTCATGGTGGCTACCAACCGAAAAAGGCACTTATGGCCAATGAGCAGTGTCAACAGAACTAAAGCGGTCAACAGCACACCACAGCTCCTTTGCTCTTTTCTCCTGCTCAGTCCTACTAACTTACCTCCCTCCCACCTTGTTTTACAGATCCACCAGAGCACCAAGTAACCACGCAGGTGGCAACAGTGCGCTGTATGAGAACCTTGAACATAACAAAACCCCATTAGGCTCTGTGCCAAACCCAAGAACCTGTCCCCTCTCCCCAAAGGGGAGCCACCACCAACGGAAACAGGTTGGGAACCTGCTACGCTTCACCCCCCCCCAACCTCCTAGGGGACATTGCAACTCAAATCTCACTAGGGGTCCCTCCCTCCCCCTGCCCCCTAGGATGATTGGATATATAATCTAGAATTTCCTGTTATAATGGCTGGTTTGATTTTTGACCTCCCTACATAACACATATGCACATCATTTGAATTCAGTGCCAGAGTGGAAGAACAGACTTTCATAATGCGTGTTAATTAGATAGGCAGCTAGGGTTTACATGTATTGCATATTGAGATTCAGGAGTATTACATTTGGTGCTGTGTTCTCCTTACGTTGTGTTTGGACACTTCTTCCTTTTGATGTGTTTTGCTTAACATTTTTATGTTACATTATGTATTTATACATTTTTTTTTAAAAGTTACATAAAATTGAATGCTTGTTAATTGTTTTTTACAACTTTATTAATAATAATTATTTCGCATTTATATAGCGCTACTGTTACGCTCACCTGGCTCCCACAGAGACGTCGATCTGAACTGGACAGCTGCGGTCTCCACCAATGTGACGCGTAGGGCCGAGATGACGGACTGGACTGGCCCACCTAGCTTTGTTTGCTTGGCCCGTAGGAATATTCTTCTGATGGTTTGAAAAGATGAGCTCTCCATCCTGCATTGAGCACAGGGGCGCGTTGATAACCAGTTGCTTCACTGGCTCGAAGGAATTGGTGAGTTCCAGAACAATATTGACTCCGAAAAGTATGTAGTTCGTAAGAGTTCACATGTCTGACTTTCACTCTTGTCCGATTCCTTGCAGTTTGCAGCTTTACCCCAGCAAAGAGTTCCTCGTGGTATCTGACGAAGTTCAGGTAAGGATTTGGCTTATCCTACACAGTTCAATAAAATCAGGCCAGAATGTAACCTGTGGCTTGCTCCCTTATTCAGGTGTGGAGAGAAAATATAAAGTTCGGGGAATAATGCCTCCGGCGGCAAAATTAGGTAAGTCTATTGTGGTGAGAAGAGTTGCCCTTGTTTGTCCCTTCGTCTCACCTTGTTGTCCTTTTGTTCCCCTTAGGGGACGGGGTACGGCGAGCATGCAATGGAGACTGCGCCGACCCGTGAAGAGGAATAGTACCCCCGGCGGTAATCAGGTAAGTCTATGGGGGTAGTTACTATTGCCTCTGTTTATTCCCTTGGCTCACCTTTGCTGTTCTTGTGTTCCCCTTAGGTGCCAGAGTGTGGCGGGAACGTGCAGAAGGATGCGGTGGATCGTGAGGATGCTGCGAAGGCCGGCGAGTTTAGCGCGGCGCTGCAGCAGGCGAGGCGGCGCACGTAAAATGCTTCTTTCTTCCAGCTCGAAGACGTGGTGGATCCGGAATTCAGGTAAGGATCGAAGGTGTTGCTCTTATTCTAACCTCTTCTCCTTCTGTTCCTCCCTTTTTCTAGGAGCTGCAGACTCGAGGTGGGCGTGGTAGAAGACTGGATGCAGGCTTGCAGACACGGTGAGCGTTCCGCTGCTGGATGCAGAAGAACGCGAAGCGTGTGTTGCTCTTCGGGAATGGTTTAAATAGCCTCCAAAGTAGTCCCAGGTAAGTATTCCTCCCCAGACCCGCCCGAGTAAAAAAAATAGTCCCTAAGTAAAATAGTCCCTTCCAAGCCTCATTTGGCTTGGAGCTCTGCAGCATGGTCTGCATCAGGTAAGCTTGCAGCATGGTCTTCATCAGGTAAGCTCTACTCTATGAGCCTGGCGCCATTGGCGCCAGGACTGACTCTCCATATGAGCCTGGCGCCATAGCCGCCAGGACCGCACCCGAACAGCCCCTAAGAGGGGTTTTTGGGCATGCTCAAAATAACTTGATGCCCGCTTCCAGGGTTGCTGGACCTGGTCTGGTTCCCCGGGGGTAGGCATCATGACAGCTACGAACCCTCAGGTATCTGAGCGCTGCTTATTCCCACGGTGTGGTGCTCATTTATCGACCTCGGAAGGATGAAAGGGTGAGTTTGGCCCTGCCGGGTTTCGAACTTGCATTAGCAAGCTCTGCACGGATGTCAAAGCGAGCGCTCTACTCGCTGTGCCACTTGAATGGCATATTACTTCTTGTTTGTCTTTTTTCATTTTGATATAATTATAATACCCAAGTAGTAGGCCTTGCTAATCACTTCCTTTACCTTGGGATTCCCGATTTTGTATTGTGCACCATTTTCTCCCACCATTGGCAGTGGGATCATGTGTTATTGTAAAGCCATGACTATGACAAATGTAGATCATACTGTGATGAAGGACAGTCAAATACTACCACGAGATGGCTCACAGTAGGCATGAAGAGTGCCGAAGACACTTTCCAAGAGGGTGACGACGTTACACAAGGGCTGAGTCAACAATATAAAGAAGAAAGCAACGGAGTAGAGGTCTCCTCACGGTAGCTAGCAGCATGCAAGACCAGCCGAGGAGATTTAAAACGGGAGGACCAGAGATGCGAAGAAGCTGCTCATCCAGGCGCAGGCTGCCAAGAACTGGACACTGCTACAACGTCCCAGGAGCCGGCTGCAAGCCCACTCGCTGGAAGGAAAAAGCAATCGAGGTGGTGGCGCAATCGCATAAAGGGGGAGCGTGAGGTCTGGAAACAGTGCAGAGACCACAAACTGGAGCCTGCTGGGGAGCCGCACAAATATAGGAAATTGCAGAGAATGGAACCCGCGACCCCAGTAAGAACTGGAGCCATGTCCCGACAGAAAACAAGGTAACGGGAAGACGGGGGGGGGGGGTCCGGGATGCCAAACCAAGAACCCAGAGTGCATCAAGGGTTATCTCCATCATCGCAGTGGTCAAAAATACCACTGCTCAAGTAGTGTATCGAGAATCATCTCTCTTGTTGCACCAGTCAGCCAAACACCACTGCTCCACCAGATAGCACAGGGAGCCAGCTGTGCTATCTTTAAAATGTATGTTTGGGGGGTCCCTGCAAACCCACCATTCCCTTTCAGTTTATATCTATTAACATACATTCGATGGGTTTTTTTTCGATACAAAATTCACCCCGCAAAAAAAGTCCAGCGATGAAAGGACGTTGTACCTTCTCAGATAGTGTCCAAAAGAATGTTCTCTCACAACCAAAATGACTCCCTTTCCCTGGCTGGTGGGTTTCACCCAATCTTTATACAATTTCACGTCCAGGAGAATGGCTCCCTTACCCTGGTGTAGATCTATTTGGTTTAAAAAAAACCTGGGGGAATGACTCACTTTCCTTGGTGTCTACAGCACAACTCTCAGCCCAGGACCAAGAGAATGCCTCCCTTCTCTTGGTATTACTTGGTTCAGTTCACAAGGCCAGGGGGAATGACTCCCGTCCTCTGGAGTCTTTATCACTACTCCTAGTTTGGTACCAGGAGAAGGACTCCCTTCTCCTGGCATTGCTTGGCACAGTTCTTTCTCACTGCTTTCAGACTGCGGTAGTATTTGCCACTCTGGTTTGTTGTTAGCAAAGTCCCAAATCTTGTTTGGGTCCCAGACCCTTCTCTGGTGGTCAGTGGTTTTCTCTTTCCCACTGTGATGAAGAAGATTCTCGGCATCGGTTTTCAGATCCCGGACCCTTCTCTGTTGGTCAGTGGGCTTCTGTCTGCCACTGACAGGAGGAAGACTATGCTGAAGGCATGACTGATACTGGATAGGCCCAATAGTTGGTACACTCCCACTGGGCCAAGGGAAAGCTATTCGAGCATCTCCCCCACCTGTTCATGTGTCCCCTCTGGGTCTCCCGTACCTCCCCTCCCAAGGGCTTCAGTACATCACCGAGGCTTCCTGGGACTGGGATTGGCTCCGTTGGCTCTTCGGGCTTCTCTCCTCATCAGGATCTGCAGCACAGCGTCAACCTACACAGCTTCCCTCTCTTGGTCGTCTGGCCCAAAGAAGAACTCTCACAACTGCCCGCAAGCATTCTCCACATCTCCCGCCTGCTGGTGCACAAGCAAAATTTGAATCTCCCGTGTTGGAGATCTGCTACACCTGCTTCCTCCCACAGCTGCACTCTACTCTGCAGCTCGGCTCGACTCATTTGATAGTCCTTTGTTGCTTTTTATACATTGTATCCAGTTCCTCCCATGCGAATTGCAAAAGTCCTTTATCTCTGCTAATGACTTAATCCTCCTGCCTCCTCGGGGCCACCTCCTACCAGTGTTAACACAGTCAATGACCTTCATGTCTCCTGTGCTCTTCCCCATCCTAGTACTTTTGGCTTCGTCTCCTATGTTACAATAATACCTAATTTAGCTTTCAGTGTGGTGGTTCTGAACATTAGGGAGGCCTAGGTAATGTCTAGGAGTAACAACATTCAATGGGCTGTTCCCCAGGTGATAGTCCTTGTCCCCAGAGGTCCTTCCACATTCCTCCCCAAGAGGTCCTTCCACATTAAACCACCCCTCGGGGGGTGATTGGGTGCAGGCCGCACCCCCATAGCCTCATTGAAAAGGGGAGAAGTGAGAACACCTTTCCCGCCAAGCAGGGTTGCCCAGCCCAGAGGGGAGAGAGCACCTACCGAGAGCGAAGAGACTGGTGTTTAGGGAAGCTGCTGCCAGAATACCCCTGGAAGCCAGCGGGTACAAGAGGAAGATAAGCCACAGAGTGGGGATATGAGCAAGGGGTCCCAGAGTGAGAAAAGAGGACAAGAACAACCCCAGTGTGGGGAACAAGATACTGAGGCAAACCACAGCGTGGGGGAGAAAGATAAACCCCTGTCTGCAAAAGGAACCGAGGCAAGAGACTGAAACTATCCCAGAAAAGAAGGGAAAAAGACCTTTGATAAAACTGGAGTTGGGAAGGAAAGAGACTGGAAAGACACTCAGCATATGTTTGGGACTGAGCACCAGGGTGAGGAGCTAATGGTAAAGAGAAACCATGTGGCGATCAAGAACCAACAACTGTCCTTTTATTCGTGCAATGGTTAAAGTATGTCTTGGTTGGATTTGTGTTATGCCTTTGTAGTGGTAGGGGCAGAACTCTGGTTAGAATAGGATTCAGGACCGAGGACTTCATTAATATCCCGACAAGCACCATTATTGTAGAATAGGACCCAGAATCTTAGGCCGCTGTGTCAATCTCCTGATTCTAACCTACCACAGCACAGAAATAAAAAAGTGTACTAGGCCTCAGCAAGGCCTGCTGGCATCATGCTTTCACAACCCCAAGAAACAAACCTCAAAGCTGAAACTTGAAGATGCCCAGAAATTTTATCGGCCATTGAGTTAATATTACTCATGCACTAAACACATTTGCCTATCAATATACAACCGTATCACTTACGAACAAACAGCAAAATGTGTTATGATCCTGTGGATCCTCTGTCACATGTACCCAAATTCGAATTGCCTGGTTTTTCATCATTGACAACATTTTCTATGTGAATTACTTAATGAAAATGATGCAACACATTTCGGTCGCATATCCAGGCATCTGTCAAGGATGTGGGATCCCAGACATCCATATATTATCGAGGTGTCATGCTGCTACAGTGAAATGTGGAATAAGTTTCAGCAGTAGCTTCCAACTTCCTCTTCTCGCATGTATAGAAATTATGATTAAGGCAGGGCGGAAAATCTGAACTGGCCACTAACCATTGGCTAGTAAAATTTGACTGTTGGCAATTGAGAAATCATGTTCTGTGCGCAAGTATACAATTGAGACGGCAAGTGACGTTTCTATGGCTGGCCAGTAGCTTGCAACTTCAATTCTTGCCTCTTGATCAAGGTACAAGAACGGACTGTGCATATTCTACAGGATAGTCAGACAATGAAGGAAGCCAATGGAAAGGTTTTACAAATTAAAAAGTGTGGAATAAGCGTGGGAATATGAACCATGATTAAAGTAGAAACACAGGCAATGGGGATGCGGCTCGGGAATCAAAAGCTACAAAGAAGGGATAGATAGCACTTGTTCCAAATGGATGAGTACTGAACCAGGGCATTATCTGGAGAACTGAGCCCTACTCATGAGGAGAGTATTACCTGGAGCAGAAACCTCTTTCCAAGGAGGAGGTCAGGCTCACCGGGAGTACTTTGAAAACTCATGAGGGCCCAAGTCTGACTCAAAGCGAGTATAACGACTGCCACCAATGTTTTATAAAGGTCTCCTTGAATCGTTGCCCTGCTAAGTCTCTGAAGTAGGGAGGGTGATTACCACCAGGGGGAGCGCATTCAAAATGGAATATTTGGTATTTGTTTGTGAAATGCAATAGTACTTTCTCATTGGATTTAAAGCCAAATGAGATAGGACTGCTTTTTTCTCCACAGAGAGTGAAGTGGCTGAACATTTATTAACAGAACAAGAACAACGTATTGTAGTTGGTTAGTGTGAATTAAATTCTACTTTTATTGTACAAAAGCTGAGGGCGAGTGCATTTAGATAAGGACGCACTTTTTTCTGGGCATGTGTTCAACAAACAGTGAGCACTCCCCAGTGCCAAAAGTGCAGCATTTGAAAATGAAAGCCAAAATAAACAGAAACCTGCTGTATTCACAGGTATAAACTAACATTTTGAGCTGTGAATCTGTGGCCACACTTCCCAGCCTAAATAGAAAAATACTTTATAATTTGCCAATTTTGAAAGCCATAGACATGTAAAGGAAAGGGGGACATGAAAGGGAGTCCTAATTGCATTTCCAAAGAGAAACATGCAAATATAAGTGCATCCTCTGCTCGCTCCGATTTGCAAAGTAGGAGAAGGGCTCGACACCGGCACTGGACAAGACTTGCGAAGTGAAGTGGGAGGGGTACTCATCCTTTTATTAGACATTCATGAATCCCCTTGCTATATTAGGTGGGTTAACCCAGATCCTGTGCTTTCTAAATTGATAGCACAGTTATTCTATCCCAAACCTGCAGAATGGGATGAGACTCCTAGTTTTCACTAAAACTGCATGCTCTTGCAAGAAGCCTACAACCCTCGTTCACACCAGAGGACACATTGATGTAAATAAGTGTGCATAAATGTCATTTGTCTATGCAACTTTTCTCTAGTATCTTTTTGAGATTGGAGAAAATACAAGTTTTAATCTGCTATTGATCAACAAAGTAATTTTGTATAAATGATAATTGAAGAGAGCTTTAGTATACTGACCGATAAGTGGCACAACGGGAATAGAATTGAGAACACTCCTTAGAGGTGGCCTTGTATTATCTAGGGTTACACATTTTAGAAATAGATTTCTTTGACGTGTTGCGACTGCAGACGTGTGCGAACTCAGTAAGATTGTCACTGGCAGGCCAATTCGAATTGTGTAAACAAATCATCATAGTGTATGTATCTTATTGTGGTGACTTCCCATGCATAAAGTAAGGGGACCACCTTTAATGGATTAGATTTAAACAGAATCGAGATTTGATCACAAATAGCCTATTTATTGTCCCAGAAGAGTGGGGTAGGACTGTATACTAGGGGATGTTATGTAAGAGTTTGCCACTTCGTGAAAAGAGTGATCGATCAACAAATCTATAGAGCAGGCATCGCCACATGACAACTGATGAAAAGCCATTAGGTCTCAAAGTTTAGAGGGCGCTAAACAGGGCAACACTTGGACCTGTCCAAAAGCAAGGTTCAGTACAGTCTGAAATTCCCTTCTCCCATGTCTCAATCAGCCAAGTGTCGCTTATCAAGCACAAACAATTTTCAGAAGAAGCCAAGTTAACCGCAATTATAAACAATATCTATTGCTACAATATATCTTTAACTATCACTAGCCTGGCCAGTCTACATTAGGGAAATGTTTGACTTTCAGGGACCTAGAAGAGAATCCCGCCTTTGGACCCGTCATAGTTGGAGGAGAAATGGCTATGCAGACATAATTTCAAGGCAGATCACAATGGGCAACTAATAAATCAATTGTTTTCCTGAACATTACTGTTTTTGTGGTTCAATCTGCTAATGTACAAAGCATTTTTTTTTCTTCATTTGCGTATGTTCCAAAATGGAACTTAACAAAATTCTTGTTCCTGTATTCCTCAATCCTAGGATGCCTCAGCCAAGCATTTTCAATGTTTATCGGATGATATTGACCAAGGCAATGTGCCACGTTGTTATATCACCTCCAATCAGTCTGAGCCACCACTGATCGGCATTGAAGTGACCATTTGCCCAGGAAAAGTCGAGGTATGATGATCTTATCGCTTGGTTCCATGGGCAGGCCATTAATAAGTGGCGTATGGTTTCCTTTTCTGCGCCACAAAGATGGCACTCACATGTGTCTGAAATACCTCGGAAGTGGCGAATCTTGTTTGTTTCGATTAGATTTAGTCTTATCCTGAGCAAGTAATTCCTGGATGATCTATTTGGAAATTTTTTAATGTATCTCTGAAGTTCATTTACTTTGCACAGAGTATGTGGAAGATGAACTAGGAGTTTGTTGGCTGTTACTTCCACTTGGGTGTGTGACCAGTCGAGATTCTTGAGTTTTTCGCACACTCTGACCGGATTCAAAGTCAGGTCATCTTCTGAGCATGCGACCGAGGCCAAGAAGGATAAATTCTCCTCTTTCCAGTTTGTCAACATTTTCACTGAATCCATTTTCATTTCTTCGCCTATCATTGTGTAGATGTTCTGGTCGACTTGGGAGATGTGCTTTCGGTAAAGCAGGACCGAGTTGATGTTTACCGTGCCTGCTAGAGAAAGAAGACTGAGTTCACGTCGGATGGCCGGCATTGAAGTTGAGTTAGGTAAGCACAAGACCTTTTTCCAGAAGATGCCTTCTAACTTTGTCCAGAGTTTGTTTGGGATTTGAGGCATTGCTTCTGCTCTGTATGTAATTGAAATCACTACTTTTTTCTTGTAGAATTCAATTACCGGGATTGTCGAAAATGTTCCGAATTTTAGATCGATGGCTTTGCCTTGGGCTGCTAACTTTTTGGTTTTTGATTTCAGGCTTTCTTGCATTGCACTTTCTGTACGAGAACTGTCTAGGGTCACACCCAGGTATTTGAATTATTTTGTTCTTTCGATCTCTATGCTTTCCAGGTACCACTTGTATTTGTCTGATCTTTTAGGTGCTGGTTCCAGAATTAGAATTTTTGTTTTGTCTTTATTGATTTGTAGATTGTTTTCCATCGTGTAACGTAAAAGATTTGTTAATTGTCTCTGCAGTCCTATCTGGATCTGATCAAACAGGACGAGATCGTCGGCGTACATGAGTCGGCTGATTTGTACCTTGGCCAGTTTTGATGGAAAGGTTTTTGTGAGGTCTTCTGTTTCGCCAAAGTCACCCATGTACACTAGAAATAACTCGGGGGCAAGAGGGCACCCCTGTTTAACCCCCCCCTGCCTGTGGGAAATTCTGCAGAGACTTGTCCTTGCGGGGGTCGCACTCAGAGAGGTGTTTGTATGCAGGGCTTTTAGCGGCAGGAGGATCTCCTTAGGACATTTCCATCCTTCGAGTTTTGACCAAAGTCGAGACCTGTCTACCAGGTCAAAGGCTTGGGAAAGGACAACGAAGGCCATAAAACATCTGGGTTTTCCTTCCAGAACCTTGCTCTTTAAAATGCTGATGACTAAGATGTTTGCCGATGTACCGACATTTTTTTTTAAGCCTGTTTGGAATCTGTCGTGGCATGGGGCAAGTTTAGCCCAAGTTTGTAGTCTTTTCAACAGTAAGGCCCCGAAAACCTTTCTGATACAATCTAAAAGTGCGATTGGTCGGAAGTTTGAAGGGTCGCACACGTCCCCCTTTTTGTAGATTGGGACGATGGTCGCTTTAGTCCACGAAGATGGAATCGATTTCGATTTTGCACATCTAACAAAGATCTTTTTTTAGGAAGTTTGACCACTCTGTAGGGTTTTTTTTTTAGGTCCATGTTGGAGATCCCGTCTGGACCGACCGCTCGAGAGTTTTTTTAGTTTTTTTAAAGTCTCGAGGATTTCTTCTTGGTCGTCAAGGTATAACCAACTTGAGGGGTCATTTTCTATGCAGCTGTCGTCCTCCTTTGTTGGGGATTCAAAAAGAATTGTAAAGTGGTCGATCCATTTTTGCTCACCCATTGAGTTAATGATGGAATTTTTCTTCGATGGGGTTGTGGATTTTATAAGTGACCAGAATTCCCTGGCTTTGTTGCCACAGATCGCTTTCAGGACTTTTTCCGAATCTTGCTGGTATAGGAGAGAGCAATGTTTTTTTACCCAGTTTCTGTAGTTTCTGGATGCTTCTGACAGTTTTTTTTCCTGTTGGCTGGGCGATGTTTGCTTCAGTTGTCTCTTGATTCTTCGGTATTCCCGTCTTTTAGAGGCCAACTGGGCATCATAGCTGTGTTTATACATGGTGCCGGGGGTTTGAGAGGAGGTCTTTTTTTTAGAAAAAGCCATGAGTATAGGCACATAGTCTGGTTCGGGGTTTTCTTCTGACAAACCCTCTTCAGAGTATCTGGGTGTGAGCATTCTTACTGCCGAAGTTGAAAGTTTTAGGCGGTTTCCCTGAGTGTTTACTTCGATGCTATAAGGCTCGTCTTTTGCTCTCCGGAATTTGGTTGACCAAGTTATTAGTTGGTTATGGTCACTGGCTGTTTTGCGGACCTTGAAGGTTGTTACAATCTCTAGAAAGGGGCGGGAGACATAGATGTAGTCAATTGTAGCTCTCGACGTTCCCTGTTCCCATGTCGGCAGATGGTCTTTCTCTTTAAAGACCTTGTCGAGGTTTAGCATAAGTCGTGAGGACATCAACGTGCGCCAAAGATTTCCTCTCTGAGCTGCTGCTGTGTTTTTCCCCTCTGTCGCACCGGAATTTTCGGATGTTATGTTGAGGTCTCCACAGATTATAAAATATGAAACCTGGCGTATTGACTGGATTTAGTCTATTGTTTCTTCCATCATATGGGTGAAGTGTTTTGAATCTATGGTCGCTAGATTCCAATAGGTATTTAAGATTGCTATTTCTGTGCTTTGCGTCTTTTCAGGGTCTTTGTGTTCAATGAGGACTGCCAGTATAGATAGATTTGTCAGCAGAATTTCTTTCATTTTCATTCCTGCAAGCCACAAGTAGTCCGGATGATGGTCGGCCTAATGGGACTTTTTTGCAGGAGCCAGGACTAGGTCATAGCCATCCAAGATGGGTTCATCTATGAGCCATGTTTCTTGTAGGCAGATAACGTCGAATGAAGCTAAGTCGGCATCATTCTGGGTCGTCAAATGTGTATATCCACAAGTATTCCAGGAGCAAAGTTTTAGGACAGTATGAGGCGGGTCGGCTGGCAAGATGTCGTTGTCGTGGCTCTGCTGACCTTCGCATTGCTTACAAAGTAATCATTATTTCCGAAAGGTAAGCAAAGGGGAAAATGCAACATATTCTCCATCACACATAGGTCTCTATTTATTTATTTGGATTTATAAAGCGCAGAGCGGCCCGGAGGCATCATGTCAGATTCTGTTTTGTTCATAAGTAATGTATATGCGGAGAGGGATCACAGTTTAGTTATTCAAAAAGGTCCTATCCCAATAACCTAAATGTAAATGTAATGCTTGCAACACATTCAGCAATGTAAAATAACATTTTGTTCGATTCCAACAATGGTGTTACATGGCAGCAATAACAATTTGTGAAAAGTATGATGGATCAGAGTGAGGTGGTGGGGGGTGAAGGACCATGAACAGAGGATGTCTACATTTAAAAGCAACTTGTAATACATGCGTCCAGAAATTAAGTAGCTGCCTACAACTTCCCGGGCTTTATAATATTAACAGCTCTCAAATGTCTAATGGCTGATCCTTTTACTCTTTCTCTAGCCTCCAGTTGTATGCACCTGCCCCACAGAAGATGAAATGTCAACAAGTGTTTTGGTCAAAGATCGTTATTGATAACAGAATGGCCTTCATCAGGTCACAGAATCCCTAAACATTCCTGGACCAGGCCAATATAACATGCTTGTTGGTGAACTGGGTGCAGTTCCAGTGGGGGCCAGCTAGCGCCACTTGTTCCTTGAAGGATGTTTCATATGACTTGGGGGTGGGAAGAGTGCCAGCCTTGAACTAAACACAGTCTCTGGCATCTAGCAGTTTCCAGTGTGTCCAATCCACACACTTGTCCAATGTCTGGACTTTCTAAAACGGGGGTCTGCAAACTTTGGCAATCCAGATATGTTGGACTACAACTTCCATCATCCCTAGCAAGTAAGGAAGTCTTAGTCCAAAACAGCTGGAGAGCCACCAGTGGCAGATCCTGGTTCTAAAAGAACAAACTGTAACCATACTCGGACCTTTCCAACACATCATGCAGCTCTTTACTCGGTAAGGGACTAACAAAACATAGTCCCAATTACAAAACTGTTTGACTTGACTCTGGAGGTTGCTCTTTCTCGGCTACTGCTGAGGAACTCTAGAATAACCTCGCTGCACCCAACGCACACCCAATTCAGTACCCAATACAAGGCCTTTGATTTGGCTCGGGCTTTGTACTTCACCGGACTGTAGTATTGCATTTCTCAAACTTTAAATCATTAGCATGCCATCTTTTACAGAGGACTGTTCGTTTATCTCCCTCTCCTGAGGGAAGCAGCAATGTTGCAAACAGAAAATATCTTTGTGAATATATTTAGCAGTAAATAGGAAGTATTTGTATGCAGAGAATCCGGAGTTACTTCTAAATGCAAAATCTATTTAAAGGCTATTCCCCTACAATTGACTACTTTGGTTAACAGGATACAACAACATTAATAAAACTGGAATGCAAGAAACTTCATGAGCCTAGGCCTTGCAGCACCATTTGGCTCCCCCACCATACAACTCGAAGGACATTCCCACCCCAGAAGGCACAACAAAACACATTAAAGCAAAACAGACTGTTTCTAGAGGCTAGATGCATGTCAATCAAAGATCAACAAATAACATTTTAATTTTACCCCAAGGCAACACGTATGCCGCTGGCTGCATATCTGTCATATTAGATCTACTTTGAAACCAAACCTTTTCCTTTACCTACAACCTAGATTTTCAATGTTCAAACAGATCGTGTTTATTAAAAACGTACAAACACACAACATTTCTAGACTGGGATTAGTATTTATGTATTCATAATTCTAGTTTGATGTACAACACAAACTAGGCGAAAAGGGTGCCAAAGTCCCATACACGATTTATGAATACACTTTACAAGAAAGCAATGGAAACCTTGCCATATATCCCTGGGAATTATAAGGCATCAAGGGCTAGGCTTGTCAATGTCACCAAGGACACTACGTTCTGGCCTGGGCTTTAATGTGTTCATCAATTTCCTTCTGGGAGTGTTGTAGTGTTGCGTCACTTCAATAAGATAAAAAGGGACTGCATTAAAACTAAAGTCAAAGCAAAACCCAAGGCTGGAGTACTGTGTCCCTGGTGACATAGGGCCAGCTGCAACGCCTGCAATGGTGGATTACAAGCAGTACATAGTGTAACGCTGCTGTATGGCTCATTAGAAAAAGAAATGAAAGCACAGGGATCAGTATATCCTTTTAGTTTCAAAGGTACTGGTACATATACACCTGTGGCATTTTCCAATTGCCTTCAGACAGATGAAGGCAGATGCAGGGCTCTCCATCCAGAGTTCTGGAGGTGAATCTGAAGCCCAGGGAACAGGTGTAACATTGCATGTGGAGAAGGTAAAGGGTGGGGGTGTCCTGATCTATGAGACACAGTTCTAGACTCTGAAGGATCAGAGAATGGTGACAGACATTTGCCCCCTCCTCAAAACTATATGCCCGATTCAAACAAGCACTCTGGGGGAGATGAACCCACCTTGAAACCTTATTGGTACCTTTTAAAAAAAAATATCTAAGTGGGTATCCAAACAGCAATGAGTAATGTACTTTTTGTTTTAAAGCAAACATTGCTTCTCTGGTTAACTGATCAAATATTTATTTCTTTTGTATTTCATTTACTTTTCCAACAGTGTGTGCCGGTCGCTGATTGCTAGTACGTAGTATGGAGCTTTCATATTGCACAAATTCACATGATTATCAGAACAACTCGACAAGGATGCCCACGGGCTTTGGCGCCCTATAAATCTATTGCCATAACAAGTCTTCATAAACAGATAACCTTCTTTTACAAAGCGATTTTAACAAGACAACGTCGACACAAGTTTCAATGTAGCACGTGGGTATTCCTTGTCCCGTATCTCCTGTCAAGGTCATAGTCCCCAGCCAGCAGCTTCTTCAGGACCAGTCTTGTTCATTTGTTCTGTGGAACCCTTTCCAATGTCCCAGTTTACAATCTCGGGTGTCCAGCGTCAGAAATTGGAGAAACCTGCCCCGAGTTTAGCAACAGATTCCTATCAATGTGTGCGAATTCTATAAAATGTGCACACAATTGTGTCCCTCTCCTCCCAATATTTTGTAAGGGTAATTTTTGGAAACGTGCATGTATGTGGAGCATGTCTACTGTCTAGAGCAGGTACACAGGGTGTGGGGGCTTTCGAGTCACCCCTCACAGCCCCGGTGTTGATTTGTGAGAAGGAGCCCTAGAGTACGAAGGCTCAATAATAATAATAATTTGGCATTTATATAGCACTACGAGACCTCAGGTATCTGAGAGCTGCCGATTACTACCCACGGTGTGTGGTGCTCATTTATTAACCTCGGAAGGATGAAAGGCTGAGTTTGGCCCTGCCGGGATTCGCTGCACAGATGTCAAAGCGAGCGCTCTACTCGCTGTGCTATCGGACCAATGGATGGTGGTGTCCGATTACCCCTCCTCAAAACTAGAAGTTCAATTCATATATGCACTCCAGGGAAGGTCAACCACCCCACCGCCCCACCTAAAAGAAAAACAGGTACAGCAGGACCGAAACCCACGGCAGTACAGTGTGTGACCTTTGATCCAAGGATACCATCTCTATGGGGCCTGAGCAATGCCTTAAATGGAAAAAAAGTGCAGGTACTCACCAAGCTACGAAGCTGAACATTCCTCTGCAGCGATTTTGACACCTGCCGTTTCTGCACAGCATCTTCAGCACAGGTCCCTTTTAGGCACACCCTGTTTGCAGGCAATGCCTTGTGTGATTAAATGATGTGCCAAGGAGCACACACTTTGGTAAAGCAGCGTATCTGAGATCCTTTCACACAAACTTCCAGTTTGTTGTTATGCATTGTGTTAAGGACATTTGAATATCTATGTTGAAACTTTCTAGCAGATATCATTGCTGTAAACTAAGCTGCATTGCCCAATAAAAAATTCAATAGGTAACTGGAGCTGTGTGCGAGCTTTCAGTCTATTGGATCACTCACTAGTCTTTTCACGTGAAGCATCTGGCTAATATTCTCGTTTCCCCAGCAGGGACATGATTGACATATGCGTTATTGCACGCATTTTAAACACATGCGGCTAGATTGTCGTAAGCAACGGATGCCCTTGTGGCTTGATATACATTACAGAAACAGCGAATTGAAAACGATCAGGTAGGACATACTTTAGTTCCGGACAACACATATACAGACAGTTAATAACGTTGAAACTAAAAGACAATTTTTTGTTTTTCATTTTGCCAGCTCAACTATTGAATATTCGTGGGACAACATTAATGGTATGTGTTTATTTATGAATGTATTGAAAATATAACATGAAATGCATTGGTATTGACAATAATTATATGCATAATATAACCCCGAGTAGCTTGATGATGTAATCAAGAGCCTATGTACAGCCCTGATGAAGGTTCTTACCGAAATGCAATGGCAAATTGTATATTGATGGCATAGGATGATCGCCCAACACAGTATATTGAAAATAATTACTACTGCAAAAATGGGAATGTGAATAAAAAACATTCCTGGCTAAAATGACATGGATGTAAATGATGTTTGAATTAACCAGTAAAGTGGAGTGCCTCTATTCTACAGAAATACACATTTTTGAAATATTTCAGCCCTTAGGATTGGGGGCCAACTGAGATGCGTCAGTTATAATAAGGCAAAGTTGCCTTGTTTTTTTGTTTTGTGTTTAGAGAGGTCCTTGTGCTATAGGACCAGTTTAAACTGACGGCTCCAGGCCAAAACTTTAGAATATGAATAAAAAGTTTTAAACATTGAATATAAGTGAAAAAAACATTGTGGTGCCCACCCCTCCTGTATCTTTCTAGTGGCCATCCTACCACAATTCAGACCGGCTTCATCCTGCCGACATATTGCAGCATATACAAGTCGCAGCCTATCTTCGACGGAATGCGCATACCCCAACCAGTAAAAGAAAGCCTGGCAGTCGTATGGGCCTACAAGCATTATCATTTATTCCTAGATGGCAAGAAATTCACCATTGTCACGGAACACCATGTGCTCACAACAATATATGGAAAATCAAATGCAAAGATGCCACCTCACAATGCACGCGAGGGACTCCGCTTACAAGAATACTCATTCACAATAGTACATCGATCAGGAAAGGAGAATAATCCAGCTGACTTCCTGATACCCCCTTACCCGTAAAGGAAGAGCCCCAATCCACCAAGGCGTACAATATATCTATTACATTGTGAGCAATGCTCTCCCAAGTCACTTACTATGCAAGAAATCCTCCATAGCATGCATCAGGAACAGATACTCACGCAAGTAAAGGACAGCTTAACCTCGGGAAGATGGCACATATCTGACTCTGGGGGAGTGTGTACCTTTGAAACAGATCGAAAACTACTCAAAACACATCAATTCCTAAGGCATGTTCTATCCATCTCGCCTAACTGACTACTGCTAAAAGAAAACCGGATCGTCATACCAAAAACACTCCAGGACAGAGAAATCAGCATGGCTCACACAGGACGCAGGAGAATTGTATCTACCAAAAGGCAACTCCAAACAAAGGTGTAGTTTCCACACATGGACGCAAAAACAATCAAGAAAGCGGTCGGAAACTGTATCAATTGCAAGGCGGTAGCAACATGCGCATTCCCAGAGCCATTAAAGATGACACTCATGCAACTACAAGTGTGGGGCGAAGTAGCTATTGACATGTTCAGCCCCTTGCCCAAAGGAAAATATGCCCTTGTCGTCATGGACAAAATGTCGAGATTCCCAGAAATACATCTAATGCACTCTACAGCAGCCTGTGCCGTCATCCCAGCATTGGACGAAACATTTGCAGACTACGGCATCCCAACCATCGTGAAATCCAACGAAAGCCCACTGCTTAATGGACATGGATTTCCAATATTTGCAGAACACCTAGGATTTCATCATCGAAATAAAATTTAAAAAAAATCACACCTCTATGGCTGCAAGCAAACAGTATTGTCGAAAGATTCATGTCTAACCTGAAAAGATCTCTCCAAATATGTTCCATTACAAAAGGGTAGTTCATGCAAGCCATCTGCACCCTTCTCAGAGATTATCATAGCACACCACACAGTTCCACTGGCATGTGGCCATCTGAAATCATGTTTGGCAGAACCATAAGAACCATGCTACCAAAAAACTCCACCAAAGAGGTAGCGCCAGACACTGATGTGCAAGCTCAGAACAGAGATGAAGAAAGCAAGACAAAAATGAAGGCATATGCCGACACCAGGAGGAAACCCAGGGAACCAACAATACAGATAGGAGATCAGGTACTAGTACGACAACCACAAGGATCTAAGGAAATGCCTGCACTCAGTTCAGAAACCTAGACAGTGACGCACATTAAGGGGTCCATGGTAACTGCGGCCACCCAGAGTGGATGCATCAGCAGAAACTAGTCACATGTCAAGAAACTGGAAAAGGAAACGCAACAAGACGAACACACCGCATCAGTGGAACAACCAGCCCTTACTGAAAGCTTGTCAGAAAGTTGCTCCGATGTCATAGGTGGGGACATAGACGCCAATGACAGTGACAATGAATGAGAAGAATATACTCCAATAGTTTGGAGCACGTTGAAAAAAATAATTTGCAGACCAACAAGATATAATGAAGAAATGGGCTAGCAAGAGGCGATCATCCTCTAAATCGGGGGTAGATTCAATGTCCTGTCTGTATGTTCATGGACAGCAATGAAACTTGCTCGTCCTTTGTTAATGTTGTAGGACCCAACGACGTTGGGTCACGTGTGGGCGGGGCGACCGCCAAGTTCCTTGTCTGAAGCTGAGATTAACGAGATACGTTTCACACCGCAAACCTGCCTCTGTATTGTACTGCGCTGCAGCGCCTTATTAGAATTGGCAAGCATATGAAAGGGCATAGCAAGAAGGTTATGAATTAATGTTAATCTCTGGCGATCGCTCATGGCCTCCCTCCATACCATCTTTTTCAAACCCAAGCTACAGCTTAAGATGATGGTCAACAACCCCGAAAATGCCTGGGTTTACTTGTGGTCGTGTGCAGAAGCAATGTGACCTAGTAGTCCGGGCTGGACTGCTCCTTTTGGGGTGCTACCAAGCCTGGTGGCTTGGCAGACTGAAAAACTATGCTCTGAAGGGTATCCCGGAGCAATGTTAGAGGTTAGGCATTATTCAAAATCTTTAAGCCAGTACCTTCCGGTTTATCATGATTCCAAGATCATTCTCAACCCATGAAAAATGAAGTACTAAAAGTTGAGGACATGATGCTATTGCTTTTTTATGCTTTTATGTTTCTAATGGTGTGCCAGTATATATGGAATCGGATCGATAATGTGAATCCTACATGTATTGCTGAAAAAAGCTGACGCATCTGATCTCGTCTATGAGGGTATTATAAACCTCTACCAAGGTCTGTATTAGATTGAATGCTCATGGCAATCCGACTAGAGACATTCAAACATACAATGGTTTAAGACAGGGTTGCCCACTTGCCCCAACCTTGTTCAAACTCTTTTTGAGCGACTTGCCAGAAGATTTGAAACAATCAAGGTAATTCCCTCCAAGGATCAGCGATCAGGACGTGGGCTGGATGTTGTATGCAGAGGACCCCAATCGGAATACAACATAGGTTGTCAGCTTTGCATGAATATATGGTAGAAAACCAATTGAAGATTAATACCACCAAATCCAATATTTTGACCGTGGGTGGAGGTGGAGCCAGCAGTAAAAAAAGGATTCAGATGATATATAGCTGGAAATGTCCTAAAGGAAATATCAGCTACTACTTACTTGTATCCCCCAGCATTTGCAATGCGCCGCGGTTGCTGAAGCTAAAAATGAAATGCAAAAATATGACATCAAGGGCGGATCATGTGAGAAATATGGAACATTTTCAATAGAAAAAACTGGAGTAGATGCCCCTGACCTTTGTAACCTCAGATTACTTACACAGCACTCAGTTTCTTCCTATTTAGGCGTGCGTTATAGATCCACACACACTCAAATACAAATTACAAAAATGTGTGCCAGGTTTTATCACCTACAGTACTGTCTTTTATGGTTTGAAGATTGACTGCTTCATGGGGGTGCAACCGGTAAATTGCCCCTAAAAAAAAAAAGAAAAGTGCCTCATTACGACTTTGGCTGTGCAGGAACATTTGACGGTAATGGATTTACTGTCACTTTACTGCCACTTTTCCACCACTTTGGTTTCCATCTTTGGAGGTAAAGCATAGCGCTTCCCTACACAGTAAGTCCTCTGTGCACTCTAAAAACCTAGGACTAACTCGGTCGATCATCCACTCGTAATCTGGTGGTAATTCTAGAAGACCGGCTGGTGCTACCACTAAATAGGTTTTGGTAATTCAATGACAGCTAAACTTCTAGTGGGGAATTAATTTTTTACACCCAATGGTGGGAGGCTCGATCCCTAAGCGAATGTTGTTCCCCAGAATCAAACCTTAAATACAAAGAAACCTTCCGGGCTTGTGTGCAGTCATTTGCCCCACCCCCACAGTAGCTGGCCCACAATTTAAAGACACTAGAGGTAGCAACAAAAATCCTCCGTTTTAAAAGATGGGGGACTGAATGTGTGTTAACACCTTCCAGAGAAGCCAAGGCACTGCAGTGTAGGTGACGGAAGTAAAGACAAATATACCCAACATAACATAACTCGGGGAGACTGGTGGCATAATGCATTCAGCTGAGAGATTCGGAATTTCCAGAGAGAGAGAGAGAGAGAGAAGTAAACAATGGAGTGTGAAAGTCTGAGCTGCAAGAAAGTAGTAGAAATTAATGAATCTTTTGCAATACACTTAATACCAGAGGCCAGTCTCTAAGTGTGGGATTCGAACCTGTGTTGCTCTGTTATCTTGCTTCCAAGACAAGCATGGATGCCCTTGGGCTATCCTCCTGACGGAAGAGACTGCTTTAGCGAGAGGCAATGTGTAAAACTGAAGAGACCAAGGACATTACTCGCTGAAACATCCTGCTAGTTTTTAAAATAAATCCTTACATTTGGGACATTGCATGTTCCCCCCATTTATGATGCTCTCCTACATTTCCTTTGTTGAATTGCTCAATCCCTGCCATAGTCATTCCATCAGAAATGAACAGGTGAATTTTTTTAAATGGCCAAAATGAAAACAAGTGTCTCTCTTCTGTCCATTACTCATCGTGCTGTGACACATGTCTGAATGCTTATGTACCTAATAAACCGTATTCGTGTGTGTATTGTGGTCAAGTCATGCGGTTGCTGGTGCTTCGACCCATGTTGAGTGACCGACGTCTTGCTTCGCTCTATTGGCGGTGTTTTGTGGATAATTCTGGGCCAAGTTAGCAGCATAATGTGTGGCAGAGACGGCAGTTTGTGGTGATCATGATATGATATCATCAAATTACATGTTCAAGTGTATTGCGTGGATGCTGTGGAGGATCAGAAGGACGCAGACACCAAGGACATTTTTACCGCGTCTTAAAGAAATAACAAGGCCTACCTTTCCCTATCGCTATGGGTTGTTCCCTACCAACTTTACTAAGGTTCTCGTCAGTCATGAATCAACAGCCAAAGGAATAAGTTAGTCGTTCAAAGCTAAGCTATCTGACCCTACCACTAGTCAACTACGGTCCGGAGAATGACTCCCTTACCCTGATGGCTGTGCTTTTACACCTTCACCTCTTTTCAAGTCCTGGTTATGATACCATTTTCAAATAGTCTCTAGTTATCCTTCATATCAGCTCCCATAGTTCCCTTATGGGACTGATAGTCTTTCTCTCTTCCATTAGTCCCGGGAGGATAGCTCAGCGGCAGCGTGCGTGTCTTGGAAGCAAGACGACACGAAGCAACAACAGGTTCGATCCCCGGTCCGTGCTTAGAAACCTCTGGGTGTTTAAGCACATTATAAATACGTAACTAAGACAAAAAAAACACAATTATCTAACTAAGAAAAACAAACAATTCCTGTAACAGCGCCTCGATGCCTGCGGGCTGTGTGAGCGCTTTATAAATGTAAATAAAAAAACAATAATAATAATTATGGGGGTTTCTTTCCCTTTGTTTGGATAATTTATTCTGGGTTACAGGGTTCTGAATGTTCTCGTCTAATGCCTTTTTTTCTGGGGCTATTGTTTTCCATACGATTATCAGTCAGCTTTTCCTCATATAGACTTTCTTGTACAATGTTTATCCTGGGAACTTCCCTGGTTTTTAGTTCATAGTTATCTCTCTCTATACTTTTAGATTCCTTATGTCTTGCAAAAAGGGTTTACCTTCCCCTTTTCCCAAGGTAATGATATTTCATTTCTATTTCTCTCTCTTTGCGATTTCTACGCTTCTCTTTATCACATTGACACAGTTTAACTTTTTCAACTTGGTTTTCCCAGTTTCGCCCTGGGTACTGGGACGAGTTCCTCCATTGCTATCGCCTTCAGCTTCCTGGTATCCTGTTGATCCTGTTACCTTTCAGCTCTGCGGGGGAAAATCTCTGGTTCCAATAGAGTACTTGGGACCCTCTCCCTTCTCAGTTTACTTTCCGCACCTACCACTTCTTGCGGGTTTTTCCCTTGGTTACGGCTTCTCAATGCCGGTGTGGTCACCTAGAGAGTTAATTGCGTCCTCTGTCGGGTGGTGTCGGCGTAGTTGAACGGGCAGCCTGCCCGCCACGATTGTGTCGTGTCCACGACACAACCAAGCTTTCCGCTCCAGCTGTCTCTACTTCATACACGCCGGGCTTCCAGCATCTCTCTCTCTCTCGCTTGAAGCAGTTCTGAATTTTGCAGGCTTTGCGCTCTGCTTCCGCTTCACCTCCATCAGGTAATCTCCGCACAAGGGGCCTCCCCTGTGTGCATCTGCTTTCCTTTCTCTCCCTCTGGTTCTCTCTCCCTCTCGCTTTGCGTGTCCTCGATCTTCAATGTACTCTTCCCAGTTAGTTTAAGACTTTGATTTCAAGAGACAAGTGCTCCTTCTTTCTGTTAAGGACATAACTTAACTTTCTCTTCATTCTGGTGTTGGAGTGAAGAAGAATTATTTTGCACATTGGTTGGTTCCATATATGCCATCATGTGTAGGGCATCAGTAGGTTCCTCACAGGAATGGGAGTCCTTGTCCCCAAGGAGGGAGTCTCTCGCGGCGAGGTCCCATTTGCCACAACCCCTAGACAGGGTGTTGCGGAGCGGGCTCACCTCTCTAGCCTCACAGGTAGGGGGCTCCTTGCGGAGGAGTGACAAATTCCCTCACTTAGTCACAACGTCCATAGTGCCATTTTACTTACTTTTGCTGCTCTTTATAAAATACTGAGTGAGGACTGGTCCTATGATACTACGTAAACCCATATGGCAGCAAACGACTTGCTTCCTTCCATCAGCAAATTGGGAGTCCATTTTAGTCAAGATGGTTTCCTTGATTATTCTCGGTAAAATGATGCCTGGTGAGGCAGTTGCATAGGTCTGCGAGTTGAGCTCTTGTAACCGAGACCTGTGTTCAGCCTGCAGGCCATATGCTCCAATCCCAGCAATGCTATCGGAGCCTTTCCTCCTTCTGAGGTAGTTCAGTTCATTACTGTTAATGGTGGAACAGTAAAAGCTGACATTTAATCCACTAAATAAAGGAAAACACTGTAGTAACCATATGTAGTTGGTGAGGTGGGGTGTAATCTGTGTGTATGAATACCCATGGAATATTTAAGGCTTGGCACCCATAGAGGCAGACATTCCTGGCTACTCGGAGCGTAGAGTTACTAATGGCCAGGAAGGCCACGCTCCATCAGTGCCAAGGATTTTTGCACCTGTGGGAGGAAGGGGGGGTGGCCTTTCCCCTTGAAGGCCCAAAGCGGTCTGGCAATGACTGGTGCGACGCTGCCATCAGATGGCGCTGTATGAGTCCGAGTTGAGTAAGCCGACGCATGAACGAAAACCAAGGTGCAATGGCGTTTGGAAACTCTGGCTGGCTGCTTCAAGGAGTAGGTGGGAGTCAGGCCAGAATTTACTCGGGAGAAGGCGAGTGCGTTGCTGGAAGCCACAGCCAAGGTACCGGCACCCTGGTTCCATCCCTTTGGTTCGACCAGCCATGAATGAGACCTTTTCAGTGAATACCAGGCAATAGTGATGGAATGTCATGGACAGTCTCATTCCTGATCGGCTGAGCTAAAGGTTACCTCCTGAAAAGGGAGCTCATTTCTTACTAGCCCAGTTATGGCGTTGCAACGCCTGTCGCCGGGGGCAGCACACAATGTGAACTGCAGATCCCTGAACTAAGACGCTTAAAGGAATGGCTTTTGCTTCCGGCTCCTTAGCAGTGACAGCTCAAACTTGACCTTCATGCAAGAAAGTTTAACAAAGCTTCCCCCGCCCACCCGTGAAATAACACACATATGAGCCATGCAGCAGTATAGCCAACGGCTCTAAAGGAGGCGCTCATTCCCTGCATCGAGGTGGAAGAGGAGAAGGGCTTGGACCTTGGTTGCCAGGTGAGAGGAAGGGTTATGAATAGTCCAGCAGGGCACAATTGGCTCTTTCAAACCGTGGTTTTTTTGTATTATCACCTGAAAACAGTGGTCAATTGTGTCTATATACAGAACTATCCTATGGCCCTCAGATTAAAAGGCTGGAATGCTTTGTTGACGTTTCCATACTTTGCTCACACTTGAATCCGCTGTACTGGTGGCAACACCCAGGCATTACATGCGTCTACTGGTAGCAGTAAAAAGAACACAACCCAAACTAAAAGAATAAAGGATTATTCATTCTTGGAGGAGAGCAAGAACTGCACAAATATGAGAGGTTGTTGTTGGGTTGTCTCCTCGAATGCCGTTTTGAAGGGCCTCGGGTGAGGCTAGCCACTGCCTCACCCGAGCCATTGGCGTAATTTTAAGGGGGGCAGGATTTTTTGTCCCCCCCACAACATGGCACACCATGTTGTCCCCATTAATTTGGCTGGGGCACCTTTTTTTTCAGATGTCATGTCCACCCCAACATTTTCAGCAAAGTTAGTCTACTGGCTACAGCAATCTGGGCTTTCGGTTCTCTGCCCAATGAAGAGGATGTGTGGTCCTAAATAAAACAAGATATGGATACCATAATTTAAGGAATCAAGCCGCATCAGGCAATGTGCTTTGCTCTTTCCATTCTGAACGATTACCCCCTGCAGACACAGAGGGGAGGGGGAAATGCCTACAAAAGAAATCTTTAAAAATTATGTTCCAAGGAATGGAGGCTATGAATGCTCATATTTTACTGGTAAAAATAACCTGGGGAAAACCAAGCTAAATGCTGCACTGGAGAAACATGCTTAATCCCGTACTGCGTGCAATTAGGCAGCACAGGCACAAACGATGCGGTGGCAGAGCCATAAACACGATGAATGGGAATATTAAACAGGTTCTTAAATTGAAGAATTGCTCCGCTCTGTCAAAAAGGGCCTCGGGTTCGCATGCAAATCCCTGCTGGGAATTACAACATTGAATCCAGTCCTTCTGGGTCGTTAATGAACAGAGTCCTTGCTCTGAAAGGTTGCCAGCCCCTCCCACCCCCTTTTCAGACAGGTATGTCATTAATTGCAACACCAACACGCCACATGCATGAATCCTGCCCCCGAACTCTGGGACAGGTTTACCATGCCCATGCGTACTTCATTCTGCGGATTTTCCGCATTTTCAAGAAAACTGGCCCAAGTCTATCCTCGCATATCTAGGATGCAAAGCACCTGCTCCCTTTGATGAATTCAAGGGGAGGGTTCTGTACGCGACATGGGTATCTGCCGCATACTGAAATTCACGAAAGACTGCGCGTCCGCAGTGTGCGCATTTCATTTCCGTTGCTCTAAGGCCGAGTGGGCAATCTGCGTATCACCAATTTTGGGGGTTTAATCCATTACGCCCCTCCCCTAACACAATTGTGTTAGTAAGATGATCTATTATCACAAAGAACAATTTTATAAAAGTCAGATTGTCGTGTAAGTCTTGAAATCTTGATAGTATGATGCAAATTAAACTCCCCTTAAAGAACGTACTGATACTCACATCACGCAGGTTGTCACATATGAAACATATGAAACTGATATGTCATCAGAATACTGTAGCCTCTACTGGATCCTACATGCTGGAACATGATTTTATCTTGGAAAAAGCAAGTAGCAGGATAAGGAACAAGTTACTCACCTGTAACTGTTCTCCAGCATGGGTCTGGCATGGATTCACATACTCATGAATATTCGCCGTCGTCAGGCTGGGAATCCTCGGTAAAGAAAAAATCTTTTTCAGTTTCACTTCTGAACTGTCTTTCTCCAAACAACCAATCACTGGTCTCTGGGTCATACTGCCCTCCACCTAAGGCCCTCCCTCTGGCAGCCATCTTCAGATTTAGCAGCACATAAAGTGACAGTAGGACCAAGAGATGGGCCGCAGAGGGGTAGGCGGGAGGGGTCACACATGAATCCATGCCAGACCCATGCTGGAGAACAACAGTTACAGGTAAGCAACTTGTTTGTTCTCCAGCATAGGGTCTGGCATGGATTCACATGCTCGTGAATAAAGAATACATAGCAGTACACACATGCACAACCACGGGAGGTGGCGAGGCTCAACATTAAGCAACACAACATCTCAACATTAAGCATCTCTTACCTCCACACCAGGCTCACCTTCAAGCGAACAGGTTGCGCAGCACCGCTTGGCCGACTCTGGGCTCCTCCCTGGAATCCCGGTCGACGCATTAGAATCTCGTGAAGGCGTCGACCTCCACGTAGCAGCCATTGCAGACGTCCAGCAGGGGCACACCAGACAGGAACACCATAGTTGCAGCGATCGCTTTGGTCGAGTGAGCTCTCGGACGGCCAGGCAATGGTCGGTTCGCCACCCAGTGACAATGGGTGATGCTGCCAGACAGCCACCTGGAAATGGAAGCCTTGGAAAGGGCCTTCCCTTGGTCCGCAGGGCCAAAGTTCAGAAACAGCTGTGACGTCTTCTGAAAACTCTTCATGCGGTCCACATAGAGCTTCAGCGCTCTAGCCACATCCAGCGAGTGCAAAGTCAAAGGCGACGGGAAGGAAACGGGTAACACCAAGGGCTCGTTGAGATGAAAGTCCGACAGCACCTTGGGCATGAAGGAGGGACGCGTCCGTAACACTACCCTCGTTTTGTGAAATGTTAAGTACAGAGGTTTACAGGAGAGAGCCTGGATCTCTCCCACTCGTGCGGAGGCGATGGCCCCAAGAAACGCCGTCTTCCATGATAAGAATTTCAGTGGCGCCGAATGCATAGGCTCGAACGGAGGACCCATGAGCCTAGTCAGCACCACATTGTGCTCCCACGCCAGGGCCGGAGCCTTCATCAAAGGACCTTTCAGTTCGTTCCCGCCGGTGAACTCCTTGACCAGCAGTGCGACCACAGCGACAACCGCCCCGGAGTTCTGGTGTAGAGGGAGATAGCCGCCAGATGAAATTTGATGGAAGCATGCGCCAGTCCCGCTTTGGCCAGTGACAGCAAATACGGCAGCACCTGAGGGGCCTTAATCCGTAGAGGGTCTACCTTCTGTGCATGACATTTCAGTATAGACTAAGCCCTGGCCTTGGCAAGTACCGCCTTGCAGTCCGCCGGGATCGCGCCTCCTTCTCTGGCGAGAAGATCCACGACTGCCGGAAGCTTGACTGGAGGGGACGCCAACAAGTCCAGAAGGTCCGGGTAACATATCTGCCTTGGCCACGCCGGTGCAATGAGGATCATCCTGCAACGGGACCGTCTAAATTGATTGAGGAGTCACAGAAGCAAAGGCAACGGGGGAACGCACAGAGAAACAGGCCGTCCCAGGGGAATGAGAATGAATCCCCCATGCAGCACGGCTGGTCAAACCTGCTGGCGAATCTCCGACACTTGGTGTTCATCGCCGTGGCAAACAGATCGATGTGGGGTTTGCCCCATCATCTGAACAGAAGATACACTTGATCCTGCTGAAGCTCCCACTCATGGCATAACCGCAGCTCCCTGCTGAGGGAATCTGCGATGATGTTCTTCACTCCCGCCAGATGAAACGGGACGAGGAATATCTCCTGGGCAACGGGCCAGTGTCATAGGTCCTGCGCCTCTCTGGAGAGTGCTGGGGTGGGGATCTGGTGCCCCCCTGCTTTCAGATGTAGAACATTGTGGTGGTGTTGTCCGTGAAGACCCGTACCACCTTGCCCTTGAGGGACAGAAGGAAAGATGTGGGCCCAAAACAAAGCCCATAGCTCCAGAATGTTGATATGCAAGGACTTCTCCTCCGGTAGCCACAGGCCTCTTGCGAGGAGACCTCCGGTGTGTGCACCCCATCCTTACAGAGAGGCGTTTGTCGTGACCGTCTCCTGATGGGGTGGGGCCTGGAAGCCCGCACCCGCCGACAGATGCACGTGGACACCCCACCACAGTATCCCTCGATGGAAATTCTCATCAAGAGAGCTCTTGTCCTCAAAGCTTCCAGATACATGGATCCAACGTGCGTCGAGGTATTCTTGCAGTGGCCGCATACGCAGCCTGCAGTCGAACAAGGTATATGTATGACTACATCATGCCGAGAAGGGATTTGATGGACCTCACCCTTGCGATCTTCAGGGTCAACAGCCGTTGTACCTTGCACAGGATGGGCGCTATCATCTCCGACGGAAACGTCAGCCACGACACTGTGTTGAGTCGAGACCCCAGAAATAGTGTGTCTTGCGATGGCACCAAGCAAGACTTTGCATAGTTCACCAAGAACCCTAGCTCATTCAGCAGCTGGACAGTTTCCACCGTGTGTGCAATGGCGATCTCCCTTGATTTCGCTCAGATGAACCAGTTGTCCAGGTAGGGGTAAATGTGGATCCTTGTAGACGCAGCTGCGCCGCCACTGGCACCAGGCACTTGGTGAAAACCCTTGGCGCCAACTTTAATCTGAAGGGAAGGGCCTTGAACTGATAGTGCTGCCCTTGAACCACGAAGCGCAGGAACTTGCGGCGTCCCTTGTGGATGTGAAATTAAGCATCCTCCAAGTCCAACAATGACAGGAAATCCCCTTCTTCCAGCGGTCCTAGCACGTGCTGAAGGGTGACCATCTGAAACTTCTGGGATCGGATGTACTTGTTCAAGCAGGGGAGGTCCAGGATGGGCCTCCAACCGCCCGTATTCTTCTTGATGAGGAAGTACTGAGAGTACACTTTGGGACAAGCTCTATCGTGCCCTTCTTCAGCATGGTCCGCACCTCCAGCAGAAGTTGAGGGACGTGGTTTTCCTGCCTGGCCACGGGTGGTACACACAAACACTTTAGTTGTAATTCCAGACTGTGTCCGTGGGCCAGAGCGTCCATCACACAACGGTCGGTGGAGATGGTCTTTGACACGCTGATTAAGTTCACCAGCCGGCCTCCCACCGGTGTGCGCATGTGGTGGCCCAGCACCCGGGCCAGTTCAGTCCTGCTTCGCCGTCGAGGGGCCGCCTTGGGGACCTTGGCAATGACGGCGACCTCCTCCGGACCTGGGCCGAAGAGCAGGACGGTTGATGGTAGGATGAAGCGAAGTCACCGAAACCTTTGGAGGAACCCTGGGACTTTCCTCCAGAGGTCCGAAAGGATGGCCGTCGCTGCTGAAGCATGCCCAAAGCACGCGCCGTCTCGGTATCTGCCTTGATGGCCTGAAGAGACTCGTCCACAGTCTTGCCGAACAAGTTGTCCCTGTCGAAGGGCATGTCCAACACCCTCGACTGCACATCCTGGCGGAAGTTAGTGGCTTTCAACCAACCCCACCAACAAAGGCAAACGCCGTTGCCCATCTGGCGGAATCCCATGTCGGCGATGTCTGTGGCCACTTTGATGGCATGGTCCGATGCCACCTTGCCTTCCTGCAGGATCACCAGCACTTCCGCTGTCTTGTCGTCGGGAAAGAAGTCCAGGAGGGGAGCGATCTTGAACCAGAGCTCCCTGTCGTAACAAGCCACAATGGCGAGGGCGTTGGCCGCCTTGATGGTCGTCGCTTCCGATGAAATGACTCGTCCAACAGCGGGATAGAAATCACGGTTTTTCTCTTAGCCTCTCGGCGCTGGTACAGGAAGCCTTCCTTCTTTTCCTCTGGAGCTAGTTGGAACAATTCCAAGGCCCTGGAGATCATGGCATGGAACGAGCCAATCTCGTCAAGCGGAGAGGATCTGGGTGGTGGGGACGGGGGATCCACTCTGCCGTCGTCCATACCCGTGCCCATCGTCGCCGTATCCGGTCCTGTATTGTCCCTCGGCAGAGGGGAGGGAGGCGATGGATGACAAGGAGATAGAGGATGAACACTCCTCTTCTTGGTCGGGGGTTCTCCTGACAGCCCAGGAGCCGCGGGGGTCTCCCGCTGGCGACAGGGGCATCCGTGTCCGAATCTCTGAGCACAAGGTGTGCAAGACCTGAAGATGTCCACCGAAATGTCTGCTGGTGGCGGTGGTGGCTGCAGCGGAAGCAACGGCGGCTGTAATGTCCTCCGGATCCTAAACACCCTGCTCCTCCTCGTCGGTTTCTTCGCCACTCTCCACAACTGCCTCATCGGGGTCCCTCCCGTAGGACCTGGCCTCGACAAACTTCTTATCCTATATGGTCTTAAGAGCAGAAAGCTCCTCCTCCTCGGAGATGTACATGCCCTGCAGGACTACCGCCCCCCCTTCTCGATCAAGAGAGACGGTTTCGGGGAGATGACCGGCATAGTCTTCACCAGTGTCTTCTCTAGAGGCAGAAAAGATTATTCCCTCCTGGCAGGCAGGGAACCTCTCGTCCTGGAGGCCATCTCCTGTGAACTCGCATTGGAGGCCGTCTCCCGTGAGCTCGCATCAGCGGCCTTCGCTAGGGACGCCACCACTCCTTCAATGGAGGTTTTCGCCGGGTAAACCTGGGCCTTCACGACCTTGGTCGTGCTTGGGGTCTTCACCCTGGGGGCATGGTCAGCGCCACGCTCCCCTTTGGCCTTCTCCGTCGGAGCAGACTGGGACTTCTCCAGAAGTTTACCCGGGTGATCCGACTTCCTCTTCGCCAAACTGTACCGTTGGCTCGTGGTTGAAGGTGCCGGAGATGCTGTGCCCGACCTGGCCACCGAGGAGCCTTCCTCAACGGTGCTCCTGATGCCCGCGGACTCGCAGTGCTTTGCCTTAGGTTGGGGCTCAGTCTCCGGAGCGCCCTCAAAGTTCTTAGAAGACCGCTCAGATTTCTTCTTGTGGCTGGGTGAGGCATGCTGCCGGGACCCAACCCGTAGCAGGGGCCTTTGTCTGGAGCCACTCGGTAAGCCGCTTGCGGTGGTAATTCATGATGTGGAGAACCATATCCTGGCAGAACGCACAAGCCTCTGCAACGTGCGTTTGGTCCATATGCAGGCAGTAGAGGCACAGGGAGTGCCCATAGTCCAGGAAAATGTTCCATAGGCCGCATCCAGGGCAAATCCTGTCGAATCTCCTATCTTCAGTCATGTCCACCCGGCATAGGCCACAAAGAATCTTCTGGAATCCTCAAAGAAGGGAACTCGACGAAATAGCGCCTTTGAAGGGCGTAAAAGGTTCTGAAAAACGGGTCCCCATTAGTCGGATAATGGATCGATGGAGCTTGAGACTCGATTGACTGGAAAAAATAGAGTAAACTCTAAGAAAAAGCGCAAAACGCAGTAAAAAGCCCAAGAGCTAATCATGATGACTCCCACCACTCGAACGTGCGGTAAATAATCTGAAGATGGCTGCCAGAGGAGGGGCTTAAGGGGAGGGCAGTCATTGCTGGGGGCAGTCTGACCAGAGACCAGTGATTGGTTGTTAGGAGAAAGACAGTTCAGAAGTGAAACTGAAACTGAGTTTTTCTTTACCAAGGATTCCCAGCCTGACGACAGGGAATATTCGTGAGCATGTGAATCCAAGCGAGACCCCATGCTGGAGAATATGCTGAGTGGAAGGCAAACTAGCGAATTCTAGTCTCACTAGATGCTGAAAAGGCTTTTGACCACATTGAGTGGCCATGCCTATTTGGGACCACAGGGTAGACCATCGTTTAGATGGGTTTTGGCGTGACCTTATGGGAGGAACTGGCTTCCTCAACACCCAGTATTTATAGCAAGGGTACTTTCCAACTGCGCAATTTCATACTCCAAAAAGGGACCCGATAATTCTATTCTCTCATCGCTGCAGTCGAGCTTTTGACTATCCTGCTGAGAAGTGAAGGCAATATCAAAGGATTAACTCATGGTGGGACTGCTCTGAAATTAACGCTTTATGTGGAAACTCCCCAACTAGTCTTAGAAGGCGCTCCAAACAAACCGGCTACTCTGGTGGAGGAGATTGAAGCATTTTCTGAAATTCCTTCATTTAAGGTAAACTGGATGATATTAGATAGCCTACCATAAGTCACCATGTGTCAAACATCTATTCAATGCATGGAACGTCACGTGGTGCCCGAGAAAACTGAACCATCTGGGAATTTGCTCATCATCAAAGGTATCAAAAGAGGATTCAACTCAACTTTGTTGAGCTAGGTTCTGAAACAGATGGGTACTGCGGGAACGGCCACTTCAGGACAAATCAAACAGCATCAAGATCAATACTACAGCAAAGATTAATTACAGCTTGTCCGTGCTACCTTTCCCAGCTCACAGTGGTTACTCTAAGATATTTCCTGGTGTTTACAATCATTCCCAATGGATAAACATAACTGCCGACCCAGGCATTCTGGAATTTGGAAATGGCAACACTGCTGTTGGGCTGAGATGCGGAGTGGGGCAGGGGCATGAATATGTCAATCTTCTGAAACTACCACAGTCGCTTCATGACACGTCTGAATCTCAGTCCGTTAAGTGGATGAATGGTTGCTGGCTGAATCAAAGAACTTGTGTCTGGAGTCACTTGCACTGGTGACAACCACCTGGATCGAGGCTGAGAAGCTTATAGCAAGTGACTTCCTACATGAGTGCTGGATACCAGTGTTGAGGAGGCTTCACTGTAAACCATTTGGTTTACCCTTTCGATAAAGATTAATGGCATGATCATTTAATGGGTGCAAGAGTTGCACATCTGGCCTGCTTATGGTTAGCAAATGGATCCCTCACAGAAGGTCTGGCCTCATCCAGGGATTACACAACTGCATCCAGTATAAAGAGTTTAAGAAACTGCGAAGAGCCCATACAAGGTGTCCTATTGAAAGTCTTCTTCTGCCACAAGGCCTTGTTTGTAACAACTAGATTATCCAATGTACAACATGTTCAAACTGTAACTTAACAGCTGTGGTCACTAGGACTCGGTAAAGAGACAGAACCTTTGAAGTCAAAACAGCAGGTTATTGTCACTTAACTAGAATGTGAGAGCATCATCTCGGATTGAAAGATAGATAGATTTTATTTACACGTTAGACCTTTCATGACAGCAAAAATACAGATGGGCACAACAATAAAACAGAAATATAGACCATGTAGGCATATCTATACATACAACAGATGTAATCTCTCTGGCACTCATTGCCTTCAAACAAAAGACCAGTACTATTATTGGATCCATTAAGCCAATTTGTTGAATCAGACTTCCAAAAATTTAAATTAGAAATAGCATTGGCCTAATAACCAATGGGCTATGTTGCATGAAGCTTTCCCAGACTCTGCAGGTTTGGACCAATTGAGCTGAAATTAGTCGACTGCGATTTTCAAGTTGGAACCAGATGACAAGCTATTGCACATGCTTCGAAAATAAGGAATATTGCTTTTGCCACCGACAGTACAGTCTCGGTTACTAGTAGGGCACCATTCTTCAATCTGTATCTGCCGAAGAACATTCAGATTGTGCGTTCTTATAAGGCCATACCTGACTTTTACGCAACCAGGCTAAAACTATTTCTGAGAGCCTCTCTTGGCTCACTCCCCTTTGGCTTTTCAACATTGATTATGACAATATTTCTCTTGTCCTGTATTAATTTGCGCGTTTTGTTGCATGCAATCGGAGGCATGTGTTCCTTAAGCAGAGATCCCTTTGCATGTGAGTTTTTGCTGCCAACTGGAGGGTTTACCTATGCCTGGACTAGGCTGTACAGAACTGCAGGGATGCCCTTCCCTTGTTGACATTGCTGCTAGTGGTAGAGGAGTCCGTTTTGGGGGCGTTCATTCCCCCCTGCTGATTCCCTCGTTTCTACTTCCGACTGCTGTTAGAGTGGTTTGACCGGATGTATTTATTGGTCTCTGGGGGTCTTCAGATTCACCATGCTTGACAGTCCTTAGCTATTGCCGAAACTGTTTTAAATTATCAAATTGGCTAGGATTTGTTATGATACATTTTTTAAAGATTTGTCAACTGTGTACACCATCGGCTCTGGTCCTTTCTTCTCCCAGTTTTTGTAGACCCGACACTGGTGGATCACATGTGTCTGAGATGGAAACAAATGACTGTGGCAGGGGACTCTTGGTTGGTGCTGTGACCTCTAATGGGGCCCTTTCGGCCTCAATCATAGGAGGCTATTATTGGTTGTTCTCTGTTGTAGATCTAATGGTTGTGGTCACTATTAGTCCTGGTAATTAGGGCCCAATTTGTACGACAGGTAAACTGCTCTTTGCATCAAAATTCTCTGGCAACATTCTCACTTTTCTTGAGATTTCGATGGCCTCTTGCTTAACGGATGTGGACAAAGACTGCTCTTGGGAGGCCATTAGGCATAAAGGTTTTTCAGAATGCGCAAAAGGGGTTTGAGAAATGTTTGCTTTCTCCTCAATATCGCCAACTCTCGACTCTCTCAGTCTGTCTTCTTCTGGCGCTCCTCACCAGCTGAGAGCCGACTCACACTTGACAATGGAGCACAAGTATATTTTTGTAGAGATTTTCTGGCTATTCCAAAGTCTTGGAAAGAACTTCCCTGTTCAAATAGATTGGTAATGTTGGGCTCTCGGGAAGATTGCAACAAAGACTATTTCAGGACACACTTCATCTTCTGTCGTATTGCACAGGTTCTCCTTCCCCTTCCCTTCTCCTTCTCCCGGAGATTTACATACACACATTTCGGCTTTAGTTGGAGCAATCCTGTGGACCGTGCGATGGTCATTTTCTTCAGGAACCCCTCACAAGATCAGCTGCCCGGTTGGATGCAGTGGTCAAATGCACAGACCAGCCTCCCGGACGTCTGTAACTTGGTAGTATACAATGTGTGAACTGAATCCCAAATGCCTTGAGCCGAGGAGTTTGTGCTCAGTGCAGATTGGCGTGACTGACGTGACAGTTGGTAAGTAGTTAATAGCTGTAGATGGTAGGTGTGGGTTAAATGAATATGTACTCCTGCTTATGTGCTCATGGTTACTAGTCATAAATATGACCCAGGCGCTAAGCCCCCCCCCGCCCTAGCTCTTATCCTCTGTGAAAACTGCCTTCCCAGTGCCCACTGTGTTGAGCAGGGGAACAGGGCTTTGAGGGTATAGAGTCAGCCATTGGTGGCAGAGCAGATGACCGCTGTCATTACCAATTATCACACCGCAATCTTGCTAATGACTGCCTCGGCCCGTCCGTGCTTTAGCTTACCCGTATAGCAACTCACTAACAAGCCGGCTCTACAGCTGTGATTGTGTTCTGAGCTCAGGGCTCTGGGCTTCTGATTTCTCCGTGCTTCCAAAGGTCTCCAGCAGCCCTGGCAACACAAAGCAGCAGCCCCCCAGATTAGCATGACTCAATGCGCAGCTATGAACATGCCGCTAGCCACCAGATCAGTGAATACTAGAGTAAAGGACCCTACAACGTCAAGCCACACTGTCTTTATGCCCACATCTGACACTTAACCTGCATGAGTCAATAGAGACTAGTCCTAGTAAAGTTAGAACCGACTGAATGACTTAAGAGTCTATTTGTCACCAGGACCTGACCAGCACCAGGACCTGATCTGAGAGGAGAAGATCCAATACTCATGACTTCTGGAGATGCAAAAAAACTTACAAGGCACATTAGTGAGACTTGTGTGCAGACGGTTATAAATGATCATAATATCATTAGGCCACTTGATATTTTGTATTTATTATTTTTGTGATATGGGTTAAAAAAGTAAACCTTACACAACAATAAATTATAAATACATATAGCAAATATTTTATGAATGACAGTAAATGATACAGCAACATATACTTAAAAAAATAAAAACACAGTACATATAAATAATTGGGACATTTGATTTGGTTCTTCTACAGGACCTAGAGTTCTGGAGGGGAGTACCAGAAAGCGTCAACGCTGGTCTGGAGAAAGCTACCCTGTTACGGCCATCCCTTTTGGACTTGGAGACAACCAGAAACGTACAAGGTTGACAGAATTGTAATTGGAATTGGTTATTTATAACGCGCTTAATACCCAGAGGTTTCTAAGTGCGGACCCAGGGATAGAACCTGCTCATCTCGCTTCTAAGACAAGTGCATTGCCCCTGAGCTATCCTCCCAAGATATCCTCATAAGATATGATTTTTAGGGGCACAATGTGGACTAAGAGGATGAAAGAAAGACTTGCAAGTCATTCAACGTAGCTGGTGTCGAAAACGGTGGCCAAAAAAGCGTCCACTATTAATGTGGTATGTACAAGTACAAAAATGTGCACCTTTTCACTTTGTGCGCCCTTCCACTAATGCATTTCGTATCTAAACTTGGTGTGCCCATTACTTTGGCAACACAGACCTACTAGTCTACCACAACGCTGCGTTTTCACCATGAAGGAACAACAGAGCCATTGTGAAGGGGAGCATGCGTATGTGGAACGTATGGTTAAGAATGATGCAGGTTTGGTACATGCTTTGGATCTATGTGATCATTGCACATTTCTTCATGCAAATTCGAAAATGTCAATTTATTTTTCCCAAAATCTTTTCACTTCTTCTCGCAAATAAATACAGGGGGAGACACCCCACAAGCCACCCATGCCTAATACCCCTATCCCAGGTGTCATCAATATTTGCGAGAAAAAGGGCCAAAACCTACATTTTCGGGTTCGCAGTGATGGGATGCGTCATTTTTGTCCCATAGACATGGGACAAAAATGTCCACCATGTCTGGGCTTTCACAACACAGGAGCAGTAAGGATCTACCTTCACTGGGACTTCACACAGTGCAGGGCCAATGATCCTTCACGAGGACTGTGCAATCCGACCAGACAGGGCCAATAATCCTCCTGTGTGATTGGGCCTAAACAAAATCTTAAAATGTGGCCAGCAAGAGTTAGAATGGTTTAATTAAGGACATCCTCTTTCGGGCAATGAATATCTTGGATTTCAAATATCCCATTTTCAAGTGTTTTTAGATTTTGGTTATCAAGAGAGAGATATGGACTGCCAATGCTTTGATTCAACTTCTGGCATCTCTACTCGCTTCATGAGATTCCATTGAGCAGTATCGACTGCAACTTTTAGCAACTAAATTCCAAAACCCTGAATAACCATCAATGTATCAGGGGAGGTAGAAGCTGGCATTTGCAGGTCTTCTTTCAATCACTTTTGCAATAAAGAAACAGTCACCATCTTTAATTTGCTTAACCACACGCACAACAGGGGCGTTGAGAGCTCTCCAAAAGGAGGACACTTGCCAGATCCCCATTGCTAAACCTTTAAGGCAGTTTGTTACCCAAGGTCTTGCTTCCTCCAACCCAAAGCATCACACTTGCTCCTGCAGACTGTGGCCCCGCCGCAGGTCCTGTTTAGACACCACCAAAAGCATGCAAGTAGTGTGAATGAGTGAGCGAGTAGAGGCTTCCACTACACTCTCCGCCTGGTCGGAGGGCTTCTACTACGGTCAGTGGAATCTCACTCACTACTCCCTTTAAGAAGGGGGGCAGTGGGAAGATTTCTGCTACTCCATCTTGGGGCAGTGGGAGGGCTTACACTACTATCCTTCAGGCAGGTGGCAGTGGAAGGATGTCCACTACTCTTAGGTAGGGAAAAGTGGGACGGCTTCCATCACTCCTCTAGGGGGTGGAGGGTATGATATCTTCCACCACTTTTCTAGCCAGCGTGCAGCAGCAGAGACAGTGGGATGACATCCACCACTTTTCTAGCCAGGCTGCAGAGACAGTGGGATGGCATGGCTTCCATCAATGTTTTCAAGCCAGGGTGCAGTGACACTGGGATGACTTCCACCACTGTATTCTAGCCAGGTTGCAGCAGCAGAGACGGTGGGATAGCATCCACTAATCTTTTCTAGCCAGAGTGCAGTGACAGCAGGATGGCTTCAACCACTGTATTCTAGCCAGGTTGCAGCTGCAGAGACAGTGGGATGGTTTCCACTAATCTTTTCTAGCCAGAGTGCAGTGACAGCGGGATGGCTTCCACCACTGTATTCTAGTCAGGTTGCAGCAGCAGAGACGGTGGGATAGCTTCCACTAATATTTTCTAGCCAGAGTGCGGTGACAGCGAGATAGCATCCACTAATCTTTTCTAGCCAGAATGCAGTGACCGCGGGATGGCTTCCACTAATCTTTTCTAGGCAGAGGGCAGCAACAGCGGGATAGCATCCACAAATCTTTTCTAGCCAGAATGCAGCGATAGCGGGATGGCATCCACTAATCTTTTCTAGCCAGAATGCAGTGACAGCGGGATGGCTTCCACTAATCTTTTCTAGCCAGAATGCAGTGACGGGGGGGTTGCTTCCACTAATCTTTTCTAGCCAGAATGCAGTGACAGCGGGATGGCTTCCACTAATCTTTTCTAGCCAGGGAGCATTGGCTGTGGGATAGCGGTTCAGGAGGGGAATAGCAGCATGGCTCCCATCACTCTTCTACGTGAGGGGATGTTTGAAACCTTGCACCACTCTTCTTTTTGGGAGTGAATGCTTCCACTGCTCTTCTAGGCACTAGAGAGTCTTCTACTAATCTCTTCTAGGCACATGCCAGTGGCAGTAAAAAGTAGGAGGGAACTCTTCTAGGCAGGGCCAGGGGATTTGTGGGATGGCGATAACCACCTTTCAAGTGTCTCCTCAGTTTGCTTTCATCCCCTTGAAGGCTCATGGGACATGGGCTGGCAGGATGGGATATCTAGCTAGTACTGGTTGGTAGGATAGCTCAGGGGCAACGCATTTGTCTTAGAAGCAAGACAATGCAGAGCAACACGTTTGAATCCCGGTCCCGGACTTCGAGACTAGTCTCTGGTATTAATCATGTTATAAAAGATTGATTCATTAATTACTGTCACAAATAGCCACCTCTAGTGCCCCCAATCCATCACCAACTGGGCCCCTAGGTCCAAGCGCCCAGTTGAAATTCGTCCCAGTGTGGCATTACCTGAAAGGTACATTGTGGGACATAGTCAATCTGTACCCTTGTATGCTATGGGACACAGTGCCCTAGCAAATTAGTAGAGGTGGTAAAAATAAATTACGATTTATTACACATGTATTACCCTCAAAACAAAAAGGGAAGCAAAGCGGCTGAGTAAACCTGCAAGAACATTCAGAATACCCACAAAGCAGCAGTAGGAACCTCATCCACTGGGCGATCTTGCCAGCAACAGTGAGATTACACGACCTGCCCCGCCAACACCACACGCAGAATATTCAGTGGTGTCACTAGAGATCCGTACAATGGGGGCCATGATGCAATAAGAAAACATGTCCATGTTTGTTCTGCCAAAATATGGCAGTATCCCCACGTAAGAACATACTGCAGTTGGGTTTAAGATTAAAAAGCCCTGCCACAGTATGAAAACATGTCCAAACTTGCTGCACCAAAATGCTAGTCTAGCCACGTAACACCACTTATCCCGACTGTTTGTGTGCACGAGGAGGCACAGGAGCGCCTCTTTCGCCCATACCAATACGCAGTTCCTCATCTAGCAACCCCAATGGGCCATACAAGGTTGGGGAAGCAAAATGCCCCCGGCTTTGCATGGCTCATTGGATATGCGAGGCTGGGGCACAGAAGCATCTAATGAAAAACGTGTTTTCCTTTAACAGTTCAAGCCAGTCGAGCAGTGCCCCCTCAGCTGCAAATAGCAGCTGAGGGGGGTGCTCAGTGTTTACACTGGCTGGCTCCTTCATAATGGATGAGAGTGACTGTGGGTCGGCGCACCCTCACCCTTTATGGAGAAGCCACCCCTCATACACCGTCAATAAATCGATGCACAGGGTCAATGTGGCTTGAGATTAAATACTGTTGACTGAATTCATGTACATGAATTGCACTGTTGTTAATGCAGACGTTTTCAACACATTAAGGGATCCATACACATGCCCTACAGTAGAAGGTTACCGGGATAGCTCAGCAAATTGAGCTACTCTTGCTAAAAGGTTATATATTTAAAAACTGGCTGTACATTATGACTTTTTTCATTTCCTTATTAAAAAAAACAAGTGCTATAGAATGTGTTCGGCAAGAGGATGGGTTGGGCTGGTAGCTTGCTTATATTCAGGGTAAGGGTGGGGGTAATGTCTGCCCTGATAGTGAAAATCAAAAGCTGGTGCCCATGAACCCAGTTTAATTTTCTAATGACTGCTGTCAGCACAATAGAAGCATTTATTTGTGATTAAGCAGCTTGACAAGCATATAACAACTTTAGAACTATACCCGGTGATAAAACACAAAGCAACAAGCACAAAAATCACAAGGTATATGAATCGTATTTCGGGCAGCCAACGGTCCCGTATTTTGCGGGATTGTCCCGTATTTGGGGACTCTGTCCGGCAGTTTGCAGAGTGGCTGTGCAGAACGCAGGTTGTCCCGACTTGCTTTGTTCCCTGGAGTGTAACTCTCGGGAGACAGCAAGTCTGTACAACCTGAGTCCAGCACAGCCACTCTGCAAACTGAAAGTGGCCGTCTACACACCACGGCGCTGCCACCTGCTGCTTTCTTTCTCTGGGCGGCTCCATGCCGTGGCCCTGGCTCCTTCTGAGCCTGCAGGTCGAGCTGCTAACGCTCCGACACCTGTCTTCATTCAAATGCTAAAGCTTTGTTCCTGGAGTTGTGATGGTCATGTTTCCAGTTAAAATACGTGACCATCACCTCCCAAGGACAAACCATTTGCATTGCAATAAAGCCAGGTGTTAAGAGCCATTAACAAATTGTTTAAATTACAAATGGGGCGGGCCAAACGCATATGATGATGTGACATGATCACCTTGTGGGCAGGTGTCCCTCAAAAGGGAACCAAAAAAAGTTGGCCACCCTAGTGGTAGTCCGACAAAAAAATAAACACATTTTAAAGAAAACAAGAGAATGTAAGTTTAAGGAGCATCTTTCAGTTTGGAAATGTCTGTTTTTTTTCTAGACAAGCATAAACTGCACATTTAGAAAATAGTGTTCCCATCAAGTAGGTAGCCTGCGTTTAACAGTGATGGCCCCCACCCCAGTGATATTCATGGCCCATTGATTCCTGTGGTGTTCCTTTCAGGACAAGAGCGAACACAGGCTGAGCACCTTTAAGGCCCCTGGTAAAAGATATTTCCCAGGGGGCGGAGGGGGGGCCAATAGGGAGGGCAATTGACCCCCTCTAGGGACGCCTATGTGACTATTACCTTTAGCGTGGCTTTCACAGCAATGTTTACATCCGAGCAGCAAGCGGAGCGTGGTGCAAGAAAAGACGTAAGGTTCATGTTAACATGTCGAGTGCTAATCGGGGTACTAATGCTACTCGGCGCTGCATGCTTCCTTCAAAATTATCTATGGATTTCCTTGCTGGCAAACACGGCGAGAAAGGCCCTCCTCTGTGCCAGTCTCTGCCAGGGGCACCACCAAGGGGTGGCCAGGGGGGCCATGGCCACCCTTATAAAGATTCTCCCCCCCACCCCTCATCGGTCCCCCCATCGGACATCCCACAAAAAAGCAACAAAATACTTTTTTTTTCGCACTGAATTGTGCATGTACAATAATAACATGCCCAGTTCAGTGCCAACAAAAAAAGTATACTTTTTCGGCAGCGGCCCGCGAGGACTGGAGTGAGAGCCACGTATGATGGTGGCCCGGCCCCCCATTGATTGTACATGCTCAGTGGACCTGGAAATTAACACAGCCTGAGCGCGCGCATTTCTGCTTTGGCTCGGTCTTCCAGGCTGTGTGCACTTCGAGGCACTGAAAAGGAGACCTGGCCTGCGGTACCTGTGTCTGTCATTCTCTCCCTCCCTGATATCTGTGCCTGTCTGTGTCTGTTCTCTCACTCCCTCTATCTGTGCCTGTCTGTGTCTGTTCTCTCACTCCCTCTATGCCTTTGTCTGTTCTCTCCCTCCCTCTATCTATCTGTGCTTCCCTCCCTCTATCTGTGCCTGTGTCCGTCGTTCTCTCCCTCCCTCCCTCTATGCCCGTCAGTCGTTCTCTCCCTCCCTGTCCATCTCTTTTGCACTCTCTCTCTATGGCAACCTCAAACTGTTCACATCAATGGGCAAAGGAATGACCTGTAGCAGCATTGCCAGAATGGTTTGTCACGCTTATGGGGCCTGGCGAAGACTGGACTGGTCATGCACCTCCAGGCCCCCATAGCTATGGTCATGCCGTTCCCAAGGCCCAGCTGCTCTGGTAGGAGCAGTTTCTCTTGTGTTATGTATGTTTTTTCTGATTATTCAATGCCATAGGCACCACAGGCTTTGTGCATAGGATCACATGGTGTGTGGTTTCCTTTCTGTTTTGCCTTAACACTCCGCAAGATTAAGTATTCTGCACGTTTGCATGCCCATTGTATATCTGGCCCAATAAGCCCTCTGCACGGCACACTTTTCCAGCTTCGAGTAGATACTAAGACACACACCACTGATGTGCACTTTCGGAACACCCTTTGGCATACTTCTATGTGGAGTCCGAGTGTTTCCCCTAATGAGTGCAGAGAAAGCTGCCTGAGCTTTCCTGAAGAGGCACTAGATTTCATCAGAAACGAGAATCGCCCAAGTCTAGTTACTCTTCTAGCACCTTGACTCGAATGTCTACTTCACTTCAGACTCACTAAGAGAGCCCTGCGGTTTCATCCTTCTCCATGGATAACAGTGCTCAACACGTCATATTTAATTTCAGCTGTTAGGTGCTGCATAAGCCAAAACTATTGCTTTAGAGAGCAGATGGGGAGAAATGGCATATGACAAGGGACACAAAGCATGTGGGTGTTCATGGTTATTTGCATGCCCATTGACTGCCCATGGCCATGGCCATGCTTATGCCCATTCCAACCCAGTTCCCAAGACTTCCTGCGTAAGACCCCTCCTCAGGGGAACTCTGTGAGCTTGCTTTAATCAAGCTTTACCATCAAACTTTGCACACAAAGTGCCTGCAGGTGGTTTTTTTAAAATAAATGTGTATTGCAATTTTGAAACGCAAAACGCAACAAGAGCCAAGCCATCTAAATTATTAGATGCCCAGGTACTTGCAACCTTTTGCACCTCATACCATTGATGGGCAGTTAATAGCATAGCAGTGCCTGGCAAGTGCCTTTCCCATGCCTGCACAAAAGGCCCAAACTGTTGGCATTGTCAGTGTTTGTTGCATATGTCAGTCAGACGCCCGAGGTGAGAAAACAGGCATTGAAGTGCAGGGTAGAGGCTGAGGACACAAGCCTGCCAGCCCATCAGTAGGTCTCCCTCCACCCCCATGTTGCAACTAAAGGCTTAACTGCTGGCTCAGATTTTACATGGCCCAAGCTTTCAATAATTACCATTAACGATCAACCAAAAAAGTATATTTGTGGGCATGCAGGGATTGTATGTATGCATGCGAGGGAGTGTGTAAGTGGTTGTATGTTTGTATGCTAGGCGGTGTCTGAAAGTGCACACCTATTAATGAATGCAGTCATGGTGTGACTGTGCGCGTTAATGAGCGCACAGTCTAAATGTTCTGAGTGCTCATGTGAATGACAGATCAGCTGTGTGGGTGCATGTGTCTGAATGTCTCCAAATCCGTGTATCTAGGGAGGGGCATTGGAGCATGAACATTTTTTGACAAGAGCATGGAATGTTTTACTGCCGTTTTTGGGGGAAGGAAAGCCAACTTGAGTGTTTTTATGTGATGGTGGGGTTTGGGGGGGGGGGGAGCATACTACAGTGGGGCTGGCCTGGCTGGGTCTTACTGTGGCATGGAATGTTGTACTCACATTAAGGTCAAAGGCAACATGATGAGTGTTATTACATGGGGAGCGCATGCTTCCTTATTTTGACTTGGGTCTTTATTTTACTGGTGTTTAAGGTCAAAGGCAACATCCATATTCTTACATGGGGGAATATAACAATGTATGCAACATAAGTTTTTCTTATTTGGGGGGGCTATGTGTGATGATATGCTATTTATATAGCGCTTTCGACAAAGCGATTTACAGAGAACATATTTACATCAATAACTTTAACTTTATTTATATAGCACACAATTGACCTGTAGGTTGGTGAATAACAGACAAACAATGATACAAACTACAAATAACATGAAACACAGAGCAAAATAAAATCCATCCTAACAACCAAAATAGTCCCCTAGGGAAAGAGGAGGAATACCCCTAGTGTAACCCCATTCAAAGTATGCTAAGAAAAAAAAGAATGGCCTTGATAATTATCCACTCGTCGTACCCTTTAAGAATTAATTTACAGTTGGTATCCCCTCTCTGGAAATAATTGCACAAGCCAAGATAGTGAGGGAGCATGCCTGCCCCGCACCCCACTATAAACACAGTCAATATTGGGTGTGGAACACCACTTACTGAAGTCAATTCAACGAAAAACTTTAAGATCATAGAGTCTAACAATCCGGGTCTTGTTTGTTGACGCAGCCAAGCTAATACTTTGTTGCGTAAGGTTTCTCTAGTCTCTCTTGTAGTTACTTTCAGAATATTTGAAATAACAAAGTTACTTACGCTAGTCCATAATAAACGCATGTGTGTTGATGTCCTTGATACCAGGCATTTGAGATTTTTTGAATCGCACATTCCGCAAGAGAATGTGATTAGGAGCAACATTGCTTTCCGTGACTAGTAAATTAGAATTTATGTCATGATTATGAGCCAGTCCTGGAAATCCAGAGAGTATATCCTTAGCTAGATCCTTAGGGACGATGCTGGACAAGTTGACCTGTTCCTTAGTGATCCGTGCTGACCTGGATGGTTGGATGGTGCCTGCAGGGGACCTCTAAAACTGTTAGATTGGGAAGCTTGGTCCCGAGTCTCCACTTATAGATTAGCTTGGCAACCGCTATCCAATTTTCTTGGCTGGTTCAACTTAGTTGTGTAGGGCTGTTTGACAGGCTGTCTTGTAGTACTATCTTTATGCGGACATATAACCACAACAAACTCATCCAGAGTTTCCAAGAGAGCACAGATATCCTGCAAGTTGTGGCACTGATGAAGGTCTTTCGCGATACAATCTGATACTGGTTTAAGATGGTGTCGTCTAGTTGAATGGCTGAACTTCTGAGGCCCTCTGCCAGAGTTATAGGTAATGAACTCTTAAGTTTAGTGTCATCATGGCGTATTTTTGTATCCCTCCCAATAAGGTGGTGACTACTGGTGAGAAAGCTGACCTAACAAGGTCGATAATGTCCCTGCCCAAAGTACGCTCTGGGGTGAAAGGAGCTGTCTTTTCATTAATTGGAAGTGGACTAGCCAAGTCCCTGTTGAGGTTCTTGCAGATGGAAGTTTGTGCATTGAGTTCCCTGCTAGTAGAGGACACAACCCCATGCATCCTCTGTCTCCTTACGGTGCTTAGCGCTTAGACTTCAGATACGCGGTCCCTGTTATACAGTGGTGAGGCAACTGCTGAGCCAATTCCAGACCACCTAATAGCCTCCCTTACTTCAGGTGTGGAGTTGTTTAGGGCCTGGCTACTAGGCGAAAGGCTTGGATCACCCAGCTGAAGTCTGCACTCATTTAATGAGCTTTATTTATTTATAGATTTTTTTTTTAAATCACCCAAACCCGCAAGTATCACAGTGGTGGTACAACTTGGTGAGCAGGAAAAAACAGTACAGTACAGAGCAAGAGAGGTAACAAGGTGCAAAAGCAACATAATAGTAGAAGGTCCATAGAGGAGGGTAGAGGTCACGGAGGTCACTTTGAAGTATGAAAAGCAGAGTTGCTCTTGCCAGGATTTGAACCTGCGAATTACACTTGGGTTACAAAAGCATGCACTCAGCCCGCTGAGCTATCTTATCAGCTAGCCAGCAAGAGCATGTTTTCTTTCTGTGGCATTGCATTTTATTACTGGCGTTAAAGCCAAAGGCAACATAAGTATTCTTAAATTGGGGTGGGGGCATTCGTGCTGCCTGGACTGGGGGATTTGTGTAGCCAGCAAGGATATATTTTCTTACTGTCATTAAGGCAAAGCCAACAGGAGTATGTTCTTACATGGGGATACTGGCATGTATTGGGAGAGCCGGCATAAACATGCTTTGTTATAGTAGCATTATGGACAAAGCAAACATGAGTAATTTACTATGTGGGTATAGTGGCATATATAGGTGCACCAGAATGCACATGTGTGAGCACAATCAATATGAAGAGGTTTTTTTACACTTGCAGAGTACTGGCATATAGCTGGCAAAGGCATTATGAAAATGTGTTTGAAAATGCTCCTGTGCATTGTTGGTGGCTTGGCATCTAATGCACTTCTTATGTCTTACCCTACAAAACCGATTGTAAACTGTGGCTTTTACCTAATTTATCACAGAAAGTGTACTGTAAAATGCACTATTTTAACCCATTTTTTAAAACCTTTTCTCAAGGGGACAAAGCCCCCCCCCCTTGATTGGTTTCGCCCTCCCTCACTATTCTCTGTCACTCCTGTGCATTTGGCCAGCGGCGGAACAAGTGCCCTTCCTTCTGTGGGCTCTTCTTAATGTGGGCCCTACTACATTAGCTCCAGGCCCCACTCGTTACAGAATCATGGCTATGCCTCTGGTGAGTTGGGGTGACAGATGGATCTAATGGGCCAAAGGAAAGCATAATATCTACTCAGCCTCCTGGGCTTGGGGAGGGGGCGTTGGGACGAGGGGGTTCAGTAGCGCAATAGGTTTAATGACCCGTCTCACTAACAGTTTCCAAAACTGCCATCCAGCCCCGCCAAAATGCTACGGCTGGATCCGTTCCTTTGTGGCACCCTGTGTGCCACCCCAAGATTCCCTGTTGTCTCATCAGGCCACGCCTATGAAAAATGTCTGGGGGCGCCACTGGTCTCTGCGCTTTCCAGCAGTGATCACTCATCCTTGAATGAACTAGCGCACTGCTCCCCTCCCCCAGCCTATATCACACCGTAGCCCAGTGGGTGGCCGGTTCCAACGCATTCTGCAAAGAGAGGAGCAATACACACCGGCGATGGAAGCCACGGGGGGCTGAAGAACAAGGTCATCCTCCCTGTCCTGCACCCCGGAAGCAGATAGTCCCTGCGCGGTAGTACTAAGACAGCACCACCTGCAGGCAGAAAAGCAAACCATGTAGCGGCCCACTTAAAGCCCTGGCTATATTCCTTTCTTTTTGTGTCTCCTATGATGCCGCTATCTCATATGTCCACCATGCCACGTGAGAGCTCTGATAATCCATCAAACAAATCCGCCAATAGAACAAAAATATCGTTTGGACAAAATGCGTCGATTTTGGGGTGGTAAAAGCACTACACCGACAGGGAACTTGCTCTCTTAACTGGCAATCCCCTGCCACAGCCGCCCGCCTAGGGATGGCGAGGCACTCCTTAAGCAAGAGACCATGAAAGAATGCAGTGCCATCATAGTGGCACATGTCTCCGCCTCGTCCCACCAAAGGCCCTACCTGGTTTCCAGCTTTACACTTGCTTTATCACAGTGTTCGAAGTGTACGAAGTGTACGAAGTGTACGAAAACAAGAGCCCCCCCACCTCCCCACAAACTCCATCGCCACCCCCCCTCCCACCTGCAATTCAAACCCCTGAACAAACGCAGCTGCTAGGGAATGTTCAGTGCACTGAAGGGCAAGTTTCAACTTCTTCCTACACTTATTTTAATATTAAACCATCCCGGAGCGGTTTCTTTTTAAAATAAAAGTATAGGAACAGTAAAAATAAAAAATAGAGGAGCACCGCTCGCGCCCACTTTGACCACGGTCTTGCCAGTGCAATTGCTGTTCTGGACCGGTCCTCATTTTTAGTTTTGGCTATTAGGTTGGAGATTTAGTTCCACTTAAAAGCTGAAACTATTGCACCGTAGTAGAGGTAGAAACGAGATAGGATGCAAGGAATGACACTCTGCGATGTTTTTTTTTAACCCATCCCTGACCGCTCATGGTCATGCTAATGCCTATAGCCATTCCCCCATCCACTGCCTGGTCCTTCCCATCCAAAACACTCCCTTGTGGAATCCCTGAGCTAGCTTTATTGATGGATTCATAGTTCATTTATAATGAACGTATAGAACAGGGGGAGAACAGGGGGAGAACAGGGGGAGAACAGGGGGAGAACAGGGGGAGAACAGGGGGAGAACAATCTTACTAGGCCTAGTATCATTTAGATTGTGCAAGTGCGCAGAAAGGAAGTACACGGGAGAAGTGCAACTGTGCCATGGGCTAAGTGCAAGGAAGGCACGGCCTCCAAGGAGAACAAGCTCCGGAAGTGCAAGGAAGGCCAGCTGGCAGTGCAGGAGGGCCCAAAGGCAAGTGCTAGGGATGGGACGGGGGGGGGGGGGCAGGTGTCCTATATGACACAGGAGAACCAGGCAGCCAGTCAAGGTAACTGAGGAGGAGGAGGAGGAGGAGGAAGGGACGTTAGCAGAGGGAAGGCAGAGAGAAAAGGAGGATTGGAAAGGTTAGCAGTGGAAAGGCAGAGGGAAAGACGTGCTCAGAAAAGGAAGGTCTCGAGGAGCTTCCGGAACTTAAGGCGGTCCGGCTCAAGGTGAAGAGTGGCAGCGAGGCCATTCCAGAGGGAGGCACCTACAGATGAAAGATCTACCACCCAGCCTCTGCTTGGAGAAGCGACTCACCCGCAGAGAATTGGAAGTAGACGAGGGGAGGGCTCTGGAAGGAAGCGAGCGTTCGAGCTAGTAAGGACCCCAGCTCCAGAAAGCCATGTGGACTGTGCAGAGGGTCTTGAGCATTATCCTTGTAGCCAGTGAAGGGATTTCAGAGCCGGAGAGATGCAGTCCCTGTGCTCGAGGCCAAGGATAAGTCTTGCGATCTTGTTTTGGATGAGTTGCAGAGGGCGTAAGGTAGAGTTTGGAAGATTGAGAGAGGCCGTCAAGCCTAGAAAGAACCAGTGAGCTTCTGGGGGAAGGTGAGAAAAGGTATAATACCCCTGAGGAGGTGCAGTTGCAAATGGGACTTTTGGAGATGTCCGTGATGTGTGGAGCGAAAGAGAGAGTGGAGTCGACGATGACCCCGAGGTTCTTTGCCTCACAAGAGGGTGAGGGCACAGGGCTAAGGGAGGCCTGCCAGAAAGCAAGGGAAAAAGCAGGAGCAGGTTAACAAACGGTTCTTCTATATAGGGCTTGTCACTGTTATTTCTAATAACTCTTCTGAGAGCTACGGGCTTAAAAAAATTTCATTAATGAGGATGTGTAATAAAAATATTTAGTCACCGCTTGATTTATAAGCAAAATGTGTGCCCTCACATCTGCGCCTTACATTGAAGTACTGTTAAAAAAAAAGTATTGCAACTGGCATTAAACGCCCAGGAACTCTCACAATTGTCCAGCTATTGCCATATTGTGGCTAGATAGCACCATTATGGCAGTGTCTGGCAAAAGCACATTCCATGACTACGGAAACGCTTAAGTGTTGGCTGTGCCAATGAGTTTTATATGACATGCGCTCTGTTGTCCTTTTGTTCGTTAGGTCTGCAAGCCCATCTGTTGGCGGCTATGCTAGGAAAGTTGTTTTGCATGAAGGTGCCACTATTGCAGGAGCGTGCGTGTTGTGTTGGCAGTAATTGCAATGCTGGCACCCGACAGGGCTTTTCTTTTGTATTCTCTTACAGCGCAGTGTTACGCAACGTGACAACACATAAGACAGCTCAGTGTGTTCAGTACCTGCTGCAGAAATGCATGGATCTAAATAGTGGGAGGGATTTAGTTCCTGCTTGGAGTCTAGAAGAGCCGGATTAGGTGGGCAGCACGACTTACCAAGAGCTACTTTTGACTCCCGAGGCCCAGTGTGCGGGGATGGACTGGCCTACCTGCAACTCAGAGATTTCCCAGTGGTCCTCTGCATCATGGGCCTCTGGGGGGGGGCGCCTATTTGATTTCCAAATGTTCTCATGGGAAAGGGGTTGGGCTTGCTCAAATGCGTAATAAGGGGCCACTTTAAAAACATTTTCAGGGCCACTTTGGATTCCCAGTCCACCCCTGATTCTGTGCGTTTAAGAATCTGTAAAAAGGATCGCGAGGACACGAGAAGACAAGGGTTATCAAAGTTTGCATCTTGTGTGGGCGTTGTTTTTCGCCACACAATGCACCAGCTCATCGCCCCCAGAAGAAGCTCCCGCTCACTGGCTGATGTCGGATACCCAGGAGTGTTTTGTCGCCCCCTGCTGAAATCTTTATTTCGATCCCTGAAATGTGTGTCTCCATTGGGGTGACTCCGCCCTTCCTACTTTTTAAGAAACTCTAGAGAGTACCATTACATTGCTCATAAATACCACCCCTTTCTACAGTCGTTAGAAATGGAGGAAGAGCAGATGGGCAAGATATGTGCATAAAAAGCATAGGTTTGCTATTATTGCAAATAACAAAGTACCCTTCATTTATACATTCATGCACATTGTATAACTTGCCATACTGCTTCTATACAACTAGAAGACTGCCGCATTTATAAAATGCCCTTTCTAAATCACAAAAGCATCATGTCTATCGAATATGTCAACTGTGGTACACACTTAAGCAGGCGTGTGCAACCTTTGGCTCGCCAGATGTTTTGGACTACAATTCCCATGAATACCTTAACTATTGAGAATTGCGACTATGGGATGATGGGAGTTCATCCAAAACATCTAGAGAGCCAAAAGATGCAGACCCCTTTACTAAGGCAAGCACAAACTCAGAATTCACGATTGTCTGTTTATTATTTCTAAGAACAAAGCCAATACACATTCTATAATAAAGGCAAATGTTCGCTTTGCCAATGCTAGTTTTCCATTCAACTGTAATGAAACATTAGCAATTTCCCCAGGCAGGACTTTTGTGCAAGATTGAAACATATTTCAATATTTTCAAAGAGCAGAAATGCTTCCGAGGAACACAGCACAACCAGACTGGATGTTCAAACGTGCAACTTTGCCCAGGAGTAGAACCCATTGGATTTTAAAAAAGGGGATACACGTGTTGCTTAAATGAAGTTGGCAACCAATGCATTTTCAAATGAGATTTTTGAATATATGTATAAATAAATAAATCCAACATTATTTTACTTCTTCTAATGACGTTTCTTATATGCAGGCAGTACTGTCAAATCGGAGGCATTCGCCCAGACTAGTGAATAAGCCCAACTGGCTATAAATAATACCTGCTGGGAACATCCCATCTTTGGTTGAGTTCTATTCTAGGATCCAGCAAAGTGGACTTCAGAAAAGGAACATTGTTCTACCACTTGCACAGCACATCGGCTTGCAATAAATACTTAAAATGTGACACGGGTGTGAGATAAGAGAAGGAAAATGTCTACCGCAGAGCTGCCTTCAGAGAATGTTACCTGCAAAACGTGAATGACCTCACACAAGGTCCCATAGCAGGTGGTACCCATATCCTTTTGTGACCGGAGGCATAGACAGGGCAGGGCTCGTTGTATTGTTAATAGTTGTTGGAATGTAAAATATACCAGAAGCTTAATGGGCAATGGGAAAAGGCAGATCTTTTCCGGTCAAGGCGGTTAAATATTAGAACGAGCTACCAGCGAACCTAAGACAACAAGAAAACTATTTTGGCTTCAGGAAGGCTTTGAAAACCTGCTTATTCCAATAATCTGGAAACATCCTAGCGCCTTATCCCAGTGTATTTCCAGACCCAGTAAACTGACATAAGATTCAAACTCTAAGTGGTACTTTTCTGTGCTCCACCGCGCCCTGATGCCCGCGGGTTTACGGCGCGTTATAAGCATAAAGTAAAGAAAAGAATGTCACTAGGTCACTGATGGAATGATGGGATGGATTAGGGAATGTGGAATGTGAGGGTTGTCAGTTATTAAGATATGATTAAAAGCTATGGTCTACTCAGTGATGGTCTCCAGTGTTGATAATATAACAACAAAAATGGCGACGAGGATAAACGTGGCATAGAAGAATAAGCAACATGCAACATATGAAGCAGGAGTGAGAAAACAATGAAATATTAAACGTGAGCAGCAGATCGGAAAGCTGAGCCCAGATAAACGAAACAGAGGAACACGCATAAATGGTAGGGCGATCGGCAAGCAGTATTTTAATAAGAAAGCATGTGTAGTGCAGGTGTCATCGAAGCGCGTAGAAAAGAAAGCGTTGCATCATTTAAATAATATAAACGTACATAAAGCAAGGCAGAGCGCGAACCTCAGACGTGCCTAGTGACATGGAATCATTAGAAAAAGGCACCTAAAAACGTGCCGAAACGTGCCCCTAGTGACATGGAATCATTTGAAAAAGGCACCCAAAAACGTGCCGAAACGTGCCGCCATCTTAATAAACACTGCATCATTAAGGAAACGTTACTATAGTATACCCGGTGCCAGCAATCATACAAAAACAAAGAATCAATATAACGAGGAAACACGATTGCAACAGTGCGTTACAACAACAAAAAACGGTGAATGCAGTTTAAAGAAATACACCATAACAAACAGTCAATAGCACCAAGAGCCAAGAAAGGACACCATACAAAGAAACAATAACAATACTGATACATACCGCACAGCACATGTAAACATTGCACAAGGAAAGCAGAAAGATGTCTTCTGATAATGCAAGCAGAGACACGGGTGCCTCTTCACAAGTCCTCAGGGACACTAGTCATATCAACAGACCCAACCAATTATTTGAGAAAACCCACTCCTTTCAACCTATAACCGCAGGATGACCAAGGACAAAGATGGCAGGAGTGGCTAGATGAATTTGAAGAATTTTTGAGAGCGGTAGGAAATCAAAATGCTGTCAATAAATTAGACATTTTTACAAATTTAGTGGGGAGATAAATGAAGGGTGTTATTAAAACAATGCCTCTAGAAGGAAAAAACGACCTACCAACTGCTGATAACAGCAATAAATGCAAGAATCGTACCACCAAATAGAGACTATGAGCGCTACATCTTCAATCAATGCACTCAAAGCCCAAATGAAACCATTGCACAATTTGCACTACGTTTGCAACGGAAAGCGATATATTGTGATTTTTCACATTTCAATGATGATGAAGCAATTCGACTACAGATTATTGAAGGGTGTCTGTCGTCACAGTTTAGAAAACATTTACTAAAAAAGTCCCTTCCACTGAAGGAAGTACTTGAGCTGGCACAAATTTATGAAAGAGTGGATACAGAAAATCCCAAGGGGCTGGATACCATCGCTATTATAAACCAGAGGCAAGGCACACAATGGCAAAGAAGAATTCCAAATGAATCTTATTGGAACAGCAGTCGTAAAGTTGGTGGAGAAAGACAATCTTACAGGTGTGGTTTCAAATTCCCGCATAGAGGTCAGTGTCTGGCTTTAGGCCACATGTGTTTACGATGTGGGCAAGAAAACCACTTTCAAAATATGTGCACAGAAAAATTGCCCTGGACACCCATACAAAAATCGAATGCACAAATAATTCCAGCTCAGAGGTATGAAAATCAAAGGACTTTTAAGAACAATGGATGCACTGGAAGTTGACGAAACCAGACAAATGGGACATTAACAAATACTCATGCCACAGATAAATAATGATCAAGAATGTGCAAAGGAAGTATCCTTATGAAAATCCTCCAATAGAAGACAGAAAAGAGAAACATGAACGCAGCCATGAACAATGAATACCTAGACTACGACATGTACAACAAGGAATATGTGTGACTGATATATGATGTATCAGACGGAAACAGAGCCATAAAAGTAACCATAAATCTAGGAAATCAAAATATACCGTTCTTGGTGGACACTGGTGCCATGGTAAATGTAATGAGCAACAAAATATACGAAAAATAGCAGTTATACTCATTACGACCGACAAGAGCCAACATATTTCAATGGGGAGCCATAAAACCGTTTGTTGTAAAAGGGAAATTCATATGTGATTTAATACATAAAGATACTCACATACCTGTTGAAATGTTTGTCATAGACTGTCCTGTAGAAGGCAGATGTCTCATCAGCTGCAAGACTGCAACAAGCCTGAGAATCAATGTGAACTACAACCGATCTGAGATGATAAAGGGTATACCCCCACAAAGACAGGACGTACAAACTATAACAGAAAGCACAATGAACATAGAAATGCTCAAAGAGAAATTTCCCAATTTGTTCAAAGGAGTGGGCAAGTTGAAAGGAGATGCAGTACATCTTCACATTGATTCGCAAGTTCAGCCGGTTCCCTAGCATCCAAGGAGAATAGGGTTCCTCCTTCAGGAAAAAGTGTCTAAGGAACTAAAACAACTAATTGACAATGATATAATTGAAAAAGTGGAAAGTGGTCCCACGCCATGGGTGTCGCCATTGGTAATGGTTCCAAAGGCTGATGGAAGCATTCGCTTATGTGTGGATATGAGGATCCCTAATGTGGCTATACAAAGAGAAAGACATCCGGGACCTAGTATCGAGGACATGATCATTAGATTAAATTGAGCAACTAGATTCACAAAGCTTGATTTAAAATCAAGGATACCACAAGCTAGAAATTGATCCTGAGTCCAGATATATAACTACATGTACAACTCATGAGGGTTTGTATAGATATAAGAGATTAAGTTTTGGAATATCATCTGCAGCGGAAATATTCTAAGAAGCAATCAGGAACATCATTGCACCTGTAAAAAATGCATTTAATTACAGCGACGACATATTAGTGTATGGTACCACTCAAAAACAACATGATGAAGCATTAGAGGAAGAGTGTACGGCTTTACAAAATAGTGGCCTAACTTTGAATGGATCTAAGTGTGATGTGAATAAACTAAGTCTATGTTTTTTTGGACATGAATTCTCCGAAAAGGGAATAAGAGCAGATTCAAACAACGTGAACACCAATCTTGATCTGGAACCGCCAAGAGATGTAACTGAATTAATATCATTCTTGGGAATGACAGGTTATTGTGCTTGTTATGTGCGTGAATTCCTACTATAACCCAGAATGGGAAACGGAAGTCACTGTAGATGCTAGCCCTGTGGGACTAGGAGCAATTCTGGCACAAATTGAACCAGGAAAAGAGGATGAAAGGAACGTTATAATGTATGCTAGTCGGGCATTGAACAAAATTGAACAAGCATATTCACAGGCAGAAAGAGAAAGTTTAGCTGCTGTATGGGCATGTGAAAAATTTAATAATTTCATAATTGGAAGACCATTCACGCTCATTACAGATCACCAGGCTCCGATATCGCCATTTGGAAATCGCAGAGTTAAAATTCCTCCATGGATTGAAAGGTGGGGAATACGCCTGCAGGAATATGATTATGTATCGTACACAAACCTGGAAAAGAGGGAAATCCGGCTGACTATTTATCTCGACATCCAACAAAAGAAAATGATGATAAAATGCAAATGGAGGCAGAAAATGATGTGTCATATTCATCTGCTAATGCCTTACCACCAACAATAATCGAGAGTAATGTTTGCTGGAAAAAGCAAGAATGATCCGACAATTCAAGCGGCTATACATTTGACCGTGACTGGTCAGTGGAAAAGGATGTTGAAAGAACACGAGGTTGAAAGAGGAGTAGACATGAAAGAGTTGCAGAGAATGGCGAGAATCAGTGGAGAATTGGCATCAACGGATGATGGTATGCTCCTGAGGGGAAATAGACTAGTGGCACCTAGGAGCTTAAGAAAAATTGCTGGTAATGCTAGCACATGAAGGACATAGAGGAATAACAAATACGAAAAAAATATTGAGGAATCGGGTATGGTTCCCGTGGATGGATGTAATAGTTGAAGACATGGTGAAGTGTTTTGCGTGTCAGGTGTCTGCATCTGATAGCAATGCTTGTCCGCTTCAAATTGTTCCCTTACCAGATGCACCTTGGAGTAGAGTATCTATGGATTTCTATGGCCCTCTGGAAGAAGGGGGATATTGATTAGTAATATTGGATGAATATTCGCGATTTCATCTGGTAAAACATGTAATGTCAACGGTTTTCCATCATGTGGATTCCCAAAACAGTTAAAACGGATAATGGACCTACGTTTCAAGGACATCAGTTTGAGAGATTTGCAGCATATTTGGGTTTAGACACCAGAAGATTACTCCATTGTGGCCAAAGCTAACGGAATGGTCGAGAAGTTCATGCTTAATCCGAAAAGAACGAGACAAAGCTGTGGTGGACAACATGTCAATGACTCAAGTAGTGTCACAAATGCTTAGAAGTTACCGGAATACTCTGCATGAGGTGACTGGGTATTCGCCGTCTGAGCTAATGATCCGATATAAACCTCAAACCCGTATCCCGCAGTTTAAGGACTATACACTGGAAGAAGATGAAGAGATAAGGAAACAAGATGAAGTAAGGAGGAAGAAGGTCAAAGAATGGACCGATTACAAAAGGAGAGCAAAGGACAATAAGATTGAGGTAGGAGAATGTGTATTAGTACGGCAGAGAGTCTGCTCTAAATTAGACTCACGGTACAAACCGGTGGTTTGGAAAGTGAAGAGAGGGAAGGGACCCATGATCACTGCCGTTGATGAGGACAATCATGAAGTAATAAGGAATGCATCGTTCTTTAGGAGGATTTTTCAAGAGGACCTTGGTGGCGATGCAGAGAGTGAAGCAGGATGTGGTCCTGGTGGTGAAGTAATTGACAGTTCGATATGGGACGAAATCTCTGTGAATTTAGGAGATCTTCAAAACAGTGGCGAAGTGACTAGACATGTGGGTGGTGGTGATGGTGGTTTGGGTTCCGTGGCAGATGCGTCACATCCTGATGAGTCAGGGTGTGGTGGATAATCTGATTCCAGAACCACACAGGTGAGAAATCGTCCTCATCAAATGGTGCGTAAGCCAGGCCGACTAATTGAGCAAATGTAGATGGTAATTCAACGACCTGCGAGTACAAAGTAAACAATGTTATATATTTAGTTGATGAAATTAAGCCTTAGTTAACGGTTTTGAGTATTCTATATTAGAGATAAATTAAACGATAAGTAAGGGGGGATTGTTGTATTGTTAATAGTTGTTGAAATGTAGAATGTCACTAGGTCACTGATGGAATGGATTGGGGAATGTGGAATGTGAGGTTTGTCAGTTATTAAGATATGATTAAAAGGTATGGTCTACTCAGTGATGGTCTCCAGTGTTAATGATGATATAACGACAAAACAGTCCCATAGCAGGTGCTACCCATATCCTTTTGTGACCGGAGGCATAGACAGGGCAGGGCCTGCGCGGGCAAGGCCCGCCCAAAAATTAGTAAATGCCCACTCAGCAGTGCTGTCACTGCATTGGGCCCAACTACATTAGATTCAGGCCCCACGTGTTAGACAATCCTGGCTAGGCCTTTGTTTGTGACATGTGGGCCAGGAGTTTGGGGAAGCTCTGGACGTGGCCAAAACATTGGCATATATGTATCCCTACTGAAATGACATCCTCCTCTCCCCATGCCATTCATTCATTCATTCATTCTGGATCACGGGCGGTGCTGAAGCACAGCCGTATAGCCCAAAACTAAAACAAAAAAATAGGACTAGAACATACACATTCAGGCATGGATACGTTATTCAAGAAAAACGTTGAATAATGAAGTCGGGCACGGAATGGAAAATTGGTAATATGTGAGAGATTTTTAGAACGTGGTCTTCGAGTCCATTACGGTGGGCACAAAACATGTTTACTCACCTATGCCCATGCAATACCCAAAAGCTGCAAACCTCCAAATCTATATTTAGTTGGGAAAACCCGATTCTTACATTTCTAAAGAGACGGAATCCACCGTTCAAGGAAAAAAACAATGTAAAAGGTGTTCCAGGCCCGTAGTGCCTCTTGAGGACATTTACTGTGAAAGAAGAAACATTCGATGAAGGAGCGGTATTCCAGTCACAGAACCAAGAAAAAAAAAAAAATGAATGCCCATCACCACTGAAGAAAAATAAAATGAAAGAGGGTGTTGCAATAGTCGAGCCTAGAGAGGACCAGAGCTCTGGAGACAGTGAGCTACTGGGGGGGAAAGGAAAAAAGGAATAATAACTCTCCCTATCGGTATTCCCCCCCCACTCCTTGCCCCTCTCTGCCAAAAACACATTCCCCTGGAAATCTGTTTGAGCTTGCTCTATCAAGCAGTGCAATCAAGCTTTAGCCAGCCAGTGTTATTTCAAAGCAGTCTACTGAGAGTTAAAGGCTTAATTGCAGCTGTAAACGGCTACTGTTAAAATAAAAAAATCTAAACCAAGTGTGCCTTTAGCCACTTGATTTGTATTGGTCTCTTGCACTGAAGTCCTGTTAAAAACAAGCAAAGCCAAAGCCAACAGTTTTGCCTTGAGATGTTAGATGGGCATTTGCCAGGTACTGACATCATATCATATCATTAAACCCAGGTTGTCCCTTTTTGGCAGCGCCCAGAAAATGCCTACACTATACCTACACAAAAGCCCAAACAGTTGCCTTTGCCAATGCTGGTTAAATGTGTGCTACTGGCATTCTCCATTAAGGGATTACATACGCTCAATAGAGCGAAGGCGGGGCCATGATCATGCAATAATGACCCTCTACCAATATTAGGGAAACATTATTATCCCAGGTGACAACTAAAATTAAAAGTGAATAATTCTGCCCTGCGGCAGAAGTGGCAACGTTCGAAATGGAGGTCTATATCGACAATTACAGACTGTATTCCGATTGGCTCTGAGGAGCGTCATAATGGGATTAACCGTCCGTGTGTTAATACATGGATTATTATCCCCCGTATTCCAGAACGTGGACGGATATTGCTGGATTCGGGCCAGCATTCAATGCAGGGTGACTGGGTAGCTCCCCCCAAGCAGGGTGCCGAGAAGTAATTTAGACGATGCTCTAAGCATTATAGACGATGCTAACAAACGCATTGTGGTTTGAAGCACCCGTCAGGGAATCTTCCGACAGACCTATCGTGCGCGTGATGTTCTGGGAAAGAGCAGCAGCGCTATTTTAAGGACTCTTAATGGGCTGCTATTCTGATGTGTGTAAGGTGCCAGCATGCCACTAGTGAAGGGGATGAAAGGAAAGGCACAGCAGCAGAGCATGGGCAGAGGAGGCTATTGGTTAAACAGTCAGGTAGCGAGAGCCAGTGCAGCCCGGGGGGCACATCGGGCACCCCATCCTTTCCAGGCGAGGCCTGGCTGACAGCAGCTCGCTGCACCTGGCACGGCGCCGCGCATTACTGCTGACCGAGAGCACTTTATAAGCATCCTGCTTCCATCGGACAGCACGAGCCAGGCCATGATATATAACCGAATTACAGCGCGCCTCTCGGCAAATCACCCAGGCGGCCGCCGCGGAAAAGACACCCACTCGCTGCATATACGAGAGAGGTAGGCCCCCATTCCATACACACCCCGCCAGTTCCGGGGGCCTACCCACATATGCGTACAGATACACCCCCCCCCCCCCGTTCTGCCAGCGCAGACCTTTCTTCGCATGCCAGTAAAAAACCGCTTACAATCCTTCACACAGCCCTACCAGAGCAGGATATGCCCCTCCATGCCTTCAAATGCCACACTGACAGGCTAGGTGGACTTACACTGCTAAGCACACAGTGATAGCAGACGGTGCCTGCCTACGTTCCTCAACACAACCCATTAGCAAAATAAAGCCATCGCCAAACACCAGAGACTGACAACACGATCCTCATCAACAACACAATGTCCTGCAAGGGGGCCAGACACGTGGACCCTGTGAGAAACAAGGCGACGCAACACTATCTGTGCAGTAAAGAGGGCAGCTACCCACAACAATGAGCAAGGGAGGCCAACACACAGGGCAGCTACCAACAGCAATGGGCAAGGAAGGCCACCAAGCAACAGGGCAGCTACACACAACAAGGAACCAACAATCAGCAGGCTGGCCACAACAATGAGCAAGGGAGGCAAGGGTGGCCAACACACAGGGCAGCTACCAACAGCAATGGGCAAGGAAGGCAAGGGTGGCCACCAAGCAACAGGGCAGCTACACACAACAATTAGCAAGGGTGGCCACCAAGCAACAGGGCAGCTACACACAACAATTAGCAAGGGTGGCCACCAAGCAACAGGGCAGCTACACACAACAATTAGCAAGGGTGGCCACCAAGCAACAGGGCAGCTACACACAACAATTAGCAAGGGTGGCCACCAAGCAACAGGGCAGCTGCACACAACAATTAGCAAGGGTGGCCAGCAAGCAACAGGGCAGCTACCCACAACAGTGGGCAAGGAAGGCAAGGGTGGCCACCTACAAAGAGGTGTTTTTCTTATTGGCAGTCTTTAGAGCCAGGACGAGCAAGAAGAGGCAACCACAGTATAAGGCAGTGATCAGCCCACTGGACATTCCTGTTCCGATTGACATAGAAGCATCGGTAAGCGTGGTGGCCAAGAAACAGTTTATAGTCTTTCTTTCTGTCCACACGCCGCCCCTTTTTATGATGATGAAGATGGGCAGAGTTACTTATGGAAGATCAGTGCTATTGACACTTGAGAGGGTGTTTATTGCTGGCACGCAACAAGATAACAATAGCGTTTTAAAGAAAAATGTAAGCTACTCAACTGCAACATTGAAACTGCTGCACTTGGATAGGGCATACACGCTGTAGACATCGAAGCCCTGTTGCTCGGAAAACCAGAATCCTCTTATGGGGATGGGTGCCTGAGAGGCCAGCAGGTGTGGTTGCACATTGACCGACCCATACAACCAGGAGTCTCACACCACACCAAGATATGCCTTCCACCTACGCAAAGAGGTGGAATATGAACTGGTGAAATTAGAAGACAAGAGGGCGTTACTGAAAAGACTGGCACATCGCTGTGGGTGTCACCCATTGTAGCGGCGGCCAAGCCCAAACAGCCGGAGGTAGTGAAGATGTGCATAGACAAAAGGATACCCAACAAGGTCACAAAAAGGGAGAAAAAAAATACACCCACCCCTACCATCAACAATATAGGGGGGGCTCTGCAAGAGACAAAATTATTTTCCAATGTTTATTTGAACACTGGCTACCACTAGGTAACCCTACAGCTGCAGTTGAGTTACACTTCAACATTCTCCTCACACGTAGGCCTCTCTAAGTAAAAGAGGCTTCGCTTTGGTGCATGGTCTGCATCTTAAGGGGTTTAGCACACTATCAAAAGGTGTGTGCGATGGCCGATCTCCCCCGGGCAATCCATGCCAGTCATTGATATACTCATTTATGCCACATCGGTCAAGGAACGCCTGGACAGGCAAGCCAAAGTGCATCCACATCTCAAGGAACATGGGCCGACTATGAGGAGGAGTGTGTGCCTGAAGAAACATGGATTTCTTGGGACACATCTAGGCAATCGGGGCTACTCGAAAACATTCAGACATTAAAATGTGTAGAAGCACCGGGTACTCCATTGAAGTTAGGGGTTTCCTGGGTATGGTTAACTTCTGCAGATGCTACATCCCAGAGCTCATTACCATCACTGGAAATCTTCAGCGCCTGATCAAGAAGAACTATCTGTGGGAGTAAGGGGATGGGGAGGGGATGGGGGAGAAAGAGCGAGAGAGAAAGAAAGCGAGCGAGAAGCGAGAAAGAGACAACCCTCGTCTTCTTTGACAACCATAGCAATGGATTTTTTGACACCAACCCTACTGGTCTTGGAGCAGTTCTGATGCAAGTGCGCACAGATGATTGCAGATTACCAATTGTGTAAGCAAGCAGGGCTCTCACTGCCAAGGACCAGCGTCATTCCCAAATTGAGCACAAAGGTTGGCAGTTCTCTGGGAATGCTAGTACTTATATTGATCAACTATGGATACCCAGTGGTGCTGGCCATGGCCCAGAAACCTCTATTGCCCATTATGGATAGCACTGCAGCAACAGCCTCTGGCCAGAAGTGAACACTGGATATTAAACCTCCCATAGGACGGTCTGCTGCTGTACAGCCAATCAAGAAGAAAGTACCCAGAAGACCAGCTATCTCACCAACCCACAGCATCTCCGACAGATGGTGGCGTGGAAGAGCTCATAGTGGAGGAATGCATTTGCCTGCTGACCATGGCTTCCGCCAGTGTCTATGTCGCTGGAAAAATAATGCAGGCTACGCAGGCAGATGAAGGACTACAATTAGTCAAAGTGAACCTGCACTCTGGGAGTAGGAAGGTTTTCAAAACGGACACTGGCAAATCTCCAGGGTCTGTGGAGGGTGCACACAGAGTTGATGTGTCCATTTGGAGCCTAATCCTTAGAAGAGGAAGCTAAAACAAAAGTACAACAGAGGGAAACGGCGTGGTTTCCCAGCCTACCAAAGGTGAAAGTCATTAAGGGTCTGCGTGTGGTGCAGAAAGCAAGTTTTCCGAGTAGACCGTCATCGATGGATGGCAGAGTGACTGCATCTGCAGCAGTCGGTCAGAACTAACTTTGGTACGGTTCTGGGAACCCAATATTTCATTATGACCTTTGATGAGTTCTTCAGCTACACAGAGGTAGGCTTTACTCCCTTAACACGTGCAAAAGTAGTGATTCCGGCACAAACCATTTGCAATGCATAGAATTCCCAAGTCGGCGTGCTTGGGCACTGGGTAACCTTTTCAAGGTGCAGCGTGTAAAGCATTTATGTTCTGTCTGAACATACAACACAAACATTACTCCAAGATGATCACAACATAGTGGAGAGGTGGTGAAGTTCATGAGAACGCATACAATGTTTTGGATTGCGCACAGGGGAAACCTGTGCAGCACAGCTCTGTGTAGATACCCTATGGACTATCAGACTATTCCCCTCCCACACATCAAATGTAGCGGGAGGGGATGAATCAACAGGCAGGTTAGCAAAATCTACACTGCCACATTACTCCAGGTTAACCCCAGCTGTTGATAAAGCTGTAATAGGGAACCCTAGTGGAGAACATTAAACAAAGAAAGAGATGTAAGGCAATAAACCAGGACCTCATTGCGGGAGACAGAACTGGTGTGGAACAGGCATGTTCTCCACAAACTAAGCCTACCACCTCAACCACATCCATGGTCATTTGCAGCAAAGAAAGAGTCCAGTATTACAGCAACTCACGGCACATTCCATGTTGCCAAACATTGTAGCTTTTTCATGGGAACTCCGAGGAGGCAGGTAATCGAAAAGGAGACCTCACGCGGCAGCCTATTGCAACGACTGCAAACTCGATATGTAGGGTAAGTATTGTATACATATGTATTGCACATTAGGAATATGGGTACAAAAGGTATTTAAAGGGAGCCCGACTGGCACCAGTATTAACCTCCTCCGCCAACGTTTCGCTGGCGCTACGTTCCAGTCTTGTGAGCCCTGCAGGAGCAGGGTTCCACGAGACACAGCAGGATCGGATCAAGAGAGCTGAACCTACACATCCCCTCTTCTTCACAGTGACTTGCCAATGGGGACTTAAAGGAAACTTGAACTTAATGAACAGTCTCTAAGATAAGCAGGTCAGCAGCAGTTCCTTCCACTACTGGAACTAGTCGACGCCACAGTTGTAACATCATACAAGGAAGGGACGCAAGCTCCATGTCCCTTTCTTCCACTGGACTCCCCCCCCATTTGAAGTGCCAGGCAAGGAACTTTGAACAAAACAGTTGGAACTCGAAGCGTTGGAACACTCTCTTCTCAATCATCACCCGTCTAAATTTCACACCCCGTTGTCCTCAGTCTTGACCACAAACCTAAAGACTTGCTTTACTCTCATAGGATCGGACCACTAACATGCCCCAACCCGAAGGGCCAAGGGCAATTTGATTCTTACGGTGTACACAGTGCCACTATCCCTCACGCCACTCCGATCATACAGTTCCTTGTTCCTCCACAAACTTCGCTCAATATTCCCTCACACGTCCCAACCTCTGCTCTGACAAGGTAGGACAACCCATCCATGGGAGAAAGCTTTGTGTTGGCTTTCCTACCCCCACTGAGCTCAAAGGGTGACACCAGTGGTGCTGTGTGGAGTAAAGCTGCGAGCTCTCCCCACCTCCTGTAAAGCAACTTTCCAATTGCATTCATTTGCACCCGATGGCTTCCTTAAGAACTCTATTAAAGCACTCCACAACCCTATTGGTCTGTGGAGGATAAATAGCACTAGTTGTGTGTGATGACATGCGTACAGCAGTAGTCACTCCATTCCTTTGATCTGAACTGAGTGCCATCAGCAGACAATCACTCTGGCATAGCCCCGTCTCCCACACAATTCTTCAAGGAAATCCACTACTTTTCCCGAGGTCACACTGTCACTAAAACCTCTGCCCATCTAGTGAGTAAATCCAACACGACCAAACAGTACGATTGTACTCCATCACACCAAATGGGACCCAAAACATCCATGCCAAATTTGTCCCATGGCTGTGTGTGAGTGTCAGTTACTGCCATCAGGCACTTTGCACTCACACACACTGTCACTCCTCTTGCAAAGGACACCACTCCCTAACCGCCCTTTCAACTTGCATTGTCGCAGGCTTGCCACCGGTAGTAGTTGCACATTTGTTGCTTATTTTTTGCTATGCCCGGATGTCCTTCATGGCTCAATACAACTAGGAGCTTCATCAACCTCATTCTCTTTACATCATCCTTCTCCACATTAGCAGACGCCCTTGACAAACACTCGGCAGCATTGTTCCCCATTCCTGGAATGTATAATCATACTCCTGGAGGCGACAGTCCCATCTTCTGATCCTTCCGGACACTTTTTCCAACCCCTTCGACGTGATGATCTCAACGAAGGGCTTATGATCTGTATGAAACTCGAATCTTGCCCCTCAGACGAAATTTCAGAACTTTTCTGCGGCCCACTTCACCACCAAAGCCTCCTCTTCAATGGCGGCATCATTTTTCTCTGCTCCTTTCAAAAGCCTTGAGGCAAATGCCATCAAGTATTCTGTACTGCCTTCTAGCTGGGTCATTACAGCTCCCAAACCCAGGTTGCTAGCATCAGTTGTGATGATTGTGGTTCTTCCATTCTTGTAATTCTGCAGCATGTGGGAGCTTTCGCTAAGGAACTTTAATGGAAGCAAACGCTTCAGTGCAGGCATCATTCCACATAAATCCTGCTTTGCTTTTTAGCAGCTCCCTCATATTAACCGTGTGAGAGGCAAAGCTGTTAAATTTTGAATAATATTCGGCTATTGCCAAGAATGATTGCAACCGATCTCTGCTCGTTGGTGCAGGCATTCCTTCAATAGCATCTGCCAAATTTTTCATGGGTCGGATCCCTTCCTTCGATATGACATGCCCAAGGTACTCAATCTCACTTCTTTGCACTGGTCTCTACTGAGAGTCATACCTGCTTCGTTTAGTTTTTTAAACAAACTCTTTTTTGGGGGTTTCCAGGTTGTCTGCATAGACCACTATATCATCCTGACGCTGCGGAGACGAGTCCAAAAGGCATCTGCTTATACTGAAATAGACCATCTGGCATTATGAACACAGTCAAATGCCTAAACTTTTTATTAAATTTCACCTGCTGGTAAGCTGAAGTGAGGTCTAATGTTGAAAAATAACTTGCTGGACCCATGGTGCAGATGATCTCTTGGATATTGGGCAGTACATGTCTTTCCGGTACAATGCATTTATTCAGTCCTCTCATGTCAACTGTTCCTCACCACAACCAATGGACAGACCCACTCTGAGGCATCAATGCTCTCAATTATGTCCTGTTCTACCAACTTCTTCAGTTCCAATTTGACTTCTTGGTATCAGGTAATATTATCCCCACCAAAAATATCGCTGTATATAAGGGCGTCGGGAATGGCCATAGGAGATATTTTTAGTGTGGATAATAATTGGGGATAATAATTGGGAGCAGGGGTTGCGGGGGTGTCCCCCGCAGGTTCCATGCCTTAATATTGCCGCAAAAATATGGCAATATTTTTGTATGGTGGTATTTATGAGGGGATATTAACACATGGAACCGACTTCTCTCATTGAGAGGTGAATGTTCTGCATTCTTTGCGCTACTGGTGCACAGTCATCTTTAAGTCTGATCTGGTGAATAAACCCTCATTGACATCTAACATTCTCCTGGAATATTTCTTGCAATCTATTCACTCCTGCGGATGCTTCCACTGATAGAACTGCATCTTCAGCGTTGGAATCGAGCTCGAGTGATAATTTCTTTTGGTGTGTCCAGCTCAGCAGTGGCGTAGCGTCCTTCCTTCAAAAAACTTTTCCAGAGGTATTCCTTCCTTTGAAACTCAGGGATACATTGAACGAACCCACTAAGTCTATGGTCGCTCCCTCATATGCCCTCAGACATATGTCAACCTCATTGAGATACTGTGGTCCCATCTCTACCTATATTCTCTCCAGCATTAGTGTATACATGGCACCCGAGATCGTCATAACCCCATTTACAAAGACAGGTGCTTTCAGGCTATCGACTTCCTCGTCATTGTCCACTATTGGATGGATACTCTCCTCCTGCTCTCCCTCGCAGTGATCACTTCCAATCCAATTGGTGTTTTTTCTGGCTTGGCTACATCTCGCTAAGTGTCTTTTCCATTGCAAACTCTACAAATGATCTTTAGAGCTGGGCATTCTGGGTCAATCACCCAGTGGAATGCACTATCACACCTGAAGCATCCACAACCTCTTCCTCGAGAGTTAAACCTTCCCCTACCCTCAAAGTTCCTTCTTCCTCTGTGCGTTCTCTCATTTGGGAGTTTGTTCCTTTCTATATAACCACCACCTACCACAGCGGCAATTGAGTTGGTTGGGCTTATTGACATCATTGCCTGTTTGGGGGGTCACAGATTTCACGCTAGACTCCTTCAACCTGGTCTCCAAAATCTTAACACACTGTTCAGTGTACTCCACTTCTTTCGCAATATGTAAGACGGTATCAAGTGGTGAATCATCTTCAGACCAAAGTTTGTCCCTAACTTTTCTACTACTACACTCCAACATAAATGGATCTCTTGGCCTCTCATCTAGTTGTTGGTTAAACGTACATGTCCTTGTCATTTTCCGTTATGCCATAATATACTGTTCTACACTCTCTCCATCTTTCTGGGTGCATGTCCCAAAGGTATAGCGTTCTAGGAGGGTGCTTAACTTTTTTTTCATAGTGCTTTCCTATTTTCTTGATGGATTTTCGTATTCACTTAGATCTGCACTTTCTCCTTCTGGAAGATCCGGTAAGTGCTCAAATTGTTCCTACCCTGCTGAGCCTAGACAATGCAGTAAGGTTGCATGTGTTAATATCCCTACAAAAATATCACGATACAAGAATATCGCCATATTTTTGCGGCAATATTAAGCCATGAAACCCGAGGGGGACACCCGCACCACATAAATTATCCCCACTAATAATATCGCCTATGGCCTTACCCCACGACCATATATATGGCGATATTATTGGTGGGGATAATATTACCCGAAACCTGCCGGAGAAGCAATTCCCTTCCCTCGCCACTGTAGTGTGCACCACATACTACATTTGCGTAATTCTCAAAAGACTATCCATCTTTTTCATGGCACAGCGAGTTCTCCAGCTTCAGGTAAGAAAAAAGGGGGGTGGAGGAACACTGGAGAGCCATGTCTCCTGCACCCCTCAGTGAGACTGTAGTTGCTGGGTGATGTGGTACTCTACTTTGTATGCACTCTGTCTGCTGCTTACTTTGACTAAGCAGTGCTTGCAGAATGGATTGAATGTAGTGCTTTTAGAAAAATAAAATAACCTATATAAAATTGGACTCCAGTTCTGCTTAGGTACTGGGACGAGGAGGATCGGAGTGAACCTGCTGGATTATTCAGTGTGTCCTTTCCTATACTACATCATGGCACAGTGCGCATGACAGGCTATCACTTGTTTCAGCATATGGGCACTTCGGCTCACAGAGCACTCTGGCTCTGCTTTAAGGCATGCTGGCGGCGCTGGGAGGGGGATTTATATTCGGGCGTGCTGCTTACAGGCAGAGAAAAAGCTTGATAGCATAGAAGGAGAGCGATTGCGCAGTACCTCCTCGCTGCCGCCACACTCACTGGAGATATATGATGCCTGTTTCGTGGGTACCACACGCCCATCGACAGGTGGATGTTTGGTGTCCGTGGGAAAGTGTCTGTGAAGGTGGACGCGGGAAGTCTGGAATGGAGGAGGGGGGAGGAGGTGATGCTGAATCGGTTGAGGATAGGGCATGTGGGGCTGAATGACTGTCTGCATTGAGTGGGGAAGCGTGAGTCGAGGGACTGTGCAGTGTGTGGGGTGCCTGAGACTGTGGGACATTTTTTGCTTAGGTGTGAGAGACATGTTGTGGAGAGAGATTTGATGAGGGTTCGGTTGTCTGCGCTGGGTGTGGCTGAGATGAGTGGGAAGGCTTTGCTGGGAGGAGACGGGGTGAGAGGCAGGAGGAGGAGCAGTGTGTTGGATTTTGTGAGACAGACGGGGCGGTGGGAGGAGTTGTGAGTTTATGTGGGCTATGTGTCGATTGGTGGGTTGGTGCACATCATCCTATTGGATGGGGAAGCGCCTGCGTGGGTCCGCCCACACATTCAGTAATTAAGAAGACGACGACGACGACCTATGGAACAACGCTTTTTTTTGGCAAGCCACTTCAACTTAGTTACATGGGAAATTCAACGTGCAAGCAGCGGGGTATGGGGTGCCAGGGCTCATGGCGTTGGGTCGCTCGACATGCTCGTCGCCAGTCTGTAATCACTGCAAACTCGATATGCAGGGTAAGAGCTGTATACATATTTATTGTACATTAGGAACATGGGTACAAAGGTAATTCAAGGGAACACCGCTGGCACCAGTATCAACCTCCTCCTCCAACCGTCTCTCCGAAGCTATGTTCCAGTCTCGTGAGCCCTGATGGAGCAGGGTTGAAGGAAACAGCAGGATCGGTTCATGAGGGAGCCGACCCAACATGTAACATGAGGCTTTGTCACCCGGGACTTGTGTGGTTCATTTTCCAAGTGAAGGAAAGGGGGAGGACAGAGCTACACCTCAACCAATAGAACAAGAACCTGATGTATGCTGGAGAGCTGAGAAGTGAGGCAACACCTCCGAAGAGCAGCAAAGACGATTCAGTATAATGACCAGGATGGTTAATACGCATGAAAGTCAAGTTATCCAGTGATACTACAGAGAAGTGAGGTTGTGGGGAAGGATGTTGTGACATAGTTGCACACATGACGGCATGATAGACTTTCATGTTCAATGGGATGATGCCATTTGCACCATCACAGTTTTCGGATAAAACACTGGCAACCAGTGTAGGGCGGATCAGTGAAGCAAACATACACAAAGATTTTTTCCCTATTATCTGGTCCCTCGGCCCCAATTAAAGCGTGCAACAGTGGACCTAAACCACTAACAGGGGCCGGTCTTTATTCCAGACATGCCCCACCAGCAAAAGAGACCATCTATTCCTTAACTTGCCCTACCCACAGAAGAGGTCGACCTCTATTCCAAAACATGCCTCATCTACAGAAGAGGGCTACCTCCATTCCACCTCCATTCCTTAACCTCCCTTATCTGCAGAAGAGGTCTACCTCTATTCTTTAACCTGCCCTATCCACAGAAGAGGTCTACCTCTATTCCTAAACCTACCCTATCCGCATGAGGTCTACCTCTATTCCTAAACCTGCCCTATCCGCAGAAGAGGTCTACCTCCATTCCACCTCCATTCCTTAACCTGCCCTATCCACAAAGGAGGTGCATTTCCATCCCTTAACCAGCCTGATCAGTGTCGGGCAGGATTAATGAAACCAATATACCCACATACTTTGTTCCTTGGTATCTGGTCGATCAGGCCCCTATTAAGTTGTGCGACAACCCGGTGGCTCCGAGCCACTAACAGGGACAGGTATTAATTCCCGACATGCCCCACCAGCAAGAGAGATCTGCATCTCTCAATTTAACATGCTCTATCCCCAAAAGAGATCTACCTCCATTCCTTAAACTGCCCTTCCACAGAAGAGGTCTACCTCAATACCTTAACCTGCTCTATCCACAGAAGAAGTCTACCTTTATCCCTTAACCTGACCCATCTGCAGAAGAGGTCTACCTTTATCCCTTAACCTGCCCTATCTGCAGCAGAGGTCTACCTCGATTGCTCAACCTGCCCCATCTGCAGAAGAGGTCTACCTCGATTGCTCAACCTGCCCCATCTGCAGAAGAGGTCTACCTCGATTGCTCAACCTGCCGTATCCACAGAAGTTGTCTACCTCCATTCTCTAACCTGCCCTGTCAGCAGAAGAGGTCTACCTCGATTGCTCAACCTGCCCTATCTGCAGAAGAGGTCTACCTCGATTGCTCAACCTGCCGTATCCACAGAAGTTGTCTACCTTGATTGCTCAACCTGCCCCATCTGCAGAAGAGGTCTACCTCGATTGCTCAACCTGCCCTATCCAGAGAAGTTGTCTACCTCCATTCTACAACCTGCCCTGTCCACAGAAGTGGTCTACCTCCATTTGTTAGTACATCCTGCTGGTAGACAAGGGCTGCCTACATTCACTCATACGGTCCAATGGCAGAAGGCCTACCATTCTCAAACCAGCAAAGAGGCCTGTATACATTCCTTAAAAATCTCTGCTAGCAAAAAAGCTCCTCTATTCCATCACCAACACTGGCAGCAGAAGAGGCCCCTTCCAATCCTCCCTGCCGACAGTGGGGGCCTTGCTTCCATTCCTAAACACTCACCAAAAGCAGAAGCCTGTCTCTATTCCTTCCCTCCCTCTCCCAGCTGGAGGGGGCCTGCCTCCATCCCTTCACCCTCTGTTGCCCAGTACCGTTCCTGGATAGAAGGCAAAGGGCCCTTTTGCTTCTTGCCATCCCCTACCGGAATTCAAACCAGTCTCCTGCAGGTAATGCGCTGGCGCCACAGCTCACCGAGCTATCTTGCTGAGGATTCCTCTTATTTCAGCCTGCTTGGGGCAGAAGGGCTCTTCCCAGGTAAACTCACTGCAGCCACAGCACCTCAGAGCTGAACGCATGGTTAAGATTAGATTTCTGCACCGGGGGTGGTTTAGGTCTTTGGCAGGGACCTCTCGAGTTGAGAATGCTGGGCGACTAGAAAGGGATGCGATCAGACACTGCTTGCTCTGCGGGAAAGTGTCTCGGTGATTGTGTGAAGCATTTGCTTTCACTGCGTTTCTTTCCGTCTGGAAAGTCGTTTTGAAATGCAGAGTTTTCTAGGTAAGCAATACTAAAGAGGGTTTGTGTTTTGAGGAGTGAACGAGAGACACTGCCTCGTGTGTGTTTTTCGAATTTGTTCCTAAGGAATGTGGTGGGGCTCGTTAAAAATCGTAATATGATCGAAGTCTATTTGGAAATGATGTCCAGGGCCACTCTTGGTCCCCAATCCACTCCTGGGTATAAATCAACATACCATACCATAACATAATACCATAATAATGTCCTCCACGCGCCCTGCTGGTGGGCGGGCCTTGCCTGCATTCCTAGAGGCTTAAGTGGGGCGAGGAAGGCTGCACGGAGCCGCGGCAGGAGGATTGGGCAACTGCGCACGTGCGGAGTTGAAACATGAAATCACATCTGCACGTCAATAAAAGGGAAAGCGGTGCATTCTAGTGAAGGCAATGACACTGGAACCCGCAAGCACGTTGCTGTGCTAATTACGTAGCTAGGCAACTGGCATTCCGCAAGCCATAGGAGCAGCCACCACCGGAGTCTGTAAACCACCAATAAATGCGACAGGAAGTGAAGCGACAGACACATGCTAACAGGCCCCTTGGTAAGATGTGCTGGGGGGGGGGGGGCACGTGTCTCCGCTCCCACTCGTCCGGGGTGGTTTGGGGGGATGTGCAGTCCGGGGCACGGCACCGCAGAAACGGTTGGGCGGAGAGCTGCTACGCATTTATGGATTTATGGGTAGGGATGATGTTGCAACATTGTAGCACTTGCCACGCGGAATGAAACAGACATTTATGAAAAGGTACCATTCTGCCATCACCAAGCACACGAGTTTTGGAACGCTCCTCCGAATGCCTTACCTGCCCACCCTACCGCACTGTCTCCTGGCAACCCCTTGCACTGGGGTCTGTATCTGTACCCATACAGCCCCCCCTTTTTCTTCCTGCACTTATCAGACCTACCTTGTCCCTGTCTGCTGCCTTAAACCTAGCACTTGCCAATTGCTGGCTGCACTACCACTGTTGGTTGTCTTTATTATTTATTTATTATTGATCTGTTTCTCCATTGCTTCGCACTTTCCACTTCTCTCCCTTCCATGCACTTTCCCCCTCCCCCTCTCCCATGCACTTGCGCGTTCTCAATGTCACTGGGCCTCGTAAGATTGTTGTTTTGTTCTCCCCTGTTCCTCTCCCTTGCCTTGTCGCGCTCTGAAACACTTGTGTACGAGCGCGATAGAAATAAAATATCAATATCAAAAGCAGCCCAACCCCTCAAGTGTTTTCATAAGGCTGTTCACCGGAGCGGTGGTGGCGATCTAGCCAGGATCTCCCAGAGGCACAGCCAGAAATGACAGGGCCGGTGGCCTGATCATGTCAAGAGGGGATGCCAACCCCTCTCTGCCTGGGGTGGGGGGCACACCAGGGTTGTCAGAGCCAGTCCTGGGTCAGAGGCGGGTTGTGGGAGTTGGGATGGCACCAGTCCCCGTCCCTTGTACTTGCATCTGTGAATTGACAACCTCTTCTCCTTACCGCATGCTTGCACTGCACAATGCTGGCCAGTTACTTGTCCCGTAGGACATCCAGATCCAGCATGCTCAGAAGTGGAAGAAAAAAGGGAGCAAGAGAGAAAGAAAAAAAGAGAGAGAGAGTGGGAGAAAGAGACAGACCCCCGCTCTGCCCCGGCAGGGCCTTGGAGCAATCAGCAACACAGAAACTCTACATGACATGGGAGAGCGTGCAGGAGGTGGCTCCAGCAGTACCAAGTGCACAGAGCAACAGCAATCCCAACACGGACCACCCGACCTACAGAAGAGCGAATGCGATCAGAAGATTGAAAGGAGGGTGACTGTGGGGAGTGCAGTTCTTTGAAGAATTGTAGTGCTGTAGAGAAAGAGGAGTAGTAGTAGTAGTAGCGGTTGGGAGTGTAGTTGTAGTGTGGAAGTAGTTGTAGTGTGGAAAAGAGCGAGTAGTAGAAGTGTGGAGTGGGGAGAGTAGTAGTATAGAGAGAAAAAAGAAGTAGTGGGGAGGAGAGAGTATAAAAGACTCAGATCCATGGGTGAAGGTAGGTAGTAGAAGAACATCGGAGAGAATAAGGTTTGTAAAGGAGAGAGAGAGGAGAGGAGTTGGGTGGAGTAGTAGGAACAAGAGGAGCAAAAGGAGAGAGTGACAGACACAGGGAAAGGAATACCAGAGCATAGAAGGAAGGAGCTAAGTGGGGCCCAAGTATCTAAAAGGCGCACCAAGCGAAACACTACACTACATTGGGGAACCTAGATCACGATCCACCTAGATGGTTCTCGGAAGGAGTTGAGAGGCGGTTGCAACCAGTTACACCGCTTCTTAGATAGTAGGGGTTACCGTTCATTAGTACCCGGCGAGAGACAATCAGAAAGCAACAAGCATTCTGATTGGCTCTCGCCGGGTCATTACCCGGCCGAGAATCCTTCGATTCTCGGCCTGGATTCCAGGCGCCTTGTCCTCGGCGGGGGCGTGGCAGCCCCTCAGCCGATGAGGAGGCTCGAAGCGGGGCCATCCGCGCTCCAAACCTCCCCACGACTGAGAAGCTGCCTTGGCCCCCCCCCCCCCCCCTGCCGGGGACTCGGGTAAGCTTTTTCTTTTTCCTTCCCTCCCTCCTACCTACCCCACTTACCTTTTTGCTCCTGCTTCCCCGCTGGGCAACGATAGCAGGCTCCAGCAGTGTGGAGACTCGGAGCGGGCAATCCCCGCTCCGCGCCTCCACACGGCTCCACACGGGGGCGCAGGTAAGCTTTTTTTTTTTTCTTCCCCTCCCTCCCTTACATCCTCCCAACCCCACTTACCTTCTGCTTTTTTTTTCCGGGAGCGGACGCGCTGGGAACACTTGTTGGGAAGCTGGGAACGCTCCCGATGGCCGCCATGGAAAGGGAAAACTGACTCCGTTTTCCCTTTCCCAGCGGCCATTTTTTTCCATTTTCTTTTCTGTTTCGATGCGCGCCGAAACAGAAAAAAAAATGCCATTAGCTCCCCGATCCAACGGGCCGGGGTGCTAATGGCAATAAGACCCTCGGCGGCGGGACAATACCGGCAGGCAATAACTACGGCCCCGGGCATTACCTGGGGCGGTATTGCCCCGCCGCCTCTGGTTTTACTGCAACACTAGAGTTAAGCTTGGGGGGTGGGGGGTTCAGGGACGACTGAGCTAGGGAGAGAATGTCTCACCCTAGTCAAGACAGAAGGACGGCCACTAGAGAGCCCCTTTACATTCTAAAAATAAAAACCCTTGAATTGTCTTCCAGAGTTGGTGTGCTCTTGAAGTCATCTGTGAGACAAAACCGAGCATTAAACAAGGGAAAGTCCTTTCCCTAGCAAAACCAGTTCCATGCGGCTTCCAGTGCACTTTAACATCTTGGTGACATCACTGCACTGGTGGATCTACCAGAGACCACCACCTGCGCCTTCCACTTCTACACAGATGACACGCATTTACCAGAGCGTCAAGTTCTCCGCTTTCTTGAAGAGCCGGTTGGGGCTTGAAGATGGTCCGAGCCAAATTAGCCCACAATTGAATGACTCTACAACAGAATGGCAGGCCACAGGGACACAAAAACGACTCGGGCCTAACAGCACCCTGCACCTAACTACTTCTGGGAACGAGGTCACCGTAAAGACAAAAGTGAGGAAAGCGTGTGTTTTCTGGTATGCCATCCTGAGCCTAAACAACTTAGATCCACCAGCACAAACATCAGAAACGATCTTGCGGTTTACAATCCAGCAGAGGATTAGGAGCCCTGACCACCTCTCGGCTACACTCTGCAAACATGATCAACTCTACTATCAAACATATCTTACAAGTTACAAACCTTTGGCCTACAGAAATAACAATCCGACTTAAGGGCTGTCACTGGCTGTGCATGCCAAATCACCTCCAAAATGCATGAGAAGCAGCACAGCTCAGCAGTGCCAGCCAAACAGGGTCCATCAATATTGCCCATTTTTCCTCCGCAGTCAACCCAACGCAATACCGTGCTCAAGCTTCAAAAGCACCACAGATGTGGAATGACCTACTACTAAAAAGGCTGGAATGTCACAGTGCAGGCAAATACTCAAGATCCCCCTCTTCAAACTACCACACTCAATGCCCAAGGGAGGAGGCCATTCATTCGGTGTTCTAGACCTCTGCTAGCTGCACCGCCAGAGCAGGTTTCCCTCCAGGTCTGTGACAGTCTACAGGTTGCCCTTTAAGTGACCTGGAAATGTAGTGCCAAAAGTCTGCAGCGAGTGCTGTACAAATACACAAATGCCTTGAGACTGGTTGCTTTGAATTTCTATACCACCTTGGACGGAGAGACTGGACCTGCCAGTGGCTTATGCCAGGAACTCACACCTTCCTCATACCTTGACTTCAGGCTGTCCCCCTATGGCCCATTTGCTTAACGAAGGACCCGATTTGATCTCCCATACGCACTTGCACATTGCACTTAAGCTGACTGGCACTCTAACAGGCGGACATTTTGTTACCCCACAGACGATCCCATAACCTGCAAGCTTTTCTATGGGGCCAAAATGTCCTTATGTTGCAGCACAATCAAGTCTTTCCGTCTCCAGCTGTACTTTTCCTCACCCAAAACTATTGCTTTATTGGTTCTACAATTGATAATTTTCAGTGTTTTATGGTCGTTTTATTGCAAATCCACAAAAACCGCAGAATGATACGGTCTCTTATGTTGGCGGCCGGAGCAAAACCAAGGCGTCCGAAGATCTTCACATTAGCATCTCTTTAAAAGCCGGTTGTGGTAAAACTATGCTAAAGAGCCTACTTAAAGTCTTGCCGGAGTAAATAAAAAGCAAGCTTCTGCTGCATGAATGAGTTCAGAACTACAGTACCGGAGAAAATCGGGTGCATGTGCCACACTGTCCACAGATCTCAATGCTGCTTTGGCCCCAATGCATCTTCGATGCCGGTCGTAGACATCCTTTCATGACGCTGCTTAGAATTTTACCCCATGTGGCTCTTTGCCATTCAATGGTGGTGGAAGCACCTACTAAGCACTCTGAAAACTGCAGGAAAACCCCACACCCTGGACTAGGGTATAAATGTAACGCAGTATACTGAACGAATGTATCCAGGAGGTTGTTTCTTAGTTTTAAAGGTATCACAAATTTATTTATTAAGACATCATTTACAAAAAAGAATTCATCATTAATTAATGCACACATATGAAATTACATTACCATTGCAGGAGAGCAGAAGACACCAGATAATAAAATCCTAACATCAGCATCATAATTTATGAAATGCTACCACTTATGAATTGTACTAAATGTTTTAGTTCACATGTTTTTACTGTGAGTGAATGAGGCTGATTGATTTGTGTTGCAAATGATGGTGTGACTGTTGATGAATGATGCTGATGTTAGGATTTTATTTTCTGGTGTCTTATGCTCTCCTGCAATGGTAATGTAATTTCATATGTGTGCATTAATTAATGATGAATTCTTTTTTGTAAATGATGTATCTTAATAAATACATTTTTGATACCTTTAAAACTAAGAAACAACATCTGGATACATTTGTTCAGTATACGGTGGAAGCACCTACACCTTCACTTACAGGCCCTGGCCACGGATGCTCTGCAGGGATTGAAATAATGGTTTGTTGACCAGGAGCAAAAATCAACACCTGGATGTCGAGCATCACCCGTGTGAGAGGAGCTACCTCCGAGCAACCAGGAGCTAGTACGCAGTGCAGAGCAAATCGAACTTGTGCACAAGATGCAAACTACCCTTTTTCTATTAATATGTTATTTATTTTATTTTGCATTTTTAAAGCGCTCACACAGCCCGCAGGCATCGAGGCGCTGTTACAGGAATTGTTTGTTTTTTCAGTTGCATAATTGTTTTTATTTTTTTGTCTTAGTTGCGTATTTATAACGCGCTTAAACACCCAGCGGTTTCTAAGCGCGGACCCGGGAATCGAACCTGTGTTGCTTCGTGTCTTGCATCCAAGGCACGCACGTTGCCGTTAAGCTATCCTCCCGGGACATGCAATATGCTTTAACTATCCTTTGGGTGGGTCCTTTATTTTGTTTTGTACACATTCCCAAAACTACACAGTTAAGATCGCAGGTATTTTTTATGGCGTATATATATATATATATATTTTATATTATTATTATTTATATAATGGCACCACTTGGCCTTGGGAGTCAAAAGTAGCTGCCAGTAGCTGTTAGCTCCCCTTGGCTTTAACCAGGACCTAAATAGCTGGCAATTTCGAACCCCGCTCTAGTGGGATGTGTGGGTGTGTGTGTGCGACGTACGCATTCATAAGCACATAGGTACACCCTTGGCTGTCTTTAGCAGGGATAGCTACTGGGTTGAAAGTCTATCTGGTGCACCCGTAACAGATTGGGAACCACTGTTCAAAGCTGGTTTGAGCCTCAACACCTGGTTGATCGCTAAATCAACTGGGTCCCAGGATTCTATCTATCCCACCATTGTTACTGTTAATGCGTTCAGTAAAATCATACATTTTATAATTGTGGCATGAATTAATATGTATTATTTAGCTGATGATGCAATTCCTTGCTTTTTGCAAATTTGTTTACGTACTCACATTTCTGGGGTGTGGCGAATAAGCTGAATAAGTAAGCGCCAGCGAATACGTGCAGTGTTACTTGTTCACCATTTATTCTTTTTCATCCCCTCATGTTTTTACAGTAAATAATGAATGCAAGGAGCACACAGCATTGGTGCGCGCAACGTACAACACAAATGGAAACAATCTACAGAAGACTTCTCAATCAATCCCCAGGCCACCAGCTACGGCTCCACTCGCTTTCCTCAGCCCTTCACACCGGACAGCAACAGGATCCCATGTGAAAAGGTGCAAGTTCTGGACACCTTGCAAGTGGCCGAAAGCGGCATTACGCACTCTGCAAGAGGTTAATATCTTCACAAGAGCGGTGTGCTATTGCCCCAGACACCAAAACCCAAAATTCATTAAGGTACCTTCAGAAAGGTCTGAAATAACAGTGTCCTTTCTGAAATGTAATTATTAATATTCGGTTTATCATTGTTTGACGATGTCAAAAGCACTACGATAATTTTTTTTAAAAATCAAAAGGCGGAGGCGAGAGTCAAACCCAGCTCCTTGTCACTGGAGGGTAACGCTCCCGCTGCTTGCCAACAAACACCATGAAGATGAAGCCAGCCCTTCAACCCGTGCCCAGAGGTCACCAAACAGTCTGCGAGAAACCGACAGTCACACTGCCCCTTACCACAGGACGCAGGGCTCATTGCTGCAACAAGGGTATGTTTTTCTCTTTATCCTGCTACTCGGCATGTTATCCACTTGCATACACTGGCCCTTTTCACAAACCAGAAGTCTGTCATTGTTAGAAAGGGTCTTGCATTCGGGCAAAGGGTGCATTGTGCGTCAGACAATATGTCAAATAACATTCAATCATACTCCTGATTTGATTGGTTTATATTGAGTAACCCATATCGAAATAAAATAAATATTTAAAAAAGCATGTCAGTGCCTGTAATCTGGTTACTAAAAACACTGATTTTCCAGTGGTTTATGTTATGTTCCCCGTACAAGGTACCCTTTACTAGTCCCCTCCGTAAAACAATGCCCCAAAAAATAGCAAGCTATTGTTTCTAAAGGAACCACTACACCACCCCCTCCCTCATAAAAATCCTACTGCTGTTCGTCTAACCTGGTTTATAGTGTAACCAGTAAGCTTGTAAGTAATGTTGTAACCTACCCGTGACACCCCCGGGTATGGGCGTATAATCAAATGCAAAAATAAATAAATAACTGTCCCGCTGGCACGCACAGCGCATGTCAACTCTCCACACGGTATGTAAAATCGTGTCTTCAATTTAACTTTTACAAATGTTAAGTGTTGTTCTTTTGATGTAGTCCTATTAAAGGACGCCCCGTCGACTAGCTTGAGGTAGCGCTCTTTTTGACTTACTGCACAAAAACCCAGACTCGTTAGAGTGGAAAAGGTTGCTTTAATGTGGCAGGTCAAAGCTTACAAATAAAACGCTTACCTGGCTCGCTAGCCTTACAAACTAACAAACTATTTAAACAACCAAACAACAAATACAATTTTCATTTTTCCAACCATTAAATAAATAAATAAATCAACTTCCTCCCTAAACATCCCTTAGTCCCAACAGTCTCCTTACCACTTCTCAAGGCGTCCCCTTTTTCCCCTGGGGCCATGCCCCTTCAGGTTCAATACCTGCTCCCCCGGGGTAGCCCGCTTGTGCAAAAACAGCACCACCCCATCCTTTCCCGCGCCATTCCCCCACATCAAAAGGGGCCATGCCCCCGCCACCACAACAAATTCCCGGACCCCTCCAAACTCCCCTCTACGCCAAACTCCTCTCCTAATGACCTGCAGCCAGTCTGACCTGCCACATCAGCAACGAATAATATACATCACACAAATCAAATGCCCCAACCTGTCACATAAAACTACCAAAACAATACCGACTGAAAACGGTACCAAAAAACCCCCAGACAACCTTTTAAAGAGAATTGATCCCAAAGAACACAAAATAAAAATATGTAAGCACCCCCCCCAGACAACTAGAACCTGATACCTTAAACCAAGAACAAAAAAGGGGGCGGGCGGGTCAAATCAAAGTCCCCAACCATCGCCTGCTTCCCGAACCTTCCCTGACCCTTAAATACCCCTGAGACGCTCTGCCCACGGCCACCTCGCTGGCCTGTGTGGTGTCAAAATAACCCTGGGGAGAAACGCTTCGCGTTCCCCCTGGGGACCCCTTTCTCCTTAGCTGTGTTTTGTTGCTCAAATCCTTTTGGATTTGGACATGCGTGCATGTTTGAGTTGGCTTATGCGATGTCCCCGGGGCGCATGGCAGAGACTTGAGTTGGCAGTGACTGAGTTATGGGTTTTTTTAGGATGGTGAGGCCTTTCGCAAAGTCCCAGACCCACCCAAGCCCTAGAAAGTAGTCCGTAGCCACAAAGGCCCCAACAGTAGCCTGCAGGCCACCATCTCTGCTCCACAGGACAAGTCCTAGTTTTTGAGACGTGGATGTTGCCTATAGACCAGCTTGGCCACTCTGCACCCAACCACAGTTGTCATCATTTTGTAGTAAACATATTGCATCCCTCTGATGCCCGCCTCACCCTCCAGTGTGTCAGAGTGAACTCAACAGTGCGCCCATATGGCCCCTTTCATTTTTTTCTATCAAAGGATCCAGTGGATCTCACTAAAACCAAATGGGCTACAACTGTGTCCCCCTCTAAAGTGTCGCTCCCAGGCAATAAACCTTATTGGCTCTCATGGAGCTTGTCCCTTCATGGGTCTGGAACCAAGTAACCACAGGGTGGCCCAAAAATGGTAGTTTCCAATTTGGGTGCAAGAGATTCTGCGGTTTACGGCCCACAAGGATATTCTAATTAACTGGAAATCAGAACCCCCCTCTGAGTAGGAAGGATTGGATTGAGCGGTTATCAAGAACCTGTGCTTTAAAGCGAGGCAGCTTTGAACAAGTTGCTAAGTACGCACAAGCTGATACAGTAAATCCCTACATATGAGACGACTTAGACAAAGGGGTGCAAGAGCAGTTTGGTCATTTTAGATGTGCCGGTTGAGAGAGATCGATGGCATTGCAGTAATCAATGCAGTCACTAACCTGCAAAGGAACACCAACAGAGAGGTGCTTGTACCTTAACTCTGGGGTTATGGGATTGCCCTTGTGGATTTCCAATAGTTTCCTCTTCTTTGTCCCACAGCCCTGGGAGAGAGCCGGGCAGCATTCCTCCCACTTGCCTTTCATCAGAGCCCTCTGTAGCCCTGTTGATATAATAAGGGAACAGTGCTTTCGGAGGAAAAGTCAGATGTCTTCAAATCCCCTCCAATCTGTGACATGGCCATCCCTCACTACAACATTGTCTCGGAGTATTTAATGGGATTACCCAGCAAACAACTGGATTAACTAGGAATATGATGGTGATACATGGGCATGCACACTTTGGCAAACTATGGCAAATGTTGAGTTCCTACATATAAAACGACAGTACCCTGCAGAGGTGTAGGTACCTGCACATATGATGACAATACGGTAGAATATTTAAGTCAGAATTTTTTAAGGCATCACAAAGACATTCTGCTGTTGAGGCAGAAAAGGGGAAGGAATATCAGGAGAGGGAGGGACACAGTGGGTTTCTTCACACTAAGACAAGAGGTCACATGCATGATGCCAGTTTCATTAAGTATTTGGGTCATTCACATTTGGAGGAGCCACTGAAAGTCCCCTACGCTTCGGTGAAATACAATTGCCAAGATGTTCACGCAATAACCTATTCCACATGTAGTTACCAGGTTGAATCGCAGCCCTCAGCATGGGCAAGGACGGGGGATACTCATTCAGCAAACCTGACCCATAGGGAAGGCTTTCTGGGAGCAGAAGGTCCCGTGCACTTTCCTAAAATGTAGCTGGTGGTTCTCAAGTGTTCGGTCCCCGACAGGCTGTTCCGCTATTGGTCCTTAAGATATAAATCATTTTAGGTCCCACCCTACTTTGACTTGACATACATGCACGGAGCGGCCGGCTCCGGCAGGTAATCTTTTCATCACCACAGTCACACATTTGGGTCCGAGATCCCAGGAGATCGCTGTGGACAACGAACAGTGCTTCAACTATTAATCTTTAACAATAATGATCATAAAGTACCAGGTTTGTATCCACCGCTTTAATCCAGATCCGCCCTACTTCCAACTACTGTAATAGTAGCTATTACAGTAAGCATCCCTGCGCGGGCCGCATACAGGAGCGGTCACCAGCCGCCCTAGTAGTTTAGGTAGCCCCAAGCGACGCTAGGTTGTAGTGACAAGGGGGTGATGACTATTTGCACTCCGGAGCTTCGTCCAGGGTGCAAATAGTTTTAACAGTTTTCTTTGATCACGAGACAGACTTGCGCATGCCCAGAGTCCAAACCAGAAGATAGCCACCGCCATAGTAAATAGAAAAGGGACTTGGTCACTTTTCTATTTTAATGTGGCAGCCCAGCGGAAGGAGCGCAGTAACCAGAGCTGGTCCTGGAGGCAAGTAGGAGTGACCGGGGGTATTTGGGATGGTGTGGGGGCCAGAATGGAGGAGGAGGGGAGTAGGGAAGGGTTTCTGGGGAAGGGACATGGGGTTGCTGTGCTGAAGCGGCAAGAAAAAGATGGGGGAGCCCGAGTAAGAGGCACGGGTGGACACTGGCAGTTTCTGCCCATGTTTACAGCCACCTGACCGGCTGAGCACCCTTTCCTCATGTGCAAATCAATTTTATGCTAGTCAATTTAGCCAGCCATGCCAGCCGTGCCATGATTCAAAACTTACTAAGTGCAGGCTTTCCCCTTGTCGGAGTCGAGAACTTAACCCTTGAGCCATCCACCTGGAACCAGTGTAGGGAATGTGGAGAGGGGGGCGACATATCCATGATTCTTAAGACGCGGTGCCCTGTTTTGCACCAGTTATACCTTCGGTGCCTGCATCAGGTAGTCCAACGTGCACAATTGTTCAGTAGTCCACCCAGCTGACTCCCAAGGAAGGCTCTTAAGACATGTGCCATGTGTTAGAATGTCCTAGGTCATAGAGAAAATATTTGCCCCACAGAAATACCCAAGCTATTGGCCTTGCAAATGCTTATTTATTGAACGCCAGGAGGTTTTTGTTTCCTCCGGCTGCCAGAGCACAACATTTCATAACCTACAAGCAACTGAGCAGAGTGCTCTGCCAACCCGTGCCCACTCCTAGGAATAAGGTTTCCTACAAGTGAAAATAGCAAATGCTTTGGCAAAGAAAATGAACCACATTTAGTAACATTAAAAGACAGTACTATTCAGTGCAAGCGTCTGCATAAAGAACAAAGGCCATGAAATGTGGCCATGACATGGGGCGTCCAGGTGCTGCAACGTGTCACGCAAAATGTGCACTGGACTCTAGTCATTGGCTAGTGATATATGTATAGAGTAAAGGAGGCGAGTGACACTTATGCCTAGCTTGTAACTTGCAACGTAAAGGTTTGCACCCTAAGGGGGAGATCCATCAAGTCTAGGAATCCCAACATCACAGTAGATCGTCCCGATTGGCTGCGTTTTTTCTGGAACAATCCACTCTTGGGTGTAAATGGTGGCATCTGTCACTGGCTATCGGTTATATTTCTGTATATTCGGGGAGGGGAGTTTTGCCAAGCTTCCACATGTGCCAGTCCTGTACTCGGGAATAGTGGGCCGCGGTACAACGTCCTTTCATCGAAAGCTATTTTTTTGACAGGTTTTTTAAACAAAATGTTTCGCCAAAAAAAAAGCATCGAAAAATATTAGGGGGTGGGGGTTGGAAAGGACATATAAAGGGTTGGGTGGGGGTATGGAATAGCAAAATGATAGAGGTGGTTTTGGGGGGCAAAACCCCCAAAAATTAAAATGTTCGGCAAAAATGTTTTGTAAAACACCCCGTTGAAAAAAATTGCTGTCGATGAAATGACAGAATGGAAACGCGCCTACCCGTCTCTGAGATGCATTCCTGCTTTAAAAACAACGAAATACATATAATGCATTCGTTCCCCATAATATCCTAAGCATATGTCACCCAGCAGTTCTGCCTGGACTGCCCATTTTGGGGATGGGGCCAGGCATGTTTTGCATATGGACACTGCCAACTAATAACATTGCAGGATGGAAAACTATAGCCTGAAGCGTTGCCCAGAGTTGTGCCCGTGGTTATTATTGATTAAAACCTTTTGCTTGGGTCAAATAGCCTTATTTGAAGTTGCTGGGCGCCACTGAGCTACTGGATGCATCCTTGAAGTGCCTTGTTCGCATGATAGGACTCAATGTTAGCATGTCCACACTCGGACAGAATTGCGAATTTTAGCATGTCCACACTCGGCAGAATTGTGAATATTGGCCTGCGTTGCATCTAGATAGGACTCTGAATGTTAGCATGTCCACACTCGGACAGAATTGCGAATATTAGCATGTCCACACTCGGACAGAATTGTGAATATTGGCCTGCGTTGCATCTAGATAGGACTCTGAATGTTAGCATGTCCACACTCGGACAGAATTGCGAATATTAGCATGTCCACACTCGGACAGAATTGTGAATATTGGCCTGCGTTGCCTCTAGATAGGACTCTGAATGTTAGCATGTCCACACTTGGACAGAATTGCGAATATTAGCATGTCCACACTCGGACAGAATTGCGAATATTAGCATGTCCACACTCGGACAGAATTGCGAATATTAGCATGTCCACACTCGGACAGAATTGTGAATATTGGCCTGCGTTGCATCTAGATAGGACTCTGAATGTTAGCATGTCCACACTCGGACAGAATTGTGAATATTGGCCTGCGTTGCATCTAGATAGGACTCTGAATGTTAGCATGTCCACACTCGGACAGAATTGCGAATATTAGCATGTCCACACTCAGACAGAATTGTGAATATTGGCCTGCGTTGCATTTCGATGGGACCGTGAATGTTGGCATGCTCACACCTAGATGGAATCCTAGGCATTGGCCTGCGCCGCATCCAGATAGAGGTGTGAGGGTCGACAGGTGCTGCACCTTGATAGAACTGTGAATGTTAGCATGCTAAAGGTCAGGTAACCAACTAACCAATATAAGCTCAAACTCTGCATACTTATCTCACTCAAAAAACTCACAACCATCTCTCGCACAGCAAGCCGCACGCACTTCACAACGCTGCAACAACACATAAGCCGGAGCAACAGCACACGCGGACTGACGCCGATCCAATATCCGCACCAAAGCTCAGTATCTGGTGTACACCGAGCTGAAGCTGCCAACAGAACACCACACCTCTCACTATCCTACTCCCTCTTCACCTTAATCACCCATCCCACCTTATCATTTGCAGATCCGCCAGAGCGCCTGGGGACCAATTCCGTTGGGGACGGTGCGCGGTACAAATACCTTTAACGTGATACCAGCAGCAACCAGGAGCTAATTTTGGCTCCTCAAGTCAACTAGTGCCATATAGAATGATACCCATCTGACATTTACTCCATGGTTCTGGGGCCTTTGCACAAAGGTGCTCTACGAAACCTCTAGAAGACTTACAGCATGATGCTCTTATGTCCTGGACACAGTGATCATTTGGATCTCATGTGCAAATCACATGAGATCCAAATGCTATGCTTTAGTTACTGATTCTGCAACAGAGAGAGTATCACAGTAAAAGAGGCCGCAGCAAAGATAACAATCTTGTGGCAGTAAAGGGACAGCACCCTCCCTCAATGCAGTGACAGCATCCGCCACAGTGCAGTGGCAGAGGTAGCCAATGACTAAATGAGAGTTGGCAGCAAGACAGAGGAGATGAAAAGAAAGTACTGTGCAGAGGGAGTCAAAGTAAAGCAAATGAAAGGCAACATGGCAAGAGACTGAGGAAACAAAAGTCAGCAATAGTGCCAAAGAGTAACTTAGCAGTGGGAAGATGGGGTAACGCATGTTCATTATTGGGTGCTTGTCATAGTTTGAGGGGGGGCAACTGCTTTTGCACCTCTAAATGTTAAATCACTATACAAAAATATCATTTATATTACCCCAATTGCTCAATTTTTTCTAATCGTGTGTGGCACATTTTTGTTAAGTCCTCTGTTAAACATACACTGTTCTGATGGTGGCACTAGAGAGCCCGACCATCATGGCCGCCTCTCTGTGAGCTCCGTCGCACTTTGGGAGCCAATCCTGTATATCCTGCCATATCCTGGACCCCTGTGACATGGGGGTGTCCATATTGAGCCCCCGATTACCTGCTGCATGAAGTAGTGCAAACAAGGGATCGCCTGACCCACCCCTTCCTGCCCGTTACAGGACGACCCTGTGTGTGGGCGGGCCTATCCATGGTGCTGGTGCAGGGGACATGTACCGTGTCATCTGGAACGCTGAGATCCGATGAACCGCCAATCAGCATTGGATCGAGGGAGATCTATGCCATTGCCGTGCCAACAGCTACGACGAGGCGCAATGGTGTGCTGGGCAAGCACCGTGAGCCCATTAGTGCGGAGGCGGAGATCGGTGGATGCCACAGGGGGAGCTTTGACAGCTGAGGCCACAGAGGTGCCCGAGGCGCTGCCATGCTAGCTGTGGGTGGAGACCCTGAGCTCGTGAAGATATCAGGACTGCTCCGATAGCCTGTTGTCGCGACTGGGGCTGTGAGACGATGTCGTTGGGTGGAGAAGAGGCCTCTAAAGCCCTGGTGCCAGATGGAGTAAGGGACAGCCATGAGGCCGCGAGGCAGACCAGGGGGCCCCTTTCACTGTTAAGAGCGGAGAACGCGCTGTAGAATCACTGAGTGGCGGGTGACGCTTCCACCATTGTTGGGTCCCAGGGACCAGAGAAGTAGCAGAGGGTGAGAAGCGGTGGCTCCTCATCTGAGGATTGTCGTTGACTGGGTGATATCTGCGGGGAGGTGAAGAGTGGTCTGATCTGCCCTCTCCTGGACTAGAGGACACTGGTTGGGAACTGTGCAGGGCAGGGGCAGGCAGGCTGTCTTTTCCTGGCGGGCTGAGGAATGCCTTTCTTTGGGCATTGACTCCTGCTTTTGATGCTGTTGACAAGGGCCTTCAGGCGGGTGTAATTGTGTACAGTGGAGTTCAAGTGTGATGGGTATGAGGGCTTTGCAATCGTTGGAGGGATAGGATCAGGATGATTATTCCTGGGTGGGTGACAGGGATGGCTCCCCTGGGGCTGATCGGAGTGGCTCAGCTCTACTGTTCTACCCTTCACTCTTGCATCAGGCTATATGGCTGGGCTGGGGTGCAGAGATGGAGCCTCAAATTGAGGGTTTCGGGGTGGGACGGCTGTGGGATGGGAGGTTGGGGTGCACCCGGTGCTGGGGTGGTCGTTGCAGGGATTAGGGGTTTGTTTGATTTAAGTCACTGTCACACACATGTAGGTTTTGAGTTTGGGTTTGTGGGGGGATGGGGAGGACCGGATATGAGGAAAGCCAAATTGAGCCATTGTCACGCTGAATATACTGGAATGTCAGAGGGCTAAATAATATAGTGAAAAGATGGATGTGGCTGTGTTGCAGGAGACCCACCTTAACGCACAGGGGCTGTGTGCACAGGGGACCCGTTGGAAGGGTAGAATGGTTGGTGCGACCTTCTCATCCTTCTCCAGGGGGGTGTTGATATGGGTCAGGGACACATCACCGCTACAGATCAAGATTGGGAGGGTAGATATGTGGCAGTGGTTGGGGAAGTGCTGGGGGCCCCATATTTATTTTGAGGTCATACACCCCAAATGCAGGCTTATTGTCTATCAGAGAATGGTTTGGACTCTCTGGCTTGGGGACTTTAATTGCATATTGGACTGTGCAAGGGATGGCGAGAGCGCTACTGTCCGGCAACGGGGTCCATCGACTAAAGCTTTATTAAGGACTCTTGCTGAACTGTGTCTTTGGGACGCATGGCAGGTATTGCACAGCGAGGCACGCAGTTACTCCTACTATTCATCGGTACATGGGTCCTACTTGCAGATGGACTATGCCCTGGTAGGGAAAGCGGGATTTGACCGAGTTGCGATAGTCGATTTCTTGGCTAGAACGCTATCTGACCATGCACAATCGATAGTGGTGCTGGTCAGGAAAAATGTTACACCACCCATTCCCAAATATAGGTTTGATAACCAGATGTTGATGGATGGGAGCGTTTTCGGACATCGTTGGGATGAGAACCGGCAGTTTCTGGAGGATAACCGGGGGATCTACGGCCCATAGATGCACGCAATGGGGCACGATGGAGGTGAGGGTGTGGAGGGGCATCTGCATCTCGATTAGGGTAGGGGTGTGCAGGGTTCTCGGGGAGGATGTTAAGGGCCTTAAGATGAAGGTAGTCTCTACAGGGCTAGGGAACAGCTTGAATGTTATGGTCATTTCACCTAAAACCATTGCATCTAAAGCCATTCCATCGACATTTTTCCATCTAAAATATTCCATCTAATACATTTCTTTTTCTTTTTCTTGGGGGGGGGTCCCCCTCACCCCTGTTTTGTATCCTTTAAAACACACCTGAAGAAAAATCAACCCTTTACCCCCCCCAAAAACATGCATTAGATGGATTTTTCGATGGAATGGGTTTAGATTTAGATGAATTGACTAGATACCGCTTGACACACACACATATACGGAGTATGTGACTACATAGCATGCAGAAGGAGATCACGCAGGCAAACTACTGGCCTGGCTGATGAGGATGGAGGGTGGGCAACGGGCAATGCGAGGGCCTAAGCGACAAGCAAGGGACATTGGTCACAGAAAAGGAAGGTATACGTGCAGTGTTTGTTGAATTGTAGGCCTCTCTGTATGCTGCAAGGGGTGGTTTTGACCCATAACATACAGTGCAGTGGCTGTAGGAGGTGGCACTCGGAAGGAACTCGGAAGAACAAAGGTTCCAGTTGGAGGGGGTGACATGGACGTTTGAGGTAGAACGGGTGGTTAAGGGACTAAACACGGGTAACAATCCAGGTATAGATGGGATTACGATGGTTGGATTATGAATTAGGCCACCCCACTAAGGGTGATGGCATTATTGCGGGTTCGGGAAAGGGAGTTTGGACAGCTGTTTACACCGGTCGGCACTATTCTACAGACATGGTGGAAGGCCACCAGGGCCCATGGACAGAGTTTCCCCTTTATGGCTGAAATTCCCCCGACAGGAATTTAGGGCAGCTCACCTGGCTGTTCGGCTTAACTTCTTGGAATGTGCGACTTTACTGTTGGTGATGAGAGCGACATTTCTGCACATGTGGTGGGAATGTGACCGTGTAAAGGGGTTCTGGGACAGGGCACATGAAGAGCTGCCTGACATGCTCGATGTCTGGATCCATCTCTCGCTGCGGCATTGCATTTTCGGGCTGGGACCTTCTCGGAAGGGAAAGTGCGAGGCAGGGCAATATTTAGGGCCTCATTACACGGAAGGCGGTAATGGTTAACGGCCACCGTTAATGGTAACGGTGACCGTTTACCATTACCGCCTTACTACGAGGTCCCTTAGCGGGTTGGTGCTTTAACGCCTGCTTTTTGCAGGTGTCAAAAACCAACCCGCTAAGGGACCTCGGAGCTAATTACGGCACTGCAAAATTGCGGTGCCGTAATTAGCGCCTTCCCCATTCCCATAGAGCCCTATGGGGCAGAAATGGGAATGGGGAAGGGCAGTGGCTGAAGGGGGATTTACCGCCCCACCAGCCCTGGAATGGGGCGGTAAATCCCCTTTCCGCCAAGGCGGTGCCGGTATTTTACCGGCATGAGCCATGGTGCTAATAGCGCCATGGCTCACCGCCTTCCGTGTAATGAGGCCCTTACAGTGTTATCACTGGGGATTATACTGGCCAAAAGGGTTATCGCCATGGCCTGCAGTGCTAGCACGGGAGCAAGAATGGTTGATTGGTGTAGGGAGATGCCTAAGTGGGAGCGTACCAAAATGGAACTGGCTTCATATTTAGGCACATCGAGGGATGAAGAGGCAAGGTAGACTATGGCATGAGGTTTATGATGAGCTTGATATGCGATCGGATCTACGTCCGCCTTGGAATATTGGGTGAATTTAGGAGCCGGAGGGAGGTCCTGATTGAGGGGGCTTGCAAGAGTGATGCCAAGTTCTTGTATCCGATTGACTGCAATGGTGGATGATAACATGTGCCATGTACAGAGTAATAAGCCCACATCTAGGACCAGTTAGTTGTATGACAAAAATGACAGATAAAAGATTTGTTTTAAAACACACTATTCTGATATCAATCATTAGGCTTCACTTCAATAGCTCCAGGGTCTCGGTGAGCAACTCCTTGTCAGGTGGAAATCCCCCATCACCCACCTCAAGCTCCCGCTTCATGAATTCAGATTTCGATCACTGGAATAGCGAGCATGGCTTCATGAAAATTGCCCCCGTCCATCCATTGGCCACAGATTCCCTATCAACCTGGAGTAGGCAAGGAGAAAAATGTAGGTACCCATATATAAGCCGAGGAAACAGTCTACAGGTACAGTAGGCCAGAGGCTTGGTCTGACATTTTATACCAACTTTTTAATTAATCTAAAGAGATGCCCTCTCTCCAAGTCAACACTTTCTTCTGGCTGGAGTTTGTGTAAATTAGGGTTTGGGAATTCCCCCCACTACCTCCTAGGCTATTTCTAGAACAAGTAATTCTAAACAGCTTTCCTTAAAATGTTCTACATCCAGATGTGCAGAGACACTCATTTCTGGTTAAACCGATCATCAAAACTCAAACATGATTATGCAGAGGGATTATTTAAGACCTTATAGACCACTTGTGAAATAAAGACTATGCAATGATCAAAAGGTTATTGTACAGAGCAAGCAGATGTTTCTGGCATAGATGGTACAACAGCAGAGTACACTTAGTGGACTAGTTCCTTCATGAAGCTGCTTCACCATCAACTGCAACTCGTCATGGACAACGGGATGTAACAAAAGGAGGGGCTATTTAAAATATAAAGAGCTTAAACATCCGAAAAAACACAGTGCTGGAAGGCGGACTACTCTATGAAGCGCAAGGAGTCTAATGCAGTATGGTACCGAAGTTTGCATACACAATATATCTGTCTCTGTCCATGCAGGAACTTGAAAGCAAAACTAACATGAAGAAATAAATGTCAAGCTAATTGCCAGTAATGGTTGGAGGAATGCCAGGGGAATAAACTCTTTGCACATGGAGACTACTGATCTTCTCTCAACCAATTGGAAGGGTTCCATGTGTTAAAATCGTGGCAGAAATGGCCGTGGACACAAAATATTGCAGCAAAAAGGCTGTGGTTTTGCCGCCACAATCATGTAAAGGATGAGGGGCACACCCCCTCAACCCATGCACCCATTATACCATTTAAGGAGACCGGGGGACACCCCCCACAAGCCCCGCTCCCCTTAAATGGTGTAATGGGGTACACCTTTAACGTGTCGAACCACAGCATTTTTGCCGCGATTTTATCACTGCATACCATTGGAAGGTTTGGAGTTCAGTCAATAACTACAAGTATTGACTGCATCCTAAACATTCTGACTTCAACAGCAGACGCGGAAACAACGCAATTTCCAGGCAGGGGGTTTTCTCAAGAAGACACTTCCTCTCCGAGAGCACTTTCTTTTCCCTGCAGCATCCTATCCCATTTAACACACGACAGAGAAAGCTAAAACATCGGGAAATCCTTTTTTCATAGAGAAAATGTTACTTTTACATAACACCGAATGCATTCTAAAACGGTTTCATTTCAGCCAAGTTTGCAATAAACATGCATAATGTATGCAGTCAACCATGTTACTGAAATACTAAAACCACATTTAATGTACTAACTCTCCATTTACTTAACTGATTAAGCAAGAAGCCTGCTATTGAAGTGGATGACAGTGTGTGGCCATGTATTACAAGTAATAAAGTAACCCCTACCATATGTAAAAAGCATATTGCAAGGCACCTCAGAGTTCTGTGACCTCAAAAAGGAACTCAGCCTCTGGTCTTGTTCCTCTATTAAGTCATGGAACTCCTCAGTGACTTGCAATATCCTTATAACATACGGTAGGGTATACTTTATCCCATAAATATGCCTCAGGAGGGGTCAATCACTGACGATAATGACCCTTGCCCATCCTATGACCCTCAGGCCGTAACTTGGTGGTGGGGCATTACCCCATGATAATGACCCCTCCAGAGTTCTATAAAGCTATATTAAACCACCCGTCTAGCTATTCTAACACAAACGCTTTACATGGTTGCAAAGGTTATTATTACTCGTAAGATGAATGCTGTTCTTGTGGTCATTTTCAAGGGCAATCAAGCATATGCTATTGAGGTGCTCACCTAGAGTATCATTCTGGGGAACTATTAGCTTGGTCATTTGCACAATCTATATATTTCCATTCCAAGTTACGAGGGATTGCCCATGGCAGTACTTTGCTAGAGAATGGGCTATGGGAAGAACAATGGGCTTAATAGTGGCCACTGCACTTAAAGCCATCACTACAAACTGGAACTACGCGCACATGGTATGCAGTCGATAGTGGTGGAATTGGGCATGTGCTAATCATAGGATGGAAACATACATGGCTAAGAATATTGCAAGGTTGAGATCACGTCTTTAAATCGTGAGAACGGCTGGAAGATGTTTTTTAGGGGAGATAGCTTGTTTCAGCTTTGGAATGACGAAGCGAAGACATTGCCTTGATAAATGAGAGAAAGAGAGAGGAAGAGCGAGGGAGGGAGGGGGGCGGAGGGAGAGAGAATGAGAGAATGAGAGAGAGAAAGAGAGAGAGAGATTTGTCATTTTATTGTCTGAGGTTTTGTTGTTATTATAGGGGTTTGCTATTTCTGTGCTTTTACATTGTGAACACACACATGCAACACCTGTAGGATATAATAGCGAGTAGGCCCCACCACTAATGGTGCGTGTGACCCGGCGCAGATTCCACATCTAGTTAAGCAGAACCAACAAAGCATTCTAGTTGGTCTCTGACCTATGCAGACATCATGGACTACAGAAGGAGTTTTTCTAAAAAATAAATGTATTCAGTTCCTGCAGCAAAGCATCTTGTAAACAAAACCAAGGTCAACTGTACTCTTTCTATGGTCTGGTCAAAGTTTAATGTCTTCCAAGCGGTCATTCAAAACTTGCGCAACGTAAAGAAGACCAATGATCTTTGCACCCAAAGCATATACCATGACAATTCTTTGGTGCCCAGAACTCCATCAATAAAAACAATCCAAGGAATCAATAAGGAATGCACCATTTGCAAGAAAAACAAGATTACATGCAAATACGGCTGGGAGAGTCAGTCAGCTCCTTAGAACACAAATAAACCGATACTCTTGACACACCCATATCAGTTTACAGTTTTTATAGACAAAAACCACAGAACCCCATGTGTTACAAATATCAAGTACATGTTAATCCTACACTCCCCATTAGCCCCTTTATAGAAATCTAAACACAACCTATGCAACCAAAAGTCATTGGTCTCCAACCTACCTATGGTCTTTTAAAGGCTGCCCCTTACGGATGACCAAATTGTGCAGTCAGCAAAAAATACTCTGTTTTGATTGGAAAATATTATTTATATTTAGAATGGCCTTTTTCCATTAGCCAGGACAACTTCACCATGTGCATACCCCCGAGACGACCCAATCCTAAAGTGAGTGTAAACCGTGAAATCTGCACCATGTGGTAACCAAATGAACACAACACTACTTTTTCATGAGACCAGACAACTTGGCACCCCTCAGCGACTCTCACCTTGAAACTGTGCATTTGGCAACACCTCATGCGACTCCCATCTTGAGACACGTTGCTTTCCTAGCACACATCCTCCCATGTCTCTTGGAAACACAGTTGAAGTACTGCTCCTGAGCTCTTTTCATGCCAGCTGCAGTTCCAATGGTCCTACCACTTTTCAATGGGGCAGTTAACTAAAACCTCGTTCCACACCCTGGCTAGGCCTTGCCTCCAGGCCTTGTTCACACCGAAGCATGTACTTCACGGTCATTACATTTATCTAATGTCGGGAGCATAGTGTTACCCATCTTCCGCCTGAAACATCTGGGAACAGGTAAGTCTTACAACAATAGCCAATCTCTGTGTGGCACTTCACCCTTCCTCCAAGGGCCTTGGCCATCTGAACACTTGCGGGAGGAAGCAAGAATAATATCTAATTAAATTAACAGACCAGAAGCTCAGAAATGCGGCCTAGTGCCCTAAATAACAGAACGCTACCAACTCTTAAATGGGCCTAGTTCAATATGGCAGGGATCTGGCTAAGGTGGCAGGTGGCCCTTATACTAATAACGATTAAGATCTACCCTACTAAATGCTTGCATCTGGCCCTCAGTCATATACTCAACAATAACAAAAAGCTTGTCCTACAACATTAGTGACAATCTAATTCTCTCTACTGCAACAAGTATGTAATCAAATGTTTTCTAGAAAATCGTTGTGGTGGCATAGGCCTAAATGCTACGTATAATGGACAGTATCTTTTGCTGTCCCATATTTCACCATATGATGCTTTGTAGAATGTGTCAAAAACTAGGTGCACTTCACAAATGGACACAAATGCTAAAACCAAGGACAGAAATACTGGCACTAAAATGGCCAGCTATCCATGCCAATTCAATTTACGCTGTCTGAACCTCCTTCCACGTTTGGGACGTTGCACCTGCAAACCGACATATTCAATAAAAGGCAAGAAATACCCAGATCCATGTATTTTCTTCTGCGACTCGAGGGCAGGTCAGACTCGTCTGATATTCTTGTAACCAATTCCTTTTAGAAGAGCTGGGCACACAATGTGCAATGGTGTCACTTGGAGCCAGCTTCTTGACCTGAACAGTAGGGTAATTATCTCAGAAGCAAATGAGGCTTCTTTGGTCTCCCGCTCACAGGGACAGAGGGCAGATGTATTCTTAATAGAAAATACTAATATTTTGTTTCTAATAGTTTCCTTGGCTTGGAGTTGTAAAACCCTTTAGAGTTGGATGCTTTGCACAACGTGGAGTAAAAAAGGCATACACATATGCTATATTTCAACTTTCTCTATAGGCCCTTTCTAAATATACTGCCTTGGCTAACCCACATTATGTGACTGGAAGGATTAGGGTGGATGTTATTGAGCCACATCCCCTTCTTAACCTTTGCTACCATACTCCCCAGGAAAGCTGCAGAACATCCTGTGACCATCAGCCAACGATGCACACCTCTAAGAGTACTATTAAATGGACATATTTTCTGCCTGCTACAAAATAGCTGCACGGTTATGCCCATACCGAAGGAACTATATGCTGACCCAAACAATCCCTTTTTCAATAGACCTGCTTCTCTTGTGTCACAACGCCTCCAAATAGGGGTCTTTAAACAAATTGTCAAGAATCACTCCCTGTGATCCCTTCTAATCTGGCTTCCTGAGTAAACGCTACTGACACGGCTCTCACCCACGTCTACAACTTTGCATCACCTGCCCACCTCTCCTTCATCCTCAATCTACGTCGTCTTTCTACAGCCGTTGACACGATGACCCACCCTCTCTCCTACAATCCCTTTCCTACCATAGCATCAAGAGCGCTGTTCTTAGGGTGGCCTCTCTCTGACCACTCATCTCTTGGCGCTCGCTACCTCCCCCCCTATACACCTTCCTACGGGCGTCTCCCAAGGATCAATTCTCTGCCCTCTCCTCTTCACCCCAATCTCCTGAGCAAACTCACCTCCTACTTCGGCTTTAACTCTTTAGAGATGATTCCCAAATCTTTTCTTCTTTCCCTCCATCTCTCAACGCTTCAGCTGGCTATCAGCTAGCTGACATTGGTTGGCTCTATGCGGCCTGATGTTCCCAAGACGAAAGGAATCTTACTGCCTGAATTCAACACTAACTGCATTCTCATCTCCTTCCCTCCTTACACCCACCACCAAAAGCTTGCAGCCTTAGAGTTCTCATTGGCTACAAATTACACCTCCAACAGTTTATTTAAGCTACTACCACTGCTGGCAGGATTAAGATGTTCAATATATGAAAGAACTGCCCACACCTCACAAACCACTTGGCTTAATCTCTGCCCTCGCTCAGCAGACTGGACTAGAGCTCGAGTCTACTCCTTGGTCTTCCCGCCTACTCTTCCATACCCCTGAACAAAGTTCCCAACTTCCTAACATACATCCTCTACAACTCAACTAAGATCCCCCACCTCTACATCCTGACACTACGCTGGATGCCTCCCCATGCAGAATTACTACTAGTCTTCAAATCTACCCTCGTCATAACCACCAGTCACTTTGCTGAATGCATCTGTCCACTCTCTACTTCTCAATCTATGCAACCTTCCTCCCGTCATGCCTTTAAGTCCCACGACCCCACCACCATGAATGTAAGTGATTTGCCTGCAGCTGAAACTACCGCAGGCAAAGCGTTTGCATGAGAAAGGTGCGAACTACCAAAAGTTTGCACCTTTCTCATGCGAACACACATACATTCTCACACCCACAACACACCCCTCACTCACACCATCAGCACACCCCCAACATAAGCAAACCCCACTTACCTTCTTCACGCTGGGTTCCTGCAGCGCCAGATCCCTTTCACTTCTGTGTTCAGGAACCGGCTCTGCAGGGTCCTTTTTTTTTTTTTTTTTTTTTTTAACGGATGGCTGCACGGGTACACCATTAAGTTTAGCGAGCGGGGCGATGCAGAGGACACCCCCGCAGCATCCTTTTTTTTAATTTTTTTTTTTTTTTACATTGCTACCACTAAAGGTTCAAACTTTTGGTGTTCGAACTTTTGGTGTTTGAACCTTTGGTGGTAGCATTTTTAGAACTTCTGGTCGTTGCAACCATTTCCCCCCCCCCTCAGGAAATCGTCCTATACCGCCACCACTACTGTGCCACCTCCTGCAACTTCTCTCCACTTGCCCCAAACACTAGAATTCAGCCCTGCACCCTGACACCTTGCATAAAAGGCAGACCTTCAGTGGGATTGTTCAAGTGTCAACTCATGCTCGGCTTAGTAGCCTGTAAAGGGGGTGCCTTCTACGCTCCTCACTACCACTCATCTGATCCCCAAGTCTAACTCTCCTGACAATACACCACACAAAAATAAATGAGTTCTGTATACATTCTGGCACTTGTCCTTTGATTGAAATCTTCTATGTTCCCTTTTCACTGTCCCCGATCAAGGTCTCATACCACCCACTCTTTAACAGGTGCACTCCCAGCACAGACAACCAATGTATTTTGTAAAGTCATCCTACCCAGCGATTGTTCTGGAACCTGCAATGTTTTATATGTATAACATTTGTTAAAATTGCCATACCCACTGGTTATTAAGCCATTTGTAACAATTAACAAGACCCACTCTGGACCCAGGCTTATAATAGCAGCCCTGCTCCCATTTTTCCATCTGACTTAGGGTCCTCATTGTACACTCAAACGTGCCCCCCTTTCCATTCTACCAGGCCAGGGGTCCATAAAGCACATACTTGGACAAGCCTCTGAGCTGGGAGACTCCTAAAGTGGTATGTGCAGCAAAAGCGACAATTTACTTACAATCTGTGGCTAGCCAAAGTAAATGCTTTCTTTTTTCAAGAAAAAGTAAATTGAGAGCCAGGTGGATGAAAAGCAAAGTATGTAACCCTTTTCCAAAATGTTTTTGGTGCAACAATGTTCAGGAAAAGGCCACATTAATACATATAGCTAATGCCAATTAAGCAATCTACGATTACACATTTCCTTTGGGAAGAGGGTAAATGAGTCCCTCTACATGATAAAAGCACAGCACTTCTGGACTAGAATCGAACTTGCTACATACCAAGCACCACAGCCAATATTGCTAAAGCCCAATGTTGCAGTATTGTGTCTGCTGAGGTAGCGCTAGTTCCCGTTGGAATCCGCTCCCTCCTCAATTACGGACCATGATTCAGCATCCTGCATTCCCTAGAAATTACCAGTTTGTGGGCCCAGTTGAATGGGGATATTGTGGCGTAAGTAACCAGTTCCAAGACTATGCCGGGGGGTGATGGCCGGCAGCCCGAGCGAAGTGAGGGCGGTTAACAAGGGCACCGGGACGTTATCCCCCAGTTTAGCCCATGGAACGGGTTACTAAAGCCATTAGAACCCTGGTTACCAAAGCGGTAAACCAATGTGCTAAAAAAAATTTACAAAAAAAAACAAACTTTTCATTCATTCACCGTGACGCTGTCTGCGTCCGGTTCAATTAATAAAAATACTTTGCCAAGATGGCCACCATGCTTGTAAAGGCGGGGGTCTGTATGGAGCCCCTCTACCATTACCATGGTGGCCAATCAACCAAGACCCAGGGATGTTACGGCTGTGGGCGGCAGCGCCATAACCAGGTAAGTGGAGTTGGTGAGGGGGGGCTGGGACTAGTTATACATTTTTTTCTTTTTTAAAGGACGGGAAAGGGAGGGGAGGGGAGAGTTGCCACTGTGTGGCAGTGGAAGCAGCCTGCGGGTTCCGTGGAAAAAAGGCCGAGATCAGGTATCAGCGTGCAATCCGTGGAACCCGAATGTCTGCACTCCCGACCCCCGCTGCTAATGAGCGACTGGTTTCACTTGGTTGTTTTGTGCTTATATTTGTTGTAGGCTACCTTTTAGCTTTGGAATTCAGTGGTTCCTTTGTGCTCTGCTGGATGGCAAAAAAATAGAGTCTCACGCTGAAAATGGAAGGGAAGCTTTCCATGCTACCTTCAAAAGGCCACTGTGGGTATACTACGGAAGACCCTGTAGCCCAGAGGTAGAGAATTGACTTTAGCAAATTTAAAATAGCTGCACATTTGGTCGGAGTACATTTTCTTATTAAATGTGCACTAATTGTCCCAAAGTTGACATTTTGGCTTGTTTTTTTACAATATATAAATGCCAGTCTGTCAGATTAAACGACGGAGCACTCAGGTGCACATAGATGTGGGCTGTCTTGACATCTATGCCAGAGGACTTTGGAATAGGCTGTATTCCAAACAGAGGTCCAATGAACCCTATTTGTGAGAGTCCAAAGATGAGTCAACAAAGGAGAGGCTTTCCTACCTTTATAAAAGGCACAATTCTACAGGGGATTGGTCCAAAGCAAGCCTGTTGCAAGTGGTCCAATCCAGGCTGCTTTATCAAGTGTCCTTTGCCTTCTAACACCTTATTCATAGTACATTGTCTGCAGGAAATGGAGGGCAGAAAATTGTAGAACGGCACAGCAGAAATCAAGATGCTGGAACCCCATCGTTATGATTGTAAAGCGCTCCGTTGCTTCCCGAAGCTAGGTCCACGCTCAATAATTACCCTAATAATAATAATAGCCCCCTCTTACAGCCTACCACTCTCTCCCAGACTACTCTAACTCTACCCTCCGACTAGTCTAACTCTACCCCCTTCCACTGTCTGCTGACTTAAAAGGGATTCCAGTGGTGAGCACTCTGGTCGGATAGTGAATTTGTTATGCCTTTGTTGCCTTTTGTGAGGAGGTCAAAGAGGCAATGGAGATAAAAGACAGCCCCATTCTAACTTTCAGACCCAGCACCCAAAATGTTACATCAGCAGGACAGAACAAAACTACATGTCCCATAAACCACCACGGGAAATGGAGACCAGGTAGGGGAAAAGATAAAATGAACAAAGGGAAGCGGTATAGATACAGCCCTGTCATGCGGTACAGTGACAGATGCCCCCATAGCAGTACAGGTTGGGATGGACAAACAGTACATGGAGCAGGGTGGAGGTATGAAGGCAAGCTGGCTGCAGGTGTGGTACAAACAGTGCATGGAGCAGGGTGGAGGAGTGAAGGCAAACTGGCTGCAGGCGTGGGAAGTGGGCAGGAAAGGCGGGTGGAAGCTGAGGGGAGGAGCAAAGTATGAGTTAAAAGAAGCCCCGGGAAACTCATCAGGTGTCACTCATTACAGCAGCAGCCCTGGCCGGAGACCACAGAGAAGTGGGAGGAATCCCGAGGTGATGTACACTGGGCGTACTAGGAGGCTGAAGGCTCGGCACCGCGGAGATCCTTATCAAGAGGCAGACCCTCTGCGACGAGAGGCTCGAAGAGCGGCAGCGCCGGGAACACTACCAAAGCGGATTCACCGACAAGGAAAGTCTGGCCATAAACCATTTTCAAAGGACAGTGTTTCCGTGGGTTTACCCTCTCTGTTTTTCGTTTTTGTTAAAACCCAATTTGGACAATTGGTGAAGGAATGGAAAGCTAGTGTCCGGGGAAAGGAATTTATGTGACCTGATAATTTTGTTTTCAAAGAGGAGCCAAGCTTAAGAGGACATTCATGCGAACTCTGAATTGATTCACCCATTTTCCGAGCAAGCCTGCTCAACCACATTTAAAGTATGTTTTGTTGTTTATAATGAGAGGCTGTTTGAAAGTTTAACTCAGCAATAAATCATTAATTGTGAACCCTGCAGTCCGGCTACCGTCTACTACTTTACACCTTTGCAGAAATGATTTTCAGGGGAGGGCTGCCGTGCCTTGGGAGGATCACAGGGCAACTTCCTGGCAATTGTCCCACGTAGCTGTTGGGGAGACAACCAGGCAGGCCAGACAGTTCATACACATCTCTGTTATAGATAACTGCTCACTGTGAGAAACCGGAGGGTGTTCTCCCAAGTAGATCCTGGGAACCCCTCATTTATGTGGCCACGGAAGAATGGGCCCTCTTTTATCCCAACCCCAAGAGTGAACGAGTGAGGGAGGATTACCTGGGTAAGGGAACCCGGGGTTATACTCGGGAGGGGGAGGCGGGGGGGGGTATACCCCAGGTGAGACGCAATACTATACAAAGGAAGAAGGAGACGCAAACGATATCCCTGAAGACTTTATAGGCTATAATACATCTGCCATGCTTTCTTCCATCAAATCTCTCCTACCCATATCCAATGACCCTCCGTACAGAGCCAATCCCCTTAGATTTCAAACCTGCATGCACCAAAAGATTATCCACACCAGAATCCCGGTTTTCCTACGTCCTGCCCGAACACTCCCGGTTATTCCTGTTCGCGTCACAAACCCTACCAATCCAGTCCCTCTGATTATTATTTGCTGCACTCCCAATCTGCTCAAATAAAACACTACAACCCCCTCTATTCATTTCACAATCCTAGCTATTCCAGTTTGCCTCACAAACCCTTTCTACTCCTTTCAAAACCCTTCCGACCGAGTTCACCAAAAACCCTTCTAATACGAGGGTTGTAATTCCATACAACACCGTTTCCCCATCCACTCACATCTCCCCTTTTCCGACAAACATTTTTGCACAACACGCAAGGGAACGGACTGATGTGAAACCGGTTTACCGGATATGTCCCGACGCAAGGGCCAGGCAGAGTCAGGCAATTGACCTAAATCACACACACTCGACGGCCTTTCCCTTTCCCCACAGGGATAAATGGTGGAACAAGAAGCACAGTACGAGCAAGGGAGACGGCACGACAAGACAGCTATCCAGGCACAGCAGTTCAAAAGGAGGAGAAAGGCAGCGAATATCATGAGGCTGACAAGGAGAGACATGACCGTGCCCTTTTCGAAATCAGACCCACGAAACCTCCACAGAAGGAATCATAAGACCAAGGAAAATAGCCCAAGTGTATTGCAGCAGATGCCGACAGTACACAGAGCGTGCCGACGCCGATACGCAGGAGCAAGGGAAACTCCTGTTACTGTGGTACCGGCCTTGACTCAAGATACAAAGAAAGCCAAGTTGTTCATCACAGCTGCTGAGTCGAGGGGAAAGCCGATATGAACCGAACTGTGGTATAGGAAGGTCGCAAAGTGGCATATTGAGAAGAGTTCAAAGAACTATAAAGTGTAAAGGGAAGGTCACCTGCAGAGAGAACCAGCACCATGTGGGTGCTAACTCAAGAGACTCTTGGTTGATACCTTGTTGAGTAAAACTACTGATTCCAGAAGGCCGTAGGAGAGGCGCCAAGACAGGTCAAAGTGTTCATACAGGAGGTCTAACAAAATCCCTGTACAATCGAAAGCCTTGGACCTAAGAACTGTAAAGAAGGCACGGGAAGTGAATCCTGCATGTTGATAAAACAGGGGAAGTGAATCCCGCAAGCAGCATAAGCAAAAGAAATTGTGAAGTGGCAAGACTGAACCCGGCGGAGGAATGCCAGTATAGAGGGGCAACGTCTAAAGTCCCATGAAATAGTGTGTTGACAAACGTGAACCCGGCAGAGGGATGTCCATGGTGAACTGTTTATAAAAGGCATTAAGAGTTGTGAATGAAGGAAAAGCCATAGTAAACCAGGCAGAGGGAGGCTAAAAGTGCAGAAGGGTCAGCGCTCCAAAGAGGGGGACTCAGGGTGGTGAAGACTCATCATCCTAATTACTGAAAGAGAAACTAAGTTTCCTTTGTAAAAAGAACTTGTTTAAAGAATTGAATACATCAGGCCCTCGGAAATCAGAGAGCTAAATACCGGAGGCCCTGATACTAAAGTCGAATTTAAATGTCAGTTTGCTTGTATATCCTCATTGCATTTCCATAACTTAAATGTACTAATTGCTGTTTCCAGTCACTAGTGCCTCAGGTCTTTGTGCTAAAGTCAAATTTAGATATCAGTTTGCCCGTGTATCCTCATTGCTTCTCCACAATTTAAATGTACTAAAAATTACTAATTGCTGCTTTCCAATCACTAGTGCTTCAGGTCTTTGTGCTTTAGTCGAATTTAGATGCCAGCTTGCTTGAATACTCTCACTGCATCTCTACAGTGTAAAGGCACTAAATGTTAGTTCTCTATACCCCCAGACATTAACAATTCAGGCATATCACTGAAGTATCTACGGCTAAACTCAATATCTAGACACCAGCTCATGATATGCCCTGGCATAATTAAGAATATGGCCCCCACTTGCCTTACGAAAGCCACCTTGACCCTAATACGATTCATCGCTATATCCAACACAATGGCCTTCCACTCTCAAAACTAGCCCTCCTAAGGACAGAAACCTGAGACTCGGATCCAGACTACCTAGCATCTATGAACCAGTAGGAAACCACCAGAATAATGCCAATAGACGTACTACTGCCCAACCTAAAAACTTGCACCTAAACAATCCAATCACACCGGTGATCAAACTCCTACTATAACTTGCACAACCCTGGACACCTTATCACTTAAAACCTGCCAAACCAGCAAACCTAATAGCTCTCCAACACTACTAGGATCTCTCATCAATGCGAGATCAGTGGTGGCTCATGCCACAGAAATTGCGGACATCTTAAACAATGACAACCTGGACCTATTGGCCATAACAGAGACTTGGCTTCACGAGGCTGCAGGAGCAACACTAATGCTTGCAGTGCCCAATAAATACCAAATTCTCAGAGCCGACAGGCCTAATGCCAGAGGCGGTGGACTAGCCATCATCTGCAAATCCACCTTTCCTATCAGACTTACCACACCAATCTCCTACTCATCCTGTGAAGTACTCACAGACAAAATGCCCCTTTCTAACATCCGCACGCTCTCAATCCATTTAATATACAGACCCACAGGGCCTCTAGGCACCTTTGAAGACGATTTAACTAGCCTCATAGCTAATACTACTAAAGACCATTCCCAAACCCTACTACTGGGAGACTTTAACCTCGGCTTTAATGAAACTGACAATAAACACGCAGAATCGGTTGCAGCCGTGCTCAGGACCATTGCCTTGATCAAAAAGTTCTCTCCCCCACCCACATCAAAGGAAAGACCCTCGACTGGGTATCAGAACTGAACTGTAACATCAGTATCACCGCTATTGTTCCACAAACATAGACTGATCATTATCTAATAAACTTTTCCGCCACTCTGGATCTTCTTAGCCCCAAAACCAACAACTTGGTTCCCCCTCTACTGACCAGAAGAAAGAAGGACATGTCTGCTGAAAATATTATCCCTCTCCTCCTCCCAGCCATAAATGGATTAGAAAGTAACAACCCGGACACCCTGTTAAATACTTTCAATGATGCTATGACCAAAGTATTAGACGCAGTTGCGCCAGCCAAACTACGTAAAGCTAAACAGGAAGCCCACCTAAATGCCTGGTTTACGCCCCACCTCAAATCGCTAAGACTACAAAAAAGAAAGCTCCAATCCATCTGGCGTCACTCTCCCACCGAATACAACAAAAACAACCTAACCGAATTTGCCAAATCATACAAAAAAGAAATTATCATAACCAAGAAGAACACCTTTAATGACAGGATCGCAAAAGCCAATTCTAATACTAAAGAGCTCTTCACTATCCTCCGTGAGATGGAATCCCCTTTTCAACCAATAGACAATGCCCCCAAAAACAAAGATTGGTGCACAAACATACAAAATGCCCTTGCTAACAATATCTCCTTGCTTCAATGCAAAATTGCTAAAAAAAAAAGGCCACTCTCCATAATTGACACTGAAAACATAATACTCTCCCTGAAAACCTTCAAAGTGTAAGGGCAACTCCTGCCCAGCACAATTAATAAAGGATGCAGCTAGGGATCTAGCTCCCTTCATCTCCAAGCTCATAAACTCCTGCTTTAAATCCAGCATGGTACCCACCAACCTCAAAGAATCATGGGTCCTCCCATTATTGAAAAAACAAACTCTGGACCCCACTATCCCCACCAACTACAGACCAATCGCCACTGTGCCTTTTCTACTAAAAATTCTAGACAGAGCTGCCTACATACAAATCCAGGATTACCTGTAGGCTAACCACCTGCTTCGCTCACGGCAATCTGGCTTCCGCCCACTCCATGGCACGGAAACAGCCATTATAGACCTCAAGACACAAATTGAGGAACTTAAGGACAACGGGAAAACAGCCCTGCTCCTCCTACTGGACTTGTCGGCTGCGTTTGACTTGGTGGACCATGCAGTCTTATGCAACCACCTCGAATCTGCTGCCAACTTCACTGGAGATGCTATAGCCTGGGTCCAATCCTTCTTAGCAAATCGCACTATGCAAGTCTTCTCCACTACCAACTTAGCTGACCCCATCAAAATAACATGCAGTGTCCCACAAGGATCCTGTGTCTCCCCCACCATGTACAATATCTTCACCAAGCCTTTGTTTGACAAGATGGACAGACTGGGTGTCATCTACACGAATTACGCAGATGACACCCAGATCCTCGTACCCCTTTCGGGCAACTACGAGACAGACTTAGCCTTGGTGAACAAGATATACACGCTCATTCAGGCATGGATGGCCACACACGGCCTCTGCCTGAATGACGATAAAACAGAACTACTACTCTTAGGCTCTGAAACCAACATCCAAAAACTGTGCCCAAACTACACATCCTTCAGCATTGATAACAACTCTATCAAAGTGATGTCTGTGGTTAAAATCCTTGAATTCTATCTGGACTCCTCCCTTACTCTCAAGAAGCAGGTCAACTCCCTTGTCTCTTCCACTACCTACACCTGCAAACTCATCCGTGCAGCTAGACCATACCTCTCCAGCACCTGCTGCATCACACTAGCTAACGCCCTTATCGTGTCTATGTTAAATTACTGTAATGCCCTGTACTCTGGAACCAATAAATATATCACTGATAAACTCCAAAGATTACAGAACAATGCCCTAAGAGCAGCACTAAATATCCCGTACAGAGAGCACATCACTAATTCCAGGAAGGAGGTCAACTGGTTAAAAATAACAGTCAGAATCCTACTTAAAACAGCATCCCTCACATCTAAATGTCTAAACAACCTAGCCCCCCGTATCTTATGGAAAGAATCAACAGGAAAATCACCATGCGACCCATGAGATCTGCTAACACCTCCAAACTAGAAATGTCAAGGTTTAAACACCCCACCGAGGGAGGGACTAGCTTTCCTGTCAAAGCTGCTCAATGCTGGAACAAACTACCACTCGACCTCAGAACGGAACAACCGTACCCAAAATTCAGGCACAAGATAATTAATTGGCTTTGTGCCAATGACACATAACTTACACCTAGCCTCCTACCTAGCCACAACTGCACCCATTGCCCGGACACCGTAGGCATGCCCTGCTTCCAGGTATATGTTTGTATATAGTTCCTGTTCTTTGCCGCTGTGTTTTTATATGCTTATGCCTGTATATAATCTCACACATGCTTGCTCCTTTTACCAATGTGTTGTATATACTCATGCCAAATAGTGTAACAAGCTTAAGTCTTCATGTAAACTGTTGCGCCCGGCTACCCACGGGTTTGGCGCGCATTAACAAATAAATAAACAAAAGAACAAACAAACTTTTGGTAGATTTCAGCCCGCAAAGGTGAATCCAGGGGTGAAGAATCATCACCCCAAGTTACAGATAGAAAAGAACCATCATTTGTTAAAAGGAACTTTTGTTTTGGTTACTGTGAATACATCAGGTCCTCCAAGGCAAGGGACTCAAGAGAAACAAGACTTGGCCAATGACAGCCCTGATAGCTGAAAGCAGAACTGTCATCTCACGCTGGGGAAGCTCGAGAGTGTACTGTGCTCCAAGATCCCACCTTCACCCAGGCTCCAAACATGGGAAAGGAGACCCAGGCTACTGCATCCCAACATTTTATTTGTGAACACTTCTTCCTTTTCTTGAAACTATTCCTCACCCCATTTGTATTAGTTGTAAGGATTGGCAATCGTCTTCTTAGTATAGGCACTTTTATGTGACACAGCGCCACTAGGACCTGCCTTATTTTCATTTGATGGTCGACGCTTGCTCCCATCTTAGATTTAGATTAGGATTTTTTCCAACCTGCATACAGTTTAATAAACACCCTTGAACTGTGATCACTTGTGTCTGTCTTTACTGTTGCCACCATGAGTTCCTTACATCACCAAGCGGACACTAGTAAACTGAAGGGACTGTATAATTGAGTGACACTAATGGCCACCATGCCACAACCCGGCATGCCTTATTTTGAAAGTTTAATGTGTTATCAGGCGGACTATAATATCAATTGTAATAAGAGGGGTAGACAATTAAAAAGCCACTTCTGCCTTCTGTAAATGTGTGTTCCAACAGTCGCTAGGAAAGCACAAGACCTTTGAACCTACACTGTTGCCACTGCAGGGCTGGTGAATGGCTGTCCGGAGAGTCTCAGCAAAGTAACATATCACATCACTATATTTTTGGCATGGAGAATTTATGAAATCGGAGGCCTGATTAGCATATCCCGTTTCAGAAGCAGAATTACCGGCATCATGTTAGTTATTAAGAATTAAAAAAGGATTGGACTATCCTGCCCTCATTAGTAGGCATTTCATCACAGTGCCCTACACGTGTTCATTCGTCAGTGGAAATCCTGGTTGGGAGGCAATGCAATGCATTTCTTGTCATCAGTTTGTGGGTTGAGGCCGTCGTGACCATTGTCACTTTTTGAGCCATGACTAGAAAAGGCTTCGGGTGTATATATCTATAGTCCATTTTTGTTGGACCACGGCTTCTTCGCCTATTTCAAAATTGCTTGGGTTGGTCATGTCCCGTTGTGCCAAGGTCTCTTTCGCATTCGGTTTTATCTTGATGTCCCTGTTCTTTACTTCTACATCCGTCTTGTTCCTCAGGAGAAATCTTCGGGTAGGTGTGTCATCTGAGGGTGTGTCATTATCTGGTCCTCCATGGTTAAACCGGTTGCTTTGTGACGTCAGATACGGTTGCAGAATTATGCCCAGAGCCTGCTAGATGGGCAGGATTTTGTTCTCGACTTTCTGAGCAGTAGCCATAAACTGTTATGCCATCTCATTTCCCTGTGGTCACAGTGGTGTCGTCTTTCCATGGTTGAACCTTAGGTGGGAGGCCAGCCGTCTGAAAGCTTGATTACTGAGCGACGATCCACCCTTGGGATGCTCCATTTACCAAATACTTACTTCATCAATAGTTTGGGCTACAGTCGAAGTTGATGGAGGAAATGATTAGACTAATAGTTAATCTTGAATATTAATCAATATCAATGAAGATTTACATGTCTTTTTACATCAGCCAGTCTAGGTTGACGGCAACCGTGTGCCATATGCTCAATGGGAGATCTGCAGTTTGCAGAGCCAGAGGAGGTCTTGCCCTTGCTACAAATTGGCATACTTGGCAATCTCGGATAGCCTCCTCTACAGTGTCATCCATGTGAGTGAACCATACCAAATTGCAAAGGAGTTGCTTTGTGTTGAAGATCACTGTGTGCTATTGTGAGGACTGCCTTCCTTAAACTGGTGTGGGTGATTAGTTTTCTGCCTCGTATAAGTAGTAGGGAGTTTTAGGAGACTGCTAGTGCCGTATGTGGGACTGGCATTTAAAATCGTCAGTGTTCACTCCCAGTTGGTGAGACGAGTTGTGAGTGATCTGGCCACTTGGATAGTGGGGTAATTGCGGGATTCTGCGGATACTGTGTCTGATATTATTGGTTGGAATGAGTTTGCTGTCATGTAATTGAGCTAGTCCTCCCCTTTGGCAATGCTGCTACTTTGGCTGGGTTGGGGGTGGCATGAAATATTAACAGGACAAATGTCTTTTCCGGGCAAGTCGATTATTTCGTAGTCGTATTCTTGCAATCCCATTCCACATCTTTCATTGCTGGGAAGAGGGCATTTTTGTTTTGGGATTTCCGAACAGGAATACGAGTTTGGTCGTCGGTTACTAGTATAAATCATTCTCCCATGAGAAATTGATGAAGGTTTACAAGCCCACCCTGCCACTAAAATCTCTGGTTGTGTGAATTCATATTCTGGCTTTGTCAGTGCTCTGCTAGCGTAACAGTGGCTTTGGATTAGAGTATTGTGTCCGTTTACTGTGTAAGAATGGGCCCCAAGCCAGCGAGCTGGCATCCAGTGTCACCTCTGTATTCAAAGAGGGATCAAAGCAGGCCAGGTGGTGGGTATTGGCCAGAGAGTGTTTGATGGTGTCAAAGGCTGTTTGTCATTGAAAAGAACAGTTTTTCAAAAGGTGGAATAGAGCTTCAAGTTGTCATGGTGTAGTTGGGGATGCAGCATGCATAGTATCCTGCCTTATAGGTCAGGGGTTGGGTCTATTTGAGCTAAAACATTTGACCTAATCAAAATTGATCTAATTTATTTTACCTTTTTTTTTCACTCTAATATGCGGCGAGAAATAAACAGGATCAAATAAATGTTTTTAGGTCAATGATGCGAATACCATCGATCAGACATCAATACCTAGTTGTGGAGGACATAGGCGTTGGATGATTTTTCCTTTTGCCTGATCTGTGACCATCCCCCCTCTCTGAAAAAACATGACTGTGGAACTTCAGGTTGCCTTTGTACAGTTTGCATTTCTCCACGTGGGGCAGTCAAGTGGAGGAGGAACGGACAGAACCCAGCCAGCTCAGAGGCACGCTACTCTTGTGTGCAACCCAACAAAAATACATTTAAAAAAAAAAGGATATTTTCACCATAACTGAACGCATGTACAAATGGTAGCAGAATGTGCCATATGGTTTCCTAGAAAATCTATGCAGCAGAGAAAGTCCCAATGTTCCGTTTTTTGCAGCTGAAAAAAACCATGAGGAGTCAAAAATATTGTGATTGGTTGGGTGGATTGGTGCAACGCCAGCTGGTGGTATACCCCAGATGAAACCAGGTTGTGTGAACTTGGCGGCCTTGTTCTGCCCGATTATTTTGTCCTCCATGTTAGCCATGGATCCCTTTCCCTTTCAATCACCAAGATGGGCATGCACATGTCGACACACAGTCTGATCTGACCCCCTTCCTTGGGGACTACCACTAGTTGAGAAAACCCAGGGACAGTCGCCTCTTCAAGGATGTCTGCATCGAGGAGTATGCCCAGTTCTTCTGACACTTTCCGTTCATGGGATGTTGTGGGACAGTTGGATCTGCTTGTTGATGTGGAGGTTAATGGGTGGTCCATTAAGCTTGCCCTGACTTTGGAGGGGGCACTGAAATGTGCTTCAAAGGGAGTCTTTATAAAACAGAACAGGTGGCTCTTGTGCAAGCTGCTCTCTTTTGCCCACGGACATGTGGCAAGTGATCTCAATAGGACCCAGTTTCAATGGGGTCTGGAAGCAGAGACGTCAACAGTCTGCAGCAGAGCTCAGCAGGATATGACTCACATAGGGCCTGCAGCATCAAGTACACAGGAGAACTGGCCTTTGCAAGGCAAGGGGTTGGAGGCACCCCATTGCTAGATGTGGGCTGGGGATGGTTTCACTTTGGAAACCCTCTGAATGTGGCAGAAATGTTTGCTCATGATAACGACGGCTGCTGCAGTATTAATGATACACAGCGTACCCAGGACACTGTCAATTTGGTGGAGGATTCAGTGGAGACGAAGTCAGTCATGAGGTACACTTATTTATTCATTATGCTGGGGGACACGCCACAGTCATTCTCCCGCCGTGGGTCTGCTGACATTTCGAGGGTCAAGTATCGCATGGTTGCTTTAGGTCTGCAGAGTCTCTGCAGCGAGAATGGTTTGCCATGTCTGCACACCCTCTGAAAGCGTTTATTTCGCCCGCATTTGCTGCCCTACTGAAGGGTGGCAGGGCATGCACCATTGTGGGAGGTGGGGGCTGGGGGGAGAACTCACCAGTAGAATGTGCGTGATGCCATCCGATGTGATTGGTCCTCCTGGGCCTCTGGCGTTCTTGTGTAGAGAGCATGCAGGGTTTGAAAGACAGTGCTGCTGGGTGCCTAAAGACCACCACCTGAGAATGAACAGGTTTATATATTGTGTCAAGGTCCATGATTTCTTCCAGGGGAAGGGGGAAGTGCTTCCTGAAGGTCAAGGAAGTACACCCCTCTATGATATGCAGGTAGATGTTTTCCTCATCTGAGAAAACATTGAGTGGGCAATGAGCAACTGTCATTTAAGGCACAGTACAAAGTCAACAGTCTCGTAGAACATTTGGAGGTATTCATTGAATGCGTAGTGTTCATAGTCCCAATTTGTTTGCATGATACATTTTCAGTGCAGTGCAGAAACGCGAGCAACGTAGGATTGTTTGGCGGGGTCAGAGAAGGTTTTTATGATGGTCTTCACATCCCGTCCCACCAGTATGGCAACGATGCCTGCCATGCTCGTGGCATCCCAGTCTCCAATAGCCATAATATATGCCTCAGACTGATTGTGGGGTGAGGTCAAAGGAGGGTGGTTTGTGTAGAAATAAAGCCCAGTGCAAAGGTGGGAGTAGGGGCCCAGCAAGAGCATGTAGAGGGCTGCAAGTTAGTCGAGGCGAGTAGTGGGCCTTGAAGTCTAGGGGACGACAGGGCCCAATGGAAAAGAAGAGGTCCCACCTGGTGAGAATAGCACTCACTCTAGTGTGCAGAAGACGGGAGGGACACCTCTGTGGGAACACGGACAGTAATGGTATGGCTCTTGCCGCAATATCAGGAGAACGTCGTAATATCAGGAGAACGTCAGTGTTATGGGGGCCCGACCCCTTCCTGCATACTGGCTTGCCATGCACACAGGAGTCAGTGAGTTTGGTTGTCAACTGGCGCACAAGAAGCTGTGCACCCCTTCTATTAAAAGGCATCACATTGTGTGGTTCACGTGTGCCTAACACGTGACACTCACGAGCCCACGCGTTGCTTAAGTTACAACAGTCAATAGTGTGGACTACGTGAAATGAGTCAGTACGGAGGAGGCCTCAGAGTGCAGGTAGCTGTTCTCTACTCTCGTCGCAAGGTTGTTGTGCCTCATACTAGTAGCATCTTTAATGAGACAGAGATACCGCTGTGCAGCATAACGCACTTTATATCTCCAACGCTTTCTCACAGTGTAACGTCACCCTCTCCCTTTACCCACGAAGTATCCTCCCTTATGGTTCCGACCCAAGCTTCCTCATTTTGTCCCTCCCAACAACTGTGCCTTGCTCCTCCACCGCACTGGTCAACTCTAGACTTGACTATTGTAACAGTCTCCTAGCAGGCACCTTACAAGCCAATATCCAAGCCCTGCAAGTCGCACAAAACAACGCAGTCCAAGCCATTCAGGTACTTCTCAAATGTGCCCACATCTCGGAGGCCAGAAGGTCACTCCATTGGTTACCTATTCGACATAGATTACCCATAAGATCCTGACCTTTTCCTTCAAAATGTCGAAAACAATTCATGCTCAATCTACCTCATTGACAGAGTAAAACCAAAGGTTGCCACTAGTAAGCTTTGCGCCTCCGCCTGCCCCACACTTATCCAACCCAGGTACAAACCAGTACACTTTGTGGGTACCTCCTTAAATGTCCAGGCTCCTTTGCAATGGAATCTTCTCCCAGGACATATACGTATGACTGAAAGCCTGGCTCTTTTCAAAAAAGAAATAAAAACGTTTCTTTTCAACCTGGACCCAGACTGAACTTAGCCTACTCCTACCTTGCCCCCCCCCCCGGCCCCCGCGTTTGTTTGTTGTCTGTCGCTTGTCCATTTGTGCGCTCTGAGGCCCAAGGGCGTGTGGCGCTTTATACAAAAATAGACATAAATAAAATACCAATGCCTGGCAAATTATTTGAGGGTCTGGTCGCGCAATGCGCGTGATGCAATGTAACATAGTCTTGGAAAGTGCAGCTTCTGAATACCATTGAGCGGCATAATGGCCATACATGGCCGATGGTGGGAGTACAGTGGAAAGTGACAGCAACGCGTGGCAAATAGTCTGTGCGGCTGGGCATATGATGGCAACACCTTTGCTTTAGTAGCAGGGCCTTTGGAATGGCAGGAGTACGTGGGCTTACAATGCACACTCGGGGAAATGCCACACACCTGGGAAATTATAGTAGCAGCTGGCAAACCGAGTACCTGGACATATGATGCCCACGCCTGCTAAAAAGTGGGTGAGCCACAGCGAGTTATACCAATAGCCGAGAACCAATAAAGTATTAACTACACAAGGTTGGATAGGTCGGTGTGTGTTCATTCAAATGGCGATCTCGTATTATTCCTGCAATGTTCAGCTGTGCGCACTTTACACAGGATTAGATAATCACGAGTCAGCATGGCAGCCCCAGCTCGCGATTATACATGCGCTTGGGATTGCTGCAGGAGTCTGCAAAAGGATGGGGAGGTGGCGTGACACAAACTGGAGGCGCAAAGGCCGGCCAGTGATACCGAGCTCACTGGATGCGCGGCTCAATGCGTCTCACAGGTTCCCTTCACCCGCCTCTAGTTTAACCAACCCCTTTCCGTTTTCAGAAACACCAGAGCGGCTGGAGGCGAAATAAGGGTCACTGAGGTGCAGTAGAAATGCCAGGAACCCAACCCAACATTGAACTTAAATGCAATACCTTCGGGGAGGTCCCGCAAAGCGGGAGTGTTTAGGCGCCAGTGCAGGGGCGGACGGGCGGCCATTAATTCCTTCGGGCATTGCCCGATGGGCCGACAGCCCCAAAGTCTCAGGACTGCCTGCCTGCCTGCCTGCGGTCACTACCCCGCCCCTTCCCTCAAACCACGGGCCGGCATCAAAGACAGCACAATTATAAAGCGCACATTAGCATGACTAAAGCGCGTTCTGGTCTAGGGTTCTCGGGGGAAACACTAGCCATCTGCAGCTACAATGTCCAAGTTTCCATGCGGGTCAGTTCACATCATTTGGTGCGTGTAGCTCAGACACGTGCTCCTTCTGCCGATAAGTTGTTAGAGTCCTGGAAGGGCCCCATCATTTTTTTTCTTATGTTGAGAAAATGTTTCCGATTAAAATGCATAATATTAAGAAAAGTGCAGCTCGGAACGCGGGCTGTATTGTATGGTGCAAGCCTGCGTTCTGAGCAGCCTGGGGGGCTGCCAGTCACAAACCCCCTTCCCTTCCCCGCTACTCCTTCCCCCAATCACCCGTGTAGATCCAACGCAGGTGCTAAGGGTGAGGCAACCTTAAAAAGAAATACATCGTACCGTCATTCGCCGCATCGTGCTGCCTTTGCGGGGTCAGTTTCTGCGTTGATGACGTCACGGCCATCAACACAGAAAACTCTGAAAATGGAGCGCAGCGCTGCACACACAACTAAGATTTTTTTTTTTTAATTGTATTCGTTATACTCCCCCTTAGCGTCCGCGTAGGATCTACACGGATCCGCGTAGGATCTACACGGGTGCAAGTGGCGATATAACGCTCTGGGGTGCCCCGTCCACCGCCAGTAATGGCCCGCCACACACGTTAAGGGAACACTGATTTTCTGGGTTACTTAACTTGGGCGACAGGCAGTTGCCGGCTAGGCCTGCCCGCCCCCTTGGGTTATATCACCCCAATACTATCCAGAGGTATTCCATGTGGTTAAGCATTGGCTCAAGCGTTTCTAACCATCAGTTTGCATTCAATGATGTGGTTTCTACCCACTCCATACTTCTCACTCCCCCTCCAGCCCCCCCCACCTCACCGCCTCCCGCACCCGGTGACACTCGGCCACACAGATTTCTTTCAACTCAGCACCTGCAACTAAGGCGGCTACAGCATCCGCTGGAGGTGAACATGCAGGCACAGCAGGCCCCCCTTTATAAATAGCCTCCAAATGAGAAATGTCATCATTCATGGCAGAGCGGAAACGGGGATGAAGGGGGAAGGGAGAAGATGAGCGCTGTCTGCGACGCAGCGGAGACAGACAATGGAGAGGACGAGGCGGCCTGCGGGGAGCACCTTTTGCTCCCCCACTTGTATCCAAGCTGCTCTTAAATACAATCATCAGACGCAACCAGGTTTAAAGGGAATGCCGTCTTTATATCAAATATTTTATAGAGAATTGAATGTATCGCGAATATTTTTTAAAAATTTGGTTTTATTGGTTTTAAACAAAAATGTATACATTTCACTTGGTACAACTCTACTAGCATATGGTTACATCAAAAGAACAAAGTTTAAATCTCATTATACATTAGGTCATCGTTGTATTCGTTTCCGTTCTTTAGTTGCAACAGTCAGTATAACATAACCCCTACCCACCCACCTCCCCCCCTTTGGTTGGGCAGACATTGCGGCATCTTTCTTTCTCGACTTGTTTGCAGCGAGCCATTTTAAGCTCACTACTGTGGGATTTCCTCGATTCTTGGGTCATAACTGTCTCTTAGTAAGGGTTTTGGGATTCCTGATTTGTATTAGCATCTTCTAGTGTCCTCGGGTTGGGAGTCTGCAGTCTCTGAAAGGGGTTTACCTCAAAAGTCTGACCACAGGGTCTCACATTGCGACGCTTTATTATATAGGGTGGCTGTGATCATTTCCATCGTGTAGATGTTGGTTGACAAATTGATCCATTCCGTTTTACTTAGGACCGTTTTGGATTTCCATTTTGTTACCAACAGTGGACGGGTTGAGAGTAGTAGCTGTGGGGCCATACCCTTTAGTCTAGTCCATTCAACCTTGTCTTTTTCCAGCCCGAACAGAATCAGAAGTGGAGCCCGAACAGAATCAGAAGTGGATCAGTGTCCCTTTGTATGCTGTCTATTTCCTTAATCCATCCCAGGACTTCCTCCCAGAATACCTTTATGTGTGGGCAGCTCCACCACATATGCCAATAGTCGGCTACCTCTCCACAGTCTCGCCAGCATCTCGGGCTCAGTGTCTGAAACATTCTAGACAGTTTGAGTGGGTTGTATTGCCATCTATGTAGGAGTTTAATGGCATGTAATTTACATCGACTAGATATGGATGTTTTGGATGCGGTTTTGCAGATCATTTCCCACTGGTCGGGGTCTATCTCCTCTCCTAAGTCTCTTTCCCATCTGCTCCTGAGATGTTCCATGGACCCACCTCCCGCTTCGATAAGCTCTTTGTACATTACAGATATCAGACCCTTCAATTCAGATTTTGAGTCCAGGAGTTGTTTGAATGGGGTGAGATCTCTTTGCAACTTAAACTTTCATGCAGGCTTTGTCAGGACTTCTTTTATCTGGATGTATTGGAAGGTGGATAATGAGCCTATCCCTAGGGCTTCAGTTAGTTCCGGGAGAGAGATGAAATTGTCTTTTTTCTGCAATTGCCCCACCCTTTTCAGGCCCGCCTCGTACCAGGATTGGAATCTTCCTACGTCAGGTATGTGGTCGTTTATGCCAGGGGACCACAGGTGGCTGAGTGGGGGTGGCTGAGTGGGGATGGCCAAGTGGTGATCTTACTCATTGCTTTGCTTGGCTCCCAGATGTTCCAAATGGTACTCAGTATCGGGTGGCCCCTAATTTTCCATTGGATTCTTTTATGAGGGGTCCATAGCCATTCTGATACTGTGGCCGGTGAGAAGTAATGATTATCCATATGGACCCATTGGAGGTGTTTGTAGTCGCGTAAGTGTGGGATAAGGATACGTAGTGGTGAGGCTTTATAATATGCTCGCAGGTCAGGGAGACCTACTCATCCTTTGTCTTTGGGGAGCGTCAGAGTATCGTATGCGATCCTCGCCTTCTTCCCTTGCCAGAGGAACCTGAGCATAAGTTTTTTGTCTTCCTGAAAGAATGCATTTGGTATCTGGATGGGTAACATCTGAAAAGGGTACAGGAATCGGGGGAGGCATACCATTTTAATGGCGTTAATCCGTCCTAACCACAAAATCGTGAGCTTGTTCCACCTTTTCAGATCCGCCGAGAAACTCTGGAGGAGAGGAGGAAAGTTAGCTTTGTATAGTTCTGTTAAGTTTTTAGTGATCTGGATGCCTAAGTATTTCAGCGCGGAGTGCTCGAGTTTGAGGCCTAGGGGCAAAAACTTGGTTTCATTTTCCTCTTTCGTTCCTTGTAGAGGGAACAGTATTGATTTAGTCTTGTTCACTTTGAACCCAGAGAGTTGGCCATATTCTAATAGTTGGAGAGCGTGAGGAACAGATACAGAGGGGTTGGTTATGTGTAAAAGTATGTCGTCAGCATAGAGCGCTATCTTGTATTCTTTTGTTCCCAATCACATGCCTTCTATTCTAGAATCAGATAGTATATTTTGGGCTAGAGGTTCTAGGGAGAGCACAAAAAGAATTGCATAGAGGGTACATCCCTGTCTGGTTCCACGTCCCATTTCAAACCATCTGCAGTATTCCCCATTAACAGAAATAGACGCCTTTGAGGATGTGTATACCGCCCGTATTCCCTTCCTAACTCTCGGCCCCATCCCCACCTTGCAGAGGACTGCCCTCAGGAATTCCCACTCTACTATATCAAAGGCCTTTTCTGCATCTATCGACAATAGAGCCGGGTCACCTGGTACTTCTAGTGATGAGTGGATGAGATGGAGAGTTTTGCGCATGGTGTCAGCCCCTTGCCTACCCAATATAAATCCGACTTGGTCATTATGTATGAGGTGGGGAATCAGTACCTCCAGTCGGGCGGCTAATACCCTGGTATAGATTTTGGCATCTAGATTGAGTAGGGAGATTGGACGGTATGATCCACAATGTTTGGGATTCCTTCCTTACTTTGGGATCAATGTTATGAGCGCCTTCGTAAAGTAGTCGGAGGCTGTCCCTGTTTCTAATATCTCATTAAAGAGCTCTGTCAAGAATGGTGTTAGCTGAGCACTGAAGGTTTTATAAAACCCAGCAGTATAACCGTCCTCTACGGGGGGGGATTTGCCTATGGTTAGCCTTTTAATTGCCTCTTGGACCTCAGGTTCAGATATCGGGGATTCTAGAAGCTCAGTTTCTGAGTACGATATTTTGGGCATATCTATTAAAGAGAGGTAGTGATCTGTGTCCGATTGTCCGGGAGTCACTTCCGAGGTGTATAACGTCTCGTAGAAGTTGGCAAACCTCTCTGGGATGGTATGGGGGGTGGTGGGTGGGGGGTTGGGGGTGGGAGGACATAGGGTTTTCTTCAATTATCTTTCACTTTCCGCTCTGCCCTTTGCTCTCTGAGTCTGGCCGCCAATAGCGCATCGGCCTTGTCCCCTTTCTCGTAAAATTTCTGTTTAAGGAATCAGAGTTTGCGCACAATTTGTTCGTGTTCCAATAGTCTTAGTTCTTCCCTTTTACGTTGTGCTATGTTTAGGCTGTCGCGGTCCATGCCTGGGTAGTCCCCTGTTGTCGCTTTCCAATTGGCATATTTCAGATCCAAGTCTGTGCTCTATGATCTTTCTCTCTCTCTTCTTGGTAGATCCTTCACGTATCAGGATACCTCTCCAGGTGGCCTTACCCGCTTCCCATATCGTTTGCTTGGAGACTTCACTGTTATTTAGTTTGAAATATTCCTCAATTTCAGTTGCCATTTCAATTTTGAAGACTGCATCTTCCCATTGGCTTTCGATACATCACCACTCCACCCTCAGCCCCCCCCCCCCCCCCCCCCCCCGAGGCGGGTAAGTCTGCCCATCGTATATCCAACAGGACCATGTCATGGTCTGAACATGTTATCGGAATTATTTCCGATAGTGTCGTGGTATCGAGGAGGTCCCTGGTAAGATGCAAGTAATCGATTCGGATGAATGTTTTGTGCGGATTGGAATAGAATGTATAGCCTCTTTCATTAGGATGTTTGATTCTCCACACGTCTTGTAGGTCATATATCTCGATTATGTCGGATAGCTCAGTGCGATCACTTCTTGTTTGGTTTCTTGTCTCGGGATTGCCTGGTTCCCAGTCTCTGGTCGGGTCTGCCCATTGGTTAAAGTCCCCTCCGAGAACAACTTGGCCAGATGCTTCTAATATTATTTTGGGTATTGTCTTCTCTAGAAACTTGGCTTGCCCTACGCTGGGAGAGTATATTACCGCAATTGTTACTTTTACCTTTGTGATTTTCCCCAGATATCAGGAGGGCACGCCCACTTACATCAGACCAGTCTTGTCTACTTCTAAATTGATTCCTTTCTTGATCAGGATTCCCACCCTCCCTTCCTGAGTGGGCCGGAACCCCAGAATTCCGTTCCCCCTCTTCCCCCCGATGCCCCCACCCCCCCCCCGCCACCCCGAGTATAGATCTTTCTTCCCCCTTGGCAAACTTTGTCTCTTGCAGGAGGAGAATGTCAATTTGAGATCTACTGAATTCCCTCGCCACTGGTGATCTCTTGATCGGTGAGTTCAGTCCTTTCACGTTAAGTGTTCCTATCCTAACGGACTCCCTACCCTTCTGTTCTTCAATTGGTGCCATGGTGCCATTATCGGAGCTTTTTGGTTGCAGGTTCGTGACCCATGTCGAGTGGATATAGTGTACATAAGGACCCACGTTGTCTTGAGTGATCTGATGTATTGCCAATATTGCTAGATCCTTTGCCCATTTCTTGTCTGCCGAGCCCCCTCCACTGCCCACCCTTCCCAAATTGACGGCGTCCGTGCGAACCCAGGTAAAGACACAGGTCCTGCATCGAACCACCTTTGGGGACCGTTACTGCACGTCCCCATGATTATTGTAACATCATATTCTTGATTGAGCCCTCTTTCGCTTCCCCCCTCGTTTACATTGCCAGAATTTCTTTTGAGCCTGTACCTCCCATGAATACAAGGAGGTAGCCAAAAAGCCTGGCGATATTTTCGGATATCCAGCAATTATAAACATCAGCCTCTGCAAGTTCCTTGGGAACTGCCAGGGGGAGCTTCATAACCGTGTAACCATCCACAAGAACACCTTAAAAAGTTGCTCAATGGAATTCTACACGTTTGCCGTCTGAGTGCACGGATCATACTGAAAAGGTACAAGAAAAAGGCAAGTAATGTCATTTTAAAACAATGGGCCTCATTACGAGGTGGGCGGAATGGGTTCAACGGTGCCGGTAAACCCATTCCGCCCTATTACGATGTTCCCTTGCGGGACCCGCTCAGAGCGTCTGGTCAGACCATACGTCCTTAGCGGGTCCCGCAAGGGTACCAGGGAGCTAATAACGGGCCCGTTATTAGCTCCCTCCCCATTCCCATTGCGCCCTCCCACCCCCCATCTTCTAATATGCACAGAGGTATGCTTTTCCAAAGAGCAAGGAAATGTGGCAGTTTGATCACATGAGTTTTATTGCAGGAGTGGGGGGATTCAGTTATGAAAATGTGGACTGCCAATCGATCCAGACATGCAATCGCTATAGTATGTAAATAAGTAGGACGTGTAATCCGTACACTTTAGCGCGGCTGCCTCAAGCACATTTTGTGAAATGATTTTTCTTTTAAAGATTTAAAATGCTTTTACCTGCAAATCAAATGAAAAAATCATTTTCTCTTGCAGACATTTTCCTTCGGAGCCCTTTTTAAAAAAGAAATATGGGTATATACAAAGACTTTCACGAGTCTATGTGGAAGGGTTTTTTCTGTGTGGCAATTTGAGAATGCAATCCACTCTTAATCATTAAATTGAACTGTCTGATTCCAAATGGTTATCTTGCTCACTATCTATTGCAAGAGAAAATTCCCAGTTAACGCTCCGAGGCATTTCTTTATTGTACAAATCCTTATGAAAGGAGAAAAAAAAACGAGTCCCTCACTTTTTTCCAATAAGAGGTTGTTACTGGATACGCCAGTTTCACTTTCACCCATGCTCGGGAAGCTTCTCAGCTCTCAAACCTCCCAGAAATGGCTGGTAGCTTGCTCCACTGCTTTCCAAAGCATACAACGCAGTCGAAACACAAGCAGCCTTCGTCTCCTCCCCCAACCCCCACCGCGGTCATGGACCAGGCAGCCTGCATCAGTGCACAGACAGACATTCATGGATCAGGGTAAAGGAACACTGGCCAAGACTGGCTTCCACACCCAGTGCAGAGTACCTACATTCATATTGCATGTGCCCTCATACTGGAGATTGGGGTTAGATGGCCTCACTCTGCTCAGTCCATCTGGTGCGGATAGCGTGCGGTAATAAAAGTAAAACGCAGGGATGGATATAGTCCTCTTTGAGCTACTGGTCGTTTTGAAAATTTGGTGGTAGGGGCATGAATGAAGGACCAGTTTATCTGACCGGCTAACCACTATATCCCCATTGTAGATGCATTTCCCCATGCACGAATGGGAAGGGGTCAATTTATTTAAGGACTTTTAAAACTAAAGAAGGCTGCAGTAGGGATAACAGGAGGTGATCCTTACAGAATAGAAACACCAGTCAAGACGAACCCCTACTTTAGCAGGTTGAAATGTGTCGTTATTATGGCAGCGCCAATATGTCTGAGACAGAGTGGTGAGCTGTGGGGCGTAATTCCAGAAAAAATCTAATAGGTCATAAATAACCACTCTAAAGCAGTAATCCTAGCAACAATGCAATTATGCATTACTCCTGGCAATAGCTTATTACCATAAGTGGTTACTATCACCAGTGGTCAATACCTCTGTGGAACACATATTGGGTATGACCAGTGGTAAAGGCTTTACCACTAGCAGTGAAACTACCGATAGTGGCAAGTCCAGGATAGCATTTCAAAATTCTCTAGTACAATAGCACCACCAGCAACAACGAGCAAATCCTGGCAGCGGCAGTAACACCACCCTTTACTTAACTAGGCCTGCGATGTTCAAAGTGCAACAAGGGAATGAGTGAAGTGCCATGAGAGAGCGGCAACGAGCTGATCAGCATTAATGAAGACCAATTTATGCGGTTTGGATAGATTTCTCTCAAAACCTTCTAATTAAATACAGAAAAGCATTTGTTGCTAATTTCATCATAATTGCCTGCAGCATTTCCCACTCATGGCCTAAATATAGGCACTGATAGCGGCTGAAGAAAAGGCAATTTTGCAGCCTAAAGCAACTCCAATCATGGAAGTTCAACACAAAGACTCTAAGGGTCCAAAAACTAAGCCATGAAATGGGCATTTGAGTCCATGACGACTCCATTCCTATTTTAATCAGCTCTGAGCAACTGGCAGAGGAGCATTACAGAGTTGAGGTTACCAGTGTGTGATTTGTAAACATCTTGTGGGGTGGGAGGGTGAGACACGGGGGGGGGGGGGGTTGAGGGGTGGGTGCAGTGGTGTGTAAGAGTGGCGCGGGCGAGCGTTGAGCAGGCGCGCGGGCGAGCGTTGAGCAGGCGCGCGGGCGAGCGTTTGAGCAGGCGCGCGGGCGAGCGTTGAGCAGGCGCGCGGGCGAGCGTTGAGCAGGCGCGCGGGCGAGCGTTGAGCAGGCGCGGGCGAGCGGCGAGCGTTGAGCAGGCGCGCGGGCGAGCGGCGAGCGTTGAGCAGGCGCGGGCGAGCGGCGAGCGTTGAGCAGGCGCGCGGGCGAGCGGCGAGCGTTGAGCAGGCGAGCGTTGAGCAGGCGCGCGGGCGAGCGGCGAGCGTTGAGCAGGCGCGCGGGCGCAGGCGAGCGTTGAGCAGGCGAGCGTTGAGCAGGCGCGTGGGGGGAGAGAGCGCGTGGGGGGAGAGAGCGCGTGGGGGGGAGAGAGCGCGTGGGGGGAGAGAGCGCGTGGGGGGAGAGAGCGCGTGGGGGAGAGAGCGCGTGGGGGGAGAGAGCGCGTGGGGGGAGAGAGCGCGTGGGGGGAGAGAGCGCGTGGGGGGAGAGAGCGCGTGGGGGGAAGAGAGCGGTGGGGGGAGAGAGCGCGTGGGGGGAGA